>NC_142436.1:68820000-69445000 GCF_059453495.1 Arachis ipaensis | reverse complement strand
GGCAAGGTTAGCCTTTCCTCACCTCATTTGCCACCTCTGCAATTCGGCTGGAATTGACATAGAAGGAGACATCCTCATTGAAGAGGACAAACCCATCTCTAAGAAAAGGATGGAGCAAACAAGAAAGCATGGATCTCAACAAGAGCATGAGGAAATTCCTCACCATGAAATCCTTGAGATGCCTCAGGGGATGCACTTTCCTCCACAGAATTATTGGGAGCAAATCAACACTTCCCTAGGAGAATTAAGTTCCAACATGGGACAACTAAGGATGGAGCACCAAGAGCACTCCATCATCCTCCATGAAATTAGAGAAGATCAAAGAGCTATGAGGGAAGAGCAACAAAGGCAAGAAAGAGACATAGAGGAGCTCAAAAGCACCATTGGTTCTTCAAGAAGAGGAAGACGCCACCCTCACTAAGGTGGACTCATTCCTTAATCTCCTTGTCTATTTATTTTACTGTTTTTCGATTTTTTGAGCTTTATGTTTTATTTATGTTTGTGTCTTTCCTACATGATCACTAGTGTCTAAGTGTCTATGCCTTAAAGTTATGAATGTCCTATGAATCCATCACCTCTCTTAAATGAAAACTGTTTTAATTACAAAAGAACAAGAACTACATGGTTTCAAATTTATCCTTGAAACTAGTTTAATTATTTTGATGTGGTGACAATACTTTTTGTTTTCCGAATGAATGCTTGAACAGTGCATATGTCTTTTGAAATTGTGGTTTATGAATGTTAAATATGTTGGCTCTTGAAAGAATGATGAAAAAGGAGAAATGTTATTTGATGATCTGAAAAATCATAAAATTGATTCTTGAAGCAAGAAAAAGCAGTGAATACAAAGCTTGCAGAAAAAAAAGAGAAAGAAAAATGGCAAAAAAAAAAGAGAAAGAAAAAGAAAAAGCAAGCAGAAAAAGTCAATAGCCCTTAAAACCAAAAGGCAAGGGTAATAAAAAGGATCCAAGGCTTTGAGCATCAGTGGATAGAAGGGCCTAAAGGAATAAAATCCTGGCCTAAGCGGCTAAACCAAGCTGTCCCTAACCATGTGCTTGTGGCGTGAAGGTGTCAAGTGAATACTTGAGACTGAGTAGTTAAAGTCAAGGTCCAAAGCGAAAAAAAGAGTGTGCTTAAGAACCCTGGACACCTCTAATTGGGGACTTTAGCAGAGCTGAGTCACAATCTGAAAAGGTTCACCCAGTTATGTGTCTGTGGCATTTATGTATCCGGTGGTAATACTGGAAAACAAAGTGCTTAGGGCCACGACCAAGACTCATAAAGTAGCTGTGTTCAAGAATCAACATACTGAACTAGGAGAATCAATAACACTATCTAAATTCTAAGTTCCTATAGATGCCAATCATTCTGAACTTCAATGGATAAAGTGAGATGCCAAAACTATTCAAGAGGCAAAAAGCTACTAGTCCTGCTCATCTGATTGGAGCTAAGTTTCATTGATATTTTGGAATTTATAGTATTTCTCTTCTTTTTATCCTATTTGATTTTCAATTGCTTGGGGACAAGCAACAATTTAAGTTTGGTGTTGTGATGAGCGGATAATTTATACGCTTTTTGGCATTGTTTTTACATAGTTTTTCAGTATGATTTAGTTAGTTTTCAGTATATTTTTATTATTTTTTAAATAAAAATCACATTTCTGGACTTTACTATGAGTTTGTGTTTTTCTGTGATTTCAGGTAATTTCTGGCCGAAATTGAAGGACTTGAGTAAAAATCAGATTCAGAGGTTGAAGAAGGACTGCAGATGCTGTTGGATTCTGACCTCCCTGCACTCAAAGTGGATTTTCTGGAGCTACAGAACTTCAAATGGTGCGCTCTCAATTGCGTTGGAAAGTAGACATCCTGTGCTTTCCAGCAATATATAATATTCCATACTTTGCTCGAGTTTAGATGACGTAAACTGGCGTTCAACACCAGTTCCATGTTGCATTCTGGAGTTAAACGCCAGAAACAGGTTGCAAAGTGGAGTTAAACGCCAGAAACAGGTTACAAACTGGCGTTCAACTTCAAGAGAAGCCTCTACACGTGTAAAGCTCAATGCTCAACCCAAGCACACACCAAGTAGGCCCCAGAAGTGGATTTCTGCATCATTTACTCATTTTTGTAAACCCTAGTAACTAGTTTAGTATAAATAGGACTTTTTACTATTGTATTTACATCTTTGGATCATCTTCGGATCATCTTTGGATTGTCTTTTGATCCTTAGATAATGTTTTGGGGGCTGGCCATTCGGCCATGCCTAGACTCTGTTTTTATGTATTTTCAACGGTAGAGTTTCTACACACCATAGATTAAGGTGTGGAGCTCTACTGTTCCTTGAGTATTAATGCAAAGTACCACTATTTTTCTATTCAATTAAGCTTATTCCTATTCTAAGATATTTATTCGCACCCAAAAACATGATGAATGTGATGATTATGTGACGCTCATCACCATTCTCACCTATGAACGCGTGCTTGACAACCACTTTCGTTCTATATGAAGACAAGACAGAATGAGTATCTCTTAGATATCTAATACAGAGGACCGAGTCTGAGATATTAGAGTCTTCGTGGTATAAGTTAGAACCCATGGATGGCCATTCCTGAGGTCCAAAAAGTCTAAACCTTGTCTGTGGTATTCCGAGTAGGATCTGGGAAGGGATGGCTGTGACGAGCTTCAAACTCGCGAGTGCTGGGCGTAGTGACAGACTAAAAAGGATAGTAAATCCTATTCCAGTATGATTGAGAACCGACAGATGATTAGCCATGCAGTGACAGTACATTGGACCATTTTCACAGAGAGGACGGGATGTAGCCATTGACAACAGTGATGCCCAACATACGGCTTGCCATGGAAGGGAGTAGGAATGATTGGATGAAGACAGCAGGAAAGCAGAGGTTCAGGAGGAACGAAAGCATCTCTATACCCTTATCTGAAATTCTCACCAATGAATTACATAAGTATCTCTATCCTAGTTTATATTTTATTTATATTTATTATCAATTCACCATAACCATTTGAATCTGCCTGACTGAGATTTACAAGGTGACCATAGCTTGCTTCAGGCCGACAATCTCCGTGGGATCGACCCTTACTCATGTAAGGTTTATTACTTGGACGACCCAGTGCACTTGCTGGTTAGTTGTGCGAAGTTTTGACAAAGTGTGATACACGTTTGAGAGCACCAAGTCTTTGGCGTCATTGTTGCTGATCACAATTTCGTGCACCAGCCATCTCTACGATCTTCTTTATCCATTTTATGTGTAATTATGCGAGTGTGATACGATTTCCTATTACGTTTTGTTTAGTTTCTTCTTCAAGGCTCCATGTTATAATTCCTATCAACTATATATGTATACGTCTTTTACTTTTAGAGGTCGCAATACCTCACAAACGTCTGCTTGACAACTTAAGCGTAACACTCTATGTGGTAGGGTGTTACAATCACCAATGCCAAGACCAAGACCAAGACAAAAACAAACAAACCAAACTGATTCTATTCCAAGACAAACGAAGCTAAAATTCCAAACTTCACAAACAAACCCCAAGACCAAATAAAAATGCCAAGAATACACAAAAAACCATAACCAAATTAAGATAAAACTGAGTTGGCTTTTCTTCCTAGTTTATGACTATTCACTCATAGGCTTTTCAAATAATCTCTTACTAAATCATTAGCCTTTTTCTCTTTACTGGGAAGACTCAAACAAAAATTGAATATGTTAAAATTGAGACTAAAGTGAAGAAGAAAGACACATAACATGCAGTGTTTTGATTTCTGAATTTTCTCCTTGAGGTGCCTTGAAAAACTGTTTCTTCTTTTTATAGCAAAAACCTAGTTTTCCTAGTCATTGCAGTAAATCATTCTCCATGAAAGACATGATTCTTTCCTTCCTTTAGGAAGCAGCACATCTTTTTATATTTTCTTCAAATCTTGCTCTTAATAGTTGATTATTTCCAAACATAATAAAATTAGTTCTTTATTACTTACACTAGCCATTATTGTCCAATCTCTCTCATAATTGTCAAGATTGTGTTCGTTTATTATTTGGTAGGAATAATCACTTTGCTCATTGATGGTTGAAAATTTTTTTGAACATAATCAAATCAGAATTAATACCAAAGCCGAATCTGAAACTTTATAGCACAAAATCAAAACACAAATTGAAATCAATCTTTAATCAATCAATCAAATATTTGTCATTACAATAAATAATGAAATCATTTTTAGACTCAACAATCTGTTTATTATATTCCATGCTAAGCTGCTAACGTAGATAACAGCTAAGCTAAATGGAATTGGTGGATTCGTTATTATTATTATTATTGCATAATCATTCCTTTGATTTGAATGATCTAGTTTTGGGATGCCTAGGCCTATTAATTTTTCCTTTGCATGAGGTTTCTCATTGATTTGTTGTTGTTTATTTATGCATTAGTGTGAATATGTAGAATTTATACTTTTTTTATTATGCTCATGAATTATACTTTGTTGTAAGGATTGGATCAAACGAGTGAGATTCCATTGCCACATAAGAGTTAGAAAGTAGATCTTTTGGAGCGAGCAACAAGAAATGATGATCTTACATGATAATGATTTTATGTATTAAAGACCACATGCTAAGATGTGTTATTAAAAAACTATGTTATCTTTGATACTTTATTTTTAGATTATGACTTTTGATTTTTGATGACATTTATAAATTAGAAATCATGTTTTGTTGCTTGGTTTATGGTTATGACTTTTGGTTATTATTATGAGATTTTAAAGTTTGAGTTCTGAAAATGCCACTTCAAATAGGAAAAAAATATTTTAATGCAGTTAAAATGGCAGTTTTAATAGACATTTTAAAAGAGTAAAAGCCTATTATTTTAAGCGGTAAAAAATAGCAGTTCCACTCCTATTTTAAAAAGCATAAAATTGTCATCATGATCAGAAAAAAATGACGGTTTCAACTGTTATTTTAAATAGAGAAAGTTCCATTTTAAATTGTAAAAATATCTATGTTATTCAGCTTAAAATGACAATTTAAAACCGTCATTTTATTAAAAATAAACTATGATATTCTAGTAAAAATGGCGATTACAATTGCCGTATTATCTTTACTAATTGTGGCATATTTTTAAATGTAGTTGTAATAACTAGAATGACACTTAGGATAATAGCATTTCTTAGAAACACCATTTTTGGAAATAATGCCGATTCAATCCATTATAATTGCTAAAAAAATCACTATTTTAACCTATTTTATTTATAGTGGAACCCCGATGTGATTTCTACGACAGTTTTAGCGGTGTATGGTAGTATCCCAACCAGCAGAAGATCGCCCTTGCAGTCGAGAAAATCAGCTGCTCCCCTTTCCAACATGTGCTACCTTCGCCATGATAGAAAATTTCGTTCAAAACAAGCCCGTCACATACATTGAACATGATTGGAACTAATACAACTGACCAACCTGACCCAAAACCAAGCTATCAAGACCACCCAATACCAGAAGTAACTAAAGGACCAGGCCCAACTAGTAAAAGGATGAAAAAAGTCTCAATTTGGGTGAGGAACTACCATATGGGAAAATAGAGTGACAGTAGAGTAGAGAACACTGAGTAAGGGAACCGTACAGTTAGTTAGAGTCCTAAAATATACATTGTAAGGGAAGTGAAAGAATGAGGTAGGAAGAGAATTAGTTAATGCTCAAGGAGTCATGTTCCCAGACTCAAAAGGAAAATAGGGTGTTGTTATTGCATTTTATTACTGTATTTTTCTTTAATACAATCCATATTCATCTTCCATTTATGCTCACTTAATTATTGCTTGTTCAAATGTGATGCTAACATTTTCGGTGCTTTCATTGAGAGATTCTATGATGGATTCAGGAACTCCCGTCTCCTGCTTGGAGGACGTGTGTAAACATAACCGCTCTGAGATTGTAGCTTTGGAATGTGGACAAATCAAAACGATCATGCAAATAAGTGAGATGCAAGGTAGAATTGGGTTGGTGGATGCATCAGTGAAGAGTATTGAACATTTGTTGAAAGAGACCTTTAAATTGACACAATCCGTGCATGAAACCGATGAGAATCATGACTCGATAGATTCCGCTGTAAACTCGTACCCCAATCAGCGGCCAAAAGGGGTTCGTGCTGAGTTACCCATGTTTGACACTGAAGGAATGGAGGAACAGGCCTTCCGAGCTCATGAATACTTTGAGCTATACACTGTACTAGAGACGTAGTGGGTGTGACTACTATCCTTTCATTTGATGGGACCAGTGTATTCCTGGTATCACTGGTGTGTGATAAACCCCATTTTTAGAGTTTATCTTGTGTTGAATTTAGAGGGTCTTGTCAACTTTTCTCCCATTTATTCACTAAAATAGCATGGTTTTGTAAATTTTCCTTTAATTGTGCTTAAGAGTGAAAGTATGCTTTTTAGGTCTTAAAATAGCTAAATTTAATTCACCTTGATTCCATTAGATGCCTTGAAATGTTTGTTAAGTGATTTCAGGTTTAGAAGGTAAAGATTGGATTGAGGGAATGAAGAAAAAGCATGAAAAAATGGAGAACTCATGAAGAAATGAAGGAATCGCAAAGCTATCAAGCCTGACCTCTTCGCACTTAATCGATCATAACTTGAGCTACAGAGGTCTAAATGACACGGTTCTGATGACAAGTCATCTTATGCTAGCTTTTTAAGCATTTTTCACTTATTTTATTAGGTTTTATGCACTTTCTTGCATTGTAAGTAAGTAACTTGGAGTGGATTTGAATGGTTTTGTTGAATCAATCAACCATCCTTCATTTGACATAAAATCATGAGGTTTAAGGTAGAATTATTTGATTTTTGAATGATTTATAAATGTTGTGAAATTGGTGATACTTTGATTGGTTGTTTTGGTTACTTGTAGATGAAGAAATGGTGAAAAAAAGGAATTTTTGGACCTTAGGCCACGCTTTGGAAAGCGTGACCTAAGGAAACAAAAGCGTGGCAAATCAAACAAAGCCAAGGAAGCACCAAGGGAGCAAGGCCTATGGCGCTACGTGAAGAGAGTTAACTGAGCGCCCAAGGAAGCAAGCAAAATCAATAGCGCTCAGTTAACTAAGTTAACTTTTTCGTGGGTCTTCCTCGAAGAAATTCAAGGCACGCTACACCAAAGGAAGCCACCAAGTTTCAAACCAAGCACTTGAGGGAATAAAAGAAGCAGAACAAGCAAGGGAAGGTGGAGCCAAGGATTGAACCTTGCACATGAGGCATAAGAGGAGCGCTAGAATGCAAGGCAATTGGCAAGGAATTGACCACAAGGAAGCAAGCCAAGGTTCGAACTTGGAACCTCACCTAACAAGCAAAAGGGGCGCTCAGTTAATTTACTTCACTGAGCGCTACCTTGTGCAACAAAATTGGCCAAATTGCATCCCTCATGGCTCGAACAAGGGAGCTCTTCCAAGCACACAAATGGCACTCAGTTCCTTCACTTAACTGAGCGCCACTCCTCATGAATTGTTGGCACTGAATTGCTTCACCAAGGGCTCGAAAGTGGAGCCACATTGCACATAATGGAGCGCTGCGTGAAGTGTTTGAATTGAGCGCTATGAGGGCTACCTGAGGGAGCTTGGCACGCAACAAATTGGAAGGCCAAGGAAATAAGGTTTGGGCGCTCAGTTAAGTAACCCAACTGAACGTTCCCCTGGAGCTTGACATGAGCCCAAGCAAGAAGAAATTGAGAGCTAGGTTGGTTTAGTTAACCGAGCGCTTCCCTGGAGGTGCACCAGGGCTCGATTTTAATTAAAAAGCCAAATTGGATCCAATTTTTCACCAAATTGAGAAGCCCACTCCAAATTCTAAAGATCAAAAATAAAAAGTGTATAAATAGGACTTAGTTTGATTTAGAGAGGACCTTTTTTTAACTTTTACTCTCACTTTTGAACCTTCTTTTATTTTTGAGTTTTATTTTTAGCTTTGAATTGGGGAATTGGGATTGAGAGCTGGGTTCTCTTTCTTTTTGTCTTACTTTTTCATTTCTTACTTTCTGTTTTTCTGAATTTTGGATTGAGATTGAAGGAATTTTGTTTCAATCTTTGATCTACAATTCATCTTTGTTTTCTTCTGCATAATTCTAAGGATTGGGAATTGGATTTAGCTTTCTGTTTTCATTTTCATTTCTTCTGCTACTTTTGCTTTCTGTTTTAGAATTTGAATTGAGATTGAAGAGTTTCATTGATTCTAAGTTTGAGAATCATCTTTTACCTCTTTTATCAATTGTTCCAAGAATTTAATCTGAGTTTCCTTTACTATTTTCATCTTCTTTTCTTCTACAAATTGTTCTCCGTTGGATCAAGGAAGGAATTGAGATCTAGACTTGTTTTCTAGTCTCATTGAGCCTCTGAGCTCTTGAATTTCTTTCCTAGCTCTTACAATTGAGTTGAATTTACTTTCTGTTTTGTTCTTGACTGCAATTTACCAATTCTGTTTAGATCTACTGCACTTACTTCATCTTCTTTACTTTCTAGTGTTAAATTTTGCATCCCAGCACCCCACTCCCTTTACTATTCAAGAAATTTACATTTCTTGTACTCTAAGCTTCAGCTATTTACATTTCTTACAATTTAAGTTTCAGTCATTTACATTACTTGCACTTTAGGATTCAACTATTTTACTTCTTCTGCTCTTTAATTTACTGTCAATTCTCCCTCTCCCTTTTAGTTTCATCTAATTTGGCTTCTGTTGGTTACAATTCACTCAAATCATCAACTGTTTGCTTAACTAAATCAACCATCTAACTAAAATTGCTCAATCCATCAATCCCTGTGGGATCAACCTCACTCTTGTGAGTAATTACTACTTGATGCGACCCGGTACACTTGCCGGTGAGTTAGGTGTTGGAATCCATTTTCAACCCATCAAGTTTTTGGCACCGTTACCGGAGATTGATCTAGATTGACAATGATTAAGTATGGTGGTGGTCTAGATTAAGCACTTTTTCTTTATTTTTTGTTTACTTTCTTTGTTTTCGACAAGCACATTAACTGTTTGAATGTGTGCTTAGGCTAACAGTAACTTTGCTCTATCAGTAGAGTGAATTATTTTCTGGTTTTGTGTGTATTTCTTGTTATTTTGTATGACAGAGGCAAGGAGAAAGATCCCTACCTTCTGTGAAACTGACGAAAGAACTCTTCGAAGGCTAAAAAGAGAAGCAAGAGGGAAAGGCATTGTTGGAGAAGAGGATTCAGAGGAAGAGTTCCAAGAAATAGAGGAACATTCAATAAATCCAATAAATCCAACAGTGGGAGTGGCCAACAACAATAGCCAGCCCCAGAGGAGAGTATTGGCTTCCTATACATCTGCTAATCCAAGGCATTGTGGGAGTAGCATCCTTACCCCAAATGTCAATGCAAATAACTTTGAATTGAAGCCCCAACTCATCACACTGGTACAAAACAATTCCTCAGATGGAGGAATCCCTTTGGAGGATCCAAACCAACACTTATCCACCTTTCTGAGGATTTGTGACATAGTGAAATCCAATGGTGTGCATCCAGACATATACAAATTGTTGCTATTGCCATTTTCTTTAAGGGACAAGGCTGCTCAATTGCTTGAAGCCTTCCCTCAAGGAAGCATCACTAGCTAGGAGGATCAAGTAAATAAGTTCCTAGCCAAGTTCTACCCACCTCAAATGATCATCAGGCTCAAGACTGGGGTGCAAACCTTCACACAAATGGATGCAGAATCTCTCTATGAGGCATGGGAGAGGTACAAGGCCCTGATTAGAAAGTGTCCCCCTAAAATGTTCAATGAATGGGACGTCCTTCAAAATTTCTATGAAGGGTTGACTTTGAAGGCTCAAGAAGCACTAGATCATTCAGCAGGAGGTTCTTTGCAACTGATGAAGACAGCAAAGGAGGCTCAAAACCTTATTGATATGGTGGCAAACAATCAATACTTCTTTGCTCATCAAAGACAACGCCAATCATCACAAAGGAATAAAGTGCTAGATTTGGAAGGAATAGACACCATCCTAGCCCAAAACAAGATAATATAGCAGCAAATCCAACAATAATTTGAGCAAATGGCTAAAAGGATTGATAGCTTGCAAGTTACAACAATGAATACAAGCCAACCATCAACCACATGGGGGAAAATGAAGAAAACCAAGAAGATCAGCAGTAGGAACAAATTCAATATGTGCACAATCAAGGCTCAGGCCAAAATGAAGTTTATAGTGACACCTACAATCTATCCTGGAAGAATCATCCAAATCTCAGATGGGGAGATAACCACAATCAAAATCAGCAACCATGGCAAAGAAATTCAAACCAAAACAACTCAAGAAATAACCAGAACCACAACCAGCAAAATACTAACCCCAATCCATACAGAAAACCCCAAAATAACTACCCAAATTCCAGCTACTATCCACCTAATAACCCAACCACTAACCAAAACACCTATCATCCACCTTCAACATCTCACAACCAGCCACAAGCATCACAAGACACTCAACAGATCTCCAACTTAGAGATATTGATAGAAAAGATGCTGAAGCACCAAGAGATGACCAGCAAGAATCAAGAAGCCTCAATAAGAAACCTAGAGAGGCAGATGGGGCAATTGTCCAAGCAAGCTGTGATTGAAAGGCCGACAAGCTCACTCTCAAGCGACCATTCTAAATCCTAAAGAGGAGTGCAAAGCCATCCAACTGAGGAGTGGAAGGACTTTGGTGGATGACAAAGAAGCTAACAAAAAGCATATGGAGATTGACAAGACCATTAGCAAGAAAGATGAAGCTAACAGCAAGGAAGAGATGACAGCAAGCAAACAAGCTCAAGAGAAGCCTAAAGAAAAAGATGACCAGCCATAAGATCCAGGGAAAGGGAAGCAAATAATAGAGGAATCATTTCAAGGTCTGAAGTAGGAAGTAAAAGCTTTCACACCTCCCTTGCTGTACCCTTAAAGGTTCAAGAAGGAGATCAAGGATCAATACTTTCCCAAATTCCTTGAAGTCTTCAAGAAGTTGGAGATTAATATCCCCCTGGCTGAAGCATTAGAGCAGATGCCTCTATATGCAAAATTCTTCAAAGAGCTCATTAACAAAAAGAGAAGCTGGCATGAGAAGGAGACCATTATGCTCACTGAAGAATGTAGTGATGTGATCCAATCCAGGGAGCTTTGTGGTTTCATGCACCACAGACAATATGACATTAGAAAATGCTCTCTGCGATCTAGGTGCCAGTATCAACTTGATGCCCCTCTCAATGATGAGAAAGCTTGCCATAGAAGAAATCAAACCTACCAGGATGTCACTGGTGATGGCCGATAGATCAATCAAGACTCCCAATGGAATTGTAGAAAATCTATTAGTAAAGGCTGGAAAGTTTATCTTCCCTGCAGACTTTGTGATCTTGGACACAGAGGAGGAAGGAAACAACTCAATTATCTTGGAAAGACCATTTCTAGCTA
The DNA here is from genome assembly GCF_059453495.1 of Arachis ipaensis. Taxonomy (NCBI): domain Eukaryota; kingdom Viridiplantae; phylum Streptophyta; class Magnoliopsida; order Fabales; family Fabaceae; genus Arachis; species Arachis ipaensis. The sequence continues at coordinate 69,433,540 of NC_142436.1, read as the reverse complement.
CAACTAGAGCTACCATTGATGTAGAAAAGGGAGAAATGACCTTCAGAGTGCACAATGAGCAAATGGTCATCAATGTTTTCAAATCAATGCAACATCCCCCTGAGCAAGAAAATTACATGAAGGTGGATATGATAGAAAGTCTGGTAGAAGAAATGTTCGAAGCCAATTGTACTAAGCAACAGGAAGAAGAAGTGGATGAGGAGTTACTGGAGGATGACAACCAAGAGGAACAAGGGGAGGAAGTGGTAGAGATCTCCATTGAAGACAAGGAAAAGGAGACACCAAAACAGGAGTTGAAGCCTCTTCCTCCTCACCTCAAATATGTGTTTCTTGGAGAAACAGAGGCCCTGCCAGTAATCATAAACTCTTCTTTGAACATAGAAGAAGAAACAAAGTTGATTGAAGTGTTAAGAGCTCACAAGACAGCCTTGGGTTGGACAATTGAGGATATCAAAGGCATCAGCCCTGCCATTTGTATGCATAAAATTTTATTGGAGGAAGAATCAAAACCTGTAGTTCAACCCCAAAGAAGGCTCAACCCAGCCATGAAGGAGGTGGTTCAAAAAGAAGTCATGAAGCTATGGAATGTTGGGATAATCTTTCCAATCTCTGACAGCTCATGGGTGAGTCCGGTTCAAGTTGTACCAAAAAAGGGAGGAATGATAGTCATCACCAATGAGAGGAATGAGTTGATCCCCACCAGGAAAGTGACTGGATGGAGGATGTGCATAGATTATAGAAGATTGAATGATGCTACAACGAAAGATCACTTTCCTCTCCCATTCATTGACCAGATGCTGGAAAGATTGGCCGGCCATGCCTATTATTGCTTCTTGGATGGGTACTCCGGGTACAATCAAATAGTGGTGGATCCCAAGGATCAAGAAAAGACTTCCTTCACATGTCCATTTGGAGTTTTTGCCTACAGGAGGATGCCATTTTGGCTGTGCAATGCCCCAGCCACCTTTCAAAGGTGTATGCTTTCCATTTTCTCTAATATGGTAGAAAAATTTTTAGAAGTCTTCATGGATGATTTTTCTGTCTTTGGCAATTCATTTAACAATTGCTTGCATCATTTAACTCTTTTTTTGAAAAGATGCCAATAAACTAACCTGGTATTGAATTGGGAAAAATGCCATTTCATGGTTCCTGAATGGATAGTTCTTGGGCATAAAGTGTCAAGTAATGGTATAGAAGTTGATAAAGCTAAAATAGAAATTATTAAAAAGCTTCCTATACCTGTTAATGTGAAAGCAGTAAGGAGTTTTCTTGGGCATGCTGGCTTTTACAGGAGGTTCATCAAAGATTTTTCAAAAATAGCAAAATCATTGAGCAATTTGCTAATGATTGATAGCCCTTTCATTTTTATGACAGTTGCAAGCATGCCTTTGAAACTTTAAAGAGAAAACTCATTACAGCACCAATTATCACACCCCCTGATTGGAAACTACCTTTTGAACTTATGTGTGATGCAAGTGACTTCGCAATTGGTGCTGTGTTGGGGCAAAAGAATGACAAGTTGCACCATGTCATATATTATGCTAGCAAGGTGTTAAATGAAACACAGAAAAATTATACGACCACTGAGAAAGAGCTTTTGGCAATTGTATATGCATTTGGTAAGTTTAGACAATATTTGATTGGTTCAAAGGTTATAGTATATACTGACCATGCTGCTCTCAAGTATCTAATGTCTAAACAGGATTCAAAGACAAGGCTTATTAGGTGGGTGCTATTGCTACAAGAATTCGACATTGAAGTGAGAGATAGGAAGAGGAGTGAGAATCAAGTAGCAGATCATTTATCAAGAGTGCCACAAGAAGCCAATCAAGATATACCACAGCAAGTGAATGAAAAAGTCCCTGATGAGCACCTTTTCCAAGTTTAGGAAGCACCTTGGTTTGCTGACATAGCAAACTACACAGTGGGAACGAAGATACCTCAAGAATTTTCCAAGCAACAAGTGAAAAAGCTACTCAATGAAGCAAGAAAGTTCTTGTGGGACGAACCTTTTTTATTCAAGAGATGCTCTAATGGAATGATTAGGAGGTGTGTCCCTGAAAATGAAATGAAAGATATATTGCGGCATTGTCATGGTTCAGCCTATGGTGGACACTTTGGACCAGAGAGAACAGCTGCTAAAATACTACAGAGTGGATTTTATTGGCCAACCATCTTCAAGGATGCCAGAGAGTTTGTTCACCAATGTAATGAATGCCAAAGAGCTGGAGGATTGACAAGAAGGAATGAGATGCCTCAAAATTTCATTCTTGAAGTGGAGCTATTTAATCTTTGGGGCATTGATTTCATGGGGCCCTTTCCTCCTTCTTACTCTTTCAAATACATTTTGGTAGCAGTGGAGTATGTCTCAAAGTGGGTGGAAGTAATAGCCACAACCACATGTGATGCACAAATTGTTCTTCAATTCCTAAAGAGGCACATTTTCACTAGATATGGAGTGCCTAAGGGACTTGTCAGTGATGGTGGTGGTCATTTTCGCAACAACCAGATGGAGAAACTCCTTCACAAATATGGAATGATTCATAAAGTAGCCACACCATACCACCCTCAGACCAATGGCCAGGCTGAGCTTGCAAATAGGGAATTGAAGAGGATTTTAGAGAAGACTGTGGGAGCCACTAGAAAAGATTGGGCCAGAAAGCTAGAAGATGCACTTTGGGCATACAGGACAGCATTCAAAACTCCTATTGGAAAATCCCTTTTTCAGCTGCTATATGGCAAATCTTGTCACCTCCTTGTAGAGCTTGAGCATAAAGCTTTCTGGGCCACTAAACTCCTCAACCTTGATTCTCAGGCAGCAGGGGAGAAGAGACTACTGCAACTAAATGAGTTGGATGAGTTTAGGCTAGAAGCTTATGACAATGCTAAGATATACAAGGAAAAGGCCAAGAGGTGGCATGACAAGAAGATCTCAAAGAAGGAGTTCAAACCAGGACAGCAAGTACTCCTATATAACTCCAGGCTCAAAGTTTTCCCTGACAAGCTCAAATCCAAATGGACTGGCCCTTACTTGGTGACAAAGGTTTTCCCTTATGGAAGCCTTGAATTGTTAGATGAAACGACAAAAAGCCAGTTCACAGCAAATGGGCACAGGGCAAAGCCTTACTTGGGAGGTCAATGGGACAAAGAAAAAGAGGTCCAGAACCTGAGCTGAGCAAGAATGGAGAATGTCAAGCTAGTGACAATAAAAGAGCGCTTCTTGGGAGGCAACCCAACCTGAGGTAGTTTTCTTTTCATAGCTAATTCAATAAAAAGGTTGGGTGGTTTTATCTTTATTACAAGGAGCTAAGTTTGGTGTTGCACACCAAAACAATTTAAGGGAGAGTGAAGGATGCTAAGTTTGGTGTTCCACCAAAATCTCATTTAAAAAAACATTCTCACCTTCTGCAAAAAGGGTTGCTAGCTCCAAGCAATCAGATAAACCATTGAACCATTGTCTATCTTCTAGTTTTTTTTATAACCTTCAGCAAAGACAAAAGGGTTGCACATATGGTTAATTTGATGCATGAGAAACATTGGCAAGGGACAAAGTTTGGTGTTCGCACACCAAAGTAAGTTCAAAAGCCCACAAATAATTCTTGCACACTAACCATCTGCTTAAGGGCTTGAGAAACAAGCAACTTTTGAGGATTATGCAGGAAAACATTCAACCTGTGGAGGGAGTCTGCATCATTGTCCAAAGGAAGTACAATAAAGAGAAATAATGATGACAGAAGAAAAAGCTGAGAGACATTCCCAACAGGTTGTATTGACACTAAATCCTTGTTACTTTGAAGTATTTTAATTTGGAAATTCCTATGTGTCTTGTTGAAGTGTTCAATTAAGTGCAAGTGGAGATTTTTGATAAGAATGCTAGCCTACATATTGTGATTGTCATATATCAGTAACTTGAAATTTTGTTTTGTTTCCCTTCTGCAAAAATAAAAGAAAAATGTTTAATTTAGAAAAGTAAATGTTCAATGTTGAAGAATTTAGAATGAAATTCAGTGGTGGTACTTGTTTGATTTAATGGTTAGCTCAAATAACAAAGGCTGCATTCCTTGAAGTGTGAATTAGTTTGCTGCTATAAAGTCTGTTAATTAATGAAGGTTCCTTGAGAATGAAGCAAAAAAAAAAAGAAAAAGAAAGAGAAAAGCCAAGAATTGGCAAAGAAAGAAACAATAAGGCTAGACACCAATAGCTTGGACCCTAGGACATATGCCTGTAGTATTTTTGTACTGGGATATGCTTAGACAAGTAGGTTCTGAGGAGTATTTTGAAACTTGGCCACTTAGATCAACTAATCTGGGATTGCCAACTGAAACTCCACCATCAAGAGCAACCTAGTTACAAAACATTTAGTAATCCAAAGAGATGCTGGGCATCAATGTTCCTAGGAAGAAATTGTGAGCCATGTGTTTGTGGTGAAGAAATGTTGAGCAAAATTGAGCCAAAAGGCTGCTGCAACATTTGCCACCAAGCCATAAGCTTTCCAAAGCAAAAGAAAGAAAGAAAAATCCAGCAAGGGATCAATCAAAAAGCAAGGCATTATAGCAGCAACTCTAATGAACCTCTAAGGAAACATTTCTCATCTATCAGCAAAGAATAAATGAGCTACCATTGTCTGCATAAAACCCCATGAACCAAGTTCAATTATCTGCTAAATAAGGACATGTATACTTCTCTGTTTCATTTCATTTTCTCTTATGTTTAGTTCTTTCTTGGGGACAAGCAAGATTTAAGTTTGGTGTTGTGATGACAAGTCATCTTATGCTAGCTTTTCAAGAATTTTTCACTTATTTCATTAGGTTTTATGCACTTTCTTGCATTGTAAGTAAGTAACTTGGAGTGGATTTGCATGGTTTTGTTGAATCAATCAACCATCCTTCATTTGGCACAAAATCATGAGGTTTAAGTTAGAATTAATTGATTTTTGAATGATTTATAAACCTTATGAAATTGGTGATACTTTGATTGGTTATTTTGGTTATTTGTAGATGAGAAAATGGTGAAAAAAAGGAATTTTTGGACCATAGGCCACGCTTTGGAAAGTGTGACCTAAGGAAACAAAAGCATGGCCCATCAAACAAAGGCAAGGAAGCACCAAGGGAGCAAGGCGTATGGCACTACGTGAAGAGAGTTAACTGAGCGTCCAAGGAAGCAAGCAAAATCAATAGCGCTCAGTTAACTAAGTTAACTTTTTCATGGGTCTTCCTCAAAGAAATTCAAGGCACTCTACACCAAAGGAAGCCACCAAGTTTCGAACCAAGCACTTGAGGGAATAAAAGAAGCACTACAAGCAAAGGAAGGTGGAGCCAAGGATCGAACCTTGCACATGAGGCATAAGAGAAGCGCTAGAATGCAACGCAATTGGCAAGGAATTGACCACAAGGAAGCAAGCCAAGGTTCGAACTTGGAACCTCACCTTACAAGCAAAAGGGACGCTCAGTTAATTTACTTCACTGAGCGCTACCTTGTGCAACAAAATTGGCCGAATTGCATCCCTCAAGGCTCGAGCAAGGGAGCTCTTCCAAGCACACAAAGGGCGCTCAGTTCCTTCACTTAACTGAGCGCCACTCCTCATGAATTGTTGGTGCTGAATTGCTTCACCAAGGGCTCGAAAGTGGAGACACATTGCACACAATGGGGTGCTGCGTGAAGTGTTTGAACTTAGCGCTATGAGGGCTGCCCAACGGAGCTTGGCACGCAACAAATTGGAAGGCCAAGGAAACAAGGTTTGGGCGCTCAGTTAAGTAACAGAACTGAACGTTCCCTTGGAGCTTGACATGAGCCCAAGCAAGAAGAAATTGAGCGCTCAGTTGGTTTAGTTAACCGAGAGCTCCCCTGGAGGTGCACCATGGCTCGATTTTAATTAAAAAGCCAAATTGGATCCAATTCTTCACCAAATTGAGAAGCCCACTCCAAATTCTGAAGATCAAAAATAGAAAGTGTATAAATAGGACTTAGTTTGATTTAGAGAGGACCCTTTTTTTAACTTTTACTCTCACTTTTGAACCTTCTTTTATTTTTGAGTTTTATTTTCAGCTTTGAATTGGGGAATTGGGATTGAGAGCTGGGTTCTCTTTCTCTTTGTCTTACTTTTGTATTTCTTACTTTCTGTTTTTCTGAATTTTGGATTGAGACTGAAGGAATTCTGTTTCAATCTTTGATCTACAATTCATCTTTGTTTTCTTCTGCAAATTCTAATGATTGGGAATTGGATTTAGCTTTCTGTCTTCATTTTCATTTCTTCTGCGACTTTTGCTTTTTGTTTTGGAATTTGAATTGAGATTGAAGAGTTTCATTGATTCTAAGTTTGAGAATCATCTTTTACCTCTCTTCTCAATTGTTCTAAGAATTTAATCTGAGTTTCCTTTACTGTTTTCATCTTCTTTTCTTCTACAAATTATTCTCTATTTTTATCAAGGAAGGAATTGAGACCTAGACTTATTTTCCAGTCTCATTGAGCCTCTGAGCTCTTGAATTTCTTTCCTAGCTCTTGCAATTGAGTTGAATTTACTTTCTGTTTTGTTCTTGACTGCAATTTACCAATTCTGTTTAGATCTACTGTACTTACATCATCTTCTTTACTTTCTAGTGTTAAATTCTGCATCTCAGCACCCCACTCCCTTTACTATTCAAGCAATTTACATTTCTTGTACTCTAAGCTTCAGCTATTTATATTTCTTGCAATTTAAGTTTCAGTCATTTACATTACTTGCACTTTAAGATTCAGCTATTTTACTTCTTCTGCTCTTTAATTTACTGTCAATTCTCCCTCTTTCTTTTAGTTTCATGCAATTTAGCTTCTGTTGGTTACAATTCACTCAAATCATCAACTGTTTACTTAACTAAATCAACCATCTAACTAAAATTGCTCAATCCATCAATCCCTGTGGGATCGACCTCACTCTTGTGAGTAATTACTACTTGATGCGACCCGGTACACTTGCCGGTGAGTTAGGTGTTGGAATCTATTTTCAACCCATCAAGTTCTAGTTGCGTTGGAAAGCTAACATCCGGGGCTTCAAAATGATATAAAATTTGCAATAGTTTCTTGGCGTTTAGGGACGCGTACGCGTGATGTACACGTAAGTGTCGGTGATGGCACGTGACTCACTAAAGGCAACTCGTGGCCAGCGATTCCTGAAGCATTTTGGACCCAATCCAACTTATTTCTGATTCTATTTAACCCAAGGATTGAAGAGGGATGAACCAATTAGTTTAATTTAGTTTAGTTTTAGACGAAAAGTTAGTTTCCAGAGAGAGAAGCTCTCACTTCTCTCTAGAATTAGGATTAGGTTAGATCTAGATTGGGATTTCTTAGATGTAGGTTAATTTCATGCTTTGATTTGCTTTTCCTTTATCAATGCTTGTTCCTCTATCTCTCCTCTCTCTAGTTTAGCATTTAGTTCTTGTAATTCTCTACTTTTATGTTGATGCATTTTTGTTCTTCTATTTTCCTTTTAATGCAATTCATGTTTTGATTTCCTTTATTGTTGATTTGCTTTATTGTTATTTAATTCCTTGCAATTGAGTAGTATAGATTTACTTTCCTTGCAATTTTACTATGCTTCCCTTTTGTGCCTTCCAAGTGCTTGACAAAATGCTTGGTTGGATTTTAGAATAGATTTTTCCCCCTCTTGGCCTAGATAGAGTAATTAGTGACTCTTGAGTTACCAAACTCCTTTGTTTATTGATAATTAGAAGTTGCTAATTGACTTGAATGCCACTAAAGCTAGTCTTTCATCATGATTAGGCTAGGACTTGTGGACTCAAGTTAATTCATCTACTTGACTTTCCTTCATTGTTAGAGGTTAACTAAGTGAGAGCAATGGACAATTCTCATCACAATTGACAAGGATAACAAGGATGTGACTTCTAGTTCTCATACCTTGCCAAGAGCTTTTCTAGTTGTTAGTTTATTTCTTTTGCAATTTACAATTCTTATCTCTTATCTTAAAAACCCCAAACATACTTCATAGCCAATAACAAGATCACTTTATTACAATTCCTAGGGAGAACAACCCGAGGTTTGAACACTTTAGTTTATAATTTTAGGGGTTTGTACTTGTGACAAACAATCTTTTGTATGAAAGGATTATTTGTTGGTTTAGAAACTATACTAGCAACGAGAATTCATTTGTGAAAATCTAAACCACACAAAAATCCATTCATCAGTGTGCGAATAACTCCATCATCCATACATGGGAGAGCTTCTTGGAGGCCTTGTGTGTTAGATTTGGCCACAACACATTTCATGACTCGAAGGCAGCACTGAAAGAAACTCTAGCAACAATCTACAGTGGCTGATTACCAATCCTAGTTTGAAGAGCTCTCTAGTCAAGTCACTGGGATAGGGGAGGACTGGTTCATCTCACTTTTTGTGGCTGGCCTCATTGATACACTAAAGTGTGAGTTAATGCTTACAAAACCACGGACGTACGTGGAAGCAGTCACGATTGCCAAGCTCCATGAACAAAAGCTCCAGCACATGCAACTGAATCTTCGTCCTCAGGGAACCAAGAATGCTATAGGAAGCTCAACAACTTCCTTCAACCCAATGTGAGCTCCACAATTACAGCCACTGATGAGCTGATATTTCATACGCTTTTTGATATCATTTTCTTAGTATTTTTAGTATGTTTTGTTAAGTTTTATTGTGTTTTAGTAGATTTTAATGCAAATTTCACTTTTTGGATACTACTTTGAGCTTTTATATTTTTCTTATGATTTTAGGTAAATTTTAGGTGATTTTGGCGAAGTTTTGGCGAAGCCTGATTTAGAGGCAAGGAAAGCATAGCAGATGCTGTCAGGATCTGACCTCCGTGCATTCAAACGAGCATTTATGGAGGTCCAAATGATGCGTTCTCAACGGCATTGGAAATCTAACTTCCAGAGCTTTTCAGCAATATATAATGGTCTATACCATGCTTTGGAAATGAAGGCCCAAAACGGGTGTTGAACGCCCAAACTATCCCTTTTCTGGCGTTTAACGCCCCAAGGGGACAGAAGCCAACATTCAAGACCACAAAGGAAGCAAGGAAGCAGCATATCTACCCCCTATTGGGCATTGAACGCCCATTCCTTCATGTTAAAAGCCAAGCTCAGCCCAAACACTAACTAGGTGGGCCCAGAAGTAGATTTTCGCATCCTTTTACTTAGTTTACTTCATTTTTGTAATTCTTAATTATTAGTTTAGTATATATAGAAGAAATATCACCCTTGTATAGGATCTTTAATCTCCTTTACCACTTTCGAACATTTGACACTATTCTCTGTACAGTATGAGCAACTAAACCTCCTAAGTTAAGGTTAGGAGCTCTGCTGATTCCTATGAATTAATACAATTACTTTTCTATTCCAATTAATGTTTGATTCTATTATATGATGCATTGTCGTTCTTCATCCTTATGAATCTCGATTCTACATGAGTTCTCACGAGTCCTAACCCGGATAGTATTGAGCTACAGCTTGATGATGCATCACAAGTTCCAACAGAATTATCTAGATTAACTGAGGTATGTGACATAAAACCTCGTTAGTCAAGGGAAATTGAGGTTCCTGTGGCTCTAAGGACTAGAACCATAAGAGCAGCAGTCTCTGATCCAGAAGATTCAACCTTGTCTTTGGCGTTTTGAGTAGGATCACCAAAGAGATTGACTTGCGCATGCTTCACCCTTTCCCAGATTGATCTAGTCCATTCGGATGTTTGATCTAGACCTGAGGAGATTAATGACCACGACCAATGGCTTAATCACTTACAGGCTTGCCATTGAAGGAATCATTCATCGTTGAAGTAGAGGGTATGACATTTTAACTCAGAAGAAGAAGCATCTCCGAAGCCTTAACTACTGCTAATTACTGTCTCTACATTCGATTGTTATTGCTTGTTTATACGCCTAAAACAAACAACAGCTATCCTTCTATTCACCTGAATAAGATCTGCAAGATAACCACAGCTTGTTCAATCTGACAATCCTCATGGGATTCGACCCTCACACACCTGAGGTATTACTTGGATGATCTGGTGCACTTGCCGGTTCAGTTGTGCAAGTTTAAATTTCGCGCACCAAGTTTTTGGGGCCGTTGCCGGGGATTGTTTGTGATTGACAAACTAACGGTTATCATGCTCCTTAGATCAGGTACCTTTTACTATTTTTCTTGTTGTGTTTCTTAATTTCTTTTTTCGAAAAAAAGATAATCTTTTTCTATCTTTAATCATCTTTTTCTTTTATTTGAGTCTTGTGTCAAAACTTGAAGCTTGGTGTCACCTTGGTTTTTTTCTTTTCATAAGTCTATCTGAAAAATTGTTCTTACCTTTCTTTCTTGGTATTCGAATTGTTCTTGCTATTTTTCTTGTTTGATTTTCAAATTTTCAAATTTGGTGTCTTTTGGTGTTTTTCCTTCAAGTGTTTCAAAAATTTGTGTCTTTGATCTTTAAATTCTTTAAGTTTGATGCCCTTTAGTGTTTGTCCTTTTTAATTTTCGAAAACTTAGTGTCTTTAATTTCAGAATTTTTAAATTTGGTGTATTTTAGTATTTTTCCTTTTCACTTTTTCAAAAATTTCTTTTATTTAATTTAAAATTTTAACTTTGGTGTCTTGGTTGGTAGTCTTGTTCTTCCTGCTTATCTTATCTTTAAATCTTTATCTTATCTTTCCTTTCTTTGATTTTTAAAATTTTTGCTATCTTATCTTTCTTTTAAATTTCAATTTTCAAAATTTTAGTTCTTGTTAGTTTTTCTTTCTTTTGAATTTTAATTCTTAAAATCTTTAAAATTTTAAAATCTTATCTTATCTTCTCTCTTTTGACTTTTTCTAAAATTTAATTTTCAAAATCCTTCCTTGACTTTCTCTTTCTAATTTCAAAACTTTTTAAAATCAAATCTTTTCCCTTTAAATTTTTTAAATCTTATCTTATCTTATTTGACTTTTTCTTTTCGAATATTAATCTTTCAAATATTTTATTGACTCTTTTTTTTCAATCTTCAAAATCAAATCTTTTAATTTAATTTCAATCTTTTTTATTAGTTGTTTGTTTTATTTTGATTTTAAAAAATTGGTATCTCCTTGATTCTTAATTTTCTTTCCTTTTTTTTCAAAATCTTCTAACCTATCTCTCTATTCTATTTTTGAAAATTCTTAACCTCTTTCTCTCATTTTTTTTGAAAATTTTCTACCCTTTTCTCTCTCTTTAATCTCAAAAATCTTCTTTTCTTTTCTCTCTATTTTCGAAAACTTCTTCTTCTTTTTAGAGATATCTTCTTTTCTTTTATTCTTCATTATCTTTCTAACAACAGACCTCTATACTCTAACATAGAGAATCCTTTCTCCTTATTTTCTTGGTTTCTTTCTTCTTGTTTATGAACAGGAGTAGGGATAAAGAATATTTCCTTGATCCAGATCCTGAACCTGAAAGGACTCTGAGAAGGTGTCTGGAAGAAGCTCAGGCTAGCAGATCCATAAAAAATCTAACAAGAACTCTAGAATAAGAAGCAGAAGAAAAAATAATGGCAGCTAATCCAGACAATGGAGGTAACGCAAGAAAGGTCCTAGGATCTTACACTGCACCCAATTCTGATTTTTATGGGCGCAGCATCTCCATTCTTGCCATTGGGGCAAAAAACTTTGAGTTGAAGTCTCAACTGGTCACTCTGGTATAACAGAACTGCCAGTTTCATGGACTCCCACAAGAAGATCCAAACAAATTTCTATCTGACTTTCTGCAGATATATGATACAGTCAAAACCAATGGAGTTAATCCAGAGGTTTACAAGCTCATGCTCTTTCCCTTTACAGTAAGAGACAGAGCAACGCTAACGGTTGTGCGAGAAAAATTAAAAACAGTTGAAAACTTTAGAAAAATATTAGAAATTAAAAATCGGGCATTAATATTAAAAGTTTGTCCCAAAGTTGGGCCAAACGGGCTAAAAACGCTAACGGGTTGGACCGGACCCAAGTTGGGCCCAAGCCCAACACATATAAGTTCATTAAATGAACCCATTCAGCATACCACATACACAAACACAACACATGCAGCTGAAAAGGGAAAGGAGGAGAGAAACCCCCATTGTTACTATTCATCTTCAACTTCCTAAGCTCATAACTAGAGCTACGGAGCTCCGATCGCTGCACCGTTTGCGGTCACGCGATCCTCGCAAAGAACTCTATAAAACCCACCCAAGAAACTGGTAAGGAAATCACGAAATTCCTCTCAGTTTCTCCTTCCAAAATTTCGAATTTTAGGGTTTTGTATTGATTAAAATTTTGTGATTTTTGGTGTTTAGGTACACTCTAACACTTGATTACCATAGGGTTTTTGCCCTAATCATCATTGGGTAAGGTGAACCATTCAAATCTCTTGTAGTTTTGTGGATTTGATGAACCCTAGGTTGAATTGTTGTAAATTATGTGTATATAGATTGAGATTGTGATTGTTGGCATTTGATTGGAGCTTTGGAGTGATTGTTGAGCTTGTTGGAGTTGGTTGGTAACTTGGTTGTGGTTGGAAGCTTGAATCTTACTCAATTTGGGTTTTTGTGCATATTGGGAAACGGATAAGGTATGGTTTCGGTTTTTTCTATGTAATATATAATATTTTTGGACACTTAGGCTAGTGACCCATAGGATAAGCTTGGATTGTATTTGTTGTTTAATTTGTTGAGATATGATGTATGATGAATTTATGAGTTTTGGCTCTTTTGATGAATTGTGTTGTTAATGTTGATAAAATGATGTTGAAGAGTGAGATTGGGGTTGAATGAGTTTAATCATGATGATTGTTAGTGATATGATGATGATGGATGATTGTGTGGATTGAAAAATGGTTTTAGTGTGAGATATTCGATTTTTGAGGTTGATGATATTATAAAGTGAGTGGAAAATTGGTATGAAAGGTGAATCATGATATAAAAGGGTAGATTTTGATGTAACTTAGAGTTTGGAATGGTTTAATTTGGTTTTGGCTATATATTTCAAAGAATTGAGAAATTTGTGCATTTTGGTAAGAACGACTTTTTGGTGAACTTTGGCGGATCATAACTTGAGCCTCAATTTTCAAAATTTGTTGAAATTTACTTTAAATTAAAGCTCATTGAAAAGTCTTTAAATGGATATAAATTTTTTAAGAAATAGATTTTTGTAGAGGAAGTTATGATCATTCAAAGTTTGGTGTCAAAATCTGGATTCTATGAATGCTGTAGAATTTGTGAATTTTGGTTTGTGTGCGCACGTAGAGCCTTGTGCGCACCCACACCCCGTGAATTTTTAAACCTGTGCGCACGCACAGACTTGTGCATACGCACACATGGAGACATGGCTACTGATGGGAGCGCTATCTAAAAATCCCCAAAATTGTGGTTTATCTTGTGCTTATTTTAGGGGATTTATTCACCTTTTCCCACATTTATTCAATGAAATAGAATAGTTTTGTAATTCTCCCTTTAATTGGGCTTAAGTGTAAAAACATGCTTTTTAGGCCCTTAAATTGGTGATTTTAACTCACTTTAATTCCATTCGATGACTTAATTTATTTGTTGAGTGATTTCAGGTTCATAAGGCAAGTATTGGATGGAAGAAATGAGGAGAACAGCATACAAAGTGGAGAATGCATGAGAAAACAAGAATTGGGAATGCATCGATGGACGCGTACGCGTACAAGGCGCGCACACGCAGAAGTGATTTCTCATAAGAGATACGCACGCGTACTTGACGCGTACGCGCGTACTTAATGTGTTAGCATCTTGTAGAGTAGTTTCTAGAGAGAGAAGCTCCCTCTTCTCTCTAGAATTAGGCTAGGTTAGGTTAATCTCTTTTAGATCTAGGTTTAATCTCATGTTTTCATCTTATTTTCTTTAATTCTCGCTTCTACTCTTTTATTCTCATGGTTTGTAGTGTTAATTTCCCTCTTTGCTCTGTTTTGTGATGATGAACTCATGTTGGATTTGGTTTACATTTAATGCAATTTGATGTTGATGTTTCTTTCATTGATGAATTAAGTTGTTGATTTACTCTCCTTGCAATTTGTATTTGCTAGATTTTATTATTCTTGCATATTTACCATGCTTTCCTTTATTACCCACCAAGTGTTTGACAAAATGCTTGGTTGGGCTTTAGAGTATACTTTGAGCATTCTTGGCTTGTAAAGAGTAATTAGGCAATCTTGAGTCATGAAAACCCAACCTATGTTGGTGATCTAGAATTGTTAGTTAATATCATTTCCATTGACTCTAATCTCTTGCTAATCCGATTAGTGAGTTGATTAGGACACTTGGATTGAGATTAGCTAGTCTTGTTAGACTTTCTCACATGGAAGATAACCTATATCTTCTTCCATCATTGAGGATGACGTAATAAGAAAAATTCTTGGTAATTATTATTATTAGTGACTAGGATGGAAAGCCTATGATCTCAATCCTTGCCATGAATGTCTCTCTTTAATAATTGTTTCTCTTTATTACTTGTCCTCTTTAATTGCTTGTTTGATTTACTTTTCTTTCCATTTACTTTTCTTGCCCTTTTATCAATCAAACCCCTTTGCCCCCTTCATAGCCAATAAGCATACATGATGAGCGGATAATTTATACGCTTTTTGGCATTGTTTTTACTAAGTTTTCAGTATGATTTAGTTAGTTTTTAGTATATTTTTATTAGTTTTTAAATAAAAATCACATTGCTCGACTTTACTATGAGTTTTTGTCTGTTTCTGTGATTTCAGGTAATTTCTGGCTGAAATTGAGGGACTTGAGCAAAAATCAGATTAAGAGGTTGAAGAAGGACTGCAAATGCTGTTGGATTCTGACCTCCCTGCACTAAAAGTGGATTTTCTGGAGCTACAGGAGTTCGAATGGCGTGCTCTTAATTGCGTTGGAAAGAAGACATCCAGGGCTTTGCAGCAATATATAATAGTTCACGCTTTGCCCAAGTTTTGACGACGTAAACTGGCGTTCAACACCAGCTCTCTACCCTATTCTGGAGTTAAACGCCAGAAACAGGTTACAAACTGGCGTTTAACTCCAAGAAAGACCTCAACACATGAAGGCTTCAATGCTCAGCCCAAGCACACACCAAGTGGGCGCGGAAGTGAATTTCTGCATCAATTACTCATTCTTGTAACCCTAGTAACTAGTTTAGTATAAATAGAACTTTTTACTATTGTGTTAGACATCTTTTGATCATGTTTTGATGATTGAACCCTCTTTGGGAGGCTGGCCATTCGGCCATGCCTGGACCATTATCACTTATGTATTTTCAACAGTAGAGTTTCTACACACCATAGATTAAGGTGTGGAGCTCTGCTGTTCCTCATGAATTAATGCAAAGTACTACTATTTTTCTATTCAATTCAAGCCTATTTCTTCTCTAAGATATTCATTCGCACTCAAGAACATGATGAATGTGATGATTATGTGACGCTCATCATTATTCTCACTTATGAACGTGCCTGACAAAAACACTTCCGTTCTACATGCAAACAAGCTTGAATGTGTATCTCCTAGCATTCTGATCATGAGATCAGAGTCTTCGTTGTATAGGATAGAACTATTGGCAGCCATTCTTGAGGTCCAGAAAGTCTAAACCTTGTCTGTGGTATTCCGAGTAGGATCCGGGAAGGGATGGCTGTGACGAGCTTCAAGCTCGCGAGTGCCGGGCGTAGTGACAGACGCAAAAGGATTACTGAATCCTATTCCAGTATGATCGAGAATCGACAGATGAATAGCCGTGCGGTGACAGCGCATCTTGGACCATTTTCACTGAGAGGATGGGAAGTAGCCATTGACAACGGTGATGCCCTACACAAAGCTTGCCATAGAAAGGAGTGGGAATGATTGGATGAAGACAGCAGGAAAGCAGAGGTTCAGGAGGAAGGAAAGCATCTCTATACGCTTATCTGAAATTCTCACCAATGAATTAGATAAGTATCTCTATCCCATTTTACGTTTTATTTATCTTTTAATTATTAAAACTCTATAACCATTTGAATCCGCCTGACTGAGATTTACAAGGTGACCATAGCTTGCTTCAAGCCGATAATCTCCGTGGGATCGACCCTTACTCACGTAAGGTTTATTACTTGGACGACCCAGTGCACTTGCTGGTTACTTGTGCGAAGTTGTGACAAAGTGTGTGAATTACGTTCTGAGCACCAAGTTTTTGGCGCCGTTATTAAGGATCACAATTTCGGGCACCAAGTTTTTGGCGCCGTTGCCGGGGATTCTTCGAGTTTGGACAACTGACGGTTCATCTTATTGCTCAGATTAGGTAATTTTATTTTAATTTTAAGCTTTTTGTTTTTATTATTTTTAATTTTCAAAAATTTTCAAAAAAAAAATTTATAAAAATAAATTATTCTATGTTCTTCAGAATTTTTAAGGATGAATTCTAGAGTTTCTTCATGATTTGTTGAAGCCTGGTTGGCTGTCAAGCCATGTCTAAATTTTTGGACTGAGGCTTCCACTCATCATGGCAAGAGTCCTTGGACTCTCATCTAATTAGCTGTTATATGCCTGATTTGTATCTGCTAAAGCTTGGCTGGCCATTGGCCATGTCTAGTGTTTTGGACCGGAGCTTTCACTAAAAGCTTGGCTGGCTAGTAAGCCATGTCTAATTCCTGGACTGGAGCTTTAGACTAATATTGTATGATTCCTGGAATTCTCATTTGAAATTTTGAAATCTTTATTTTCTTTTTCAAAATAATTTTTGAAAAATATACAAAAAAATTTAATAAAATCATAAAACCAAAAATAATTTTGTGTTTCTTGTTTGAGTCTTGTGTCAAATTATAAGTTTGGTGTCAATTGCATATTTTTCAAACTTTCTTGCATTTTTCGAAAATTCATGCATTATGTTCTTCATGATCTTCAAGTTGTTCTTGATGAATTTCTTTGTTTGATCTTTGCATTTTCATGTTTTGTGTCTTTTCTTGTTTTTCACATGCATTCTTGCATTCATAGTGTCTAAAAATTAAAAATTTCTAAGTTTGGTGTCTTGCATCTTTTCTTTTCTTGAAAATTTTTTAAAAATAAGTTCTTGATATTCATCATGATCTTCAAAGTGTTCTTGGTGTTCATCTTGACATTCATAGTGTTCTTGCATGCATCATGTGTTTTGATTCATAATTTTCATGTTGTGAGTCTTTTGGTTGTTTTTCTCTCTCCTCATTAAAAATTCAAAAATAAAAAAAATATCTTTCCCTTATTTCCCTCATAAATTTTCAAAAATTTGAATTGACTTTTCAAAATTTTTTAAAATTTAGTTATTTCTTATGAGTCAAATCAAATTTTCAATTTAAAAATCCTATCTTTTTCAAATCTTTTTCAAAAATCAAATCTTTTTCATTTTGATCAAAGGTTGGACCAAGTCCTCATGGACATATATGTGGAAGGAGCTCAATGGAAAGTTGACTCAAGAGGCAAGCTGGTTCAATTGAGAAGACTGGACCTTAAGCCTATAGCTAGAGGATGGTTGGAGTTTATTCAACGCTCAATCATTCCTACTAGCAACCGGTCTGAAGTTACTATAGACCGGGCCATCATGATCCATGGTATCATGATTGGGGAGGAAGTGGAAGTTCATGAGATTATACCTCAAGAACTCTACAAGGTGGCTGACAAGTCCTCTACTTTGGCAAGGTTAGCCTTTCCTCACCTCATTTGCCACCTCTGCAATTCGGCTGGAATTGACATAGAGGGAGACATCCTCATTGAAGAGGACAATCCCATCATTAAGAAAAGGATGGAGAAAACAAGAGATCATGGACCTCAACAAGAGCATGAGGAAATTCCTCACCATGAAATCCCTAAGATACCTCAAGGGATGCACTTCCCTCCACAAAATTATTGGGAGCAAATCAACACTTCCCTAGGAGAATTAAGCTCCAAAATGGGTGACATTGGGATTTTTGCCAGTAAAGAATTTTATAAAAACAGTCGCGTTGTAGATATAGTCTCTAAACCAACAGAAATCCCTTCGTACAAACATTTTGGTTGTCACAAGTAACAAACCCCTAAATAAATTGATAACCGAAGTATTCAAACCTCGGGTCGTCTTCTCAAGGAACTGCAGGGAAGTATGTTCTTATTATTGGTTAAGTGGATTAGCAAATAGTCTAATTAGCAAATAAAGTAAATGAAGAACAAGTAATTTAAATGGCAAGTAAAATAAATAAATGACTGTAAATAAACTTTTGGCAAGGTATGAGAAATTGGAGGTCCTATCCTAGTTATCCTTATCAATGATGCTGAGAATTGAATCTTAATTCCACTTTGTTAACCTTTACTAAGATAAAGGAAGGTCAAGGGATTAATTGGTTTGATCTTTGGATCCTATTTATTTCCTAGGAAAAGATTGGGATTATTGAAGTTCAATTTAATTAACAAAGATAACAATTATCAATCATGTTTGAGTTTGATAACTCTTGAGTTACTGATTTCTTAACCAAGACCAAAAGGAGAAAAGTAAATCTACTGGAATAACAATATCTTCAGATGGGAATAACAATAATGTAAATAAAAAAAAAGCAATAATAAACTGAAATATCTCAAATAACATTAATTCAAAGAGTAATCTGTAACATAGAAGAATTCATAAATAAAATTGGGAAAATAATAAAAAGGAATATTGAACCTGATAAAAAGAGATAATCCTGAAAGCACATAAAATCCGAATTCTAAATCCTAATCCTAAAGAGAGGTGAGAGAGAGGAGAGAACCTCTCTCTAAACTAAATCTAAATCATGAAAACTAACTAAAGTGGAGACTCTCTCTGAATGGATGCATTCCCCCACTTCATAACCTCTGGTCTATACCTTCTGGACTTGGATTTAGGCCAAAAATGGCTTCAAAATTCGCTATGAGCGTTTTCTGCAATTTCTGGTGCGTGGCCTCTGTCACGCGTCCGCGTGGGTCACGCGGTCACGTCATTTGGAGTTTTCCTTGTCACGCGGTCGCGTCAGTCATGCGACCGCGTCATATGTGTTTCGCTCGAGGCGCGTGGTCGCGTCAGTCATGCGGCCGCGTCAATGCCCTTTTCGCGCTGGCATGCGGCCGCGTCGCCCATGCGATCGCGTGGCTGCCAGTTTCTTCAAAAACTCTGTTTTGTGCTTTCCTTCCATTTTTGTATGTTTCCTTTCCATCCTTTAAGTCGTTCCTGCCTTAGAAGATCTGAAACTACTCAACACACGAATCACGGCATCGAATGGAAATAAAGGGTAATCAAAACAATTATTTTTAAGCATAGGAAACATGTTTTTCACATACATCACATAATAAGGAAGGGAAAGTAAAACCATGCAATTAATATGAATAAGTGAGTGAAGGATTGAATAAATCACTCAAACTAAGCATAAAATATATCATAAAATATGGGTTTATCAACCTCCCCACACTTAAACAATAGCATGTCCTCATGCTAAGTCCAAGAGCAATGTTAGGTTAAAGTGGTGGAATGCCATGCAATGCAATCTAATCTAAATGCAACTACCTAGATGCATCATGCAATTCTAATTTTTTAGCACTTGTATATAAAGCTTGCATGTAGTTGAATTAATTCACATTCTCAAGGAGTCATATATATATATAAAGCCAAACCTTAGATAGTTGATAAAGTGCCTTTACAATTGAAATGGGAGAGAAAAACATTTTATAAACTTGCAAGACAATTAATAATTTCAGCAGAGATATATGTTAATGAGCTATTGAACCCTCACTGGATTTTGTGTTTACTCTCTAGTGACTCAGTGTTTATTGGGTTAATCACTCTATTCTTCTTTTTATGCTTACTTTCTATAACTTTGTTCTTCATCTAACCAATCAACAATTATAGAATATAGACATACCAAAAATCATGAGGTCTTTAGTTAAGGTTGTAATGGGGCCAAGGTAAAGGTAAGGGTATATGTATAAGGTTAAGTGAGCTAATAAGTGAATCCTTAATTAGTCTAAGATCTCACCTAACATACATACTTTGTAAAGCAAAGCTTCTTTACCTATTCTCCCATATTTTTCCACTTTTGATGTTACATGCTCATGTTTCAATATTTATTATTTTTACCCCATGTGCATTGCTTTATTTCACATTTGAGGAATTCTTTTGTGTCCCATTTATTCAACTACTGAAAAATAACACTTTTTTTTAATGCACATGGTAATTCAATTATTTTGATTTCACATGAGCATGCTTTCCAAAACTTTTATTTTGAATTATTTTATTCTTTTCAACTTTTCTACCTTTTGTTTTTATCATCCATGTTCCCAATAGGTTCTCCCACATTTAAACCATACATACTTCTTAAGCTAACCAAGGATTCAACTTGGGATTTTTATTTTGTTTTTCTACTTAAGGCTAGTATTGTGGCTTATAGAATAAGAGGGGATTTAAAGGCTCAAGGGGGCTAACAAGGGTGATGTAAAGGGTAAGCTAATTTGGGATAAGTGAGCTAAAATTAAACAATGGCCTCAATCACTCTCTTGGTATGTATTTCTATTCTATAATCGGACATATAGATTAAAACAAAGTGAAGAACATTAGAAAAAAAAAAGAAGGGCGGAACACACAGGAATAAAAATTATGGTTTGAATGTAACCATACAATTAAGCTCAAAACTCACAGGCTGTGTGTTCTCTAACTTAGAAATCATATATCAATTATGTATGTCATGCAAGTAAAATTAAAAGTTCCCATTATTCTCAATGTAAAACTTAAGGTGGCTTTAAAGTTCTAGTGTTTCTCTTTGATGAAATGTTGTTAACTAACTAACATATAATGCTATATATACAAGGTGTGGGTTGTTTCTATTATGTTCAAGTTCCTAGTTTACTCCCTTTTTATATTTTTCAATTTAAACTAAGCTATCTTATGCTAAAAAGGGTAAACTATACTAATTAATCCACAATTTCTATAACTAATAAGTTGGAATTACTACTAAACTAAATGGCTAAAATATGAACTGAAAATGCGAAATGCAAAAAATAGAGTATAAATACATGGAAGTAGCAACGTATAAGTACTGGGAGAATAAAAATAAAAATAAAGAGAAAAATACAGAAAAATAGAAAAATAAAATGAAAGAGTCTGTAGTGGTTCACCAAAAAAAATACGCCAGAGATGGCAACCTCCCCACACTTAAAATGAAGCATCGTCCCTGATGCTCACTCAAGCAGGGTGTGAAGGGGTGTCATCACTGGAAGGACGGGTAGCTGGAGTCTCTGTGGTGGCGGTCTGAGGATCTGCCTACTGTAGAGGAGGTGTTGACTAGATAGGGATCTCGGGGCCTACAACCTGAATCTGAGGTGGAGCCTCCTGATGTGATACGGCCTGCTCTGTGTCTGCCTGTGCAGCCTCGCTCTGTGGATGGGTCTCTACCTCGTGAGCATCCGCCTCCTCCTCAGATGCCTCGGATAGTGTGTCAGGCTCAGAGGGGATGTCACCAGATCGTATCATCAGCTTCAGGTGCTCATAGCGTCACTTGTTGCGACGCTCCATCTGGTCAAGCCATCGAAACAGGCGGTGCACTAGATGATAGACAGGCTCTGGGGCAGGTGGAGGTGCAATGGTGGTGACAGGGGTAGCTATGGAAGAAGATGGGCCGGTAGATGGTGTGGCTGTCGCAGCAGTAGCAGTGAGGAATGGAGGTCTGTAGCCCAAAGCCAGAAAGTTCCTGCTTTGAGGGATAATCTTCTTGCATTCTGCAGCAGGTGGCTTCTCATCAGCATCCTCTCAAGGCACGTCAGCTCGACGGCCTAGCTGTGTAATCAGATAAGGAAAGGGAAGAGTGCCCCGGACGTGGACCCTGGCCATATAGTACCGGATAAAGCGTGGCAGGTACAGGTCCTTACCCTCCATCACACACCATAGGAGGGTGATCATAGTGGTTGGTATCTCAGTCTCGTGAGTACTCGGCATAATAAAGTTGCTAAGTATTTGATGCCATAGCCGAGCCTCATCATTCAAGTAAATCCGCTTGATTCCCTTTGGCATGGTAGTGTTCTGACCCATAATCCAAGGAACGGTCGGGTCAAGGGCTATCCTGGCCTTGACTGCATCCCAATCAAACTTCATGAAGCGCATGTCCTCCTCAGCTCTTTGACAACCATCCAGCTGATCGGATTTAGGCAGAAGTTTCAGAACATCTTCAATGGCCTCTTCAGTGACCAGAATCTGTTTCCCTCTTAGGTTCACTGCATCTAGGGAAGTCTTGAAGTAATTGCAGTAGAATTCCCTTACCCAAGATGTATTGACCTCAGTTAGGTTTCTTTCCAGGAAGAACCAGCCTCTTTGTTTGATCTGATCAGACGTGTATTACTGGAGTTCTTCTGGGATCTTCAGAGTTCTCTCCAGGTACAGGTTCCTGGAGGTCGCAAACACCGGATACTTCAGCTCACAGTATCGGTTTGCAAACTTTACTGGATCATTAGCAGGGAGCAGCTGGTCGGTCTTTTACTGCGGGGTAAAGTTTTTCTCCTGCCAGGAGTCTTCGTGCATGATATCCAGGATGGACATGGCGGATTCTCCTCTTTTACGTTTGCCAGTAGTTGCCTTTGCTTTTCCCTTTCTCTAGGTGGCAGACATCCTGAAAAACAGAAAACCAAGATACAATAAAAATAGGAAAACAAATAGGCAAATAGTCAAAAGAAACACAAAGTGGCAAAGGAGCAATAGGATAAGGAAAATGAGTTAAGTAAATGTGCATCAAGGATTGTATAGGAGTTAAAAGTCTGAAAAGAAGAATTCACAATCCAACATGTAATAGAAGGCATGTTAATTAGGAAAAATTATCAGTATGCCATGGTTAGAAGGTTAAAGAGAAAGTATAAAACCAAGAAGAGAGAGTATGAAAGGTTAGGTTGGTTAGAATTGAAAAAGAGTGTAAGAAGTTAAAATTAGTGACTTAGTAAAAAGTGGGTTAATGTAAGTGGCATAATGATAAGTTTCTAAGTAACAAGCATTCACAATTAAAGGCTACAGGTAACTCATAACCAAATAAGGAAATTAGGTTGATGATGATTCAGATAGATATAGAAATAGCAAAAATTGGAATCTAAGCATCAAAAATGCAATTTATGAACCAGGAAATCAAAGAGAATGAGAAAGCTTGCCCTGGCATTCATGAATTGGTTTGGTTAAATCTAAGGAAAGCACAGTTCAAAATGCCAAAACCAAGACATGAATGGAAATATTTTACAGAAATTTGGGCAGCATTCCGGCTAAAATTGGATTGTCCCGAAAAATAAACAGCAACAGAATAGTTCATATGAATCAAAATTAAATAGTATGAATAAGAAAGAGCATAGCAGCATGAACTTGAAGAGCAGCATATAAACATTACTAAACTTCACAACAACAACAGAATTGCAAATTGATAAAAACAAGAAACACAAACAGTGCAATTAAACAGGCCTAAATCCACTAACCACATCCTAGGCTACCTAACAACCTAGAATCCACTACAACATGCATAA
Organism: Arachis ipaensis; assembly: GCF_059453495.1. Taxonomy (NCBI): domain Eukaryota; kingdom Viridiplantae; phylum Streptophyta; class Magnoliopsida; order Fabales; family Fabaceae; genus Arachis; species Arachis ipaensis. Next base: position 69,410,082 of record NC_142436.1, on the reverse strand, counting down.
CTAACTAGCCTAAATATGAACATAAACAGAAAAATATGAATTAGCTACGAATGGATAGAAGGGTGGCGTTCGTTAAAACCTGGTAGGCAAATTAAGGAGAGTGGGGCAGAGAGGTGGCTGGGGATGGTAGCGGTGGTGTCTGGAACGGCGGGGGAGGATGGCACGGTGGCTGTTGCTGCTGTTCGGGGGCAGGGAGGGAAAGGTAAGGGTAATGGGTGTAGGGGGTTAGGGGAAGGAAGGGGGCGTGGGTGGCGCTGGGCGGTGACAGCGGCGTGGTGGTGGTGATCGCGGAGGAGGGCAGGGGCGGTGAGGAAGGAAGAAGAAGGAAGAAGAAGAAAGGGGGGGAAAGGAAGGGGGGTGGGTGGCGGCGGGGTCTGGGTGGTCGGCGGGGTGGCGGTCGTTCGGTGATGGTGGCTGGGTGGTGGTGGTGTGATCGGAGAAGAAGAGAGGGAGGAGAGGGGTTTGGGGGGGGAGACGCGAATGGTAGGGTTCGCGTGACTGGAGGGGTTATAAATTTGAATCTACGCGATCGCGTGGGGCACGCGGTCGCGTGGCTGGAGTGAAATGGGGGTCGATGCGATCACGTGATTGGCGCGATTGCATGGAATAGCTAAAGAGTGAATGGTGCGATCGCCTGGGGCATGCGATCGCGTCACTGGAAATTGTGCTAAACGCATGAATCCAGCGTCGTTTCAGCGCAACTCTCTGTCTCCTTTTGGGATGTTGTGTAATCCATGCGACGCGATCGCGTCGCTCACACTGTCACGTGGGATTGATGTTATGCAAGTGACGCGATCGCGTCAGGGACGCGGCCGCGTGGGTCGTTTGTGCGAAATGCACAATGGCCGCACGATTCCAGCCTAACTTTCTGGACGTTGGATCTTTACGCCGATCTCCAGATCACGCGGCCGTGTGAATGACGGGGTCGCGTGGGAAGTATTTTTCGCAACTTGACGCGATCGCATGAATGATGCAGTCGCGTCGCACACCCTTTTTTTTTCTTTTTTTTGTGCAAAATGCAGAATGCAATGCTAATATGAATGTTATGCATGATTCCAGGTTTAATGAAGTAAAATAAAATAAAACTCAAAAATAAACAAAATGGAATAAAATTAAAATTGAAAAAAAAAAGAACGATCATACCATGGTGGGTTGTCTCCCACCTAGCACTTTTAGTTAAAGTCCTTAAGTTGGACATTGGATGAGCTTCCTGTTATGGTGACTTGTGCTTAAATTCATCTAGAAATCTCCATCAATGCTTGGAATGCCAATAGCCTCTGGGGTCCCAAACTAGGCATGTAAAGCTTCTGAGCAGCTTCAAATAGATTCTCAGGCTCCCGGGGTGACGAATGTCAGAATAGATTCCAGGATCCCAAACTTGGCTTTTAAATCCGCCTTCGTCTTGATCTATATTTTTCCATCCGGGCGGTTTAGAAATTAGATTCTCACCAGAATAACCAAACGTTTTCCGAGATCCATTTGATAGATCATGATGCCAATCCGCACACTTCGAGTCGAAGTGTGAAACCTTATTGAACCTTGTGCACCAGCTCTGAGTACGAGCCATTTTCCTTTTACTCTTAAAGCCGCAGAGAGCTCTAAGCTGGCCATCTGTTTCAAGCAAACCATATTCAAGTGGAAAAATAAAGCTAAAGGTTAAGGATTGTACCCACTTGAAGCTTGTATTGGGTGGTAATGGCCTTGGGATAGGTGGTTCCAGTGGTTCTGTGAGTTCTACTCCCTTGTGCTCTTCTGTTAATTTCTCCACTTCTTTGCAAGATTTTTCAAATGTATCCATGTCCTGATCAAAGCCATATATGTCTTCCTCATCACTTAAGTCATAGATTGGAGGTTGAGAGAAATCTACCTCCGTATCACCTTCGTATTCTCTTGGGGAGGATTCTTCGATCTCAGAGAATTCACTCGCTTGATAGAATTTTTCACAACTCTGGATTCCCATGGAAGTTCAGCGTCTCCTAAGTCTTCAACCAACTCTTCTTCGTTAATAATGACAACTTCCTCTACTTGTTCCAGGATGAAGCCATGCTCTGTCTTGTCCACTGGAGTTTCTAGTATCTCCTTCATGCTACGCTCTTCTTTAGATTGTCCACATGGGGCTGTGCGGGGTCCTTGAATGTTCGAACGTCTAGAAGATAATAGACTTACTGCTTGCTCTAGTTGATGAAGGGTTGTTTGAAGTTGATCTACTGTTTCCTTGAGGCGAACCTCTGATTCTCGGGGTGATGGATTTGGATATGGTACATGGGGGAGTGGTGATGTTTGGGAGTAATTGGACTAGAATCGGGGTAGATGAGGATCATACGGTGGTGAATGGTAAAAAAGAGCTTGTGAGTGTGGTGGTTCGAAGTTATGTTGAGAGGATGGTCTATAAGCACATGGTGGGGCTTGTGGGTAATTACAAGGTTGTCCACCATGTCTATTGGCTTGGTATGCATTGTAGAATGGTCTTTGTCCATGATATCGTAGAGGGTGTTGTTGCCTAAAGGGTTGATCAGATCCTCTTGGCTCCATCAATCTTTGATTGTTCTGACCTTGATGCATGTTCCTGTTATAACTTTCATTCCTTTCAACAATATTAGAACCAAACTCAAAGCGAGAGGGGTGAGAATTCATAGTAGCTAATAGAAATAAAAAGGGGAAAATAAAGACAAATAAACAAGTAAAAGAAAAATATTTACAATAACCAATAATAAGACACACGATTGCAGTTCCCTAGCAATGGCACCATTTTGACGTTGAGATTTTTGCCAGTAAAGAATTTTATAAAAACAGTCGCGTTGTAGATATAGCCTCTAAACCAACAGAAATCCCTTCATACAAACGTTTTGGTCAGTCAAGCGGCCGCGTCAATGCCCTTTTCGCGCTGGCATGCGGCCGCGTCGCCCATGCGATCACGTGGCTGCCAGTTTCTTCAAAAACTCTGTTTTGTGCTTTTCTTCCATTTTTGTATGTTTCCTTTCCATCCTTTAAGTCATTCCTGCCTTAGAAGATCTGAAACTACTCAACACACGAATCACGACATCAAATGGAAATAAAGGGTAATCAAAATAATTATTTTTAAGCATAGGAAACATGTTTTTCACATACATCACATAATAAGGAAGGGAAAGTAAAACCATGCAATTAATATGAATAAGTGGGTGAAGGATTGAATAAATCACTCAAACTAAGCATAAAATATATCATAAAATATGGGTTTATCAATGGGACAACTAAGGGTGGAACACCAAGAGCACTCCATCATTCTCCATGAGATTAGAGAAGATCAAAGAGCTATGAGGGAGGAGCAACAAAGACAAGGAAGAGACATAGAGGAGCTCAAGAGCACCATTGGTTCTTCAAGAAGAGGAAGACGCCACCCTCACTAAGGTGGACCCGTTCCTTAATCTCTTTGTTATTATTTTCCTGTTTTTCGTTTATTATGCTTCATGTTTATTTATGTTTGTGTCTTTACTATATGATCATTAGTGTCTAAGTGTCTATGGCTTAAAGTTATGAATGTCCTATGAATCCATCACCTCTCTTAATTGAAAAATGTTCTAAAAACAAAAGAACAAGAAGTACAGGGTTTTGAATTCATCCTTGAAACTAGTTTAATTATTTTAATGTGGTGACAATACTTTTTGTTTTCTAAATGAATGCTTGAACAGTGCATATGTCTTTTGCATTTGTTGTTTATGAACTTCAAGGGATAAAGTGAGATGCCAAAACTATTCAAGAGGTAAAAAGCTACTAGTCCCGCTCATCTGATTGGAGCTAAGTTTCATTGATATTTTCTAATTTATAGTATGTTCTCTTCTTTTTATCCTATTTGATTTTCAGTTGCTTGGGGACAAGCATCAATTTAAGTTTGGTGTTGTGATGAGCGGATAATTTATACGCTTTTTGGCATTATTTTTACATAGTTTTCAGTATGATTTAGTTAGTTTTTAGTATATTTTTATTAGTTTTTAAATAAAAATCACATTTCTGGACTTTACTATGAGTTTGTGTGTTTTTCTGTGATTTCAGGTAATTTCTGGCTGAAATTGAGGGACTTGAGCAAAAATCAGATTCAGAGGTTGAAGAAGGACTGCAGATGTTGTTGGATTCTGACCTCCCTGCACTCAAAGTGAATTTTCTTGAGCTACAGGAGTCCAAATGGTGCGTTCTTAATTGCGTTGGAAAGAAGACATCCAGGGCTTTCCAAAAATATATAATAGTCCATACTTTGCCCGAGTTTAAATGACGCAAACTGGCGTTCGACGCCAGCTCTCTGCCCTATTCTGGAGTTAAACGCCAGAAACAGGTTGCAAAGCAGAGTTAAACGCCAGAAACAGGTTACAAACTGGCGTTTAACTCCAAGAAAGACCTCAACACGTGAAGGCTTCAATGCTCAACCCAAGCACACACCAAGTGGTCCTGGAAGTGAATTTCTGCATCAATTACTCATTCCTGTAACCCTAGTAAGTAGTTTGGTATAAAATAGAACTTTTTACTATTGTATTAGACATCTTTTGATCATGTTTTGATGATTGAACCTTCTTTGGGAGGCTGGCCATTCGGCCATGCCTGGACCATTATCACTTATGTATTTTCAACGGTAGAGTTTCTACACACTATAGATTAAGGTGTGGAGCTCTGCTGTTCCTCATGAATTAATGCAAAGTACTACTATTTTTCTATTCAATTCAAGCCTATTTCTTCTCTAAGATATTCATTCACACTCAAGAACATGATAAATATGATGATTATGTGATGCTCATCATCATTCTCACTTATGAATGCGTGCCTGACAAACACTTCCGTTCTACATGCAAACAAGCTTGAATGTGTATCTCTTAGCATTCTGATCGTGAGATCAGAGTCTTCGTGGTATAGGCTAGAACTATTGGCGGCCATTCTTGAGGTCCGGAAAGTCTAAACCTTGTCTGTGGTATTCCGAGTAGGATCTGGGAAGGGATGGCTGTGACGAGCTTCAAACTCGCGAGTGCTGGGCGTAGTGACAGACGCAAAAGGATTACTGAATCCTATTCCAGTATGATCGAGAACTGATAGATGAATAGCCGTACGGTGACAGCGCATCTTGGACCATTTTTACTGAGAGGATGGGAAGTAGCCATTGACAACGGTGATGCCCTACACAAAGCTTGCCATAGAAAGGAGTGGGAATGATTGGATGAAGACAGCAGGAAAGCAGAGGTTCAAGAGGAACGAAAGCATCTCTATACGCTTATCTAAAATTCTCACCAATGAATTACATAAGTATCTCTATCCCATTTTACGTTTTATTTATCTTTTAATTATTAAAACTCTATAACCATTTGAATCCGCCTGACTGAGATTTACAAGGTGACCATAGCTTGCTTCAAGCCGACAATCTCCGTGGGATCGACCCTTACTCACATAAGGTTTATTACTTGGACGACTCAGTGCACTTGCTGGTTAGTTGTGCGAAGTTGTGACAAAGTGTGTGAATTACGTTCTGAGCACCAATTTTTTGGCGCCGTTGTTAAGGATCACAATTTCGTGCACCAATACACATCATTGCAATTCCTTGTGAGACGATGATAAAGCACTATTTTATGGTTTATAATGTGTTTAATTGTGCGGTTTTATCATGATCTTTACCCACTTATTCATATGATTAGTATGCATTTATATTTCCTTCCTAAAATTTTTACATGATTGAAAACTTGCTTCCTAGAGATTTTTAATTATGTATTTTAATTCTCCTTTATTCCATTCGATGCCGTGATCTGTGTGTTAAGTGTTTCAGGCTTTATAGGGCATGAATGAGTTGGAGATTTGAAAGGAAGCTTGCAAAAATGGAAGGAACACAAGAAATTAAGGAGATGACCAGCGAGAAGTGATGCGGCCGCATGTCTCACGCGACCGCGCGGAAGAGAGGAAATCGCAGTGATGCGGTCGCATGGCTCAAGCGACCGCGCGGATTGGAATAGCACAAGTGATGCGGAGGCGTAGACGACGCGCCCGCGTGGCAAAGCAAAACGCCGCATGACGTGTTCGCATGAATGACGCGATCGCGTGACATGTGCGATCTGCATAATTTGTAGAATTCGCTGGGGGCGATTTTGGGCCCTGTTTTGACCCAGTTTTCGACCCAGAAAAGCAGACTAGAGCCAGAGAACATGCAGAAACTGAAGACAACATTCATTCTACACAGTTTTTAGTTTGTAGATCTAGTTTTACTCCTCCTCTAGGTTTTCTCTCTACACATTCATAGTTCTTAGGATTTTTATTTCGATTGCTCTTTGCATTGGGATATTGAGAAGAGTTATTACCTCATCAATACTTCGTCATTCTAGTTCGTTTTCTTTACTTGGCTTTACTCTTCCATGTCCTTTAATTTACTCAATTTTACTATTGGATTATTTTAGAATTTTTTAATACAAGAGTTACTTTTATTTTTTTAATTGATTTCTTTGAGTTTTATTTATCATGTCTTTCTTTAATTCCCTTTCCTATGTTATGAGTTCTACATTCACAATGAGCGAGTAGTTCCCTGACTTGATGGGGAGTTGATTGAAAGGAACCCTTGAGTTGGAATGTTCAAAGAAGAAATTGTAATTAGGTTTATTGTTGGATGGCTCTCTAGTCACTAACACCAATCCTTCCAAGTAAGCGGATTGGGACTTGGGAGTAGAAACATCATTCCAACTTGTTTGACTTTCCCTTATTTAGTAAGGGATAACTAAACAGAATGACCTTCAATTATCAATTAATCTTGAGAGTACTGCAACAAGAATAGGGCTTCCAACTAATCTACTCCCAATCAAGGCTTTTTTTTAAATTACTTAATTTCCCCAATTTAATTTCCTGTTTATTCAACTCAAACTCTTTATGAAAATATCTGATTAATAAAATAGCACACATTTCTACAACTCGTTGGGAGACGACCTGGGATTCATACTCCCAGTATTTTAAATTTTAATTTTTGTGACAACCTTTCTAAATTGATAAGCGGATTTCTGGTTGGTTAAGAACTATACTTGCAACGCACAACTTATATCAATTCTTAATTAGCCAATTTCCGCCACGTCAGACGATCCGGAGTCTAAATACTTCGGTTATTTCTTATTTAGGGTTTGTTCCTGTGACAAAACCATATTTTAATTTGATGTGAGAATTGTTTGTTGGTTTGGAGCTATGCTAACAATGAAGTAATTCCTTTCTTTAGGAAGAAAATCTAGACCGACAACAATTTTTGTATCAAATTAATGGCGCCGTTGCTGGGGAGTTATAATGGTGCTATGTTATTGGCTATTGTATATATTGTGAATAACTTGATTTTTGGTTTGTTTGTTGGCTTTTGATAGTTGTAGGACTTTGTTTTCTTTGTTTCTTGTTAGTTTTGTTTTTGTCTTTCTCTTATCACCATGAATTCTCATCACTTTCACTATGAGTGTGGTTCAAACTATGTTGTAGGAAATGGAAGCTTCAATGAGGATGTGCATCAAGGATTTAGAAATCAATGATGGGAGGAGCCCCAAGCTTATGGACAACCTTCTTGGCAATAACCTCCTCCGAACTCTTATGGGTATAATCCTAATCCTAATGCATACCAATCCAATGTGTGTGATGACCCTTATTGTGATTGCCAACCACAACCACCACATGCATATGAACCCCCTCCTCAACATAGCCCTCCACCACACTCACAAGCCTTCTACCACCATCCACCTCCATATGATCCCAACCCGTATCCACCATACCAACCACCATATCAACCATACCTAGAGCCACCATCATTCCAACACCAATACTCCCAAGAACCACAAAGTCTACACACACCACCTCAAGAATTTCACCAATATGAACCACCTTCAAATTACAACAACCTTCCCTCAAACAATGAACCCTCTTTTCCACCATCACCTCCCGATGAAGCCCACATGCTAGAATTGAAAGATCTTGAATCTCATATCTTAAGGTGACACGAGGAGGATGAAAAGAAGTTTGAGAAGTTAAGAGCGAAAATGGCTATCATGGTAGAAGCCATTGGCAACATAGTCTCATCCCGCCTAAGCCTATGCGATCAAGGCACTCCCATTGTTGAATGTGGAGAAGCAACCAAAGAGCTTAGTGAGGGAATGAATTCGGAACTCCAAGGTGAAGAAGAGGAGTTAAAGCAAAAAATGCAAAAAGAGGAGGAGGTAGAGATTATTGAACAAGAGGAAGTAGTGGTTGGAGCATTAGGATATGTTGAGTACATAAAGGAAGCACAAATTGAAGAGCCTTCTTCCATAGAGTTCGAAGTTGATGTTGAGGAGGAGAGTGCACAACCTCCAAGGCACAATGTGATTGAAGAATTGGAAGGAGTGTCCCAAGTAATAGGCCTTCCTATTTATGATGATTCCATACCAACATATGATCCTTTTGAGCTTGAAGAATCCTTCCCCACTATGCTCGGGATTGATGATGAGGTAGATTTCACTCAACCTCCTATGTATGATTTAAGTGATGGGGAAGAGCTAGAGGACATTGGTGACGAAGAATGTGAACTTGAGGAAGCTTGGCAAGAGGTAGAGCATGAAGTATCTTGCCAAGTGGTGGAAGCCTTCCAAAAAAGATGGACGGGAGTAGAGCGTGTTTTGTCAAGATCGTTGGGAACTCCTCCACCTAGGTTGTCATCTAATCCTTCATTTGAGTGGGTAAAACTTCTAACTCTTAGCTTTATTATCCCACTTGAATATGGTTTGCTTGAGACAGATGGCCAACTTAGGGCACTTTGTGGAATTAAGCATAAGGGGAGGATGTTTAATGGTTGGCGTTGTAAGTCTAGGCTCATTATGGTTGGAAGCTCAAAATTGAGGAGCATGGATTGGTGTAATGCTCAATTGAATGGGTCTAGGAGGATAGTTTAGCGCTTCCATGAGAATTCATCTCTCTTGCCACCCGGAGGAAATCACCATGATCGACTCAAGGACGGGTGTGAAAACAAAGTGTGGGATCCCGGATCGCACAAGAAAGATCAACTTTGGGAGCCTATGGTTTGTGAAGAACTCCATCAAAGTTTGGCGTTATTAACTTTAAATGATGAAGCACAATGGAAGTCCAAGCATTGGTAAATGATCAAGGATGGATTCAAGCACAAGCCACCTTGATTAAGAGCTCCCCATAAGACCTACTTAAGGACAATAAACAAAAGTGCTAGGTGGAAGACACCCCACCATGGTAACATCTCTTCATTTTCTCTTTTGTAAATATCGGTAAAATAGGTTTAATTCCTTGTTTTGATTGCTTAGTTGAGTTTATTTGGGAATCTAGTAGATTAAAAAAGATTTTATGATGTTTTGGTAGCTATTTGGAGGTTTGGAATGCTTGGTTTGGTGCAAAAACATAAAAAAAATTTTGAAAAATAGAGCACCATCCACGCGTACGTGTGCTTTACGAGTACGCGTGCCCAAGTATTTTCGGCCATCTACGCGCACGCGTCATGCACGCGTACGTGTGGATTGAATTTTTCCACTTCCCAGCCATTTTCCCGAGAGTTGTGCCTACAATGTGCGCGTTTTGTGCCTCTCATGCAAGGCTACTCACGCGTACGCGCACTGCACGCGTACGCGTTGTTTGCACAATAGCCCATCGACGCGCACGCGTGGATTGCCCTATTTCACTCACCTTCTTTTCTTCTCTTCTTTCCATTCCTTTCCTTCTTCTCTTCTCTTTCCACCCTTCAAACATCATCCAACACTACCAAGCATCATGTAACACCATTTCTTTTAGTTAGTTAGTGAGTTTAATTTTTGTTTTCCATTATAAGTGTTGGATTACTAATCTTGTTTACTGTTTACTGCTGCTTATTACTTATAGGATGTTAGTTTAACATCATTGATGTTAATTGTCATTGTTGGATTCTTTGTTGAGGTTATATTTGGTTACTTGGTTTGGAACTTTTCATGTTTAATGCTTTTGAATACCAAGTACATGTTACATTGCCTTCATACATCTTAACTCTTTGAATTGCATGTTTTGGCCACCATGCATTCATCATCCATTGTTAGGCAATTGTACATTGTCAATGCATTTTTTTAGGTGATGCTTGTCTATGATTGACCCTTTGTTCATATCACCTATTTCATGCATTGAGAGTGTGGGTGTGAAATTGGATCGAAAGCTTACCTATTGACATATTTTTGAGCTTTTCAAGATTTGTGGACTATGCTTGCTATGTGATTAATCTTAACTCTTATATTTCTTTTTCTAAGTTCCATAGCATCCATGTGTTTTACCTCTATGTCACTTGGGTGTTACAACAACTTCAATAGGTGTCATTGATTGTGGTGTAAGTTTCATATACCATTATGTTCATTAAGTTCATTTACACATCAATCAATGCCCATTCATTATCCAATTTCACAATTGCTTGATTTTTGCTTGAATGCTTTCATGCTTCTTCACTACTTGTTTGGTTGCCTTAACCTACAAGTATTTTAAAGTATTCCAAGCACACTAGAATAAGTGAAGTGCATGTTCTCTTTTGTGTAATTGTGATATCACTTTTATACTAGCGTGTGTGTGTGTTCTAAACCGCGCGCAATTTTAGAACCCACACACCTATTTTTCATTAATGTCACACTAATTCACTCACTCCATTCTAGTGGTTCTTACCTCATTCCAACAATTCGTGCTTCCTTGATTTTGCATGTTTTCATCTTACGGTGTTTATTTTGTTTTCCATGATTGATGCACCATAAGGAAAAATGGAAGCGGAAGGAAGAACACGCAGCACCGGTTAACCCGCCAGCTGAAGGTAGCAACTCAGAAAGTCGCGGTACCCCCTTGCTCATTTTTAGTGAACCGAGGACGCTGCAAACTTTTAAGTGTGGGGAGGTCATCCGACCATTCGGCGTTTTTGGGTAACATACAAGTTTCTAATCCCTACACTCTTGCATTTCATTTTAGGATTTTTAGTTGCACTTTCTCATTTTACATATGTATATATTAAGCTTAGTCAAAGTCATGATATTTTCCAAGGATTTTATCTATAGTGCACCCCTATTGATTGAAAAAAAAAATTTTTAGAACTTGCTTGAATTATATACTTTGTGGATCATGTTTTGAGCTAAGAACACAAGCATGTGAGATTTGAGCCTATTTGTGTGGTTACATCATACATAACCACTTACTTTCATTCTTGTGTGCATTATTCTCTTCCTATGATTGTAATCTTTGATTTGTTTGATTCTTTATGTCCATTACTTTGTGTATACATGCATTTATATGATTGAGGCCATTGTTCAAATAGCTCACTTACCTAAATAGCCTACCTTTTATCTTCCATTGTAAACCAATCTTGAGCCTATGCTTAACCCATTTGTTCTTGATTATAGCACATTACAAGCCTAAGTGAAAAACAATAAATGTCCCTTGTTTGAATCTTTGATTAGCTTAGGCCAGTGAGAGTGTTCATCATTTGATTTTGGGAAAGTTGGGAACATTGGGTAGAGATAAAAGTGTGTTTTAGTATTTGTGTTAAGAATCTTGGAAATTGGGTACATACTCATGTATTAATCATGTGTAAACCTTATGCATTGATGTTCTTATATATATAGGAATAGAAAAAAAAAGAAAAAGAATTACAATAAAAAGGGGACCAAAAATGCCCCAAAGTCAAGGTTCAATAAAAATCAATGCATATGTATGGTGATCGAAAGAGAATGCATGGGTGTGTGAAAAAGAGAACAATGGGTAGGTGAGAAGTTTATGTTAATCAATGATTCAAATTTCAAACTCACTTGACCATATGCATCCTACCTTGACCCTAGCCCCATTACAACCTATGGGAAAGCCCTCATGATATTTGTACGCATGAATAGAATAATTGTTGATTGTTAGATGAAAAACAAATCTTAGAAAGCATGATTGGGGGAAAATTGAGTGAATCAACCCCACACACTTGAGTGACTAGAGCGGATACACATCCGGCGAGGGTTCGATCGCTCAATTACATGTTTCCACCCATGATCATCTTTTCTTGCAAGTTTGTAAAATCTTCCAATGATTCAATCCAATTGTGGTTTGCTTGATTGCCATTGCCTTAGCCCTTGTGCTCGCATATATATTCTTGGAGATTGATTTATTTTGACTGAGCCATTGCATTCATGTAAATAGGTTGCATATAGATAGATTGCATTTAGTTAGTTGCGTTGAATAAATGTTGATACATCTTTGCTTCTTTCTTGATTTCAGCATGAGGACATGCTTAGTTTAAGTGTGGGGAGATTTGATAAACCCTGAAATCGTGGTTTATCTTGTGATTATTTTAGGGTATTTATTCACCTTTTCCCACATTTATTAAATGAAATAGCATGGTTTTGTAATTCTCCCTTGAATTGTGCTTAAGTGTAAAAACATGCTTTTTAGGCCCTTAAATTGGTGATTTTAACTCACTTTAATTCCATTCGATGCCTTGATGTGTTTGTTGAGTGATTTCAGGTTTATAAGGCAAGTACTGGATGGATGAAATGAGGAGAAAAGCATACAAAGTGGAGAATACATGAGAAAACAAGAATTGGGAATGCATCGATGGGCGCGCACATGTACAAGGCGCGCACGCGCAGAAGTGATTTCGGATAAGAGACGCGCACGCATACTTGACGCGTACGTGCGGATGAAGAAACAGCCAATCGACGTGCACGCGCACATGGCGCATACGCGCCGATACTAGCAGGTGACTCACTTAAAGGCAAAACACTGGGGGCAATTTCTGAGCTGCCCAGGCCCAAATCCAACTTGTTTCTGAGTATATTTCATGCAGAATTGAAGTCCAAGAAAATGAGGAGAAATTGTTTGAAGTATTAGCATCTTGTAGATTAGTTTCTAGAGAGAGAAGCTCCCTCTTCTCTCTAGAATTAGGCTAGGTTAGGTTAATCTCTTCTAGATCTAGGTTCAATCTCATGTTTTCATCTTATTTCCTTTATGAATTCTTGCTTCTACTCTTTTATTCTCATGGTTTGTAGTGTTAATTTCCCTCTTTGCTCTCTTTTGTGATGATGAACTCATGTTGGATTTGGTTTACATTTAATGCAATTTGATGTTGATGTCTCTTTCATTGATGAATTAAGTTGTTGATTTACTCTCCTTGTAATTGGTACTTGTTAGTGTAACGACCCAACTTCCAGTACGTCATGATCGTACCAAAAGTAAGGAGTTACTAACATATTTCCTTTATTAACTATTTAATATTGAGCCTTTAGTTCGATATTGCATTTCTATTTTATAGAAAATTCCAGAAAATTTTGTTTTTGATTATCAAAATCATATAGCAAATATTTCAAAGTAATAATAATCACATAATTATTAATAATAATATATGTCATACAAAAGATTTCAAATAAAACTCAGATACAAATCCTATCCCTCTATATAAAATAAAAATCTTAAGCAATAAGGGCGAGGGAACTCTATGAAAGCAAATTAACTCATACACTTAACTCGTAAATAAATTCTAGAATCGCCCGCAGCTTCAAACTGAGTCTTCGAACTTGTGTCACTGAAAGGGTGGAAGATTTTGGGGTGAGAACAAACCACACGTTCTCAGTAGGGAATGGGATTGCCGTAAAAGTAATGAAATAAAATGCAAATAATTAACATACTCAAGGAAACTATATTTTATCAAACCTTTTGGATATACTCTTAGCTTTACTTTAACTAATTGATCACCTCTTTCGAAGACTCTAAACTCAAAACAGATCTCAATGACAAGATTAATTATATCAATCATTTTTCAGCCACTTAATTAATTCTCAATCACAACGTCAATTATTAATCTCTTTAAAACATTCAGAAACTAAAAGTACAAGAAAGAGATTTAATTCAACATACAAACAAATCACAAGACAAGCAGCATAATTACAAAGAAATAAAACAAGCAAACACAATCAAATGCAGTTGTGCAAATAAGGATGATGCATGTCTAGCCCTAGTGCAGTTAATGAGCTCATTTGTCGGTTTCTACCCGCTCCCGACGTAACCCAGCATTACTAGCCGGATATGGCTTTCCTATTGGCTATACCCCTGTGTACACGAAATAACACCTCTGCCACTGATGTGTGGAAAATGATCCAACACAAAACTCACCGGCAAGTGTACCGGGTCGCATCAAGTAATAATAACTCACGTGAGTGAGGTCGATCCCACAGGGATTGAAGGATTGAGCAATTTTAGTTTAGTGGTTGATTTAGTCAAGCGAACAAGAGTTGATTTGAGTGATTTGTATCCAACAGAAGCTAAATTGCTTGAAATTTAAAGGGAGAGGGATAATTGACAAGAATTTAAAGTGCAGAAGAATTAAAAGAGCTGAATCTTAAAGTGCAAGTAATGTAAATTGCAGAAACTTAGATTGCAAGAAATGTAAATGACTGAAGCTTAAAGTGCAAGAAATGTAAATTGCTCGAATTATAAAAGGAATTGGGAATTTGGATTGCAGAAATTAGACAAGAGAGAGTAAAATGGCATTAAACAAAAAAGCGGAATATGAATTAAAATTGCAACAGATCAAATCAGAAGAGAACAATTGCTTGAAAATTCGAACAGCAAGCAAAATGTAACATTAATTGCAATGGTTGAAAAGAAATCACAGATCGCAGGGTTAGAAGAGATTAGAGAATAAATCTAGATCTCAATCCTTCCTTGATCCAACTAAGAACACAATTGCAAACAAAATGAAAGATGGAAATCAGTAAAGAAACTTGAATTATGCAAGAAAAGGAAACAAAGAGATCTCAAGGGTGAGGTTGAGACAGAATTTCCTCAACTCTTCACTATCAAGACTCAAGTAAAGCTTTGAAGAAAAGAAAACAAGAAAACCCAGAGGAAGAGAATTCAATTCTCCTCCCAATTCTCCAAGATCCAAAATCAAAGTTATAGAATGAAAATTCTAAAAGAAGAAAAGGTGAAAGTAGAAGTCCAAAAGTCCTCTTCTAAATCAAACTAACTTCTATTTATACACTTCCTTCTAATGATCTTTAAGCCTTGAATTTGGGCCCTTGGCCTTGATGGAATTGGATTGAAGATAGCCTCTGTTGATTGCTCCTGGTCTTGAGAAGAAACCCATTTGCATAATGGACTTTGGGATCGTCCACGTTTGAGTCAACGTTTGAGGCAAACGTTGACTCAAACGTCTTGTATTAGCTTTATGCAGAATGGAGTTTTGCTGTCACTCACGTTTGAGTTCACATTTGAGGTCAAACGTGAGCTAAAACGTGCTCCCTCCAAGGTAATTTTGCGGCCAACGTTTGACCTCACGTTTGAGGCAAACGTTGGCGCAAACGTTAAGTCCTCCTGGGTGTGTTATTGAGCCAACGTTTGACCTCAAGTTTGAGGCAAACGTTGGCGCAAACGTTGGCTTCTCCTGGGTGTATTTTTGAGCCAATATTTGACCTCAAGTTTGAGGCAAACGTTGGCGCAAACGCTGGCTTCTCCTGGGTTCTTCTTAAGCCAACGTTTGACCTCACGTTTGAGGTAAACATTGGCACAAACGTGAGCTCTTCCCAGGGTGGCTTTGCTGCCATCCCCTTTCTTCAACTTTCCTCCAAGCCTTTTGGTCACCTGTCATCAATCAACAAATGCATCAAAGCTATGCTAAAATTATGAGACTTCTTCTCATCCTTGACATATAAGCAATTGTAGCAGAAAACCTCATGAAATTGTATCAATTTACTCATGGTTTATTGAATCCAAATACATATGAATTTCTACCCAAATGGCTTACTTGTAACTCAAGAAAGTGTATAAAACCTATTAAAAACAAAGGAAAAAGACTAGTGAAACTAGGCTATGATGCCCTGGCATCACAACACCAATCTTAAATCTTGCTTGTCCCCAAGCAAGCATCAAACATAAGAGAGAATGTCATGAAACAGAGAAGTGTGCATATCCTTATTGAGCATATAGTTGAATTCAGTCCATGGGATTTTTATGCAGACAATGGTGGTTCATTTATTGTTTGCTGTTACATAAGAGATGTTTCCTCAAAGATTCACTAAGTTTGCTGCTATAAGGCTTTACTTTTGCTTGTTCCCTTGCTAACTTTTCCTTCTTTATTTTGCTCAGAGAGCTTATTATTCTTTGAAGGCTTGGTGGTAAATGTTGCAGCAGCCTTTGGCTTAATTTTTTGCTCAACATTCCTTCACCACAGACACATGGATCACCCTTTTATCCTAGGATCATTGATGCCCAGTATCTCTTTGGATAACTAAATGTTTTGTAGCTAGGTTGCTCTTTATTGTGGACTTTCTGTTGGCAATCCCAAATCAGTTGATCTAAGTGGCCAAGTTTTGAAATACTCCTCAGAACTTACTTGTCCAAGCATATCCTAGTACAAAAACACCACAGGCATGTGTCCTATGGTCCAAGCTATTGGTGCCTAGCCTTATCATTTGTTTTCTTTGCCACTTTTGGCTTTTTCTCTTTCTTTTTCTTTTTTTTTTTGTTTTATTTCATTCTCAAGGGATTTTTAATGATACAAGCATTTATAACAGCAAACTAGTTCCTTCTCCAAAGAACATATCATTATGCAGCATTTATTTTATGAGCCATGCATTAAATCAACAAATACCACCACTAACTTTCATTCTTACTTATGCAACATTGGATATTTACTTCCTAATTCAAACATTTCTCTTTTATTCAGGTGCATGGGAATCAAAACAAAATTCAAGGTAATGAAGGATGACACTTATTATGCAGATCAGCATTCTTGACAAACAATTTCACTTGCAACCAAAAGAACATTTCAGCAGGTCTTATAAGAATTTCCAAAATTAAAACATCTCTCAACAACAAGGATCAAGTGTAAATACAACCTGTTGGGTTGCAGCTTTTCATTCTTCCTTCTGTTGTGTCTCTTTTGGGTCCTACTGCAGATTGTTTCCAAATGTTGGCCATTTTCCTGTATGAGTCTCAAAAGTTGCTTGCTTCTCAAGCCCTTAAGGCAACTGGTTAGTATGCAAAGCTTATTTATGGGCTTTTAAACTTACTTTGGTGTGTGAACACCGAATTAGTCCCTTGCCACTGCTTTTCTGATGTAACAAGTTAACCATATGTGAAATCCTTTTATCTTTGCTAAAGGCAATAAAAACTAGAAAAACTAAAAAGTAAACAATTGGTTAATCGGTTTATCTGATTGCTTGGAGCTAGCAGCCATGTATGCAGAAGGTGAGAATGTGCTTTTAAATGAAATTTTGGTGGAACACCAAACTTAGAATCCTTCATTCTCCCTTAATTTATTTTGGTGTGCAACACCAAACTTAGCTCTTTGCAATATAGATAAGTCTAATTAACCCTTTTATTGAAATAGCTATGAAGAGTGAACTACCTCAGGTTGGGTTGCCTCCCAACAAGCGCTTCTTTATTGTCACTAGCTTGACATCTCATCCTTTGATCATGGGGTTGAAAATCATAGTGCCTCAGCTTTTCTCCTCTTACTCTGAACTTCCTTCCGGTCTCCTCTTTGATGATCTCTAGGTGTTCAAGTGAAAGGATCCGATTCACAGTATAGCACTCAGATAATTGTGGAAACACCTTCATTGGTTGGGTGTTTAACATCACTTTATCCCCTGGTGAGAAGCCTTCAGTGGGGATATTGATAAACCCATATTTCATGAGTTCTTTTGTGCTTAATTAGAGTGATTTATTCAACTCTTCACCTACTTATTCACATTAATTGCATAGTTTTACTTTCCCTTCCTTATTATGTCATATAATGAAAAACATGTTTTCTAAGCTTTAAAAATTAATTATTCTAATTACCTTTATTTTCATTCGATGCCGTGATTAGTGTGTTGAGTAGTTTCAGATTTTCTAAAGGCAGAATGACTTAAAGGATGAAAAAGGAAACATACTAGAATGGAAGGAGGAAGCAAAACGGAGCTTTAAAGAAACTGGTGTCCACGCGATCGCATGGATGACGCGATCGCGTGCCAAGCACGAATCAGCAGCGACGCGGCCGCATGACTGACGCGACCACGCGCCTTAAGCAGAATACACATGACGTGGTCGCATGACTGACGCGACCGCATGGCAAGGTAGAGCTCCGAATGACGCGACCGCGTGACCCACGCGGACGCGTGACAGAGGCCACGCACCAGAAATTACAGAATACGCCCCCAGCGAATTCTGAAGCCCTTTTTGGCCCAGATCCAAGTACAGACAGCATAGACCAGAGGTTATAAAGTGTGGGAATGCTTCCATTCAAAGAGAGCTCGCATATTTTCACCTTTCAATGATTTAGATTTAGTTGAGAGGGAGATATTCTCTCTCTCACTTTTAGGATTTAGGATTTCTTCTTGTTTTAAGAGTAACTCTGGATCCAGGTTTAATGTTCTTTTAGTTTTACTTTTATTTAATTATTCCAACATTTGAATTGATTATTATAATTTAAGAATTATTCCATGTTACAGATTTCTAATTGAATTAATGACAATTTCAGGTATTTTCAGTTTATGATTATTCTCTTTGATTTAAGTTGCCATTGCTTCCCATCTAAGGACACTTTTATTATTTCAGCAATTTACTTTTTCCCCTTTTGGTTTTGGTTAAGAATTCAGTAACTCAACAGTCATTAAACTCAACATAATTTATAATCGTTACCTTGCTAATTGAGTTGAACTTAAATAATCCCAACCTTTTCTTAGGAAATAATTAGGATTCAAAGGTCAATTTAATTAGTCCCTTGACTTTCCTTTGCTCCGGTAAAGGATGACCAAGTGGAATTAAGATACAACTCTCATTATTGTTGAGAAGGATAACTAAGTTGGACTTCTAATTTCCCTTATCTTGCCAAAAGTTGTTTTACAGTTATTATTTATTTTTACTTGCCATTTAATTCACTTGTCATTTAAATTACTTGCTTCTCACCTTCTAAACCCCGACACCCCTTCAGAGCCATCAGAGGATGAGCACGAGGAGGAGGATGAGCACGAGGAGGAGCCTCATTCCCAGGCGGAGACTCATCAGCAGGCAGCCACAGAGCAGGCTGCCCCACATCAGGAGGTTATGCCCCAGATAGAGGCTGCAGATCCGGAGATCCCGCTCCAGTCCGTCCCACCTCCACAGCAGCCAGACCCTCAGCCCACCACCGCCACGGAGACCCCAGCTACCATCCCTACCATTGATGACACTCCTTCACACCAGGCTTGATTGAGCATCGAGGACGATGCTTCGTTTTAAGTGTGGGGAGGTCGCCATCTCTGGCGTTTATTTTGGTGAACCACTACATACTTTTTCTTTTATTTTGGATATTTTTCTGTATTTTCCTCTTTTTCTTTTACTGTTATTTTCTGAGTACTTATACATTGCTACTTGTGTATTTTACTCTATTTTCTGCATTTTGCATTTTTTGTTCATATTTTAGTTATTTAGTTTAGTTTAGTTATTTAGTTTAGTTTGCAATTCTGATTTATTAGTGGATTAATTAGTATAGTTTACCCTTTTTAGCATAAGATAGTATAGTTTAAATAGAAAAATATAAAAAGGAAGTAAACTAGAAACTTTAACAGAATCAAAACAACCCACACCTTGTATATATAGAATTACATGTTAGTTGACAACATTTCATCAAGGAGGAACATTAAAACTTTAAAAGCTACCCTAAATAATTTTTTTCAAGAGAATAATGGGAATTTTTAACTAAACCTGCATACAATATATGAATGATATATGATGCTTGAGTTAGATAACACACAGCCTGTGAGTCTTGAGCTTAAATTGTATGGTTGCATTCAAACCATAATTTCATTTCTGTGTCTCATTTCTTTTTATTCTGATGTTTTTTACTTTGCTTTAATTTATATGTCCAATTATAGAATATAGAATAGATACATACCAAGAGAATGATTGAGGCCATCATTTGATTTTAGCTCACTCACCCCAAATCAGCCTACCTTTTACATCACCCTTGTTAACTCCCTTGAGCCTTTTAAAACCCCTTTATTCTATTTAGCCAAATTACTAGCCTTAAGCAGAAAAACAAAGGAAAATCCCAAGTGAATCCTTAGTTAGCTTAAGATAGAAAATTATAAATAGAGTTAAATGTGGGAAACCTTTTGGAAACATGGTAATAGAAACAAAAGGGTAGAAAAAGTAAAAAGGAATAAAATAAAATTTGGGAAGCATGCTCATGACAAAATCTAAGTGATTTAATTATCATGTGCATAAAAAAAAGTTATTTTTCAGCATCTAAATAAAAGGGAATACAAAAAGGAAATTCCCCAATGAAAACAATGGACATGGAATAGAAAAAAAATAAAATAAAATAAAAAATAAAACATAAGCATGTAACAATAAGTGGGAAATTATGGGAAATTAGGTAAAGAAATTTTATTTTACTAGATGTGTATGTTAGGTGAGATCTTAGTCTAATTAGGGATTCGCTTATTAGCTCACTTAAACCTATACATAAATCCTTACCTTTACCTTGGCCCCATTACAACCTTAATTAAGACCTCATGACTTTTTGGTATGACTATATTCTATAATTGTTGATTGGTTAGATGAAAAACAAAGCTGTAGAAATTAAGAATAAAAAGAAAAATAGAGTGAATAAACCCAATAAACACTGAGTGACTAGAGAGTAAACACAAAATCCAGTGAGGGTTCAATAACTCATCAACATATATCTGTGCTCAAAATTTACTAATTGTTTTGCAAGTTTGTACAATGTTTTCTTTTCCATCTCATTTGCTAAAGTACTTTATTATTTAAGGGTTGGCTATATATATATATATATATATATATATATATATATATATATATATACATAACCCCTTGAGAATGTGAATTAACTTAGCTACATGTAAACTTTATATATGAGTGGATGAATTAGAATTGCATGACTCATTAGGTAGATGCATTTAGCATAGGTTGCATTTCATAACATTCCATCACTTTACCCTTAATTATTTGCCTTGGATTTAGCATGAGGACATGCTAGTGTTTAAGTGTGGGGAGGTTGATAAACCCATATTTCATGAGTTCTTTTGTGCTTAATTAGAGTGATTTATTCAACTCTTCACCTACTTATTCACATTAATTGCATAGTTTTACTTTCCCTTCCTTACTATGTCATATAATGAAAAACATGTTTTCTAAGCTTTAAAAATTAATTATTCTAATTACCTTTATTTCCATTCGATGCCGTGATTAGTGTGTTGAGTAGTTTCAGATTTTCTAAAGGCAGAATGACTTA
The DNA here is from genome assembly GCF_059453495.1 of Arachis ipaensis. Lineage (NCBI taxonomy): Eukaryota > Viridiplantae > Streptophyta > Magnoliopsida > Fabales > Fabaceae > Arachis > Arachis ipaensis. The sequence goes on along the minus strand of NC_142436.1, from coordinate 69,388,868 downwards.
AAGGATGAAAAAGGAAACATACAAGAATAGAAGGAGGAAGCAAAACGGAGCTTTAAAGAAACTGGTGTCCACGCGATCGCATGGATGACGCGATCGCGTGCCAAGCATGAATCAGCAGCGATGCGGCCGCATGACTGACGCGACCGCGCACCTTAAGCAGAATACACATGACGCGGTCGCATGACTGACGCGACCGCGTGACCCACGCGGACGCGTGACAGAGGCCACGCACCAGAAATTACAGAATACGCCCCCAGCAAATTCTGAAGCCCTTTTTGGCCCAGATCCAAGTACAGACAGCATAGACCAGAGGTTATAAAGTGTGGGAATGCTTCCATTCAAAGAGAGCTCGCATATTTTCACCTTTCAATGATTTAGATTTAGTTGAGAGGGAGATCTTCTATCTCTCTCTTTTAGGATTTGGGATTTCTTCTTGTTTTAAGAGTAACTCTGGATCCAGGTTTAATGTTCTTTTAGTTTTACTTTTATTTATTTATTCTAACATTTGAATTGATTATTATAATTTACGAATTATTCCATGTTACAGATTTCTAATTGAATTAATGACAATTTGAGGTATTTTCAGTTTATGATTATTCTCTTTGATTTAAGTTGCCATTGCTTCCCATCTAAGGACACTTTTATTATTTCAGCAATTTACTTTTTCCCCTTTTGGTTTTGGTTAAGAATTCAGTAACTCAACAGTCATTAAACTCAACATAATTGATAATCGTTACCTTGCTAATTGAGTTGAACTTAAATAATCCCAACCTTTTCTTAGGAAATAATTAGGATTCAAAGGTCAATTTAATTAGTCCCTTGACTTTCCTTTGCTCCGGTAAAGGTTGACCAAGTGGAATTAAGATACAACTCTCATTATTGTTGAGAAGGATAACTAAGTTGGACTTCTAATTTCCCTTATCTTGCCAAAAGTTGTTTTACAGTTATTATTTATTTTTACTTGCCATTTAATTCACTCGTCATTTAAATTACTTGCTTCTCACCTTCTAAACCCCGATTACAACCTTTATAGCCAACAATAAGAACATACTTTCTCGCAGTTCCTTGAGAAGACGACCCGAGGTTTGAATACTCGGTTAACAATTTTTAAGGGGTTTGTTACTTGTGACACCCAACACGTTTGTAAGAAAGGTTGATTGCTTGGTTTAGTAACTATACTCACAACGAGAGTTTCTATAACCTCTAAACCATCAATCTTCCGCTCTTTCAGATATTCTTGTTTCTCCACCCTTTTGGCCTCTTCATCTTTTCTTTCTCAGAAGATAATTCATGCCTTGGTGGCTCTTTATCTGGGGTGTTGAGTTTCTCATCTGGGGGTTTTAAATCTAGTTCCTCCTTGATTTCTTTGATCTGTTGAACCATTTCTACTTTTTACAAGCATGGATTTAGAAGTATTGGAGTTAACTCATTGACTGTCTCCTTCAAGCTTTGATATCTGGCCTTATCCTTCATACAATCTTCTTCTTGAGTGGGCTCATGCAGGGTTTTAAAAACATGGAATGCTAGGTGCTCATCATGCACTCTCAGTAACAATTCCCCTTTTTCAACATCTATCAATGCTCTGCCCGTAGCCAGAAAAGGCCTCCCCAGAATGATGGGAGTGTTAGGGTCCTCCTCCATATCCAGGATGACAAAATCAGCTGGGAAAAGGACTTTTCCCACTTTTATCAGTACATTCTCTACAACTTCAAGTACTTGCTGGATGGATTTGTCAGCCATTTGTAGGAGTATTCGTGTGAATTTCAGCTCAGAAATTTGAAGTTTCCTCATTAGAGACAAAGGCATCAAGTTTATTCTTGCACCGAGGTCACAGAATGACTTCTCAATTGTTATGTTTCCTATGGTGCAAAGTATGTAAAAACTCCCAGGATCATCTTTCTTGTCTGGCAACTCTCTTTGGAGGATAGCACTACATTCCTTTGTCATCTCAACAATCTGTCCTTCCTTCAGGGATCTTTTATTTGTGAGTACTTCTTTCATAAATTTGGCATATGATGGCATCTGTTCAAGTGCTTCTAAGAAAGGAATATTGATGCTGAGGGTCTTGAATATATCCAAGAATTTTAAGTATTGCTTATCCTCGTTTTCTCTCCGAAACCTTTGAGGGTATGGAAGTTTGGGGACATATGACTTCACCCCTTCCTTCTTCTCTTGTAGCTGTGGCTCAAGGATGTTTTTGTCTCTCTTTGAGCTTTTTTCATTCTTGGTCTTTCTATCCTCTTCACTTTTCTCTTCTGTCTCTTCTTGTGGAACTTCTCTGTTGTGTTCTTCTTGATTGATGGCTTCCTTCTCCCTAGTCTCCTCACTTTCTACTATGATTGCTTTGCACTCCTCCCACTTTGTAGCTTTTCCTTTGTCTCTTTTAGTGACATTGGGGAAGGTAATTGCTCTCTTCTCACCCATTTCTGAAATTTGCTTAGCCATTTGCTCCATATGCCTCTCAAGGTTTTTGATTGATGCTTCTTGGTTTTTGCTTACCATCTCTTGATTTTTCATGAGTTTCTCCATCATCATCTCCAGACTAGAGATTCTTTGATAGTCTGGATTTGGTTATGGTTGTGGAAAATAAGATGGTTGTTGTTGGAAATTGTTTGAACCATTTGCGAGGGTATTTTGTGGGTAGAATGTGAATGTGGACAAGTTATTCTGGTGGTTTTGTGAGTCGTTATGGGGTTGGTGATATGTGTTTTATGAATTTTTGAATTGGTTAGTATTATTGGATGAATGGTTATGGTTGTTTGTGTTGCTGAGGCTGCCAGAGTTGAAGTCCCTTTGTCCTTGATTCTGATGCTCACCCCACCTTGAATTAGAATGAGTCTTCTAGGGTGTCTTGTGTGCATCACCAAGAAAATTGTGTTGAAATGAACTTGAAGTGTTATTCATGCATTGCACCTGCTCAAGGCTTTGTTGCTCATAATTGAATGTCCCAAAACTTTCTTCAGATTGCTTCCACTCATGTGAGGTTTGAGATTGGCTTTGTGTATTTACTGCAGCGATTTGCAGTCCATCAATTTTCTTAGCCATCTGCTCAAATTATTGCTGAATTTGTTGATGCATCACTTTGAAGATGGTATCCACACCTTCCAGCTCCAATACACCCCTTCTCTAGGCTAGTTGGCATTGTCTTTGATGAGCAAAGAAGTATTGATTGTTTGCCACCATCTCTATCAGGTTTTGGGCTTCTTCTGCTGTCTTCATTAGCTGCAATGAGCCTCCTGCTGAATGATCTAATGCTTCCTGAGCTTTCTAGGTCAACCCTTCATAGATGTTTTGGAGTCTATCCCACTCACTAAATATTTCTGGGGGACACTTCCTGATTAAGGCCTTGTATCTCTCCCAGGCATCATACAGCGACTCTCCATCCACTTGAATGAATGGTTGCACCTCTGTTTTCAACTTGATGACCCTCTGAGGTGGGTAGAACATGGCTAGGAATTTGCTCACCAATTCATCCCAATTGTTGATGCTCTCTTTGGGAAAGGTCTCCAGCCATTGAGTAGCATTTCCCCTCAAAGAAAATGGGAACATAAGTAATTTGTAAATATCAGGATGAACCCCATTTGTCTTGACCGTTTCACAAATCCTTAAGAAAATAGACAAATGTTAGTTGGGGTCTTCAAGAGGGCCACCTCCATAAACACAATTGTTCTGCACCAAGGTGATTAGTTAAGGCTTCAACTCAAAGTCATTTGCCTGAACATTTGGGGTGAGGATGCTTCTCCCATAATGTCTGGGATTGGGGGTAGTGTAAGAGGCCAATACCTTTCTTGCAGGTTGAGCATTGTTGCTCACTCCCTCTTCACGCACCTCAGCCTCCATGACTTGCAAAAAAAAAAATCACAAACAAACCAAATGAAACATGAACATTCTAATGCTAGAATGAGGTTAGAGGGTTACGTGACACAAAGTGTCAAATAGTTAATATGCTTAGTAAAAATAAAGAAAAATAAAGAAAAAGTGCTTAATCTAGACCACCACTTCACTTAATCATTGTCAATCAAATCAATCCCGGCAACGGCGCCAAAAACTTGATGTGCGGAAAACGATCCAATACAAAACTCACCGGCAAGTGTACCGGGTCACATCAAGTAATAATAACTCACATGAGTGAGGTCGATCCCACAGGGATTGAAGGATTGAGCAATTTTAGTTTAGTGGTTGATTTAGTCAAGTGAACAAGAGTTGATTTGAGTGATTTGTATCCAACAGAAGCTAAATTGCTTGAAATTTAAATGGAGAGGGATAATTGACAAGAATTTAAAGTGCAGAAGAATTAAAAGAGCTGAATCTTAAAGTGAAAGTAATGTAAATTGCAGAAACTTAGATTGCAAGAAATGTAAATGACTGAAGCTTAAAGTGCAAGAAATGTAAATTGCTTGAATTATAAAACGAATTGGGAATTTGGATTGTAGAAATTAGACAAGAGAAAGTAAAATGGCATTAAACAGAAAAGCGGAATATGAATTAAAATTGCAACAGATCAAATCAGAAGAGAACAATTGCTTGAAAATTCGAACAGCAAGCAAAATGTAACATCAATTGCAATGGTTCAAAAGAAATCACAGATCTCAGGGTTAGAAGAGACTAGAGAACAAATCTAGATCTCAATCCTTCCTTGATCCAACTAAGAACATAATTGCAAACAAAATGAAAGATGGAAATCAGTAAAGAAACTTGAATTATGCAAGAAAAGGAAACAAATAGATCTCAAGGGTGAGGTTGAGAAAGAATTTCCTCAACTCTTCACTATCAAGACTCAAGTAAAGCTTTCCAGAAAAGAAAATAAGAAAATCCAGGGGAAGAGAATTCAATTCTCCTCCCAATTCTCCAAGATCCAAAATCAATGTTACAGAATGAAAATTCTAAAAGAAGAAAAGGTGAAAGTAAAAGTCCAAAAGTCCTCTTCTAAATCAAACTAACTTCTATTTATACACTTCCTTCTAATGATCTTTAAACCTTGAATTTGGGCCCTTGAACTTGATGGAATTGGATTGAAGATAGCCTCTGTTGATTGCTCTTGGTCTTGAGAAGAAACCCATTTGCATAATGGACTTTGGGATCATCCACGTTTGAGTCAACATTTGAGGTAAACGTTGACTCAAACGTCTTGTATTAGCTTTATGCAGAATGGAGTTTTGCTGTCACTCACGTTTGAGTTCACATTTGAGGTCAAATGTGAGCTCAAATGTGCTCCCTCCAAGGTAATTTTGCGGCCAACGTTTGACCTCACGTTTGAGGTAAACATTGGCGCAAACGTTAAGTCCTCCTGGGTGTGTTATTGAGCCAACGTTTGACCTCAAGTTTGAAGCAAACATTGGCACAAACTTTGGCTTCTCCTGGGTGTATTTTTGAGCCAACGTTTGACCTCAAGTTTGAGGCAAACGTTGGCACAAACGTTGGCTTCTCCTGGGTGTATTTTTGAGCCAATGTTTGACCTCAAGTTTGAGGCAAACGTTGGCGCAAACGCTGGCTTCTCCTGGGTTCTTCTTAAGCCAACGTTTGACCTCACGTTTGAGGTAAACGTTGGCACAAACGTGAGCTCTTCCCAGGGTGGCTTTGCTGCCTTTATTTCCATTCCTGGCATCCCCTTTCTTCAACCTTCCTCCAAGCCTTTTGGTCACCTGTCATCAATCAACAAATGCATCAAAGCTATGCTAAATTCATGAGACTTCTTCTCATCCTTGACATATAAGCAATTATAGCACAAAACCTCATGAAAATGCATCAATTTACTCATGGTTGATTGAATCCAAATACATATAAATTTCTACCCAAATGGCTTACTTGTAACTCAAGAAAGTGTATAAAACCCATTAAAAACAAAGGAAAAAGACTAGTAAAACTAGGCTAAGATGCCCTGGCATCAGCCACTATAGGGTCCACTACACGCAGGAAATAACACATCTGCCACAGCAGGGTTGTATGCCGACACACCTTCTGTATATAGGAAATAACCCCTCTGCCACTACAGAAATGGAACAGGTGGTCACTGTACTTCTGTAGTAGGAAATAACCCATCTGCCTTACAGAAATAAAATATGGATCTGTACCGCATGAAAGCATTCTCAGTGGTCGCACCACTATTTATCTGACTGCCTCAATGCAGCATATGATCATACAAGTATATCTGGCGTTGCCTTAACGTAACAAAAGAATAAACACATCTCTTAGGTTGCTTCAAGCAACAAATAAATAAACAATTATCTCTTAGGTTGCCTCAATGCAACAGATAATCGTACAGTAAGTACTTTACTCTTTCCTTTCTCTTTCATAATTACAAATATGCAAGCAGGACAAGACCCACGCCCTTGCCAACAAACTCATAAACCAAATAATCTTTTCTCAAAGAATCAGTAAAGTTATCGTCTTTAAACAAGTCTTAAATATTCGTTTTAAATACAACCTTATATTTTTATAAAAATTCGGACATAACCTCCTCTAAAAATAGAACTTAGCCACCCTTATAGGTTCCCTCTTTCTCAATATTTCACCAACCTTTTATCAGCATGTACTACAATAGTACATTCTCAAAAACATTTGAAAATAATATAAGAATCTTTTCTTAAGATCCACACCCAAGGTAGTTACCAAAATAACACTAGCAGCCTAATTTCAATTCTGTTTTTAAAATACCAAATGAATTCGGAATTGCACAAACTTTATATCTGCATGACCGTCTCGGATTAACCTTTCTATTAAACTAAAAATCACAATTTTTTGCAGACTCTAGCTTCGGAAATATAAGAAAAACCGTGACTGCTCTATAGTGTCTTAAAACCAGATGACAGCAGCAGCGTATAACATTCGAAATTTCATATAAAATCCAAATTAAATCCAACCACCTTCAAAATTAATGTGGTTAAACATAACTTGTCCAAATTTCTTTCTCAATTAGTTCCCAGGTCATACCATTTTTAATGAAGGAGTTACGTAGCTTGGAAGTTAAGTAATTTTATGCTGAAGTCCGTTTTACAAATCATTGACACAACCTCTTCCAAGTCCCATAACTCACTTATTAAAACATAGAAAACCCTGAAATTTAAATCATATATATTAAACATACTCAAATTTTACCTCCAATTTGTTGTATCTCAATATCATTCTAAAATTAAAAATTATAAATTCTCAAATTTACTGACTTAGAAAACAAAACCTGATTTTACTACATAATACATCGTACTTTAAAAATCCATATCTTTAAAACCACAGCTTTAAAAATTCTAAATTTTTATGAAATTAAAGTACTAGGACCATAGTTTCATTTAAAATTAGTTCCATTTCAAAATTCAAACTGGAGAATTACTAATAGAGGAAACAAGTTTCTGCTGTGTTAAGCGTTCTGCAGAAAACCAGATTTGACATTCATAATTAAAAAATTCACCATAAATCATAAACTTAGTGAAAAAGCCTCAAATTCACCAGTCCAGCTTCCTATATCCCAAAGCTTAATCCATACTTGGTCCCACACAATTCCGATCATCACAGAATTAGTTATAGATTTTCAAAGTCTCCGGCTTCATTTAAAAGTAATGCAGAAAATCAAGTTTTACATTTTAACTTTGAAAAATCATAACTAGTTCTATAATTAATTCAAACTTCTTAAAATTGAATCCCAACAACAACTTTTATTATAGTTTACTCAGCCTTTACTCTCATATCAACAAAACCAATTACATTCACAGCAGCAATCCAAACTCAATTCATCAATTATCCATTCAACAGCTATTCAACAATTAACTCGGCATATTTCAATTTAATAAGTTACACCTAATTAATCATTATTCACAACAGCATCTATGTTCAATCACAGCTCAGAATAATCACAATGACTAACTAATTTCAAATACATTTCAAGTCATTCATGTTAATTAAGAAATTCTTAACCATTGTTAACTATTTGCACTTATCAAATAACTTTGTAGGCTTTCTAAATTAAAAATGTTTAACTTTAAAAATAAATCCCCTACCTCATTGTCGTAACTCACAGGAATCACTAAACAGAGCAGCTCCATCAACAGCGGCTTGTACCGCAGCGACCCAGGCAGCGGCGTTAACTGAACAGTAGCTCCGATGCTGGTTCCAGCAGCCACAAAATGGTTCCCAGTGACAACAACAACAACTTGAAGCAATTCTGAGCTAACAGAGAAGACAACCGAGATAGAGCAAGGCAAGGTGGAATAGGTACTATGGCTTTCGGTGAGCTTAGCTGCAGTGACAGGTTCTTTTACCACGATCGCATTTCTTTCCATGACAGACTTAACAGTGGCGACAACTTGTCAGCGGCAGCGGCTTCCTCTGGTGGCGGCTCGGACGGCAGCAGCGACCATGAAGGCTTCAGCGCTGGGGACTAGCCTCAACGGAGCTTCCCTGCCGCGTTTCTCTTCGGGCTCCTTGGTGGCAGCAGCAGCGACGAACAGTGGCAACGATGAAGCATGATGGCGACTTGGCAGCGGTGGCGGCAGAGCTGGACAGCGCAGAGTGCAGCTCCCTCTCCTTCTCCGATTCCAAGCTCTCTCTCTTCTCCCTTTCCATTTCTGCCTTTCTTTCTCAGCTACGTGGGTGTTGTATGACTATTAGGGGAAGGAAGTGTGGCTGATGGCTTCTGCTAAGGAGAGTGGGGGAGGGTTAGGGTTTCTTAATTAATTTGGAAATTAGGGTTTCTGATTCAATTTGGGAATTAGGGTTAGAAATTAGGGATTTTATAAAGGAATATGGATAGATATGAATAGATATTTTGATAAAATTGGAGGGTAGAGTAATTTTAAAACCAAATATACTCTATTAAAAATATTTAAGAACATTATTTATCAACATATTGCCAAGTTCAATTAATTATTTCTAATTTAAATTATAAAATGAACAAGTTAATTATATTTTGTAAAGTACAATTTAAATTCAAATATCAATTTTCTAGATTAAATAATATAAATCTCTATTATTTTTCTATCTCCGAAACTTTAATTTCAATTTATAAAATAATTAATTATAATAAAAATTGTACAAAAATATTAATTGGCTTAAACTTAAAGTATTTATAAATATCAATCTAATCATTTCTAATAAAATAATTTCTAGGAGTTCAAATTAATAACATAATTCATTCAAAATAGAATTTATTTAAATTAAATTATACAATTCTTCATATTTTTCAATTATCAAAATTATAATTTCAATTATACCAAATATCTAATAAAGATTATATAAAAATTATAATTAATTTAAACTTCAATTATCATGAAACTCCATTTAATTACCTTTAGTAAAATAATTTTCTTAAAATAAAATTATCAACAAATAAAATAAATCACAAATAACTAATTATTTGGTTTTCAAAAACTAGGGTTGTTACAGTTAGATTTTATTATTCTTGCATATTTACCATGCTTTCCTTTATTACCCACCAAGTGTTTGACAAAATGCTTGGTTGGGCTTTAGAGTAGACTTTGAGCATTCTTGGCTTGGAAAGAGTAATTAGGCAATCTTGAGTCATGAAAACCTAACCTATGTTGGTGATCTAGAATTGTTTGTTAATATCATTTTCATTGACTCTAATCTCTTGCTAATCCAATTAGTGAGTTGATTAGGATATTTGGATTGAGATTAGCTAGTCTTGTTAGACTTTCTCTCATGGAAGATAACCTATATCTTCTTCCATCATTGGGGATGACGTAATAAGATAAATTCTTGTTAATTATTATTATTAGTGACTAGGATGGAAAGCCTATGATCTCAATCCTTGCAATGAATGTCTCTCTTTAATAATTGTTTCTCTTTATTACTTGTCCTCTTTAATACTACAAGAATTTGACAAATTAGCGACGAATTTTTGCGAGAAATATTTTTTTCACTAATCTGTCACTAACTTGCGAGGAATTAGTGACACACTAACGACAATTAATGAGCGGTCACAAAATATCCGAACTTGAGAAAAGCGACTGATTAGCGAGAGATTCACAAATAAGTTTGTTTCTTGCAAATTGACTTTTGTAGCTAAAAAAAGAGCGGGGAAAATTTCCTCACTAATTTGTCACAAATTAATTAGCGAGTGACAATGTTCTAGCAAATAGTCACTTAGGGGTTTAATCGAATAGAAGTAAAGTAGCGAGGGATATTATTGTCACTATTCCGTCGCAAGTGTTTGATATACAATTAGCGAGAAACAATTCACACTCTAGTTTGTCGCTAAAAAAACTTTGTGCGAAAAGGCTAATTAGCGAGGAATAATGTTACTAGCTAATCCGTCACAAAGACTTGAAATGCATTTTGCGATGGACAATTTCCTAGCTAATTTGTCACATAATATTATAAAATTTAAAATTAGGGTAGCGACAGAAAATAGTTGTCGCTAAGTCGTCGCAACGGATAAATCATTCAGCTAGGAAAGTGTTCCTTGCTAATTAGTCGCTAAAGTGGAAATACGAATATTGAGCGCTTAGAACCTAAGTAGCGAGAACTTTGTGACCGTTTAACAACTGACACACTTCGTTCGTTGATTTTAAGTCGCTGATTAGCGGGCGAAATACAATTGTCGCTGAGTTGTCATAAGTTTAATTTAGCGAGCGACTTGGCAACTACAATCTTGTCACAAAGGAAAAGCTATATCCTACCTATTTTGTAGCAAATTACTTGCTAATTTCGTTAGAATCCGTCGCAGAGTTATAACAAATCCAAAGCTAACCAAGAAAATGTTGGAAGTAACTGGTCGCAATTGAGTCACTAATCAAAAGCTTATTCAGTGAGGAATTAGCGACTGCTTAACAATTGATAGACTTTCCTCACTTATTTCATGTTACTACTAATTTTTGAGGAAACACGTTAGTCATCCTTCTTCTGTCCTTATTTTATATTGCTACTAATCCCTAACCTCTATATAAATCCCTGGAAAATTCATCAAAAGTTTGAAGCAAATTTACCAAACACTCTAATGTAATTTGTCACAATTTTGTCACTAATCTAAAGTTATTTTAAAGGAGGGAATAATTAAAGTCCCAAAGTTGTGACTAACAATCAGATAGCTAGTTTTTAATAACTAATAACTTACAAACTGAGGAACCAAACCAACAAAACTCCAAAAAATACCCTTTCCCTAATTAAACCTAACCCTAACACATCACTAACACACACACAACGCCGCATTCACAAATGACACGTATCACCCTCTTCGCTCTCACAATCGTTCCCTCACTCACTCACTCACAATCGTTTTCTCACTCAGAGTGCTGCATGCACATAACACCACTGCTGCCACAAGCAGCGCTGCTGCCACTACTGTCACGCACAGAGAGCGACTAAGCGAGCCCTTCTTCTTGCACCTTCCGTCTTCGACAACCGAATTGCCATCATACTCCAGCCATCTGGGCCTTCGTCTCTGGTTTTTGGTTTGCCATCGTTGAAGCCATGCTGTTCGTGTGACCCTTCATCTACGTCGTTGAAGTCGTGACGTCCCTCTAGTGTTTCTTCTTCGTAGCCACTGACGCGTTATCGTATCTCCGTTACCAGCTCCATCATCTCTATCGTCTCACCATCTAGTGTGTTCTGTCGTCTTCCTCGTAAAAATACAAGCCTAATACTTGCTTACTATTTAACAGTTTGTTTAACAATTTGTCACTATTAAATGAATTGTTGCATACATGAAATGAGATTCAAATGTCGAATACTTGCTTACTATTTGTTTATATGATATATATTGTTCTATAAATTATATTTTAAAAAATTTTATTATATACAAAATATCTAATAATATATATTTAAATTAAACTAATTTGTAAGATTTTAGTCATGAAAACATAAATTATAAAATATAAAAATATTCTTAAATTAAAAGAGTAATACAAATTATTTTTATTTTTTTATTTTAATATAAGATTATTGACATTTACATAAATATTTTTGTATTTATTAAAAAAATCTTATCTGTCTTATAAAAGAGTTTTTAAATTTAAATTCTTTTTTTAAAAAAATCAAAATAAAAATAAAAAAAAAATAGTAACTCAACAAACAAAATAAGTTATATTAATTTAAAAAGTGTTTAATTTCAAAAATTGGAAACACACGCATAAGCGCCATCTCCATTATTTTAAATAAAAAATTGCATACTAAACTTCATTTTTAGCACTTCAAATTAAATCAGAGATTGAAATTTAGGGCACAATTTCAAGCTTTTAGCCCTCTCTCAACTCACGCCCTTGCCCTCTCTCAAGAGTCTCAGTCGTCTCTCATCTTATCTCAGCATTCTCTCACTCACTCCATTGTGCTTCCAGCCTCAGAGTCTTCATCGGATCAAAGCTCCTCAAAATCTTCTTGTTTGCGTCAAATGATGGGTAAAATCTTCTTCTCAGCGTCAAAGATGCTTCTAGGCGCTGCATTGCTTTTACGCACTGCACTGCTCCCCAGTGACCCTCAATGACGATGCCACCAACAGTGGCTGCAAGGTGCGATGGTCAAAGCGCCGGTGCTACCCCCTTCTTCCTCGCTGCCACCACCAATCAAGCGAAGGTTAGCCCAGCCACCACTAGAAGCCCCTGTGAAGCTTAGTCAGCCATCACCTCTGCTTGACCGCCCCTTCCTCTGTTCTCAAACTCAGGTTAACCAATGTTTTCTTTTTTCATTTTAAAGAAGAAATTAATTAAGGTTGATTCTGAACTTCTGATTGATGTTCTAAATTACTGATTATTTGGGTTGAGCTTGGGAACAAAGTTTTGTTTATTGTTTCCATTATTGTTTTGAATTTCAGATAATTGTTCTGATTATTAGTAAATTGATTATTATTTTGAATTCCGATTACCAGTAAACTGATTATTCCTCTGGTTGTTTGTTTTGAACTTTTTATTATAAGGTGAATTTGTTGCTTTGATTATTGTTATTATAAGGTTTCTTCTCTTGTTTTCTTCTGATTTGTTCTTATTTCAGTTGATGTGATTATTGTTGATTTTTCAGATTATTGTTGTGATAATATTTCTAATTATTGTTCTGTGGTCTGAAATTCTGATTTGTTACTGATTATTGCTGAACAACATTTTATTTCACCTTCTTGTTGTTTGTTTAGTAGAGAGTAATGGGTAGAGGAGAAAAGTGTATTTCTCCACGAATGATCGAGGAGAATAAAGCAATGGATATCGAAGCTGACAATATAATGTGGCTGGCTGATTGCTCCTGCTCCTGCTATTATTTTTGTTCTTGATTTTAATTTACTTTATCTTCACTACTATTCTGATCGCTGCTATTCACTTGGTTAGGAAGTTGTGTTGTTCTGTTTCTTTCTGCTTATGTTTATTAAAAGATACTTTCATCAACTTAAATATATTTGCTAGATATATTTACTATCAAGATAAACAATACTTTTAGCCATTGAAAAAATTCAACCATTACTTTATTCTGGAATCAGTTAAATTTGCTGATTTGGGACTCATTATTTTAGTTGGATCCAGAGCTAGAGTTTGATTGTGAAGTACACCTTCTAGGATTTCTTCCAAATGCTGGTGTAGTATTTGGTGTTTCTCAGAAAATGTCATTTTCAGTTGGTTCAGAATTTCCATATTTTGAGCCCTCTCCTCAAGCATAAACAATATTGCACTGTTTGCTGCGTCATCTTCTTCAGGTATTATAGTTATTCATACTAAGGATTGATAGTAAGGTGAACTGTACTGCAAATTTAGTTATTCTATGGTTAGTAAATTGAATTGCGTACAAATTTGTTGTTTTCTTTGGTTGGGTGCATGAGATGAAGTTGTTTGCTTTTGGCGCATCTAGTCACATATGCTTGCTTAACAAATTGAAACCTTATGAAAAATTTATTTTACTTTTAAAATATTTCTTATTTTCTTTGTCAGAATCTAAAATAATTTTAGATCTAATTGAATGGTCAATTAGTTATTGTTACTTTGTTATTTGTTCAGTGCAAGTTATGTTTTTTCTATTACGTGTTTTAAGGGATGGCCACTGGAGTGAACAAGATGCTGCAATTTTCATACCAGGAGACATAATCAACATTAAATTAGGAGATATCATTCTGGCCGATGCTTGTCTTCTTGAGGGCAATCCTCTAAGTGTTGATCAGTCTGCTTTAACAGGAGAATCTCTTCTAGTGACCAAGAACCCCACTGATGAAGTGTTTTCTAGATCAACAGTCAAGAAGGGTGAGATAGAAGCAGTTGTGATTGCCACTGGTGTGCACACCTTCTTTGGTAAAGTGGCTCACTTGGTTGACAGCGCTAACCAAGTTGGACACTTCTAGAAAGTGCTTATAGCAATTGGTAACTTCTTCATTTGCTCAATTGCTCGAGACGTATGACGACTATTAAGAAAATAGTTGGGATGGATGTCCTCTGCAGTGACAAAACTGTAACCTTGGCATTGAATAAGCTCAGTGTTGATAGAAACTTGATTGAGGTATTTGCTAAGGGTGTTAAGAAGGAGTATGTTATCCTTCTTGCTGCAAGGGCCTCTATGACGAAAATCAGGTTGCTATAGGTGCTGCAATTGTTGGGATGCTTGCTGATCCAAAGGAGGTAAATATAGTAAAACCACTCTCTTTAGGACAAGAAGGATACAGATAAAATGTTTTGATTTAATTCATAATTTAAATGTTTTGATTTAATTCATAACCCTTTGCAACTGCAAAGAAGATGTCGGGAAGAAGGTTCATGCAGTGGTTAATAAGTTTGTTGAGCATGGACTTCGGTCTTTAGGTGTTGCAAGATGCATATTGTAATTTAATTTCTAACTGTATAAAGGTTTTAATTTGTTGACCTTCCTTAGCTTTAACCTTTAAGGTGGGTAACATGGAGCACAATTCATTAGATAATGTATCCTCAAACATCATCAGTAATGGCATCAAATACAACAAAATGGTTCATGAAAATAAGCCATATAGAACTTAGTACCATTTCCACCCCAACAAAATTGGATGAACGGTAATTAATATATATATATACACAATGCTAATAACTATTTCTTTTTGTAATTTTCAATTAATTTTCATGTGTGAAACCAAACTGTATGATGAAGAAAGGTATTCATTTTTCTTACATCACCGGTTCTGTTTTATAGTACATAGTTATGTAGATTTTGAAAGTTCCCAAACATCTCCTTAAAGACTGTAATGAACACATTGAAATTTTATGTCCAACATCATGGTAGATCTAATAATAAAATAGGATAACACCTTCACCATACTATGCTTATACTTCTTTTGCTTCATGTCATGTGTATGTCTCCTTGTCAATGTTAAGTCTTATGCATTGATGTCATGCTTTTTATCTGCCATTTCTAATTCATTTTCTTTTGTCTTGTGATGACATGTTTTGTTATGTTGATGAGAATTATTGAAAATTGGCTGCTTCATTATGCAAATCCAAATGGTAAGCACATGAACTTCTATATTGGTAAGTAAATCATTACATATTAGGCTAAAAAAACTCATTATGATATACTTCATGTTGAACATGGAATATATTTACTTGCACTATTCCTTGAAAAATGATTCAGCTAATGCGTAGGCTCATCTTCTTTTCATTTTCTTGCTCATGCCTCCAAGTTTATTAAAATAGATGATTCTTCTCATATAATAATATTTCTACCTTGCCCAGGATCTCAGCAAATCAACCAACTATGTTTTCAAACATAGATACTAATGTAGATACCTATAGTTTTGAAGAAGCAAGTATGTGATTTAATACATTTATCTCACTGTATCAACTGCCAAGCTTTAGGTGTTGTTTATTTGTATTTTTCAGTTTTTTAAAATTTTTAATGTGCAATGAGGAACTTAGATGTATAATGTATAATGAATTTTATAGAAGCAGGATCACATTTGTGTAGCCAGATTAAAACATATCTAAATAAGTAAGTGAATACTTACTTTTATATGATATTGTAATTGAGCTTTTCTCTTTATTAGTTTACTAATTAAGTCGTGTTTTTTAGAGCTATTGAATAGATAGAATAGGCATTTGATCAAGCCTAAGGCTTGGTTATTATTAGGGTAAGCTTCAATACCTAGTTTCTTTAAACATGGTTTGAACTTTTTTAAACGTGTATAATTTTGATATACTAATTATATTTGTATACGTTATAATCTTTTAGTTCAATGAATAAAAAAATGATGAGCTTTGTTTTAGTATAGTGACGAAATTGGCATTCTAACTAATATTCTTGAAAAATTGATGATGGTGACAAATTAAAGACTTTATTGCCACTGAAACATTTATGAGATATCTATCTATTTGTTACTAGTTTAAAAGGAATTTGCGATAACATTTTGCGATAGTATTGCAACTAATTGACTATATATTATTCCCTAGCAAATTGGCAATTATTTCATAACTTTACTTTCTCATTTAGAATAACTTTGGTTTAGCGACAAACTTCCTACAAATTTGATTAAGGATTTTCAAAGATTAGCTATAGATTTGCTACGAAATGTGATAGATTTGTGATTATATTAGCGGAAAATTTGCGACGACTTAGGTTCGGAAAAATTCCTCGCTAATTAGCGTCAACTATGCATTCCATTTTTTCTACGAAGTTAGCTTGCATTTAGCGATGAGTCTGCTACAGTAGATTTTGTCACTAATTAGCGACTACCGTTTAGTCTATTTCTTCTATGGAATTAGCTTTTACTTTAGTGATGAATTTGCGACTATCTATTCGGTAGCTAAAAAATTTTTCGATGAATTAGCGACTGCTATGTTTGCCTCACTGATCTGCGACTTGTAATTAGCGAGGAAAGCATTAGTTGCTAATTGGTAGCTAATCCATTACAAATTATATTTTGCATCAGATTAGCGATGCCTTTACGACTCTTTTTGTGGTAGCTAATCGGCCATATTCTTGTAGTGTAATTGCTTGTTTGATTTACTTTTCTTGCCATTTACTTTTCTTGCCCTTTTATCAATCAAACCCCTTTGCCCCCTTCATAGCCAATAAGCATACACTTCATTGCAATTCCTTGTGAGACAACCCGGAGTCTAAATACTTTGGTTATTTCTTATTTGGGGTTTATTCCTGTGACAAAACCATATTTTAATTTGATGTGAGAGTTGTTTGTTGGTTTGGAGCTATGCTAACAACGAAGTAATTCCTTT
Source organism: Arachis ipaensis (assembly GCF_059453495.1). NCBI lineage: Eukaryota > Viridiplantae > Streptophyta > Magnoliopsida > Fabales > Fabaceae > Arachis > Arachis ipaensis. Next base: position 69,371,763 of record NC_142436.1, on the reverse strand, counting down.
CTTTAGGAAGAAAATCTAGACCGACAACAATTTTTGTATCACTAGCACGCTTTACGCGCGCACATAACTAACGAAGTTCTGCAAGCTGTGCGCACACATAGCCCTGTGCGCACACACACGTTGAAAGGTGCATTCTGTTGAGGGCATTCTGAATTGGAAAATTTTACACTTGTGCGTACGCACATATTTGAAAATCCTCCTGGGAGTGCGCACGCACACCCCTGTGCGTACGCACATGCCCTGTTTTTCAACTAAATTTTTGTTTTTTACTGTTTCACTTTCCCAACCAGCTTGTAAACTTCTGTGACACCTATTTAAGACTCTTTGGCTTATTTTTGGGTATCAAAACATGGGAAAGATCCTAGGAGATTTAATTTGTTTATTCCATGAAAAGTTAGAAAATGGAGGCTTAGGATTCTGGTGTACTGAGGTTGGGTTTGGTTGGAGTGAGAAAGGAGAAAGATATATGATTGATAACTGATGAACTAGTGAGTTCGGAAAGGAAATTGTGAATTGACAGTGGTTGAGATGAGTCAAGGACTTAGAGTTTGAAATGATGAATTATTGATATAATGAAATAATAAATTTTTCAAAAACCACTGATGTAACATATTTAAATTGAGATTGTTGAGACGCTATGCGCCCGGCAACGACGGTGGTTGGATCCTGCCTGTCGAGGTAGTGGCGGCGGCGTAAGGGCAGTGGTTCGTCCCGCTTGCGTTCAAATTTGAGGTCCGTGGCAAGAGTATCCCGCTCGCATCCTTTCGGATCACTAGAGTGTGCAGGCACAAAATCCTGGACGGTGTTCCGAGCACTATATCTCGGGGGTTCCTATTATCATTTCAAAGGGCGACATCTTTATGCAGATGTGTCGGGTTGGCAGTTGAACCGACAATGTGATATCACAGCAATAGGACAGGCATTCATCATGTGCATTGTAAGGTCCCACATCGGTTGGGGAGAGAAATAAAGCATGCCTTATAAGGGTGTGGATACCTCTCCCTAGCATGACGCGTTTTGACGAGTGAGTGTGGGGGCTTCGGCTATCATCCCTATTGTCAAAGGCAAAACCATGAGGCCTTGTGTGCCAAAGCAGACAATATCGTGCAAGCGGGTGGTCTGGGCTGTTACATGCATCTTCTATCTGTTTGCTTGCTTTGCCGACTTGAAATTGCTTGCGTATTTGTATAACATGCCTAATTGCCTATTTAAATTACTTGATATACATGCCTATACTTGTGTTTTACTTGCATTGATATTAATTGTTCTTTCTACTGGGATTGAGGAGGTTCGGAAGGCTGTGGCGATGGGATCCCATGGAGGATAGGTTGGTGAAGGCTGTGGGACAGCAGAGCACTGTTAGATTAGAAAATCCCCAAAGTTAGATTACCCCTTTTTAATATGTTAAGGTTTAAGTTATGCTTTACTATTTTGGTTATGCTTTAAGATGAATCTTGTGATGGATATGAAGTTCTAGGATTGACTCTAGCATCGCGCAATCTTATATCTTACATCACTGGGCACTGTTGCTATACTGAGAACCTCCGGTTCTGAAACCATATTTTGTTGTTGTTTTCCGGATGTAGGTCACAACCCACCTCGGTGAGTTGTTTCGATGGTGACAAAGCGGAGGATCCTGGATATATTTTGGAGTCTTTTTGCTTATTTTGCTTAGTTCTCTCATCTTTTGTATTTACTTTTTCCTAGAGGCTTATGATAAACCACTATTTTATGGTTTATCTTGTGCTAATTTGAATGGTTTTTATCAATTCTTTGATCACTTATTCATATAATTTGCATAGTTTTACGAATCCTTCCTTATTCTATGATATAGTTGAAAACATATTTCCTAGGCCTTTAAACTGTTAATTTTAATCATCCTTTATTACCATTCGATGCCGTAATCTGTGTGTTGAGTGTTTTCAGGCTTTATAGGGCAGGAATGGCTTAGAGGATGGAAAGGAAATATGCAAAAGTGGAAGAAACGTGAAAAATGAAGTTTTGAGAAGCTGGCAGCGACGCACATGCATGGGTGACGCGAACGCGTGCCTAGCGCAGAAAACGAGCGACGCGTACGTGTGACTGACGCATACGCGTGACAAGGAAATTCACCAAATGACGCGCACGCGTGACCTACACGTACGCGTGACATGCGCCACGTGCAGAAAGTTGCAGAAAGCACTGGGGGCGATTTTGCTGGGCTCCTTTTTGGCCCAATTCCAAGCCTAAAAACACAGAATAGAGGCTGCATAATGGGGGAATCACATAATTCATTCATTCATCAATTATTCACAATTGAGGTTTTAGATGTAGTTTTCTAGAGAGAGAGGCTCTCTCCTCTCTCTAGGTTTTAGGATTCCTTTTTGTTCTTCTCAATTTTAGATTTCTATCTTAGTTTAATTTAGTTTTCTCTTCTACTCTTATTTGTTCTAGTCCTTTAGTTTACTTATTTCTCTTGTTGGTTTACTTATTTTCCCAATTTGAATTATGAACTCCATGTTAGACTTGATTTTATATTTAATGCAATTTGAGGTATTTCATATTTATTGCTTCTTGCTTTAATTGTTATCATTGATGCTTGCAATTGTTGGTTTTAGATTTTACATTACCTATTACTTTTCTATCTTTTTATGTTATGCCTTCCAAGTGTTTGATAAAATGCTTGTGAGGGTTTTAAGTTAGATTTTTATATTCTTGGCTTTGGTTGAGTAATTAGAGACTCTTGAGTTATCAAACTCCTTTGTTGATTGATAATTGAAAGTTGCTGGTTGATTTGGATCCCTCTAAAGCTAGTCTTTCCTTAGGAGTTGACTAGGACTTGAGAAATCAAATTGATTAGTCCACTTGACTTTTTTTTATTTAGTAAGGTTTAACTAAGTGGGAGTAATGAATAATTCTCATCACAATTGATAAGGATAATTAGGATAGGATGTCTAATTCTCATACCTTGCCAGGAGCCTTTCTTAGTTATTAATTTACTTTCTTGTTATTTTATTTCCTTGTTCCTTATTTCAAAAACCCAAAAAGATATAATCTCATAACCAATTATAACACACCTCCCTGCAATTCCTTCAGAGACGACCCGAGGTTTAAATACTTTGGTTATTATTTTTATTGGGTTTGCTTTAGTGACAAACAAGTTTTTGTATGAAAGGATTCTTTGTTGGTTTAGAAACTATACTTACAACATGATTACTTTTGTAAAATTCTTTACTAACAAAAATTCGTTCATCAAAAAAATGGCGTCGTTGCCGGGGGATTGCAAACGTGTACCTTATTATAGGTTATTGTAAATAATTTTACTTTTTTATCTCTTTGTTAGTGTTTTTAGTTTTAGGAGTTTATTTTGATTAATTTTTATTAGTTTTTATTTCTCTTGCTACTATGAATTCTCACCCCTTTGGCTATGAGTTTGGTCACAATCATGTTGTAGGAAGAGGAGATTACAATGAAAGCTTGGATCAAGGATGGGACAATCAAAGATGGGAGGAGCCACAAGGATTTGATCAACCCTCTTGGCAACAACCACCTCCAAGGTATTATCAACGACCATTCTATGATGCTTACCAAGACAATAGTTATGGTGGACCTCCTCGTGACAATCGACACCCACCACAGTATACCTATGAACCCCCTCCTCGACATAGCTTTGAACCACCGTACTCACAAGCCCCTTTCCATCATTCACCTCCATATGACCCTAACCCTTATCCATCCAACCAACCACCATATGAACCGTATGAACCATACATAGACCCACCCCATTCCAATAAAATTACCCTCAAGAACCACCACCTCAATATTTACCATTTCCATACCCTTACCAAGAAGAACCACCTTCCTATTATGAACACTTTCTCCAAAATAATGAACCCTCCTATCCACCCCAACCTCCACTGGATGACAACATCCTCAATGTTATTCGCCAACGGTAATTAGAGCTTCAAACCACACTTACCTCTACTTTCACTGGTCTAACCTCTACTATCTAAGCCCTTATATCCCGTATGGATGCATCAATCCAAGAGCAACATGATCCCAATAATGCTATTGACAAGGAACAAGAAAGAAGGGATCGGCTTAAAGATGAAGGAGTAGCTAAAGAACTGGTGAGGGAAGACATCCAGGAGGAGTCCAATTTTGTATTAGAGCAATTGGAGGAAGCTGTAATTATCGAAAAAGAAGAAGTGGTTGAAGACCTAGGAGATGCTGAACCTCTATGGGAATCGAGAGCTATAGAGAATTTTGCCAAAAAGTTTGAAATTGATGTTGAGGAGGATAGTGAACAACCTCCAAGGCATGTACCTTATGAAGAATTGGACGGAAAAGATCCAAAAGCAAGTTCCCTTGGTGATGATGATCATGAATCAAGCTCTCCTAGTGATGAACTTGCATCTGCAATTGAACCCCTTGAGCTTGAAGAACCTTCCCCAAGTGAATATGAAGATGATGTGGAGGTAGTCTTTTTCAACCTCCAGCTTATGACTTGAGTGATGGGGAAGAAGTAGAAGATTTTTTATGACAAGTCATCTTAGCCTAGTTTCACTAGTTTTTTTTCTTTGTTTTCATTTAGTTTTATGCACTTTCTTAAGCCACAAGTAAGCCAATTGGGTGGAATTTCATGTTTCCTTAGATTCAATCAACTATGGATGAATTGATGCATTTTCATGAGTTTTATGCCATAATTACTTATATGACAAGAAAAAGAATAACTCTCATGATTAGAGCATAGCTTTGATGCAAATGTTGGTTGATGATAGGTGGAATAAAGCTTGGAAGAAGGTTGCAAGAATGGCTTGAAAAGAGGGATTCACGTTTGAGCTAACGTTTGCCTCAAACGTCAACTCAAATGTGAGTAGCAGATGAAGAACACCCTGGAGAAGAGCCAACGTTTGAGCCAACGTTTGACCTCAAACGTTGAGGCAAATGTTGGCTGAAGAAGAAGCTCCTAGAAGGCAACGTTTGCGCCAACGTTTGCCTCAAACGTGAGGTCAAACGTTGGCGCCTAAAAGGAAGAAAAATGGCACTCCTGGAAGGGCAACGTTTGCACCAACGTTTGCCTCAAACGTGAGGTCAAACGTTGGCGCCTAAAAGAGGAGAGTTGGAGCTTCTGGGCAGCGACGTTTAAGCCAACGTTTGCCTCAAACGTGAGGTCAAACATTGGCTACATTTTGGCAAGAAAGAGCATGGAAGAGCACCCCTGATTGATGAGTTAGATGAGCCACGTTTGCGCCAACGTTTTCCTGAAATGTTGGGCCAAACGTTGGCCAAAAAGAGAGCTTGGGATGATCCACGTTTGAGCTCATGTTTGACCCCAAACGTTGAGCCAAACGTGGAGGACAGCAAATGAACTTGGCTGCATAATTTGACACAAGTGACGTTTGAGTCAACGTTTGCCTCAAACGTTGGCTCAAACGTGAATGGTTCATGGCCCGGTTCACTAATGGATTTCTTCCCAACATCAAGAGCAATCAACGGAGGCTACTATCAACCCAATTCCGTCAAGACTAAAGGCCCAATTCAAGGCTTAATGATCATTTGAAGAAAGTGTATAAATAGCTTAGGATTTGAAGTTTTAAAGAGAGGTTTTTTGTTTTAGAGTTTTCTTTAAGAGTTTTCATAGTATTCACAGTAGAGAACCTTTGGGTTTTGAGCTATTTTGGGGATTTTGAGTCTTGGGTGTGGAGAATTGAGGAAATTCTGTCTCAATCTCACCTTGAGATCTCTGTTTTCGTTTTACTGCACAATTTGAGGAATTGAGATTTGAATTTACTTTCTCTATTGTTTGATTTTAAATTCTCTTGCAATTGATTTCTGAATTGGATCTAGGAAGGCATTGAGATCTAGACTTGGTTATCTAGTCTCTTGAGTCCTGAGATCTAAAATTTCCTTTTGATTTCTCGGTCAAATGCTTCTTCAAGCAATTTACATTTTCTGTTTGAGATCTACTGCAATTAAATTCATCTTTTATTTCCCTGCTTGTTGCAATTTACTTTTCCTTGTTTAATTTCTGCAATCCCAATTCCCAACTCCTTTTATAATTCAAGCAATTTACATTTCTTGCACTTTAAGATTCAGCCATTTACATTTCTTGCAATCTAAGTCTCTGCAATTTACATTACTTGTTCTTTAAGATTCAGCTTATTTACTTTCTTTGCTCTTTAATTTCTTGCAATCTACCCCTCTCCCTCTACATTTCAAGCAATTTAGTTTCTGCAATCACAAATCACTCAACTCAACACTTGATTCTCTTGACTAAATCAACCACTAAACTAAAATTGCTCAATCCTTCAATCCCTGTGGGATCGACCTCACTCCCGTGAGTTATTATTACTTGATGCGACCCGGTGCACTTGCCGGTGAGTTTTGTGTCGGATCGTTTTCCGCACATCAATTTTGATCAAGACTCGGTTGCAGTTGAAGAGGTTTACAGGGAGGTAGAAGAATTCACAGAAGAGTACAAGGGAGTGCAGCTTCCAAGACCATTAGAAACACCTTTCCTAAGGCCATTACCATCCAATACAACATTCAAGTGGGTAAAATCCTTATCCTCAACCCTTACGTTCCCACTTGAATATGGTTTGCTTGAAACAGATGGTCAGCTTAGAGCTCTTTGATGAGAGAACTTTTGCGTGGTCTAGAAATTTGCGGATAAATCCTCGTTGCAAGTATAGTTTCTAAACCTTCAAAAGTCCTTTCATACAAACGTTTTGGTTGTCACAAGTAACAAACCCCTTAAAAATTGTTAACCGAGTATTCAAACATCGGGTCGTCTTCTCAAGGAACTGCAGGGAAGTATGTTCTTATTATTGGTTATGGAGGTTGTAAAATCGGGGTTGAGAGTGAAGAGTAGATATGACAAATAATTTAAATGGCAATTCAAATAAATAAATACTGTAAAGCAATCTTTTGGCAAGGTAAGAGAAATTGGAAGTCCAACTTAGTTATCTCTCTCAGCAATAATGAAAGTTGAATCTAAATTCCACTTAGTTAACCTTTACTAAAGTAAAGGAAAGTCAAGGGACTAATTAGTTTGATCTTCGATTCCTATTTATTTCCTAAGAAAAAGTTGGGATTATTGAAGTTGAGTTCAATTAGCAAGATAACGATTATCCATTATGTTGAGTTTGATAATGTTGAGTTACTGATTTCTTAACCAAGACCAAAAAGGGAAAAAGTAAAATTGTTGGAATAAAAATGTCCTTAGATGAAAAGCAATGGTAACACAAATTAAGGAGAAAGCAATCAATAACTGAAATACCTCAAATAATCATTAATTCAAATCATAACATGAAAAGGGTTCATAAGTCAAGTTGGCAACATTTATAGGTACGAATAAAAGCATTAAAGTAAATATTAAACCTGGATCGAGAGTCACTCTTACAAACTAAGAGAAGTCCTAAATCCTAATCCTAATCCTAATCCTAAGAGAGAGAGGAGAGAACCTCTCTCAAACTAAATCTAAATCATGGAAAGTGAAAATTGGCGAGCTCCCCCTGAATGGATGCATTCCCCCACTTCATAACCTCTGGTCTATGCCTTTCGTACTTGGATTTGGGCCAAAAAGGGCTTCAGAATTCGCTATGAGTGTTTTCTGCAATTTCTGGTGCGTGGCCCCTGTCACGCGTCCGCCTGGGTCACGCGGTCGCGTCATTCGGAGCATTTCCTTGCCACGCGGTCGCGTCAGTCATGCGGCCGCGTCGCTGCTGATTCGCACTTTGCACGCGATCGCTTCGTCCATGCGATCGCGTGGATGCCAGTTTCTTCAGAAGCTCCGTTTTGTACTTTCCTTCCATTTTTTTATGTTTCCTTTTCCATCCTTTAAGTCATTCTGCCTTAGAAAATCTAAAAGTACTCAACACACTAATCACGGCATCGAATGGAAATAAAGGTAATTAAAATAATTAATATTAAAGCTTAGGAAACATGTTTTTCACATACATCACATAATAAGGAAGGGAAAGTAAAACCATGAAATTAATATGAATAAGTGGGTGAAGGATTGAATAAATCACTCAAACTAAGCACAAAATAACTCATGAAATATGGATTTATCAACCTCCCCACACTTAAACAATAGCATGTCCTCATGCTAAATCCAAGGTAAAGAATAAGGTAAGGTTAAAGTGGTGGAATGTTATGCAATGCAACCTATTCTAAATGTATCTACCTAAATGAGTCATGCAATTCCAATTTATCCACTCATATATAAAGCTTACATGTAGTCAAATTAATCCACATTCTCAAGGAGTCATATATATATATATATATATATATATATATATATATAGCTAACCCTTAAATAATAAAGCATTTTAGCAAATGAGATGGGAAATATTGTACAAACTTGCAAAACAATTAGTAATTTAAGCACAGATATATGCTGATGAGCTATTGAACCCTCACTGGATTTTGTGTTTACCCTCTAGTCACTCAGTGTTTATTGGGTTTATTCACTCTACTTTTCTTTTTATTCTTACTTTCTATCACTTTGTTCTTCATCTAACCAATCAACAATTATAGAGTACAGTCATACCAAAAGTCATGAGGTCTTTAATTAAGGTTGTAATGGGGCCAAGGTGAAGGTAAGGATATATGTATAAGGCTAAGTGAGCTAATAAGTGAATCCTTAATTAGACTAAGATCTCACCTAACATACATATTTAGTAGAACAAGCTTTTTTACCAATTTTCCCATATTATCCCACTTGTTGTCACATGCTCATGTTTTAATTTTATTTTTATCCCATGTGCATTACTTTTATTTTACATTGGGAAATTTTTTTTTTGTATCCCCTTTTATTGAATGCTGAAAAATAACTTTTTTTTATGCACATGGTAATTGAATCACTTTGATTTCTCATGAGCATGCTTCCCAAATTTTATTTTATTTCCTTTAACTTTTCTACCCTTTTGTTTCTATCATCCATGTTCCCAATAGGTTTCCCACATTTTAATCTATTTATAATTTTCTATCTTAAGCTAACCAAGGATTCAACTTGGGAGTTTATTTTGTTTTTCTGCTTAAGGCTAGTAGTGTGGCTAAATAGAATAAAAGAGATTTTAAAAGCTCAAGGGGGCTAACAAGGGTGATGTGAAAGGTAGGTTATTTTGGGGTAAGTGAGCTAAAATCAAATGATGGCCTTAATCATTCTTTTGGCATGTATCTATATTCTATAATTGGACATATAGATTAAAGCAAAGTAAAGAATATCAGAATAAAAAGAAATAAAACACACAGGAATGAAATTATGGTTTGAATGCAACCATACAATTAAGCTCAATACTCACAGGCTGTGTGTTCTCTAACTCAAGCATCATATATCATTCATATATGTTATGCAGGTTTAGTTAAAAATTTCCATTATTCTCATAAAAAAATTATTTAGGGTAGCCTTTAAAGTTTTAATATTCCTCCTTGATGAAATGTTGTCAGCTTAACTATATGATGTAATGCTATATATACAAAGTTTATGGATTTAAATCTGTTATGTTCAATTTCCTAGCTTACTTCCTTTTTATATTTTTCAATTTAAACTATGCTATCTTATGCTAAAAAGGGTAAACTTATACTAATGAATCCACTAATAAGTCAGAATTTCCAACTAAACTAAATAACTAAAAATATGAACTAAAAATGCAAAATGCAAAAGTAGAGTAAAAATACATAAAAGCAGCAATGTATAAGTACTCAGAAAAAAAAAGAAAAATACAGAAAAATATCCAAAATAAAAGAAAAAGAGATGTAGTGGTTCACCAAAATAAAACGCCAGAGATGGCGACCTCCCCACACTTAAAATGAAGCATTGTCCCTTATGCTCAGTCAAACTGGGTGTGAAGGGGTGTCATCACTGGTAGGGATGGTAGCTGGAGGCCCTGTGGTGGTGGTGGGCTGAGGGTCTGGCTGCTGTAGAGGCGGTGCTGACTGGATCGGGATCTCTGGATCTGCAGCCTCTATCTGATGCATAACCTCCTGATGCGGGGCAGCCTGCTTTGTGTCTGCCTGCTGATGGGTCTCCTCCTGGAAATGAGTCTCCTCCTCGTGCTCATCCTCCTCCTCCTCTGATGGCTCTGATGGTGTGTCGGGCTCAGAGGGATGTCACCATCCTGTCGGATCATCAGCTTCAGATGCGAATAGTGTCGCTGGCTGCGACGCTCCAATCTCTCATACCGGCGCTGGTTACGGCTCTCCATCTGATCAAGCTGTCGGAATAGGCGGTGCACGAGGCGGTATACGGGCTCAGAGGCAGGTGGAGGTGCAGTGGTGGCAGCAGGGGCAACAGGGGCAGCTGTGGATGAAGAGGGTTCAGCAGACGGTGGGGCTGTCTCATCAGTAGCAGTGAAGGGTGGTGGTCTGTAGCCCAAAGCGAGGAAGTTCCGACTGTGAGGAATGATCTTCCTGCCGTCCGTCGCTGGTGGTCTCTCATCGGCATCCTCCCATGGCACGTCAGCTCGACGGCCTAGCTGTGTAACCAGGTACGAAAAAGGGAGGGTGCCTCAGACGTGGACCCTGGCCATATAATGCCGGATAAAGCGTGGTAGATAAAGGTCCTTACCCTCCAGTACACACCATAGGAGGGTGATCATAGCAGCTGGGATCTCCGTCTCATGAGTACTCGGCATGACATAATTGCTCAAGATCTGGTGCCATAACCGAGCCTCATTATTTAAGTACGCCCTCTTGATCCCTCTAAGCATGGTGGTGTCTTGACCCATCTCCCAAGGACCAGTTGGGTCGAGAGCTATCCGTGCCTTTACAGCATCCCAATCAAACTGCATCAGGCGCATGTCCTCCTCAGCCTTTGAATAACCATCAGGCTGATCAGACTTGGCTGGGAGCTGGAGAATGTCCTCTAAGGCCTCCTCAGTGACTAGAATTTGTTTTCCTCTCAGGTTCACTGCGTCTAGGGTGGTGATGTAGTAGTTGCAGTAGAATTCCCGGACCCAAGATGCATTGACCTCTGTCAATATTCTCTCCAGAAAGAACCAGCCTCTTTGCTTGATTTGCTCAGTAGTGTACTGCTAGAGTGCTTCTGGAATCTTCAGAGTTCTCTCCAGGTATAGATTCCTGGAGTTTGCAAATGCCGGATATTTCAGCTCATAGTACCGGTTTGCAAATTTTATTGAATCATTTGCAGGGAGCAGCTGGTCAGCTTTTTTCTGCTGTGTAAAGTTCTTCTCCCGCCATGAGGAATCATGCATGAGTGCAATGATGGACTGGGAGGAATCTCCTCTCTTGCGCTTGCCAGTAGCCTTGCCTTTTCCTTTTCTTTGTGAGGCAGACATCCTAAAAAATGGGAAACTAGGAGATGGATAAAAATAGGGAAGAAAATAGGCAATTTAAACAAAGAAAACTCAAAGCGGCAAGGAGAATTAGAATGAGGTAAATGAGTCAAGTAATTGTGCATGAAGGATTGTTTAGCAGTTTGAAATTTGGAAAGGAAGAATTTACAATCCAAAATGTATCAGAATTCAAGGTAAATAGAAAAATTGTCAGTATGCCATGGTTAGAAAGTTAGAGGACAGTGAAAAATCAGAAAAGAGATTTTAAAAAAAAAAAAGTTAGTATGGTTAGAAGTTGAAAGAGGGGTTAGTAAATTAAAATTAGTAAAGCAGTAAAGTGTTGGTTAAAGTAAGTGGCATAAAGAAAATATTTCATGTAACAAGGATTCACAGGTGGGGACTATAGTGACTCATAACAAAACAAGGAAAACAGGGTGATGTCGATTCAAACAGATAGAAAGAAAGCAAGAATTTGAATCAGAATATCACAGATGCAGTTTATAAACCAGGAAATCAAAGAGGATAGAAAGTCTGCCATAGCATTCATGAAACGATTTGGGTAAAGCAGAGGACAACAGAGTTCAGATTGCCAAACCAAAACATGAATGAAAATAATTCACAAAAAATTTGGGCAGCATTCCGGCTAAAATTGGATTATGCCGGAAAATAAACAGCAAACAAGGAAGTTCATATGAATTAAAAAACTTGCTGCAGTTATCTATAATTAATAAAAACGTGAAAATTCAGAGTAGCAAGCAGCAAATGCAGAAAATCACAGCATATGAACAAGGTCACAAGAACAGCAGAATTGCAGTTTTGATAAAACAGAAACATGAACAGTGCAAGTAAACAGACCTAAATCCATTAACCACAGCCTAAGCTACCTAACAACCTAAAAATCTACTACAGCATGCATATCTATCTATCCTAATTATGAACATAAATAGAAAAAAATTGTAAAATAACTGCGAAGGATAGGAAGGCGGCGTTCATCGGAACCTGGTAGGCGTGAGGAGTAGAACGGGGTAAGAAAGCGGCTGGGTGGTGGCTGTGGCGGCGTCCGGCGCGGTGGAAGGGTACGGCGGCGTGGTGGCGGCTGAGGGGGCAGTGGAGAAAGGGGTAATGGGGATAGGGTTTAGGGTAATGGATAGAGGAAGGGAGGGGGGTAGGTTGTGGGTGGCGGAGGGCCGCGGCTGGATGGCCGGCGGTGGTGGGTGGTGGTCGCAGAGGGCAGTGGCGGAGAGGGGAGAAGAGAGGAAGAAAGAAGAAGAAAGAAGGGGAGGGGTGGTATGGCGGCGGTGTCTGGACGGCGTCGGCGTCTGGGTGGTGGCGCGGTGGTTGCTGGGTGGTGCTGGGTGGTGGTTGGGAGAAGAAGAAGAAGAGAGGGAGAAGAGGGTTGGGAGGGGTTGCGCGACTGATAGGATTCGCGTGGCTGGGGGGTTATATTTTCGAATCCACGCGGCCGCGTGGGGCACGCGGTCGCGTGGTTGGGGTGAAAATGGGAGTGACACGATCGCATGGGGCGCGCGATCACATGGAAGAGGTGGAAGAGGGGATGACGCGATCGCGTGGGTCGCGCGATCGCGTCGCTGGAAATTGTGCTAAATGCACGACTCCAGCACCGTTTCAGCACAACTCTTTGTCTCCTTCTAGGGTGATGTGCAATCCATGCGACGCGATCGCGTCGCTTACGCAGTCGCGTGGGATTGGTATTGTGCAAGTGACGCGATCTTATGGGGAATGCGATCGCGTGGGCCAAATTGTGCAAAACGCACAAGGGCCACACGATTCCAGCCTAACTTTCTGGACGTTGGATAATTACGCCGATCTCCGGGTCACGCGATCGCGTGGATAACGTGGTCGCGTGGGAAGTGTAGTTCGCCATGTGACGCGATCGCATGGGGCATGCAGTCGCGTCGTGCATCCCCCCTTTTTTTTCTTTTTATTTTTTAAACTGAATGCAGGATGCAATGCTTAATGTGAATGCTATGCATGATTCCAGGTTTAATAAAATAAAAATAAAATTCAAAAACAAACAAAATGAAATAAAATTAAAATTGCAAAAGGAACGACCATACCATGGTGGGTTGTCTCCTACCTAGCACTTTTGGTTAAAGTCCTTAAGTTGGACATTGGAAGGGCTTCCTGTTATGGTGGCTTGTGTTTAAATTCATCCAGAAATCTCCACCAGTGCTTGGAATGCCAATAGCCTCCGGGGTCCCAAACTAGGCATGTAAAGCTTCTGAGTAGCTTTAAACAGATTTTTAGGCTCCCGGGATGATGAATGTCAGAATAGATTCCAGGATCCCAAGCCTTGTTTTTAAATCCGCCTCCGTCTTGATCTATATGTTTCCATCCGGGTGGTTTAAAAAGTAGAATCTCACCATGGTGACCAAACGTTCTCCGTGATCCATGCAATAAAGCATGATACCAATCCGTGTACTTCGAGGTGAAGCGTGGAACCTTATTGAACCTTGTGCACCAGCTTTGGGTACGAGCCATTTCCCTCTTACTCTTAAAGCCGCAAAGAGCTCTAAGCTGGCCATCTGTTTCAAGCAAACCATATTCAAGTGAATAAGTAAAGTTAAAGGTTAAGGATTGTACCCACTTGAAGCTTGTATTAGGTGGTAATGGCCTTGGGATAGGTGTTTCTGGTGGTTCTGTAAGTTCTACTCCCTTGGGTTCTTCTGTGAATTTCTCCACTGCCTCGCAAGGTTCTACAATTGTATCTGTATCCTGGTCAAAATCTTCTCTGTCTTATTCGTCACTTGAGTCATGGATTGGAGGTTGAAAGAAATCTACCTCCGCATCATCTTCATATTCACTTAGGGTAGATTCTTCGATCTCAGAGAATTCGCTTGCGGATGCAAGTTCATTACTACGAGAAATTGACTTGTGACTATCATCATCAAGGGAATTTGTGTCCTGGGTTATTCCGTCTGATTCGTCATAAACAACTTGCCTTGGAGGTTGTACAATATCCTCCTTAGCATCAACTATAGCGTCCTTGACGGAGTTCTTCTCAGTTCTGGATTCCCACGGAGGTTCAACATCTCCTAGATCTTCAACCAACTCTTCTTCTTGAACAATAACAGCTTCTTCTACTTGTTCTAGTACGAATTCATTCTCTGTCTTGTCCACTGGAGTTTCTGGTATCTCCTTTATGTTACGCTCTTCGTTAGACTGTTTAGATGGGGCTATGGTTGATCCTTGTGTAATTGAGCGCCTAGAAACCCATTGAATTACTACTTGCTCCAGTTGTCGAATGGTTGTTTGAAATTTATTTATTGTTTCCTTTAGGCGAACCTCTGCTTCTCGGGTTGCCGGACTTGGACATGATACAAAGAAAAGTGGTGGTGATTGGGAGTGATTGGATTGGTACTGGGGTAAGGAAGGATCATATGGTGGCGAATGGTGAAGAGAAGCTCATGAGTGTGGTAGTTCGAGGTTATGTTGAAAGGATGGTTTATATGCACGGGGTGGGGTTTGTTGGTAGTTACAAGGTTGTCCACCATATCCTTCAGCTGGGTATGCACTGTAGAATGGTCTTTGGCCAGGATATCTTGGAGGGTGTTGCTGCCTAAAGGGTTGATTAGATCCTCTTGGCTCCATCCATCCTTGATTGGTCTGAACTTGATGCATATTCCTACTGTAACTTCTATTTCCTTCAACAAAGTTAGAACCAAACTCAAAGCGAGAGGGGTGAGAGTTCATGGTAGCAAATAAAGATAAAAAGGAAAAACAAAAATAGAGAAACAAGCAAAAGAAAAATATTTACAATAACCAATAATAAGGCACACGTTAGCAGTTCCCCGGCAACAGCGCCATTTTGATGAGATAACTTTTACGTGTTCTAGAAATTTGTGGATAAATCCTCGTTGCAAGTATAGTTTCTAAACCTTCAAAAGTCCTTTCATACAAACGTTTTGGTTGTCACAAGTAACAAACCCATTAAAAATTGTTAACCGAGTATTCAAACCTCGGGTCATCTTCTCAAGAAACTGTAGGGAAGTATATTCTTATTATTGGTTATGGAGGTTGTAAAATCGGGGTTGAGAGTGAAGAGTAGATATGACAAATAATTTAAATGGCAATTCAAATAAATAAATACTGTAAATCAATCTTTTGGCAAGGTAAGAGAAATTGGAAGTCCAACTTAGTTATCTCTCTCAGCAATAATGAAAGTTGAATCTAAATTCCACTTAGTTAACCTTTACTAAAGTAAAGGAAAGTCAAGGGACTAATTAGTTTGATCTTTGAATCCTATTTATTTCCTAAGAAAAAGTTGGGATTATTGAAGTTCAGTTCAATTTGCAAGATAACGATTATCAATTATGTTGAGTTTGATAATGTTGAGTTACTGATTTCTTAACCAAGACCAAAAAGGGAAAAAGTAAAATTGTTAGAATAAAAATGTCCTTAGATGAAAAGCAACGGTAACACAAATTAAGGAGAAAGCAATCAATAACTGAAATACCTCAAATAATCATTAATTCAAATCATAACATGAAAAGGGTTCATAAGTCAAGTTGGTAACATTTATAGGTACGGATAAAAGCATTAAAGTAAATATTAAACATGGATCGAGAGTCACTTTTACAAACTAAGAGAAGTCCTAAATCCTAATCCTAATCCTAATCCTAGGAGAGAGAGGAGAGAACCTCTCTCAAACTAAATCTAAATCATGGAAAGTGAAAATTGGCGAGCTCCCCCTGAATGGATGCATTCCCCCACTTCATAACCTCTGGTCTATGCCTTCTGGACTTGGATTTGGGCCAAAAAGGGCTTCAGAATTCGCTATGAGCGTTTTCTGCAATTTCTGGTGCGTGGCCTCTGTCACGCGTCCGCGTGGGTCACGCGGTCGCGTCATTCAGAGCATTTCCTTGCCACGCGGTCGTGTCAGTCATGCGACCGGGTCATGTGCGTTCTGCTTAAGGGGCGCGGTCACGTCAGTCATGCGGCCACATCGCTGCTGATTCGCGCTTTGCACGCGATCGCTTCGTTCATGCGATCGCGTGGATGCCAGTTTCTTCAGAAGATCCGTTTTGTGCTTTCCTTCCATTTTTGTATGTTTCCTTTCCATCCTTTAAGTCATTCTGCCTTAGAAAATCTGAAACTACTCAACACACTAATCACGGCATCGAATGGAAATAAAGGTAATTAAAATAATTAATATTAAAGCTTAGGAAACATGTTTTTCACATACATCACATAATAAGGAAGGGAAAGTAAAACCATGCAATTAATATGAATAAGTGGGTGAAGGATTGAATAAATCACTCAAACTAAGCACAAAATAACTCATGAAATATGGGTTTATCACTCTTTGTGGCTTTAAGAGTAAGAGGAAGATGGTTAGTGATAGGAGTTGGCATGCAAGGTTCAATATGGTTCCACGCTCCAAATTGAAGTACAAGGATTGGTATAGAGTTCGATTGAATGGGTCTCGGAAGATGTTTAGGTATCTCAGTGAGATTTTAGATTACGTACCACCCGGTTGGAACAATGTAGATCAAAGCAAAGACGGGTGCAAAAGCAAGGTTTGGGACCTCGAAATTCATTCTAAAAATCAACACTCCTGGAGCTTTGTCAATTGCTTTAACTTACTCGAAGGCATTATGTGCCTAGTTTGGGACCCCGGAGGTTATTGGAATTGCAAACATTGGTGGGAATTCCTGATGAGTTCAAGTATAAGCCACCATGACAGGGAGCTCACCAAATGTCTAACTTAAGGACTTTAACTAAAAGTGCTAGGTGGGAGACAACACACCGTCGTATGATCATTCTTTTTCAGTCTTAGTTTTATTTTGTTTTGTTTATTCTTAGTTTTATTTATTCTATTTTTCTTAGTGTTCATTCATAATTCGGCATCAGCATCTGCATTTTGCATTCTGCATACTGCATAAAAAAAAAGAGAAAAAGCCAACCCACGCGTGGGCGTCGATATCACTTCGGCGTTTCCATCCAACGAACAGAAAGTTATGATGGAATCAGGAATCGTGTAGCTGGTGTGCTATAAGCACAATTTAAGTCACGCGTACACGTTCGACGCCTACGCGTCAATTTCAACTCTCGCACACCATGCGTGGGCGTGCGCGACGTGCACACGTCGCACGCAAAATCTTAGCCCCCTTCAATCTGAACAGAGAGTTGCACCAAAATGATGCTGGAATCATGCGTTTAGCACAATTTTGGTGGACGCGTACGCGTGCCTCATGCGTACGCACCATCTTCATTTATCCTCATTCACGCGTTCGCGTCTACGATGCTTACGCGTCGATGCACTTTTCCCCCATCCATGCCCATGCGTGATCCATGTGTACGCGTGGATTTGATTTATTAACTCCCCTGATGCGAGAACCCTAACTCCCTCGCATGCCTCTTTCTCCCCTCCCCTCCCTCAACGTTCCAATTCCCCCCTTTTTCCTCCAAAACCACCCCTCACCACCATCACCCTCGCACCGCACCACCACCGGCGATACCGATCGCCGCCAACCGCCCCTCACTCTTCCCCCTCTCACTTCTCCTCTTCTTATCCTTATTCCTCCTTTCTCAACCCTTCCCTCCCGCCGACCCCAAGACTGCCACGAACAGCCCCTCCACCGCCGTGCCGCCGCCACCTCCGACCATCACTACCATTCCCCTTCCTTCCCAATTTTGTCACAAAACCTCCCAGGTTTCACTACCTCCACCCCTGTATTTCAATTTCATCACTCTGTTCAATTAAGTTAGTTTGCTTCTTTAAATTCTGTTCAAAATTAGGATAGTTAGAGATGCATGGTCTAAGTGGATTTTAGGTGGTTACGTAGCTAGGATGTGGTTAGTGGATTTAGGTCTGATAAGTGTTCCGTTCTTGCTGTTTGAATTATCTGATTTTCAACTTGCTCTGCTTGATGCTGCTATATGGGTTTAACTTGCTGTTTCATTGACTTACTGAAGTGCTAAATTGATTTATTGATGCTACTGGCTACTCTTTTGGATACACAATTTCTAATCTCTGTTGCAGTAATGCCAATGTTGATATTCTGTAATCCTTTGCTTGCTGCATATGTTTGATTTGGTGATGGATTAATTGGCTATTGCTATCTTGTGGGCTCATTTGTTTCATTCTTATGGATTTACATTTGGTTTTGGTGTTTTCAATTGTTAATGAATTCATAGGACATCTGAATTGGTTAAATTGAGTTTTCCATTTTGCTTTATGATGCCTGATTCGTTTGAATTCTTGTTCTTCATGCTGCCTGACACTTACGGCATTCATATGGCTTGATGATTCTGCTGTTTGATTTTCTGGGAATGTTCCTTTTACTGCTGGCATGCTGCCCAATTTTTCTGAAAATTGTTTTCCTTAACTTCCACTCTTGAATTGACTTTGGCACTTTTGCATTGTGATTTATTTGGTTTAACCCAAAGCCAATTCATGAGGTGGTGGGTTAGCATTCCTATTCCTTTTTGGTTCCCTTTCTATTACAATCCATTATTGATAATTTTGATCCTTTTCATGTTTCTCTCATTTACAAGTTTTATCATCAATAACTTGCATTGTATGCTGACTGTGAGCTTGCTTATTCTAAACCCTTTTCCACTTCTTTTGATTAAGAACAACATTTTCATGCCACTAACTTCTTCACACTTTTCTAACTCTTAACTTAATTGACTTTCTAACTTTTCTTTTAAGTTTAAACTAACTCTTTTAACCCTTTTAGGTTCTTTTTAAGGCATGCTACCTATTGTTGCTTAGCAAACAAGCTTCTCACTATTATTGCAGGAATTCTTGGTTTTTGTTCTGATTATTGTCTGCATTCTATTTTCTTGCATTCCAAGATTTCGTTTCTTTATGTCAACTCATGAGTATGCCTCCATCTCCTTTTTTTTCTAGCTTCCTGTCTGCTTGCTTCTTACCTGCTTTTCCTTCCTCTGCTTTAATTATTAATCTGTATCCTGAAATTTCTATTTTTTAGGATGTCTGATCCGAAAGGAAAAGGCAAGGCTAAGGCCAGCATGGGTAAGAGGAAAAGAGGACAGTCATCTGTCGTTCTATTAGATATTCTAGGGGATGAATCCTGGCGTGAGAAGAACTTCACTCCATAGGAAAAAGAGGATCAACTAGTGCCTGCTTCTGACCCATTTAAATTTGCAAACCTCTACTGTGAACTAGAATTTCCAGTTTTTGCGGAAAAGAGACACCTCTATTTGGAAAAGACTCTCAGAATACCAACTGAATTACAGAAGTACATTGCCCAGCAGATCAAACAGAGAGGTTGGGTCTTTCGGGAGAGAAATCTGACAGAGGTTAATGCGTCTTGGGTCCGTAAATTCTACTGCAACTATTACAAGACGACCCTGGATGCAGTACAGCTAAGAGGAAAAGAGATCTTGGTTACTGAGGAGGCCATAGAGGATATCCTCAATTTCCAGCCTAAATTAGACGAGCCAGATGGTTATCAGAAGGCTGAGGAGTCCATTCAGTTTATGAGCTTTGATTGAGATGCTGTGAGGCGCACCATAGCCATTGATCCTGCTGTTCCTTGGGCTATGGGTAAGTCGACGGTAACTCCAAAGAGCATCAAGATTATCTATCTTAATGATGAGGCTCGGCTATGGCAACAAATATTGAGTAACTATGTTATGCCGAGCACTCACGAGTTAGAGGTGCCGGCTGCTATGATCATTCTCATCTGGTACGTTATGGAAGGAAAGGACCTGTACCTTCCACGGTTCATCAAGAAGTACATGGCTAGGGTTCATGTTCGAGGCACTCTGCCATCTCCCTATCTGATTACCTAGATGGCCCGCCGAGCTGAGATGCCTTGGGAGCTTGAGGATGAGAAGCCATCGGCTGCCGACTGCAAAAAGATTAATCCACATGGCAAGTGGTTCGAAGCTTTAGGCCACAGACCACCTTCTCTTACTGCCTCTACTGACGCGGCCACATCCTTCGCAGCACCCTTAGCACCTGCTACACCTCCCGCACCCACAGCACCATCTTCCGCTTCCCAGCCCGTCTACCATCTAGTGTACCGTCTCTTTGAGCGCATCGATCAGATGGAGCGCCGCACTCAGCGGCGTATTGAGCAGTCAGATCATTGCAACAAGCGATGCTATGAGCATCTGAAGCTAATGATGAGGACTGGGCATACTGACATCCCCTCCGAGCCTGACACACCCTTCGAACACTCTGAGGAGGAGGAGGATGAGTGATGCACCACTATTCCGTAGTACATCTTGTGCTTAATTGAGTGGATTTTATCCACTATTCTCACACTTTTTCATGTAAATTGCATGTTTAACATTTTCCTTCCTAATTCTGTGATTTGATTGAAAACATGCTTCTTTGGCCTTAATTTTGTGATGATTAATCCCCTCTTATTACCATTCGATGCCTTGATATGTGTGTTAAGTGATTTCAGGGTTTATAGGGTAGGAATGGCTTAGAGGATGGAAAGGAGGCATGCAAAAGTGGAAGGAATACAAGAAATTGAAGGAAAGCTACAAAGATCCCAATGAGGCGGTTCCAGTTGCGTTGGAAAGCTAACATCTGGGGCTTCGCAACGATATATAATTTGCCACAGCTGCCCCGAAGATAGATGACGCGCACACGTGGATCACGCATACGCGTGACTTGGCAAAAACTCAATCCCTGCGAACGCGTGGATGACGCTCACGCGTGACTTTGCCACATGGTGGACGTATCATAAATCACTGGGGGAATCCATTTGTCGGCCCAGAAAACACAGATTAGAGGCTATAAAGTGGGGGAATCCATTTATTCATAAACACAACTTTCAAGGGCACATTTTTAGGTTTTAGATGTAGTTTCTAGAGAGAGAGGCTCTCTCCTCTCTCTTAGGATTTAGGATTAGGATTTCTCTTAAGGTTAGGCTTACTTTTTCTTCATTCCAGGTTCAATGTTCCTTTAAATTAGTTTCTCTTCTACTTTTATTTACTCTATTACTTTAGTTGCTCTATTTCACTTGCTATTACTTATGTTGCTAAATTGGTTTATGAACTCCATGTTAGAATTGATTTTCTTAATTAATACACATTGAGGTATTTCAGATTTATGTTGCTTTCTTCTATTTATGATATAAATAATTTAAATTTTTCTCCCTTTGCTTTGGTTGAGTAATTGGTGACACTTGAGTTATCAAACTCAGCTGTTGATTGAAAATTGGAATTTGCTGATTAATTTGGATCCCTCTAAAGCTAGTCTTTCCACAGGAGTTGATTAGGACTTGAGGAATCAAATTGATTGGTCCACTTGACTTTCCTTTATTTAGTAAGGGTTAACTAAGTGGGAGCAATAAACAATTCTCATCACACCTGATAAAGATAACTAGGATGGGATTTCCAGTTCTTATACCTTGAAATGGTTTTCATGATAATTAATTTAATTGTTGCCAGTTTATTTTCCTGTTCCCTATTTTAAAAACCCAAAAATATACCTTTTTCCATAACCAATAATAAATCATACTTCCCTGTAATTCCTTGAGAGACGACCCAAGGTTTAAATACTTCGGTTATAAATTTTATTGGATTTTGTTACTTGTGACAACCAAACTTTTGTACGAAAGGATTCTCTGTTGGTTTAGAAACTATACTTACAATGTGATTATTCTTATAAAATTATTTACTAGCAAGAATCTAATCGTCAAAATGGCACCATTGCCGGGAAATTGCAAACGTGTGCCATATTATTGGTTATTATAGATATTTACTTTTTCGTTTCTTTTTTTTAGTGTTTCTAGTTTTAGGAGTTTATTTTCATTATACACCGAATAGCGGCAGTTTTTTTAGGGATTTGCGACAGTTTTTAACCACCGCAAAATGAAATTCCAGCGGTTCCACAAAGTCGCCTATTAGGGGGTTGTAATTTGATTTTGCGGCGGTTCTAAAAAACCGCTGGCATAACCGCCGCTGAAAACCAAGCCAACACCTATCTTTACATATTAGGTTGCTGAGAGGAGAACAAAAAGAATTAAGATTACCAGCTGAGCAATCATGAAGAACCCAATAGAAGAAGACCATGTCTTTCAACATAGGACCAGCTGCAAGACTTGGTGACAAAAATTAGTGCCTGGCTAATAATGCTGACTTGTAGGTAAAGGGCTGCCATCATTTCTGCAGAGCTATGTCTCGGAGACCTTACCCCAAATTTGTCCTGCAATAACAGAAAGTTAGTGTTCATAACTGTCACAATTTCCACTAGTAGGTGATAACATGTGAACTTTTCATAGATGAATCTAATGTATAAATTTATGACAGAGCTCATCCCTACTGATTTCTACCTACAACCAAATATACTGAAAGAAACGTGCGTGAAATTAAATTGTCTATTTTCCTGAAAATTAAGTTATATTCCACAAGCTGAGTGCTCATTTTGATATTTTAGTAATGCACGTTCTCCAAAATAAGCATGAGCTCAAATTTCACCAAAATATAAAACCTAACATAAGTCAAACAAGGACCATTAAACTCATATCTAAGGACAAAACAATAGTACGTACCTTGATTGTCCTGCCACCGATTTCCAATTGACCATTCAAGCTCTGTGCATTTCTCGCATCTTCAAGGCATGCAAACTACAATAAACAATGGTTCAATCAACTGACACTGCTAGAAAAAAATGCAATTTTATAGAAGACTAGTCTCTCAAGTCCTACAGACTGTAGTTCAATACAATCAAAGCTTCCGCATAGAATATGGACAACCTCTTCAAATATTGCTATAACATATAATTTTAGAAAAGGAGAAGTTATAAAAACATAAAGGAAGAGGCAACCAAAATTGAATGCATTTAACCAAACAAAAAAGTCATGATTAATCACCTGCACAAAGTCAAAACCTTTGCAGTTCCCACTTTCATCAAGAGGCAGCTGGACAAGCTCAACCTGACCAAATGCTTCAAATACCTAAAAAATGAGACCAAGGAAGACAAGAGAATAAAACAGGCAATTAGAAGGGGAAAGATTGGACTCAAAAATAATAAATCAATAAAATGTGAAGGAAAAACAAGATCCTGAGTTCAACTAATTGACAAAGAAAGGGAAGAGAAACAAAAACACTAGATACATTCTAAGTACATGAGTCTAGCTCATTCTACAATCAGAATTGTATCATATCATGACGACCCCTTACGGTCTATTAAATCTAGAGACTCATTTAGAAGTGACGAATTGTACATAGGCCAAAAGAAAAATAAGTGCTCACCATCTGAAGATCAGTTTCGGTCATATTGAAATGCAGATTGCCTACATATAGCCTTCTTGCTACCCCTGAATATGGGCCTATAACTCCAGCAGGTCCAGTAGCAACAGATGTTGTGGACTGAACCAAATTTTTTTCTGCTTCTGATGGCTTCACCATCACTGGTTGACCAAGAAGAAATTGGCCAGAAAGTGCTATTGCCATGTTGACAGGCATGACATCATAGAACTCAATATACCTGTAAACATAAAAAAAAAATATTAATTATATAAAAATAAAAAGCCATTGAAAGAGCAGGGTTATAAAATGTAACTTTTAATTACAAATGCACTGATGGCCCATTAATTGAGATGGTGAAAGTTTTGTAAAATCACTGTACATAGAGAAACAGATTTCGATACATATAGAAAGGGGGAAAAGATAATAGACCATTATTACAATGAAAACTTGGCAAAAACTATGATTGTTAATTCCACAGTTCCCTCGCATCATAAATATATCAGTATGTATATTTGTCAACCCCTATGGTGGTGTTCGGTGTTCATAAAACTAGCACACAATTTTTAAGTTGTACAAATTCACTTGAATCAAACATGATATACAAATTCTCAAGATATAATGCCATCCTTCATTCATTTATTTAACAACCAACAGCACCTGTTTCATGCTACTCCCCAGTTTCCATAACTATTAACATAAGTTAGCATTCAAGATTCTTAAATGGGAAAAGTATGATAGTCATCAGTGGCAACTACATGGCTAATTATAATTGCAAGCAAGCTATTGCATCTTACTTCTCTCAAACTCTAATGAGTCCAATTAAGAAGCTTCATTCGGACCCCATTAATTAATAATTATATATATTGGCATATCATATGATTATCTACCAATAATATATATCTTCATGACATTTACCTAATTTGATAACTAACATATATATAATGTTAGGTAATTAATATGTTGGAGTGTTGAGAAGCAGTATAGAATGCGTTAAAATATTCTATGGTTACATCATTTTCTTATCATACTTACATTTCTCTCCAATGATTTAGTTCTGTGCACAGGGATGTAATGCATACCCAACACCCTTAGAGCTTCTTGAATTACGGTCCATAATGGTATTGTCATAATGGTACCTAAAGAGATAATGGTGAAAGAAAATATCATTGAAAAATCATACAACAGTCCAAGCAAACTACATGAAGGTCATTCAGCACAATATTATCTTACCATCATTTAGTATGGCAATGATCAACACCATAAAGGGTGCAAAATCAAACTTCCAAATCAATGCAATAAACATGAAATAAAACTGCAAAATAAAAAGTAAATCAAATAAAATTATATGAACTATTTAATTAGGTATGTAAAAGAAAATTAAATTACACTCCTAAACCAATTTGATCTTCATACGTTTATTCTATTCAATTAAATGTCTTTTATATACATGTCAAACTTTATGTATTGAAAGTTCCCAACAAAATAGCATATTGTGAAACATGTTCAAAATACTTGGCATATTGTCGAACACTTGGCATGCAAAAGCATAAACAATACAAAATAGCACTAACAAGCATTCTTTGTAACACTAAATGAAAATTCAGCACCAACGACATAAAAAATTAGCAGCATTTTACAGTGACTCAACAAAGCATCAGTCAATAAATCCAAACAAATTGAAATTCAACCTGAAAAAGCTCTTAACAGCATGTTTAACTATGCATAAACTAACACTAATTCTAATAAGAAAATCCTAATTCTACCTAAACTCAACTAACAGCAGCAAATAATTCTAACCAAATCAAATTAACACTAGAATCAACATATAACTAATCCTAAATTAACCAAAACAGAGAAGAAAAGGTGATATGAGAACCTGAGTCAAATTAACACTAGAGTGGCTCTATTCTGATTCTGTGATTGGGAATGAGGGAGGCATGGGTAAACTAGAGAGCCACAGGCCCATAGTGCGAGGTTGTAAGGAGGGGAAGAAGATGGTCACGGTAGCGCTTGATGGTAGCCGACAGCGAGACAGAGAAGGCATGAGACAGGGGAAGAGAAAGAGAGAAAGGGTTTCCGCGGTGGTTGTTCGGCAAGGGTGGAAGAAGAAGAAGAAGAAGAAGAAGAAGAAGAAGAAGAAGAAGAAGAAGAAGAAGAAGAAGAAGAAGAAGATGACGGTGGTGGTTTTGTGGTTCTGATGGAGACTCTGGGGATGATGATCGATGGTGGCGCTACGTGGGTGGTCGCTAGGGCTGGACAAGGGGGAATGATTAATCTGGTGACGGGGCATTTAGGGGCTCTCTTCTTGTTTTGATTTGTTGCCGTTGGGAAGCAAATCGCTGCTATTTTGGTTCCTTTTGTAGCAGAGCCCAAACCGATATCATAATGGCCGCTATCTTGTCAATTG
Source organism: Arachis ipaensis (assembly GCF_059453495.1). Lineage (NCBI taxonomy): Eukaryota > Viridiplantae > Streptophyta > Magnoliopsida > Fabales > Fabaceae > Arachis > Arachis ipaensis. The sequence continues at coordinate 69,345,867 of NC_142436.1, read as the reverse complement.
GCTGCGGTTTGATAAACAGCTGCTAATTAGCCGCTGCTATCTTTCGTGTTTGTTGTAGTGTTAATTGCTACTATGAATTCTCACCCCTCTAACTTTATGTTTGGTTACAATATTATTGTAAGGAATGGAAACTATAATGAAAATAGGCATCAAGGTTGGAAGAATCAAAGATGGGAGGAGCCACAAGGATTTGATCAACCCTCTTGGCAATAACCCCCTCCAATGCGCCATAACCAACAACCATTCTGTGATGCATACGAAGACAATAGTTATGGTGGACCCCTTCGTAACAAACCACCTCTACCAAATTACTATAGTCAAGAGCCATTCTGAGGTTCGTACCAAAATGATAAATATGATGGACCCCCTTGTAGTTACCAACAAGCCCTATCATATGCCTATGAACCACCTCCACAACATACCTTTGAACCACCAAACTCATAAGCTCCTTACCACCAAACACCCCATATGACCCTAACCCTTATCCACCATATCAACCACCCTATGAGCCATATGAGCCATACATAGATCCACCCTAATTCCAACTCAATTACTCCCAAGAACCGCCACCTTCATATACACCACATCCATATCCATCAATCCAAAAGACTTATGGTCCTACTTATGATATCCAAGCAGAACAAGAGTCAAGGGATCGTCTCAAGGAAACAGTGGATCAATTTCAAGCAACCCTGCGTCAATTGGACCGAGCGGTAAACCGAATAGCACCCGAAGCTTTCATGGCTAAAGAATCTCAACTTGAGAACAAGGAATTGAAATGTGCTGTGCAACAAGTGCAAAAGATGGAGAGTGATGAACCACCACATTCTTATTATCATGAACCACCCTCTTATCATGAACCTTTCCTCCCAAGTAATGAGCCCTCATATCCACCTCAACCTTCAATGCATCACACTCTTGCTGTTCTTCTTCAAGGGCAAAGAGAGATGGAACGGGGAGTACTCGAATTCGCGACTACCTTAACCGTGGTAGTAAATCAATTAGCTTCCCAATATCTGAGCACTCAAAGTACTCCCATGGCTACATGTGGAGAATCAAAAGAAGAGCGCAGCATGAAGGAGACACTAGAAACTCCGGTTGACAATGAGGAACATGGCTTTGTATGGAACAAGTAGAGGAAGCCATAATAGTTGCAGAGGAAGAAGTAGTTGAAGATTTAGGAGATGCTAATCCTCCATGGAAATCTAGAATTGTAGAGTACTCCTCCAATAAGATTGAAATTGATGTCAAGAAGGCCAGTGCACAACCTCCATGGTATATTCCTTATGAAGACTTGGATGGGAAAGATCAAGAAGTAAGTTCCCTTGGTGATGAGGATCATGCATCACGTCCACCTAGTAATAAATCTACATCCGTAAATAAACTCCTTGAATATGAAGCTCTTCTCTGATCGAGTCTGAGAATGATGTGGAAGCAGAAATTCTTAAAAAATGGCGGACGGGAGTTGAGTAGGCTTTGTCAAGAACGTTGGGGACATCTCCACCTAGGTTGCCATATACTCCTTCATTTGAGTGGATAAGGCTTGTCTCTATTCGCCTTACCATTCCACCTGAATATGGTATTCTTGAAACGGATGGCCAACTTAGGAGACTTTGTGGCATTAAGCGTAAAAGAAGGATGTTTAGTGGTGGGAGTTGCAAATCAAGGCTCATCAAGGTTGATACTTCAAGAGATAGATGTAAGGGCTCAACTGGTGATAATTTGGTTAGATCTAAAAGAAGAGTTTCGTACTCCGTAGAGAATTCAAAGTGCTTGCCACCCAGATGGAACCATGATGATCAACTTGAAGACGGGTGTAGAATCAAAATTTGGGATCCCGACATACAAGAAGATCAACTTTGGGAGCTCAAAGCCTGTGAAGAACTCCATCAAGGCTTGGGAAATTTACATGGAATAGACAGAGCTTATAAGAAGTCCAAGCATTGGTGGCAGTTTCAAGATGAGTTCAAGCACAAGCCGCCATGACAAGGAGCTCACCAAATGTCCAACTTAAGGACTTTAACTAAAAGTGCTAGGTGGGAGACAACCCACCATGGTATATTATTTCCTTTTTGTTCTTAGTTTTATTTTATTTTATTTTTATTTTTATTCGTGTTCATTCATAATTTTTGCATAGTCATTTGCATTCTGCATTTTGCATTCTGCATTAAAAAATGGCACACAACGCGCAAGCATCGCTGACGCGTCCGCATCATATGTGCATTCGAAACAAGGAAGAAAAGAAGCAGAGAGTCACGTGGGAGCGTGGTTGGAGGCGTGCTTTAGGCACAAACATGCCCACGCGAACAAGTCCCTGACGCGTCCGCATCATTTAAAAAAATCAGCCTCCCACGCGTGTACGTCACTCACGCGCACGCGTGACCCTACAAAATCGACATAAAGAGGTGTGTATGGCAGAGTGTTATAATGGAGTGGGGTTGGAATGGTGCTGGAAGCACAAACCCCATCACGCATGTGCGTCACCCACGCGTATGCGTCATTTTTCAAAATTAGGCCATTCACGCGTGCGCGTCACCCACGCACACGCGTCACCTTAAATTTTGGCAATGTGCGTATAAAACATAGAGTTGTGTGTACGCGAGGCTGCACTCGTGCCTATAGCACAAATCAGGTCACGCGTGCGCGTCATCCACGCGAACGCATCACTTGAAAATAGCGCCAACCACGCGAATGTGTGCTCCACGCATCCGCGTCGGATGCGACGCACAGTTTAACTAGACCTGTGCCAGAATTCCTATATTTTCTTCCCCAATCCTAATATTTTCTTCTCCCTTCTTTTTTCTTTCTTCTCTTCTTTCTAGTTCTTTCTTCCTACTTTCTTACTTTCATCTTCTTCATTCCTTTAACCTCTCATCCTTCTTCACTTTCATTATATTTTACTTAATTTATTTGCATACTTTCATTCATTACATTTTAATTTTGTGCATATTTTTATTTTCTTTTCTAAAGTTATTCTTTTTACATTGGTGTCACATGTTCTTATTCAACTGTTGTGTCTTTTCTGGTTTTATTTTGGTGCTCAGTGACTTATTTTACATTAATTGGGTGATATTATTTATTTGTCAAATGCCACTTTTTATGATACTTGTACCCCTCTTGCATTGATATAAATATATACTGTCTTCCGTTACCCACACTCTTCCCTTTTGTTGCAATTTTTGCACTAGTGATATGCCATGTTCCTCTACTATTTTCTCACTTGCATGTTGTAGCTACCATGTAGTTGAGACCCTCATTACCTGGCATTAACCCACCTATACTTTATTTGTTTTCTTATCTTTATTTCTGGGTTACTTTTCTTCTTTTTTCTCTTCTTTCAGGATGGCCACTAAGGAAGGGAAACGGAAAACTTTTACATGGGGCAACAGACAAGTCCATCTGCATAATCTTTGGAGAAAAGCATCAGTTGTAGCAGCCCGTCCACTTGCACTTTTTTGCATGCACCAAGGACGGTGCAATCTTTAAGTGTGGGGAGGTCGATACCGATCTCCATGGGTTAGTTATTTTCTTCTCAACACCAATATTTTACTTTATTTGTTTGTTCATTGTTGCATTTGCATGTTTGATTGCATATTTATTTGATTTTGTGCATATTCTACCACTGCTTGGTTGAATTAATATTTTCTTTTTCAAGAAACTTTTTTATAACATTTCACTAATTTAATTTAAAATTTTTGATAAACTTGTTTGAAGGAATATTATACTGGAACATGGTTTAGAGCTCGAATACACAAAATCTGTGAGATTCTTGAGCTTATTTGACTTAGTAGCATTTTATCAACCAATACTTTCTTTTTTGGTGCGTGTTTTTCTCTTTAAAATTGTGATCTTTGTCTTGATTAATTCTATATTTCTATTGTTTGATGTATGCATGCACTTATATGATTGAGGCCTTTGTTTCACTGAGCTTACATACCCATATGGCCTTACCCTTTCATTATCCTTTGCAAATCAATTTTGTGCCTATTATACCCCTTTGTTCTTTACTTTAGCTCATCACTATTATACCCCCTTTGTTCTTTACTTTATCTCATGAATTAAGTGTGGGGAAGTTGGATTTGGAAACATTTGGTTTAAGAATTGGGTGTTATATATCTTTATGAAAATGTGAAAGAAATGTTTAGGACATGTTCATGCATTCAATAATTTAATCATATGCATTGAGAAAAAAACAAAAGAAAAAGAAAAAAAAATATATATATATATATATATAAAATAAATAAATAAATAAAGGAGAAAAGAAAAGAAAAAGAGCAAATAAAAAAAGGGGACAAAACGCCCCAAAAAAAGTGGTGATAGCAATGCATATGTACTGTACTCAAATCAGGATGCATGAATATGTGGAAAACATGGTTAATGGATAGTTAGGTTTTGTACTTTGATTACATGGATTGTCTTAAGTTAGGTGGGAAAAGTTTAAGTTAATTAAGGATTTAGATTTTAGTCCACTTGGCCAAATACAATCCTACCTTAACCCTAACCCCATTACAACCCTTAAAAGACCTCTTGATATGTGTATCTGTACATTAATTTTTTGTTGATTGGTAGAAGAAAAGCAAGCCTTAGAAAGCAAGGTCAGTAGAGAATTGAGAGAGTCGAACCTTAAACACTTGAGTAATTGGAGTGTATACACTTCCGGTGAGGGTTCGATGCTCGATTCCTTGTTCCCAGCTTTCATGAGCTTTCTTCTTACAAGTTTACTTGTCTTTTATTGTATAATTTGAATTAGTGAAATTTAATTTATATTTGTCTTGAAGAGCTTATTTACTTTTAACCAAGTAGGTAGAAACAACTTAGCATGTAGTTGCATTCATATAGATAGGTTGCATTTCATACATTCTATCATTCCTCTTCACTCCTTTATAGTTTCTCTTGAGCTTAGCATGAGGACATGCTAATGTTTAAGTGTGGGGAGATTTGATGTATCACTATTCCGTGGTACATCTTGTGCTTAATTGAGTGGATTTTATCCACTATTCTCACACTTGTTCATGTAAATTGCATGTTTTACATTTTCCTTCCTAATTCTGTGCTTTAATTGAAAACTTGCTTCTTTGGCCTTAATTTTGCTATGATTAATCCTCTCTTATTACCATTCGATGCCTTGATATGTGTGTTAAGTGATTTCAGGGTTTATAGGGTAGGAATGGCTTAGAGGATGGAAAGGAAGCATGCAAAAGTGAAAGGAATACAAGAAATTGAAGGAATTGCTAAAGCTGTCCAGCCTGACCTCCTGGTACTAAATCAGTCATAACTTGAGATACAGAGGTCCAAATGAGGTAGTTCCAGTTGCGTTGGAAAGCTAACATCTGGGAATTCGCAATGATATATAATTTGCCATAGCTGCCCCGAAGCTAGATGACGCGCACGCGTGACCTGGCAAAAACTCAATCCGCGTGAACGCGTGGACGACGCTCACGCGTGACTTTGCCATGTGCTGGACGTATTAGAAATTGCTGGGGGCAATTTCTGGACTATTTGTGATCCAGTTTTTGGCCAAGAAAACATAGATTAGAGGCTATAAAGTGGGGGAATCCATTCATTCATAAACACAACTTTCAAGTATACACTTTTAGGTTTTAGATGTAGTTTCTAGAGAGAGAGGCTCTCTCCTCTCTCTTAGGATTTAGGATTAGGATTTCTCTTAAGGTTAGGTTTACTTTTTCTTCATTCCAGGTTCAATGTTCCTTTAAATTAGTTTCTCTTCTACTTTTATTTAATCTATTAGTTTAGTTTCTCTATTTCACTTGCTATTACTTATGTTGCCAAATTAGTTTATGAACTCCATGTTAGAATTGATTTTCTTAATTAATACACATTGAGGTATTTCAGATTTATGTTGCTTTCTTCTATTTATGATATAAATAATTTAGATTTTTTCCCCTTTGCTTTGGTTGAGTAATTGGTGACACTTGAGTTATCAAACTCAGCTGTTGATTGAAAATTAGAATTTGCTGATTAATTTGGATCCCTCTAAAGCTAGTCTTTCCACAGGAGTTGACTAGGACTTAAGGAATCAAATTGATTGGTCCACTTGAATTTCCTTTATTTAGTAAGGGTTAACTAAGTGGGAGCAATAAACAATTCTAATCACACCTGATAAACATAACTAGGATGGGATTTCCAGTTCTTATACCTTGCAATGGTTTTCATGATAATTAATTTAATTGTTGCCAGTTTATTTTCCTGTTCCCTATTTTAAAAACCCTAAAAATATACCTTTTTCTATAACCAATAATAAATCATACTTCCCTGTAATTCCTTGAGAGACGACCCAAGGTTTAAATACTTCGGTTATAAATTTTATTGGATTTTGTTACTTGTGACAACCAAACTTTTGTATGAAAGGATTCTCTGTTGGTTTAGAAACTATACTTACAACGTGATTATTCTTATATAATTATTTACTAGCAAGAATTTGATCGTCAATGGGCAGGAGGAGGTTGCACAGGAGGAGGACCAGCAGCAGGCACAGCACGAGGAGCCTCAGCTTGAGCAACCGGCAGTGCCACAGGCCCCTACCCAGCCAGAGCCCACAGAGCCAGTAGTAGCACACCCTTCAGGAGGCGATGACCCTTCACACTGAGCTTGACTGAGCATCGAGGACGATGCTGTGATATAAGTGTGGAAAGGTCGCCATCTCTGGCGGATTCTATTTTTGGTGAACTATTTTAGACCTTTTATCCTATTTTGCTTTATTTTCTTTTTGATTTATTTTATTTTATTTTTTTCTTTTATTACTTGGACATTTCTATTTTACTGTACTTTTGTTTATTTTTACTTTGTTACATTTTGCACTTTAGGCTGTATATATCTTAGATATTTAGCTTGAATTGCACCTTTAGTCTATTAGTTGTGATATAGAAAAATATGGATTATTGAGCTTAGTTTACCCTTTTAGCATATGAGAATTTGGTTTGATTGAAAATAGAGAGTAAACTAAAAACTTTTAGTTTTCATAGTCACAACATTTCATTTAGTATATATAGTAATAAATGTTGGTCAATTGATGAAATTCTCAAGGAATATAATTATTTAAAGGAAAAGCATTTAAAGATTCACATTGATTTGAGTTAAAACTTTTTATTTTTACTTGCATGATATACATAACTGGAATATGGTTTTGAGCTAAGAGCACACAACCCGTGAGTTTTTGAGATTAATTGCATGGTTACATTATTTAACTATAATATTTTATTCTTGTGTGTTTCTTCACTATGATTGCAAACTTTACTTTGTTCCATTCTATATGTCCACTATTTAGTGTATTTACATGCTTGCATATGATTGAGGCCATTATTTGTCATTAGTTCACTTATCCCAATTAGCCTACCCATTCAATCAACCTTGTTTGCCACTTTAAGTCTTTTAATCCCCATATATTCTGTATTTTACCACATCACTAACCTTAAGCGGAAAAAACAAATTAATTACCCCAGATTGAATCTTTGGTTAGCTTAAGATAGAGATTTGTATCAATTAAGTGTGGGAAACCGTGGGAACTTGGGTTGATAAGAAAGTGTTGAATTGACAAGATATTGGGAATTTGGGTGCATACTCATGTGAGACCAAAACAATTAAAATACCATGTGCATTGATATGTTATGTTTATTTTTACAAAAACAAAATTCTCATATTTTTAAATAAATAAATAAGGGGACAAAATTACCCAATTGTTAAGTTTAATAAAAGATCAATGCATATGTGATAAAATTAAAGATAAGTTGATACATGAGTGTGTGATGCAAAAGTGGGAATTATGGTAGCTAGGCATGATTTTAGAGTTACGTAGAGTGTTTGTGTGTTTGGTAAGAGCTTAAGCTAGTCAAGGATTCAATTTATAGCTCACTTGGCCATACATATATCCTCACCCTTGCCTTAACCCCATTACAACCTTGAAAAGACCTCATCATGTTTGTATTTGTACATTAAATATTTGTTGATTGGTTAGATGAAGAACAAAGTTTTAGAAAGCATGATTAGAGGAGACTTGAGTGGTTTAACCCCAAACACTGAGTGATTAAAGTATATACACAATTCCAGTGAGGGTTCAATAGCTCATTTCCATATGTCCATATTTGATCATTGCTTGTCTTGCAAGTTTGTGAACTCTTTTGGTTGACTCAACCCAATTGTGAATATGTTTTGATTTATTCCTTGGTTGTGCATATATGATTCCTTGAAAATTTGACTCAATCTGACCACATGTATGCTTATATATAGACAGATAGTAATTAGAATAGCATGATGCATGTAGATAGCTTGCATTTAGATAGATTACATTGCATAGGTTCCACCATTCTGCCTTCACTCTTTTTCAGTTTCTCTTGAGTTAAGCATGAGTACATGCTAATATTTAAGTATGGGGAGATTGATAAACCACTATTTTATGGTTTATCTTGTGCTAATTTGAGTGATTTTTATCAATTCTTTCCTCACTTATTCATATAATTTGCATGGTTTTACGAATCCTTCCTTATTCTGTGATATAGTTGAAAACATGTTTCCTAGGCCTTTAAACTGTTAATTTTAATCATCCTTTATTACCACTCGATGCCTTGATCTGTGTGTTGAGTGTTTTCAGGCTTTATAGGGCAGAAATGTCTTAGAGGATGGAAAGGAAAATGCAAAAGTGGAAGGAACGTGAAAAATGAAGTTTTGAGAAGCTGGCAGCGACGCACACGCATGGGTGACGCGTACGCGTGCCTAGCGCAAAAGACGAGCGACGTGTACGCGTACGCGTGACAAGGAAATTCGCCAAATGACGTGCATGCATGACCTACGCGTACGCGTGACATGCGCTACGTGCAGAAAGTTGCAGAAAGCGCTGGGGGCGATTTCTGGGCTCTTTTTCGGCCCAATTCCAAGCCCAAAAACACAGAATAGAGGCTGCAGAATGGAGGAATCACACATAATTCATTCATTCATCAATTATTCACAATTGAGGTTTTAGATGTAGTTTTCTAGAGAGAGAGAGGCTCTCTCCTCTCTCTAGGTTTTAGGATTCCTTTTTGTTCTTCTCAAGTTTAGATTTCTATCTTAGTTTAATTTAGTTTTCTCTTCTACTCTTATTTGTTCTAGTCCTTTAGTTTACTTATTTCTTTTGTTGGTTCACTTATTTTCCCAATTTGAATTATGAACTCCATGTTGGACTTGATTTTATATTTAATGCAATTTGAGGTATTTCATGTTTATTGCTTCTTGCTTTAATTGTTATCATTAATGCTTGCAATTGTTGGTTTTAGATTTTACATTACCTATTACTTTTCTATGTTTTTATGTTCTGCCTTCCAAGTGTTTGATAAAATGCTTGGGAGGGTTTTAAGTTAGATTTTTATATTGTTGGCTTTGGTTGAGTAATTAGAGACTCTTGAGTTATCAAACTCCTTTGTTGATTGATAATCAAAAGTTGCTGGTTGATTTGGATCCCTCTAAAGCTAATCTTTCCTTAGGAGTTGACTAGGACTTGAGGAATTAAATTGATTAGTCCACTTGTCTTTCCTTTATTTAGTAAGGGTTAACTAAGTGGGAGCAATGAATAATTCTCATCACAATTGATAAGGATAACTAAGATAGGACGTCTAATTCTCATACCTTCCCAGGAGCCTTTCTTAGTTATTAATTTACTTTCTTGTTATTTTATTTCCTTGTTCCTTATTTCAAAAACCCAAAAAGATATAATCTCATAACCAATTATAAGTAACACACCTCCCTGCAATTCCTTGAGAGACGACCCGAGGTTTAAATACTTCGGTTATTATTTTTATTGGGTTTGCTTTAGTGACAAACAAGTTTTTGTATGAAAGGATTCTTTGTTGGTTTAGAAACTATACTTACAACATGATTACTATTGTGAAATTCTTTACTAGCAAAAATCCGTTCATCAGCTTACTTTGAGAGAAAAAATTGTATAAGCTGTTTTTAACTTTCAGAATTTTGTATTGTCTGTATATAGCTAGTCAGCTTAAACTCCGCGAGCTGTGACTAGATCTTTATATTATTATACTCTTCTATTCTGAATCTATTTCTTGTGCATTAAGTATGTAGCTTCATGAGTACGTTTTGTACTTTTCAAATCCTATTTTTGAGCTATATCCTTCACCGGGCTTCTAGAATATATTACTTCTATATATTATATGTATAAGCTTTAGACTTGTCGTAAACTTTGATTAACCTTTGTTTTACGATGCGAGGTACGGCTTCGGGTAATTAGGGTGTTACACCATCCTCAGAAAGTTGAAGGCCAACTCTTCTCATACAGCAGCATTGGAAGAGGAAGATGAGCCAGAGATACTGGCCAAGGAGTGTAGTGCCTTGGTCCAGAAGAAACTTCCTTAGAAGCTACCGGATCCCAGAAGCTTCCTGATTCCCTGTACTATAGGGACCATCACCTCTGAGAAGGCACTATGTGACCTTGGCTCAAGCATCAATCTGATGCCTCTGTCTGTAATGAAGAGGTTAGGAATTCTAGAGGTGCAACGTGCCATAATCTCATTGGAGATGGCTGATAAGACCCTAAAAAGGGCGTATGGCATAATGGAGAATGTCCTAGTGAAGGTTGAAAACCTTCACATCCATGTTGACTTTTTTATTCTAGACACAGGAGAGGACAGAGATGAATCCATCATCCTTGGAAGGCCTTTCCTAGCCATTGCTAAAGCCATAATTGATATGGAAAGAGGTGAGCTAGTCTTAAGACTACATGAGGACTGTATCTTGTTAAAGATACCCAACCCTCAGTCTCGCTGATTAACCCTAATTTTGTAGTTTATCTTATGCTTAATTTGGGAGATTTTATCAACTTATCTCACATTTATTCAATGAAATAGCATGCTTTTGTAATTTTCCTTAAATTTGTGCTTAAGAGTGAAAACATGCTTTTTAGACCTTAAAATAGCTAAATTTAATTCACCTCAATTCCATTCAATGCCTTGATATGTTTGTTGAGTGATTTTTCAGATTCATCAAGCAAGTGTTGGATGGAATAAGTGAAGACAAAAGCATGCAAAATAGAGAATTCATGAAGAAATGAGAATTTGGAGAATTGAACGCTACGTGCACGCGTCATCCACGCGTACGCGTGAGAAGGGATCTGCAAGCCACGCGCACACGTCACCTACGCATACGCGTAAGGAGGAATTTTGTCAAGCGACGCGCACGCATCGACCACGCGCACGCTTGACGAGCGGCACATGACTCACTTAAAGTGAATCCGCTAGGGGTGATTTTTGAGCTTTCCAGGGCCAAATCTAACTCATTTATGAGGCTATTTCATGTAGAACTCAAGATGGATCAAGGGGGAGCAATTAATGTAGCTTAGGTATCATGTAGGGTAGTTTTCTAGAGAGAGAAGCTCCCTCTTCTCTCTAGAATTAGGGTTCTTAGGTTAATTTTCCTCTTAGATCTAGGTTTAATTTCTTGTTTTCATCTTATTTCTTTTACATTTTCATGCTCTAGTAGTTCAATTCTCTAGTTTCTTCTTGTTAATTTATATTTTATGCCTCTTTTATGTTTATGAACTCTTTGTTGGATTTGGATTTTCTTTAATGCAATTTGATGTTTGATGTTCTTTTATTGTTGATTTGAGTTGCTATTGTTAATTTCTTATATTGGGTAGTTGTAGAATTTATATTTCTTGCAATTTATTATGCTTTCCTTTTATGCCTTCCAAGTATTTGACAAAATGCTTGGTTGGAAGTTAGAGTAGTTTTTGAGCATTCTTGGCTTGGAAAGAGAAATTAGGCAATCTTGAGTCATTAAGACCCAACTTCTGTTGGTAATCTAGAGTTGTTAGTTAATATTATTTTCATTGACTTTAATCTCTTGCTAATTCAATTAGTGAGTTGATTAAGAGTTTTGGATTGAGATTAACTAGTCCTATTTGACTTTCTCCCTATGTTGAAGATAACAATGTACCTTCTTTCAATGTTGGAGATGATAAAATAGGATAAATTCTTGTTAATCATTGTATTATGATTAATGACTAGGATAGGAAGCCTATATTCTCAATCCTTTCCATGAATGTTTGATAAACCACTATTTTATTGTTTATCTTGTGTTTAATTGAGTGGTTTCATCAAGTCTTCACCCACTTATTCATACTAATTGCATGATTTTATAACTCCTTCCTAGTATTGTTTTATGATTGAAAACTTGCTTCCTAAAGATCTTTAATTAGTATATTTTAATTCTCCTTTATACCATTCGATGCCGTGATCCATGTGTTAAGTGTTTCAGGCTTCATAGGGAAGGAATGGCTTAGAGAATTAAGAGGAAGCTTGCAAAAATGGAAGGAACACAAGAAACTAAAGAGATGACCAGCGAACACCGATGCGCGCATGGCTCACGCGAGCGCAGAATGGAGAAAATTGCAGCAACGCGTGCGTGTGCCTGACGCGTACGCGTGGATTGGAGTCTGCACAAATGACACGAACGCGTGGACGATGCGTACGCGTGACAAGGAAAATCGCTGAATGACGCGAACGGGTGGATGACGCGTACGCGTGACCTGTGCGATCTGCAGAATTAACAGAAAATGCTGGGGGCAATTTCGGGCCTCGTTTTAACCCAGTTTTTGGCCCAAAAACACAGAACATAGCCAGGAAACAAGCATAGCCTTAACATACACACATAGATGGAGATACACATTCATTCATATTAGGATTACTTTTAATTTTAGATCTGAAACTAGAGAGAGAATTACTCTTCCTCTAGTTTCTCTTTACATTCCTAGTTATTTTTTTTGCTTTTGGATACTGAAGAGTCATTACCTCCGTTGAAGATATTATTCTAGTTCGTTTTCTTAATTACTCTTTTATTTATTCTATATTCTTAATTCTTTTTTAAAGTGGTAATTGGATTATTTTCATGGATTATTAGTGAAAAGGATTATTTTATTTTTAATTAATTTATTATGTCTTCTTCTTATATTTTTTTGAGTATTATATTCTTGTCAATGGAGTAGAATTCCCAAACTTGACATGGGGATTGATTAAGAGGAGACACTTGAGTTGGAAGGCTTAAGTGCTGATTAAACTGGAAGTTGCAAATAAGGATTAGCTCAATCACTTGACTTTCCTTTATTTAGTAAGGGTTAACTAAGTGAAAACAACAACGTTTTTGATACTACACTTAAGAGATCCCAACAAGGATAGGACTTCCAATTAATCATTCCCCCAGTCAAGGCTTTTTATTAGAATATTAATAATCATTCTTAGTTTTATTGCTTTAATTTATAATTATTTAATTACTCATTATCCAAACTCAAACTCTCTTGAAAACTCCTGATTAATAAGTTAGCACCCTTTCCTGTAACTCGTTGGGAGATGACCTGGGACTCATACTCCCAGTATTATTATTTCTAAATTTCATGACAACTTTTCTAAATTGACAAGGCGGATCTTAGCTGGTTAAGAACTATACTCTCAACGCATTCTCTATATTGATTTCTTAATTAGCCGACTTCTGCCCCCACGTCAATTTTTGGCGCCGTTGCCGGGGAGTTGCAATTGTGTGCTGAATTATTAATTAGTGTACATATTTTATTTTATTTGCATATTTTATTTTTATTTTTACCATGAGCTATATGTTTCTTTCATTGAATGACGCGTTCACTGCCTAATTCAAGCTTAGCCGCATTGGATCCTCAAATTGAAAGAACTCTTTCACGTATTAGGCGAGCTCGACGCAGGATAGCCTCTGAGGGTGGTGAAGTGATTGTTATCAATTCACCAGTCTCATCTGAGGGCGAATCTGAACCGCCATCTGAGAACGCAACAAGCTCCTTTACTACTGATTCAGTTGATTCACGTGCAAATAGCATGGCAGCACCTAGGAGGATTACTCTCCAGGAAGCTGGAGCCCCAGATTTTACACTACAGCCATATCAAGTGCATCATCCAACTCTGGCTGCAGATTTTGAACTAAAGACTGCACTAATCAACTTGATGCCCAAGTTTCATGGCTTACCTGCTCAGGAGCCTATCAAGCACCTAAGGGATTTCTAGACAGCCTGTTCTACTGTTAGACGTAATGGTGCAGATGAAACTTCTATTCTGTTAACCACCTTCCCGTTTTCTCTTGAGGAAAAGCCGAGGGAGTGGTACTACTCCCAACCTGAAGCGACTGTTACCAACTGGGATATGCTCAGGAGAGAATTTTTGGAAAAATACTTTCCAGCTGAAGTCACAGATAGACTGAGGAAAGAGATATCCTGCATTGTTCAAGGAGAATCAGAGACACTTTATGAGTACTGGGAGCATTTTAAGAACCTTCTAGACGCATGCCCCCATCACATGAGCGACAGACTGGTGTTGATCAGCTACTTCACACAAGGCATGAAGCCTCAGGATAAAACTACACTGGATCGTGCTAGTAATGGTTCTATAAAAAAGTAGAAGACCGTAGATGAAGCATGGCAACTGATCAGCGACTTAGTTGAGTCCACTAGGAATCACAGGAATAGGCACAACCACTCAAAAGCTGTTGTAGAGGTTTCCTCTAGCATTGAAACTACTGCTCTTACACAGTGTATATGTGAAATGACCAACCTACTGAAGCAAATGCAGTTGAACCAAGAATAACAAGCTCAGCCTCACCCACCACAACAGAGCCAATAGTTAGTCCCACAGAGAGTATGCGGAATCTATGCTGATTATAGTTATTATACTGATAAATGTCCGTAGCTCCAACAAGAAAACAACAATGTGGCAGCTACTCATAACTTCTATGACCGCCCGAATCAAGGATACAATCAACAAGACGGCAATTACAACCCAGGTGGAAGCTATAACCAAGGATTGCAGGACAACTCCAACCAGGGTTGGAGAGATAATTCCAACCATGGCTGGAGGGATAACTATAACAAAGGAGGCAGAGATAATAATGAAAACCAGAGGTGGAATAACAACAACAGACAACAGAATCAGAACTAGCATTACAAAGCACTTCACCTAAGACAATCTCAAGGATCCCAGCATAACCAACAACAAGTTCCTCAAATAACCTATCCTAATTCCTCATCAAATGATGAGATGCTTTGTTCTCTTGCACAAGGACAACAAGACATGCAGACATAGTTGAACTCTACTTTAAATGGTCTGAATGCCACTTTACAAGCTCTCGCCTCCAGGATAGATTCATTACCTAATTCCACCATCCAACCCTCAAGCTCCAGTGGAATTCCTTCTCAACCCCTACCTAATCCCAAAGGTGGCATCAATGCCATCACCTTGAGGTCTGGAACCACACTGTAAGAGAGGAACCATGAGGAGCCAAGCCCACCAGAACACGCCCCAACTGAGAATGTAGTGGACGTGGAAGATGCTGAAGAGAAAGAGGACGTACAAGACATAGTTGAAGAAGAAGCAGTTCAACCAAGGAACGGAGAACCAAAGGAAGCTGAAGCTGGACAAGACGCCATCCCGATCCCATTTCCACACCTTGCAAAGAAATCCAGAAAGCAGATGGAACTTGATCCCAAAATGGTAGAAATATTCAAAAAGGTTGAGGTAATTGTTCCCCTTTTTGATGTTTTTCAGTAGGTAACTAAATACGCAAAGTTTCTAAAGGATTTATGCATTCATAAAGATAAATTAATGAGTTAGAAACTATTCCTTTAGGTAGTTCTATATCTGCTTTATTGGGAGGTATACCTGAAAATGTAGTGATCCAGTACCATGCATGGTTAACTGTACCATTGGAGGTGTAATATTTTCTGATTGCATGTGTGACTTAGGAGTGTCTATTAGTATAATGCCATTGTCTATATATGATACCTTGAGGCTCTCTCCCTTAAAAAGGTCAGCAGCTCGTTTTGTGTTAGCAGATAAGAGCATTATTACAGTAGTTGGAATTGCTGAAGATGTATTAGTGAGCATTAAGGGGCTCACATTTCCTATTGACTTCTATATCCTGGAAATGCCCCCTAATGACTCAGACAGACCATCATCAATCCTGCTTGGAAGACCATTCCTGAAGACTTCAAAGTTCAAGCTGCATGCATTCTCAGGAACTTACTCCTTTGAGATAGATGGCAGAGCAGTGAGTTTCAGTTTAAATGAAGCTATGAAGCACCCTCGGGAAGATCATTCTATATTCTAGTGCGACATCATTGATAAAACTATAGCTGAAGTTCACCAAGAAGAAATAGAAGAGAAGCACATGGAGCAAGGTCCAAGTGTGGGGACACCCTCTGAACACAATGCAGACACTTTGCCATTATCACTAGCCCCGAATGATCCAAAGCCTAGCCATGAGCAGAAATTGGAATTAAAATCCCTTCCTCCATACCTCAAGTATGCTTACCTTGAGGATAATCAGAAGTTCCCAGTTATCATTGCAAGAAAACTCACTTCTCAACAAGAAGAGCAACTGCTCAGTGTGCTGAGAAAACATAAGAAATCAATTGGATGGAGCTTGGCGGATATAGTAGGCATCAGCCCTCAATTTTGTGAACACAGAATATTCTTAGAAGAGAGAGCAAATCCTGTCCATCAGCCTCAAAGAAGATTGAATCCAACCATCTTAGAAGTTGTCAAGAAAGAAGTGACCAGGCTACTTGAAGCAGATATCATTTACCCCATCTCAGACAGTGAATGGGTCAGTCCAGTACAAGTGGTGCCCAAAAAGTCTAGAGTCACAACAGTCAAGAATGACCATGGAGAGCTCCTGACAACTAGAGTGCAGAATTCATGGAGGGTTTGCATTGACTATAGGCGTCTCAACCAAGCTACTCGCAAGGATCATTACCCCTTGCCATTTATTGATCAGATGCTTGATCACCTGTCAGGTAAATCCCATTACTACTTTTTAGATGGCTATACAGGCTACTTTCAAATTCATATAGCTCCTGAAGATCAGGAGAAGACTACTTTTACATGTCCCTTTGGAACGTATGAATACAAAAGGATGCCCTTTGGCTTATGTGATGCACCGGCTACTTTCCAAAGATGCATGATGAGCATCTTTTCAGATCTTATTGAGAATCGTATGGAAGTTTTTATGGATGATTTTAGCGTATATGGTGATTCATTTAGCCTTTGCTTGGATAGTTTGTCTAGAGTATTAGACAGGTGTGTTAGTACAAACCTTGTATTGAATTTTGAAAAATGTCACTTTATGGTAAAACAAGGAATTGTACTAGGACATGTTGTGTCTAATACTGGTATTTCTGTAGATCCAGCAATGGTAGATGTCATTTCTAGTTTACCTTACCCTTTCTCTGTGAGGGAAGTCCGTTCGTTCCTTGGCCACGCAGGTTTTTACAAGAGATTCATTAAGGACTTCAGTAAGGTAGCATTGCCTTTATCCAGACTGTTGTAGATATTGAGTTCGAGTCCAGTGAAAATTGCATGAAAGCATTTGATAAGCTGAAAATCACCTTGACCCAATTAGCAGTAACGAAACAGAGAGATCCAAGATTGAGATTGAAACAGAATTTCTTCAATTCTCCAATCCAAGATCTAAGACAAGTGTAATTGAAATTGAAAGCAATAAAACTAAGAGGAAGAGAAGTGAATTCTCCTTCCCCAAGACAAAGAAATTAAAGTTCACTCAATAACAAAAGCTCTCCGAAAACTATTATGAAAATTCCAAAAGGAAAGCTCTCCGAAGAACTTGAATTTTATCCTATTTATACACTTTCTTCAAATGATCTTCAAGCCTTGAGTTGGGCCTTTGCTCTTGGTGGAATTGGGTTGAAAGAGGCCTTGGTTGATTGCTCTTGAAGTTTGGAGAAGAACCAAAGTGAACCAATTGAACCGATTTTGAGGTTAGCAAAAGTTGGACCAAAAGTTGGAGCTAAAGTTAGGGGTCTAACTTTGGCTCCAACTTTTCATATCAGCTAGCACAATTTGCTGGTATGAACGTTGGTGCCAACGTTAGGGGTCTAACTTTGACCCTAACGTTGGCCTTGCCTTGTGTGCTAGTGGCGCCAACGTTAGCCTCCAAGTTAGGGGTCTAACGTTGGCGCAAACTTTTGCTCCTCTCCCTTGTAATTCATGTGCCAACGTTAGCCTCCAAGTTAGGGGGCTAACGTTGGCGCAAACTTTTGGTGCCCAGGGGAGAAATTCATGTGCCAACGTTAGCCTCAAAGTTAGGGGGCTAACGTTGGCGCAAACTTTTGGTGCCCAGGGGAGAAATTCATGTGCCAACGTTAGCCTCAAAGTTAGGGGGCTAACGTTGGCGCAAACTTTTGAAGCCCAGGGGAGAATTTTCAAGTTTCAACGTTAGCCTCCAAGTTAGGGGGCTAACGTTGGGGCTAACTTTTCAACCAAAAGTTTGTGCAAAAGTTTGAAGCTAACTTTAGGTCCAGCTTTTTGCTTCCTGGTTCAATTTCACTTATTCCATTGTCCTCTCTTCACTCCTAGCTATTCCTTCTTGCTTCAACCCTTCTCCAAGCTTTCTTCACCTATAATTAATCAACCAAACACATCAAAGCTATGCTCAAAATCATGAGATATTCATTCTTTCACAATATGCAACAAATATAGCATAAAACCTCATGAAATGGCATGAATTCATATATGGTTGGTTCAATCAAGGGAAACATGAAAATCTACTCAATTAGCTTGCTTGTAGCTCAAGAAAGTGCATAATTCTAATGAAAACAAGAGAAAAAGACTAGCTAAAATAGGCTAGGATGACTTGTCATCACAACACCAAACTTAAAGCTTGCTTGTCCCCAAGCAAGAAAAGATTTATTGAGAAGAAAGAATGAATTGGAAGAGGATGTTCATGCTAGCAGAGTATTATTGATAGTTCATGGGGTTTTGTGTGGATATGCAAATACTCACTTCTTATTCACTCCTAGGCCTAGAAAGTCTCCTTCAAGCTTCAAGTGACATATTGCTATGACCTCTCATTATTCTTTTATCCTTGGCTATTACTTTGTTTATAAGCTTTATTTGAGTGTCATGTGTAGCAAGTTCATTTTCTTTTCTTTATACTTGACACATTATTCACCATAGACACTTGGCTCACATTTCTTCTTAAAACATTGATGCCCAGCACCTCTTTGGGTTACTAAATGCCTTGTAGTTAGGTTGCTCTTGATAGTGGACTTTCAGCTGATGATCCCGGATTAGTTAACCCAAGTCACCGAGTGTTGAGGCACTCCTAAGAGCTTACTAATCCAAGCAGATCCTAGTACAAAGACATCACAGGCATATATTTTAAAGTTCAAGCTATTGGTGTCCAGCTTTGTTTCTTTTTGTTTCCTTTTGTTCTGCCACTTTTTTGGCTATCTTTTTTTTTTTTTTCTTTCCTTCTTTTTGTTTTTCTTTCTAACCACGGAATTTAATTCAATTGAGATTCATAGACAGTAAGCCACTCTTTACTTAGAAGGAGATATCCTGGCTCTTTATTCACTAAAAGTGAGCTATTATACAATCACACACATACCACCACTTACTTTTATTCTACTTCTATCTAACAGAGAATATCTTGCTTCACATTCAAACTGTTCTTTTATTGAATTAAAAGTGCAGGGGACAAACATGCTTTTTGCTAAGTGAAAGTAAACACACAAGCATACACATAGACTAGTTTACTTATTCTAAGAGAAGTTTGAATCTGTTTGAACTAAGTGAACACTTTATCAAGACATCAATCAAAAGTATTTCTCAACAGTAAAGGTTAAGTATAGATACAACCTATTGGTTTGCATTTCTTTTGTTCTTCTTTCTGTTGTGCCCCTTTTTGAGTCTTTATGCATGGTACCTTCAATTGGTGGTTAACTCCCAGACTTAATTCCTTGCTACTTCTTCTGATTCAACAGGTTAACTCTGGGCAAACTTTTGTGTCCTTGCTAAAGGTTATGATATTGGGACTAAACAAAAATAGTTAAGTTGTTGAATAATCTGTTTGATTGCTTGGAACTAGCAATGTGCAGGAAGTTAGAATGAAGTTTTGGTGGAATACCAAACTTAGCATCTTGCATTCTCCCTTCGATTGTTTTTGGTGTGCAACACCAAACTTAGCTTCTTGCAATACATAGCAGTTATCCAACACTCTTATTGAAAAAGTTATGAAAAGAAAACTACCTCCGGTTGGGTTGCCTCCCAACAAGCGCTCTTTTATTGTCACTAGCTTGACATCTTTCAATTCTTTTTAAGAGGGCTGTAGGTGTTGAACCTCTTTTTCCTTTTCCCATTGTCCTCCCAAATACAGCTTTGCTCTGTGACCATTTGTTGTGAATTGATTCTTTGTTGCCTCATCTAGCAGTTCAATATTTCCATAGGGAAAAACCTTTGTCACCAAGTATGGGCCAGTCCATTTAGACTTCAGTTTGCCAGGGAAAATTTTAAGCCTCGAATTATATAGGAGCACTTGCTGTCCTGGCTTGAATTCCTTCTTTGTGATCTTCTTGTCATGCCACTTCTTAGCTCTCTCCTTGTATATCTTCGCACTTTCAAAAGCCTCTAGTCTAAATTCATCCAACTCATTTAGTTGTAACAACCTTTTTTCTCCTGCAGCTTGGGGATCAAGGTTGAGAAGTTTAGTGGCCCAAAAAGCTCTGTGTTCAAGCTCTACAGGGAGGTGGCAGGATCTGCCATACAATAGTTGAAAGGGTAACTTGCCAATAGGAGTTTTAAAAGCTGTCCTATACGCCCACAATGCATCCTCTAGCTTTCTAGCCCAATCTTTTCTTGTGATTCCCACTGTTTTCTCTAGGATCTTCTTTAATTCTCTATTTGCAAGTTCAGCTTGGCCGTTAGTCTGAGGATGGTAAGGTGTGGCTACTTTGTGAATTACTCCATATTTGTGGAGGAGTTTCTCCATTTGTTTGTTGCAAAAGTGACTACCACCATCACTAATAAGACCCTTGGGCACTCCATACCTAGTGAAGATGTGCTTTTTAAGGAATTGGAGGACGATCTGTGCATCACAGGTGGTTGTGGATATGGCTTCCACCCACTTTGAGACATACTCCACTGCTACCAAGATGTGTCTAAAAGAATAGGAAGGAGGAAAAGGCCCCATGAAATCAATTCCCCATAGATCGAACAATTCTAATTCTAAGATAAAGTTTTGAGGCATCTCATTCCTTCTTGTTAATCCTCCTGCTTTCTGGCATTCATTACATTGGTGTACATATTCTCTGGCATCCTTGAAGATAGTTGGCCAATAGAAGCCACTCTGCAGTATTTTTGCGGCTGTTTTTTCTGGGCCAAAGTGTCCACCATAAGCTGAACCATGACAATGCCACAAGATGTCCCTCACTTCACTTTCAGGAATACACCTTCTGATCACTCCATCAGAGCATCTCTTGAATAAGAAGGGTTCATCCCATGAAAATTTCCTTGCTTCGTTGATCAACTTCTTCACTTGTTGCTTAGAGAACTCTTGCGGTATCTTCCTTCCCACTTTGTAATTTGCTATGTCAGCAAACCAAGGTGCTTGCTGGATCTGCAGAAGGTGCTCATCTGGGAAGCTTTCATTTATGGGCTGGGATGCTTTTTGACTTGTTTCATGTGGTAGCCTTGATAGATGATCAGCGACCTGATTTTCAGTGCCCTTCCTATCTCTTATCTCAATGTCAAATTCTTGTAGGAGCAGTATCCACCTGATGAGTCTTGGTTTAGCATCCTGCTTTGACATCAAATACTTAAGTGCAGCATGATCAGTGTAAACCACAACTTTGGATCCTATCAGATATGATCTAAACTTATCAAATGCATAGACTACAGCTAGCAAATCTTTTTCTGTTGTGGTGTAATTTCTTTGGGCCTCATTCAACACTTTACTTGCATAATATATGACATGATGCAAATTTCCCTTCTTTTGTCCAAGTACAGCACCAATTGCAATGTCACTTGCATCACACATGAGTTCAAAAGGTAATTCCGAATCTGGAGGTGTGATGATTGGTGCTGTTGTGAGTCTATTTTTTAAAGTTTCAAAGGCATGCTGGCAGTTTTCATCAAAAACAAAAGGGTTATCAAGCATTAACAGATTACTCAAAGGTTTGGCTATTTTTGAAAAGTCCTTGATAAACCTTCTGTAAAATCCGGCATGCCCCAAGAAACTTCTAACAGATTTCACATTAATTGGTGGAGGGAGTTTTTCTATGATCTCAACCTTTGCCTTATCAACCTCTATCCCTTTTCTTGAAACTTTATGGCCAAGAACAATCCCTTCGGGTACCATGAAATGGCGTTTCTCCCAGTTTAAAACCAAATTAGTTTCTTGGCACCGTTTTAAGACAAGAGTTAAATGGTTTAGGCAAGCATTGAAATTATCACCAAAAACAGAGAAGTCATCCATGAAGACTTCTAAAAATTTTTTGACCATATCAGAGAAAATGGAGAGCATACACCTTCGAAATGTGGCAGGGGCGTTGCAGAGCCCAAAGGGCATCCTCCGATATGCAAAAACTCCAAATGGACATGTAAAGGCAGTTTTCTCTTGGTCCTTGGGGTCCACCACGATCTGATTATACCCAGAATATCCGTCCAAAAAGCAGTAATAGGCATGGCCGGCTAACCTTTCCAGCATCTGATCAATGAATGGGAGAGGGAAATGATCCTTCCTGGTGGCATCATTTAATCTTCTATAGTCTATGCACATTCTCCACCCAGTCACTGTTCTAGTAGGGATCAACTCATTCTTCTCATTAGTGATGACCGTCATTCCTCCCTTCTTTGGTACAACTTGAACCGGGCTTACCCATGGGCTGTCAGATATTGGGAAGATTATCCCTGCATTCCACAACTTCATTACTTCCTTCTGGACAACTTCCTTCATTGTGGGATTTAGCCTTCTTTGCGGTTGAACCACTGGTTTGGAATTATCTTCCAAGAGGATCTTATGCATACATACTGCAGGGCTGATTCCCTTCAGGTCATCAATGGTCCATCCTAAAGCATCTTTATGAGCTTTGAGTACGTCAAGAAGTTCTCCTTCTTCCTTCTTTGTCAGGGATGAATTAATGATTACTGGGAAGCTCTCCGATGTGCGAAGGAATGCATATTTGAGATGGGTGGGTAAAGGTTTCAGTTCTTGTTTTCGTACATTTTCCTTCTTATCTTGTCTTTCATCTTGCTCAGTAGAGGTCTCAGCCACTTGTTCCTCTGTTGCCCCTTGATTTCCTTCTTACTCTTGAAAATTTTCTTCCAATGTTTCTTCCACCAAACTGTCTATCATATCCACTCTTACGTAATCCTCTTGCTCAGGAGCATTTTGTATTGATTTGAACACATTTATGATCATTTGTTCATTATGGACCCTGAAGGTCATTTCTCCTTTTTCTACATCAATGATGGCCCTTGCTGTGTGTAGAAATGGCCTCCCCAGAATGATTGAGTCGTTTCCTTCTTCTTCAGTGTCCAAAATTACAAAATCTGCTGGGAAAATGAACTCCCCAACCTTCACCAACAGATTCTCCACAATTCCATTGGGTGTCTTGATTGATCTGTCAGCCATGACTAGTGACATCCTGGTGGGTTTAAGTTCTTCTATGGCAAGTTTTCTCATCATTGAGAGAGGCATTAAATTGATGCTGGCACCCAGGTCACAGAGAGCCTTGTTGAGAATTATTTTGCCAATAGTGCATGAGACTACAAAGCTTCCCGGATCCTTAAGTTTTGGTGGAATACCCCGTTGAATCACAGCACTGCATTCGTCGGTGAGTAATATGGTTTCCCTTTCAAGCCAACTTCTTTTCTTGTTGATAAGATCCTTCAGAAATTTGGAATATAGAGGCATTTGCTCAAGTGCTTCAGCCAAGGGAATATTCATTTCTAGCTTCTTAAAAATCTCAAGGAATTTGTAAAAATGCTGGTTTTTAACCTCTTTGTTGAACCTCTGGGGATATGGCAGTGGAGGTGTGATGCTCTTTCCTATTTGCTGCTGTCCCTGAGCTACTTCCTTTGAGCTATGTGGCTGGTTGTTCTTCTCTTTAAGTTTCTCAGTGCCTTTGTTTGGCATCACAACTTGCTCCTTAGCCTCATCTGCCTTTGTTTGATTCTCATCCTCCGTTGGTTCTTTGATGTTCTCTGCTTGCTTCCTTGTAGTGTCATTGTTGCTTATCAATGTTCTCCCGCTCCTTAATTGTATTGCCTTGCATTCTTCCTTGGGATTTGGAATTGTGTCACTGGGCAGTGAGTTTGAAGGTCTCTCAATAGATACTTGCTTGGAGAGTTGCCCCATCTGTCTCTCTAGGCTCTTCAGGGAGGCTTCCTGATTCTTGGTTACCATTTCCTGGTGTTTCAACATTTTGTCTATCATGGCCTCCAAGTGAGTGATTCTTTGGGCTTCAGGTGATACTTGAGGTGGGTTATGAGATGTGGGTGGTGGATGGTAGGCATTTTGGTTGGTGGGTTGGTTATTAGATTGGTATTGGTTGAGGTTGGGGTAGTTGTTTTGAGGTTTTCTGTAGGGGTTTTCGTTAGTCTGCTGCTGGTTGTGATTTTGGTTGCTTCTTGGGTTGTGTTGGTTTGAATTCCTCTGCCATGGTTGTTGGTTTTGGGTATGGTTATCTCCCCATCTGAGGTTTGGGTGGTTCTTCCAGGATGGATTGTATGTATCACCATACACTTCATTTGGTCCTTGGTTGTGCATATACTGTACTTGCTCTTGTTGTTGTTCTTCTTGAGTTTCTTCACTTTGTCCCCATGTGGTTGATGGTTGGCTGGTGTTGACTGCTGCAACTTGGAGACTATCAATCCTCTTGGCCATTTGCTCAAATTGTTGTTGAATTTGCTGCTGCATCATCTTGTTTTGAGCCAGGATTGAATCCACTCCTTCTAGCTCCATTACTCCTCTCCTTTGTGATGGTTGGCGGCCTCTTTGATGAGCAAAGAAATATTGGTTGTTGGACACCATATCAATGAGTTCTTGAGCCTCCTCTGCAGTTTTCATGAGTTGCAAGGAACCTCCAGCTGAATGATCCAAAGCTTCCTGGGATTTCAGTGTTAAGCCTTCATAGAAGTTTTGAAGCTTCTCCCACTCATTAAACATGGCAGGGGGACATTTCCTTATAAGAGCCTTGTACCTCTCCCATGCCTCATAGATGGGTTCGGCCTCCATTTGTGTAAATGTTTGTACCTCAGCCTTTAACCTTATAATCCTCTGAGGTGGATAAAATTTGGCAAGAAACTTAGTTACCAAATCATCCCAGTTGTTAATGCTGTCCCTTGGAAACGATTCCAACCATTGAGTGGCCTTGTCCCTGAGAGAAAATGGGAATAGCATCAGTTTGTAACTGTCAGGGGGCACTCCATTAGTTTTGACAGTGTTGCATATCCTCAAAAAAGTGGACAAATGTTGGTGTGGGTCCTCAAGTGGTCCTCCACCAAAAGAGTAGTTGTTCTGAACCAAAGTGATGAGTTGTGGCTTGAGTTCAAAATTGTTAGCATTGACATTTGGAGCCAAGATGCTGCTCCCACAATGTCTAGGATTTGCAAAGGTATAGGAAGCCAAAACTCTCCTCTGGGGTGGGTTGCCATTGTTGTTGTCTTCTCCACCTGGTGGATTGGTTAAATGTTCCTCCATCTCTTGGAATTCTTCGTCTGATTCCTCTTCTCCAACAATATTTTTCCCTCTTTCAGCTCTTCTTATCCTCCTGAGAGTTCTTTCGTCTTGTTCATGAAAATTGGGTATGGTTCTTCTTGTACCTGACATACAAGCAGAGCATGAAAAATGCACGAAACCAGCAAGTATTTTGGAGGAAAAATAAATTTCTCCCAAAACACACAAATCTAACCGGCAAGTGTACCGGGTCGTATCAAGTAATAAAAACTCACGGGAGTGAGGTCGATCCCACAGGGATTGAAGGATTGAGCAATTTTAGCTTAGTGGTTGATTTAGTCAAGCGAATCAAGATTTGGTTGATGGTTTTGTGACTTGCAGAATTAAATTGCATTGAAGTAAAGAGAATAAGAAATAAATTGCTGAAACGTAAAGGACAAGAAATTAAATGGCAAAAACTTAGAGTGCAAGAAATGTAAATTGCGGAATCTTAAAGTGCAAGAAATGTAAATGACTCGGAATGTAAAGGGGATTGGGACGTGGATTTGCAGTAATTAAACAAGGAAAAGTTGAATTGCATTAAACAGAAGAGGGAAAGGGAATTGGGATTGAACCGGATATGAAGCAGAAAAGTAAATGAACATAGAAAGCAGTAAACAGAGAAGTGAAATGGGAAATTCAGATCTCAGGACCCAGAGACTAGAAAACCAAGTCTAGATCTCAATGCCTTCCTAGATCCAACAAGAACAATTGCAGGGAAATTGTAAATTGCAAGGAAAATAGATGAAGAGCAATTAACCGGAAATAAAATTCAATTAGCAGTAAAGAAACAGAGAGATCCAAGATTGAGATTGAAACAGAATTTCTTCAATTCTCCAATCCAAGATCTAAGACAAGTGTAATTGAAATTGAAAGCAATAAAACTAAGAGGAAGAGAAGTGAATTCTCCTTCCCCAAGACAAAGAAATTAAAGTTCACTCAATAACAAAAGCTCTCCGAAAACTATTATGAAAATTCCAAAAGGAAAGCTCTCCGAAGAACTTGAATTTTATCCTATTTATACACTTTCTTCAAATGATCTTCAAGCCTTGAGTTGGGCCTTTGCTCTTGGTGGAATTGGGTTGAAAGAGGCCTTGGTTGATTGCTCTTGAAGTTTGGAGAAGAACCAAAGTGAACCAATTGAACCGGTTTTGAGGTTAGCAAAAGTTGGACCAAAAGTTGGAGCTAAAGTTAGGGGTCTAACTTTGGCTCCAACTTTTCATATCAGCTAGCACAATTTGCTGGTATGAACGTTGGTGCCAACGTTAGGGGTCTAACTTTGACCCTAACGTTGGCCTTGCCTTGTGTGCTAGTGGCGCCAACGTTAGCCTCCAAGTTAGGGGTCTAACGTTGGCGCAAACTTTTGCTCCTCTCCCTTGTAATTCATGTGCCAACGTTAGCCTCCAAGTTAGGGGGCTAACGTTGGCGCAAACTTTTGGTGCCCAGGGGAGAAATTCATGTGCCAACGTTAGCCTCAAATTTAGGGGGCTAACGTTGGCGCAAACTTTTGGTGCCCACGGGAGAAATTCATGTGCCAACGTTAGCCTCAAAGTTAGGGGGCTAACGTTGGCGCAAACTTTTGGTGCCCAGGGGAGAAATTCATGTGCCAACGTTAGCCTCAAAGTTAGGGGGCTAACGTTGGCGCAAACTTTTGAAGCCTAGGGGAGAATTTTCAAGTTCCAACGTTAGCCTCCAAGTTAGGGGGCTAACGTTGGGGCTAACTTTTCAACCAAAAGTTTGTGCAAAAGTTTGAAGCTAACTTTAGGTCCAGCTTTTTGCTTCCTGATTCAATTTCACTTATTCCATTGTCCTCTCTTCACTCCTAGCTATTCCTTCTTGCTTCAACCCTTCTCCAAGCTTTCTTCACCTATAATTAATCAACCAAACACATCAAAGCTATGCTCAAAATCATGAGATATTCATTCTTTCACAATATGCAACAAATATAGCATAAAACCTCATGAAATGGCATGAATTCATATACGGTTGGTTCAATCATGGGAAACATGAAAATCTACTCAATTAGCTTGCTTGTAGCTCAAGAAAGTGCATAATTCTAATGAAAACAAGAGAAAAAGACTAGCTAAAATAGGCTAGGATGACTTGTCATCATTGGTCAGTACCTGAATTCCGGAGGTAATTTCTCTTCCTTAACACCAATAAAATACGATATTCAATTATTTTTATTAGGATAGGATAGACTACATAGAAATAGGTAGTTGCATGCATGTTCTATTTGGCTGAAAAATTAATAAGTTTCTTTTTAAGACCCTATTTTTGAAAAAAAAATATCACTAATTTAAATCAAAATTTTTGTGTTAAAATTGTTAGAAGTTGTATTTAGAACATAGTTTAAAAAGCTAAGAACACACAACCTGTGAGATTTGAGCCTAATGACATGGTTACATTATTTAACCATAAATATTATTCTTGTGTGTTTACTTCTCTATGATTGTAATCTTTATTTTGTTCCATCCTATATGTCCAATGTTTAATGTGTTATATGCATGCATATGATTGAGGCCATTATTTTATTAACTCACTTACCCCAAATAGCCTATCCTTCCATTTACCTTTGTTAGCCACTTTGAGCCTTTTAAATCCCAATTGTTTCTATATTTTACTACATTACTAGCCTTAAGCGAAAAAACAATTAAATATCCCAATTGAATCTTTGGTTAGCTTAAGATAAAAATTGTGTGTCAGTTGAGTATAGGAAGATTGTGGGAACATGGGTTAATAAGGGAATGTGTCATGATAAAATAAAGGAAATTTGGGTACCTACTCATGTGAAATTAGAAAAATTGAAAATCCATGTGCATTGATAATGTTATGTTTATTTTTATGCTAAAAAAAAAAAAATATATATATATATATATAATCCAAAAATACTCAAGTAATTAAGTAATTAAATAAGGGGACAAAATTACCCCAATGCTAAGTTAAGTTAATGAAAAGATCAATGCATATGTGATAAAAATTAAAGGAAAAGTTGATGCATTAGTATATAATGCAAAAGTGAGAATTTTGGGTAGCTAGGCATAAACTTAAAGTATATAGAATGTGTATATAGGAAAGAGCTTATGTTAATCAAGGATTCAATTTATAGCTCACTTAGCCATATATATACCCTCACCTTTACCTTGGCCCCATTACAACCTTGAAAAGACCTCATGATGTTTGCATTGGTACATTAAATATTTGTTGATTGATTAGGTGAAGAACAAGGTTTAGAAAGCATGATTAGAGAGAGTAGAGTGATTACCCTATATACTAGAGAGACTAGAGTACATATACACCACCAGTGAGGGTTCAATGCTTAATTCTATGTTCCTTGCTTTCATGAGCTGTCTTCTTACAAGTTTACTTGTCTTTACTGTATAGTTTGAATTAGTGGGCTTTGAGTTATTTTTTTCTTGAAGAACTTATTTATTTTAACCAAGTAGACAGAATCATATAGTTGCATTCATATACATAGGTTGCATTGCATTGCATGAGTCTTACTTTTCCCTACTCATTTATTTTATCTCCTTAAGCTAAGCATGAGGACATGCTAATGTTTAAGTGTGGGGAGGTTGATAAACCACTATTTTATGGTTTATTTTGTGTTTAATTGAGTGGTTTCATCAAGTCTTCACCCACTTATTCATACTAATTGCATGATTTTATAACTCCTTCCTAGTATTGTTTTATGATTGAAAACTTGCTTCCTAAAGATCTTTAATTAGTATATTTTAATTCTCCTTTATACCATTCGATGCCGTGATCCGTGTGTTAAGTGTTTCAGGCTTCATAGGGCAGGAATGGCTTAGAGAATGAAGAGGAAGCTTGCAAAAATGGAAGGAACACAAGAAACTAAGGAGATGACCAGCGAACACCGATGCGCGCATATGGATCACGCGAGCGCGCGGAATGGAGAAAATTGCAGCGACGCGTGCGCGTGCCTGACGCGTACGCGTGGATTGGAGTCTTCACGAATGACGTGAATGCGTGACAAGGAAAATCGCTGAATGACGCGAACGCCTGGATGACGCGTACGCGTGACCTGCGCGATCTACAGAATTAACAGAAAATGCTGGGGGCAATTTCGGGCCACGTTTTGACCTAGTTATCGGCCCAGAAACACAGAACAAAGCTAGGGAACAAGCAGAGACTCAACACACACACATAGATGGAGATACACATTCATTCATATTAGGATTACTTTTAGTTTTAGATCTGAATCTAGAGAGAGAATTACTCTTCCTCTAGTTTCTCTTTACATTCCTAGTTATTGCTTTTGCTTTTGGATACTGAAGAGTCATTACCTCCGTTGAAGACATTATTCTAGTTCGTTTTCTTACTTACTCTTTTATTTATTCCATATTCTTAATTCTTGTTTAAAGTGGAAATTGGATTATTTTCATGGATTATTAGTGAAAAGGATTATTTTATTTTTAATTAAATTATTATGTCTTCTTCTTATATTTTTCTGAGTATTATATTCATGTCAATGGAGTAGAATTCCCAAACTTGACATGGGAATTGATTAAGAGGAGACACTTGGCTAGTTCTGTATTTACTAACGCTAGACCTTCCTAAGGGAGAGGACTAGGATTTGTTAATAAGGATTAGCTCAATCACTTGACTTTCCTTTATTTAGTAAGGGTTAACTAAGTGAAAACAACAACCTTTTTGATACTACACTTAAGAGATCCCAACAAGGATAGGACTTCCAATTAATCATTCCCCCAGTCAAGGCTTTTTATTAGAATATTAATAATCATTCTTAGTTTTATTGCTTTAATTTATAATTATTTAATTGCTCATTATCCAAACTCAAACTCTCTTGAAAACTCCTGATTAATAAGTTAGCACCCTTTCGTGCAACTCGTTGGGAGACGACCTGTGACTCATACTCCCAGTATTATTATTTCTAAATTTTATGACAACTTTTCTAAATTGACAAGGCGGATCTTAGCTGGTTATGAACTATACTCTCAACGCATTCTCTATATTGATTTCTTAATTAGCCGACTTCTGCCCTCACGTAAATGTCTCTCTTTATTACTTACTTTCTTTAGTTGTTACCTTTATTTCCTTGCCATTTATTTTCTTGCCCTTTCATCAATCAAACCCCCCATGTTCCTTCATAGCCAATAATTGATCACTTCATTGTAATTTCTTGTGAGACAGCTCGAGGTTTAAATACTTCGGTTAATTTTCATTGGGGTTTCTACTTGTGACAACCAATTATTAAAATTTGATTTGAGGATCGAATATCGGTTTGGGCTATGCTCACAACGAAATTATTTTGTTAAATTCCGAACCGGTATAAATTCTCACTTATCAAATTTTTGGCGCCGTTGCTGCGGAATTGCAATGGTGTTATATTATTGGGTATTGTATATATGTTGATATTGTGAATATGCTTCTTTGTTAGTTTTTTCTTGCTATAGGAGTTAGTTTTTATTAGTTCTTATTAGTATTTATTTTTATTTTCTCTTGTCACTATGAATTCTCACCCATTTGGATATGAGTTTAGTTCAAACTATGTTGTAGGAAATGGAAACTTCAATGAGGATGTGCATCAAGGATTTTGGAATCAAAGGTGAGAGGAGCCTCAAGCATTTGATTAACCTTCATGGCCACACCCTCCACCAATGTACTATGAGCAAGAACCACTCCAAGATGCATACCAATCTAATGTGTGTGGTGACCCTCATTGTCGTTGTCAACCACAATCACCATATGCTTATGAATCCCCTCCGCAACATTGTCAACCATCATACTCACAAGCCTCATACCACCATTCACCTCCACATGATCCTAACCCATATCCACCATAACAACCACCATATGAACCATACCTAGAGCCGTCACCATTCCAACATCAATACTCCCAAGAACCACAATTTCCATATACACTACCTCAAGACTTTTATCAAGATGAACTACCTTCCAACTACCATATCTTTTCCTCAAACAATGAACCCTCTCTTCCACCACCACCTTCATTGGACGAATTTCTCCAACCCCTAATGCAAGAGCAACAAGAGCTTATAGCTAGGTGTCAAAGGCAAGAAGAAGAGCAAAAGATGCTAGGAAAATTCGTGGCTAGCTTCACCGAAGTGATAAACCACATGGTATAATTGTGCTCAAATATCCAAGAGACTCCCATTGTTGAATGTGGAGGATTAATTGAGGAGCACAATGAGAAGGAGAATTTGGAGCTTCAAGGAGAAGAAGATAAGTTAAGGCAAGAAATGCAACAAGAGGAGGAAGTAGAGATAATTGAACCAAAAGAAGTGGTTAAAGATTTAAGAGATGTTGAGAGCAAAGAGGAATCTTAAGTTGAAGAGCCTTCTTCCATGGAGTTTGAAAGTGATGTCAAGGAGGATAGTACACAACCTCCAAGGCATATCGAGAGTGAAGAAATGGAAGAAATGGCACAAGCCCCAAGTTTCCCTATCTATGATGATTCCGCATCAACATATGATCCTTTTGAACTTGATAGATCCTTCCCCATTGAGCATGGAATTGATGATGAGGTAGATTTCACTCAACCTCCTATTTATGACTTGAGTGATGGGGAAGAGCTTGAAGAGATTGGTGAAGAAGAATGTGAACTTGAGGAAGCTTGGCAAGAGGTAGAGCTTGAAGAACCTTGCCCAGTGGTGGAAGACCCTAGAAGAGGATGGACGGGAGTGGAATACACTTTGTCAAAATTATTGGAAACTTGTCCACCTAAGTTACCATCTAATCCTTCATTTGAGTGGGTAAAACTTCTCACTATTAGCTTTATTATCCCACTTGAATTTGGTTTGCTTGAGACGGATGGCCAACTTATGGCGCTTTGTGGAATCAAGCGTAAGAGAAGAATGTTTAGTGGTTGGCGTTATAAATCTAGGCTCATTATGTTTGAAGCTTCAAGGAGTATATGCAAAGGTTGGGCTAGTGCTCAATTAGATGGGTCTAGGAGGATAGTTCGGTACCTTAGTGAGAATTCAACTTGCTTACCACCCGAAGAAAATCACCATGATCAACTTGAAGACAGGTGTGAAAATAAAATATGGGATCCCGGATCATACAAAGAGAATCAATTTTGGGAGCTCATGCTTTGTGAAGAACTCCATCAAAGTTTGGAGCTATTAATCTTGAATGATGGAGCTTATTGGAAGTCCAAGCATTGGTGGATGTTCAAGGATGAATTCAAGCACATGCCACCTTGATGAAGAGCTCCCCATAAGTCCAACTTAAGGACAATAAACAAAAGTTCTATGTGGGAGACACCCCATCATGGTAAAATATTTTCATTTTTCTCTTTGTAAATATTAGTAAAATAGGTTTTATTTCATGTTTAGTTTAGTTTGTTGAGTTTAATTGGAAGTCTAGTATGTTAAATAAGGTTTTATGGTGTTTTGGTAGCTGTTTGGAGGTTTGGAATGCTTGGTTTGGTGCAAGAAGTTGGAATAATTTTGAAAAACAAAACACCAGACTACGCGTACGCGTCACCCATGCGTAGCGTGACCCCCAAGTCATGCGGCCGCGTCGCTGATTCTTCGTGCTTGGCATGCGTCCGCGTCGCCCATGCGATCGCGTGGATGCCAGTTTCTTCACAGACTCCGTTTTATGCTTTCCTTCCATTTTTGTATGTTTTCTTTCCATCCTTTAAGTCATTCCTGCCTTAGAAGATCTGAAACTACTCAACACACTAATCACGGCATCGAATGGAAATAAAGGTAATTAAAATAATTAATTTTAAAGCATAGGAAAACATGTTTTTCACATACATCATATAATAAGGAAGGAAAAGTAAAACCATGCAATTAATATGGATAAGTGGGTGAAGGATTGAATAAATCACTCAGATTAAGCACAAAATATATCATAAAATATGGGTTTATCAACCTCCCCACACTTAAACAATAGCATGTCCTCATGCTAAGTCCAAGAGTATTGTTAGGTAAAAGTGGTGGAATGTCATGCAATGCAATCTAATCTAAATGCAACTACCTAGATGAATGATGCATCATGCAATTCTAGTTTTTATTCACTTGTATATAAAGCTTGCATGTAGTTGAATTAGTTCACATTCTCAAGGAGTCATATATATATATATATATATATATAGCCAAACCTTAGATAATGATGAAGCACTTTTATAGTTGAGATGGGAGAGAAAAACATTTTATAAATTTGCAAGACAATTAATAATTTAAACAGAGATATATGTTAATGAGCTATTGAACCCTCACTGGATTTTGTGTTTACTCTCTAATCACTCAGTGTTTATTGGGTTAATCACTCTATTCTTCTTTTTATTTTTACTTTCTATAATTTTGTTCTTCATCTAACCAATCAACAATTATAGAATATAGACATACCAAAAATTATGAGGTCTTTAGTAAAGATTGTAATGGGGCCAAGGTAAAGGTAAGGGTATATGTATAGGGCTAAGTGAGCTAATAAGTGAATCCTTAATTAGTCTAAGATCTCACCTAACACATACTTTCTAAAGCAAAGCTTCTTTACCTATTTTCCCATATTTTCCCACTTTTGATGTTACATGCTCATGTTTCAATGTTTATTATTTTTATCCCATGTGCATTGCTTTATTTCTCAATTGGGGAATTCTTTTTTGTCCCCTTTATTTAAATACTGAAATTTTTTTTTAATGCGCATGGTAATTCAGTTAATTTGATTTCACATGAGCATGCTTCCCAAAACTCTTTATTTTGAATTATTTTATTCTTTTCAACTTTTTCTACCTTTTGTTTTTATCATCCATGTTCCCAATAGGTTTTTCCACATTTAAACCATACATACTTCCTATCCTAAGCTAACCAAGGATTCAACTTGGGATTTTTATTTTGTTTTTCTGCTTAAGGCTAGTAATGTGGTTTATAGAAAAAAAAGGGATTTAAAGGCTCAAGGGGGCTAACATGGGTGATGTAAAAGGTGAGCTATTTTGGGATAAGTGAGCTAAAATCAAATAATGGCGTCAATCACTCTCTTGGTATGTATTTCTATTCTATAATTGGACATATAGATTAAAACAAAGTAAAGAACATCAGAATAAAAAAGAAGGGTGGAACACACAGGAATAAAATATTATGGTTTGAATGTAACCATACAATTAAGCTCAAAACTCACAGGCTGTGTGTTCTCTAGCTCAAAAATCATTTATCACTTATGTATGTCATGCAGGTTTAGTTAAAAATTCCCATTATTCACAATGTAAAACTTATATTGAATGGCTTTAAAGTTCTAGTGTTTCTCCTTGATGAAATGTTGTTAACTAACTAACATGTAATGCTATATATACAAGGTGTGTGGATTGTTTCTATTGTGTTCAAGTTCCTAGTTTACTTCCTTTTTATATTTTTAATTTAAACTAAGCTATCTTATGCTAAAAAGGGTAAACTATACTAATTAATCCACAATTTCTATAACAAATAAGTTAGAATTGCAACTAAACTAAATGGTTAAAATATGAACTAAAGTGCAATATAGAATAAATACATAAAAATAGTAATATATATATAAGTATTGGGAAAATAAAAATAAAAATAAAGAGAAAAATACAGAAAAGTAGCAAAATAAATAAAAAGAGTATGTAGTGGTTCACCAAAAAAAAGAACGCCAGAGATGGCGACCTCCCCACACTTAAAATGTAGCATTGTCCCCGATGCTCACCCAAGCAGGGTGTGAAGGGGTGTCATCACTGGAAGGGCAGGTAGCTGGGGTCTTTGTGGTGGTGGTCTGAGGATCAGCCTGCTGCAGAGGAGGTGTTGACTGGATAGAGATCTCGGGGTCTACAGCCTGAATATGAGGCGGAGCCTCCTGATGTGATACTGCCTGCTGGGTGCCTGCCTGCTCTGCCTCGCTCTGTGGATGGGTCTCTGCCTCGTGATCATCCGCCTCCTCCTCAGATGCCTCGGATGGTGTGTCAGGCTCGGAGGGGATGTCGCCAGAGTGTATCATCAGCTTCAGGTGCTCATAGCGTCGCTTGTTGTGATGCTCCATCTGGTCAAGCTGTCAAAACAGGCGGTGCACTAGGTGATAGATGGGCTCTGGGGCAGGTGGAGGTGCAGTGGTGGTGGCAGGGGTAGCTGTGGAAGAAGAGGGGCCGGCAGATGGTGTGGCTGTGTCAACAGTAGCAGTGAGGAATGGAGGTCTGTAGCCCAAAGCTAGAAAGCTCCTGCTGTAAGGGATAATCTTCTTGCATTCTGCAGAAGGTGGCTTTTCATCAGCATCCTCCCAAGGCACGTCAGCTCGACGGCCTAGCTGTGTAACCAGATAAGGAAAGGGAAGAGTGCCACGGACGTGGACCCTGGCCATATAGTACCGGATAAAGCGTGGTAGGTACAGGTCCTTACCCTCCATCACACACTATAGGAGGGTGATCATAGCGGCTGGTATCTCAGTCTCGTGAGTACTCGGCATAATAAAGTTACTAAGTATCTGATGCCAAAGCCGAGCCTCATCATTCAGGTAAATCCGCTTGATTCCCTTTGGCATGGTGGTGTTCTGACCCATAATCCAAGGAACGGTCGGGTCAAGGGCTATCCGGGCCTTTACTGCATCCTAATCAAATCGCATGAAGCGCATATCCTCCTCATCTTTCTGATAACCATCCAGCTGATCAGTTTTAGGCAGAAGCTTCAGAACTTCTTCAATGGCCTCTTCAGTGGCTAGAATCTGCTTTCCTCTAAGGTTCACTGCATCTAGAGAGGTTTTGAAGTAATTGCAATAGAATTCCCTAACCCAAGATGCATTGACCTCAGTCAGGTTTCTCTCCAGGAAGAACCAGCCTCTTTGTTTGATTTGCTCAAAGGTGTATTGCTGGAGTTCTTCTGGAATCTTCAGAGTCCTCTCCAGGTATAGGTTCCTGGAGGTTGCAAACACCAGATACCTCAGCTCACAGTATCGATTTGCAAACATTACTGGATCAGTAGCAGGGATTAGCTGGTCGGCCTTCTCTTGCGGGGTAAAATTTTTCTCCCGTAAGGAGGCATCATGCATGAGATCTATGATAGACATAAAGGCTTCTCTTCTTTTCCGTTTGCCAGTTGTTGCCTTTTCTTTCCCTTTTCTGTGGGATATAATAAAAACAGGAAAACAAGGATGCAATTAACAAAAGAAGCACATAGTGGCAAAGGAGCAGGAGAGTAATGAATATGAGCTAAGTAAATGTGCATTAAGGATTGAATAGGAGTTAAAAGTTCGAAAAGAAGAAATCACAATCCAAAATGTAATTGAATTCATGTTAAATAGAAAAATTAACCTCATGCCATGGTTAGAATGTTAAAAGAAAGTGAAAGAAAATCAGAAGAGAAGTTTTGAAAGGTTAGGTTGGTTAGAATTGAAAAAGAGTTAGGAAGTTAACATTAGTGAGTTGGTAAAAAAGTGGGTTAAAGTAAGTGGCATAATGGAAATATTCCAAGTGACAAGTATTCACAGTTAGAAGCTATAAGTAACTCATATCTAAATAAGGAAAACATGTTGATGATGATTCAAATAGATATAGAAATAGCAAAAATTGGAATCAAACATCAAAAATGCAAATTATGAACTAGGAAATCAAAGAGAATAAGAAAGCTTGCCCTGGCATTCATGAATTATTTTAGTTAGATCTAAGGAAAGCACAGTTGAAAATGCCAAAATCAAGACATGAATGGAAACATTTTACAGAAATTTGGACAGCATTCCGGCTAAAATTGGATTGTCCCGGAAAATAAACAGCAATCAAATAGTTCATATGAATCAAAATTAAAGCTGCAATTACATATAAGGAATATAAACATGAAAATTCAGTGTACAGAGCAGCAAGAAACAAGGAAGTACAGCATATGAACATTACAATCATCACAGCAACAACAGAATAAAACAAGAAACACGAACAGCGCAATTAAACAGACCTAAATCCACTAACCACATCCTAGGCTACCTGACAACCTAAAATCCACTACAACATGCATATCTAACTAGCCTAACGATGAACATAAACAGAAAAATATGAATGAACTACAAAGGATAGAAGGGTGGCGTTCGTCGGAACCTGGTAGGCGTAAGAGAGAGAGTGGGGCAGAGAGGTGGCTGGGAATGACGGCGGTGGCGTCCGGCGCGGCGGTGGTGGGTGCTATTCAGAGGAAGGGAGGGAAAGGGGGGTTGTAATGGGGGTAGGGGGAAGAAGAGGGGGAAGGGGGGGAAAGGGTGGGTGGCGCTGGGCAGTGGTGACGGCGGCGCGGGGGTGGTGGTCGCGGAGAGGCAGTGGCGGAGGGGGGAAGAAGGAAGAAGAAGAAAGGAGGGGGAAAGAGGAAGGGGGGTGGGTGGCGGCGGGGTCTGGGTGGTCGGCGGCGTCTGGCGGTGATGGTGGTTGGGTGGTGGTTGGTGGCTGGAGAAGAAGAGAGGAAGTGGAGAGGTTTGGGGAGGAGGGGGCGCGACTGATAGGGTTCGCGTGACTGGGGGGTTATAAATTTGAATCCACGCGATCGCGTGGGGCACGCAGTCGCGTGGTTGGGGCGAAAAGGTGGTTGACGCAATCGCGTGGGGCACGTGATCGCATGGAATGGGAAAAGAGTGAATGACGCGATCCCGTCGATGGAAATTGTGCTAAACGCACGAATCCAGCGTCGTTTCAGCGCAACTCTCTGTCTCCTTTGGGGTGTTGTACAATCCTATGCGACGCGATCGCATCACTCACACTGTCGCGTGGGATGTGTGTTGTGCAAGTGACGCGATCGCGTGAGTGACGCGATCGCGTGGGTCATTTGTGCAAAACGCACAATGGCCGCACGATTCCAGCCTAACTTTCTGGACGTTGGATCTTTACGCCGATCTCCAGGTCATGCGGCCGCGTGAATGACGCGGTCGCGTGGGTAGTGGTTTTCGCAATTTGACGCGATCGCATGAGGGATGCGGTCGTGTCGCACAGCCTTTTTTTTTTAAACTGTATGCAGAATGCAATGATTAATATGAATGAGATGCAAAGCTTCCAGGTTCAATATAATAAAATAAAATAAAACTTGAAAAAAATAAAACTAAATAAAAAAATATTGAAAAAGGAACGATCATACCATGGTGGGTTGTCTCCCACCTAGCACTTTTAGTTAAAGTCCTTAAGTTGGATATTGGATGAGCTTCTTGTCATGGAGGCTTATGCTTAAATTCATCCAGAAATCTCCACCAATGCTGGGAATGCCAATAGCCTCCGGGGTCCCAAACTAGGCATGTGAAGCTTCTGAGCAGCTTCAAACAGATTGTCAGGCTCCCAGGGTGATGAATGTCAGCACAGATTCCAGGATCCCAAACTTTGCTTTTGAATCCGCCTTCGTCTTGATCTATACTTTTCCATCCGGGTGGTTTAGAGATTAGATTCTCACCAGGATAACCAAATGTTTTCCGAGATCCATCTGATTGATCATGATGCCAATCCGTGCACTTTAAGTTGAAGCGTGGAACCTTATTGAACCTTGTGCACCAGCTCTGAGTACGAGCCATTTCCCTTTTACTCTTAAAGCCGCAGAGAGCTCTAAGCTGGCCATCTGTTTCAAGAAAACCATATTCAAGTGGCAAAACACAGTTAAAGGTTAAGGATTGTACCCACTTGAAACTTGTATTGGGTGGTAATGGCTTTGGAATAGGTAGTTCCAGTGATTCTGTGAGTTCTACTCCCTTGTGCTCTTCTGTGAAATTCTCCACTTCTTTGCAAGATTCTTCAAATATATCCATGTCCTGATCAAAGCCATCTGTGTCTTCCTCATCACTTAAGTCATTGACTGGAGGTTGAGAGAAATCTACCTCCGTATCATCTTCGTATTCACTTGGGGAAGATTCTTCGACCTCAGAGAATTCACTTGCGGATGCAAGTTCATTACTAGGAGAACTTGACTTGTGACTATCATCATCAAGGAAATCTGCTTCTTGGGTTATTCTGTCTAGTTCTTCATGAAAGACTTGCTCTGGGCATTGCGCACAATCCTCCTTAGCATCAATTGTAACATCCTTGACAGAATGCTCCACAACTTTGGATTCTCATGGAGGTTCAGCATCTCCTAAGTCTTCAACCAACTCTTCTTCTTCAATAATGACAGCTTCCTCTACTTGTTCCAGTACGAAACCATGCTCTGTCTTGTCTACTGGAGTTTCTAGTATCTCCTTCATGCTACGCTCTTCATTAGATCTTCCACATGGGGCTGTGGGATGTCCTTGAATGTTCGAACATCTAGAAGATAATTAACTTACTGCTTGCTCCAGTTGATGAAGGGTTGTTTGAAGTCGATTTACTGTTTCCTTGAGGCGAACCTCTGATTCTCGGGGTGATAGATTTGGATATAGCACAGGCGGAAGTGGTGGTGTTTGGGAGTGATTGGATTAGAACTGGGGTAAATGAGGATCATACGGTGGTGAATGGTGAAAAGGAGCTAGTGTGTGTGGTGCTTTGGGGTTATGATGAGAGGATGGTCTATAAGTACAGGGTGGGGCTTGTTGGTAATTACAAGGTTGTCCACCATGTCTATTTGCTTGGTATGCATTGTAGAATAGTCTTTGTCCATGATATCCTGGAGGGTGTTGTTGCCTAAAGGGTTGATCAGATCCTCTTGGCTCCATCCATCTTTGATTGCTCTAACCTTGATGCATGTTCCTGTTATAACTTCCATTCCTTTCAATAACATTAGAACCAAACTCAAAGCGACAGGGGTGAGAATTCATAGTAGCTAAAAGAAATAAAGAGGGGAAAGTAAAAGCAAATAAACAAGTAAAAGAAAAATATTTACAATAAGCAATATTAAGGCACACGATTGCAGTTTCCCGGCAACGGCGCCATTATGACGTTAGGATTTTATGGTGGTAAAGAATTTCATAAAAACAGTCACGTTGTAGATATAGTCTCTAAACCAACAGAAATCCCTTCGTACAAACGTTTTGGTTGTCACAAGTAACAAACCCCTAAATAAATTGATAACCGAAGTATTCAAACCTCGGGTCGTCTTCTCAAGGAACTGCAGGGAAGTATGTTCTTATTATTGGTTATGGAGATTGTAAATTGGGGTTTTGAGAATGAGGAGGGAATGATTTAATTAGCAAATAAAGTAAATGACGAACAAGCAATTTAAATGGCAAGTAAAATAAACAAATGACTGTAAATACTTTTGGCAAGGTATGAGAAATTAGAGGTCCTATCCTAGTTACCCTTATCAATGATGATGAGAATTGACTCTTAATTCCATTTTGTTAACCTTTACTAAGATAAAGGAAGGTCAAGGGATTAATTGGTTGATCTTCGAATCCTATTTATTTCCTAAGGAAAGATTGGGATTATTGAAGTTCAATTCAATTAACAAAGATAACAATTACCATTCATGTTTGAGTTTGATAACTCCTGAATTACTGATTTCTTAACCAAGACCAAAAGGGAGGAAAGTAAATCTACTGGAATAAAAATGTCTTCAGATGGGAATAACAACAATGTAAATAAGAGAAAGCAATATTAAACTGAAATACCTCAAATAACATTAATTCAAAAGAGTAATCTGTAACATGAATGTAGCATAAGCCAAATAGGCAACATAACTAATATAAGCATTAAAGTATCTGAAAGTAAGAGATAAATATAAAGTAAAAGAACATTGAACATGGGATCGAGAGTCACTCCTAAAACTAAGAGAAATCCTAAATCCTAATCCTAAAAGAGAAGAGAGAGGAGAGAACCTCTCTCTAAACTAAATCTAAATCATGAAAACTAAACTAAAGTCGTCTCTCCCTGAATGGATGCATTCCCCCACTTCATAACCTCTGGTCTATGCCTTCTGGACTTGGATTTGGGCCAAAAAGGGCTTCAGAATTCGCTGGGAGCATTTTCTGCAATTTCTGGTGCGTGGCCTCTGTCACGCGTCCGCGTGGGTCACGCGGTCACGTCATTCGGAGTTTTCCTTATCATGCGGTCGCGTCAGTCATACGGCCGCGTCATATTTGTTCTGCTTAAGGCGCGCGGTCGCGTCAGTCATGCGGCCGCGTCGCTGCTTCTTCGCGCTTGGCATGCGTCCGCATCGCCCATGCGATTGTGTAGATGCCAGTTTCTTCACAGACTCCGTTTTATGCTTTCCTTCCATTTTTGTATGTTTCCTTTCCATCCTTTAAGTCATTCCTGCCTTAGAAGATCTGAAACTACTCAACACACTAATCACGACATCGAATGGAAATAAAGGTAATTAAAATAATTAATTTTAAAGCATAGGAAAACATGTTTTTCACATACATCATATAATAAGGAAGGAAAAGTAAAACCATGCAATTAATATGGATAAGTGGGTGAAGGATTGAATAAATCACTCAGATTAAGCACAAAATATATCATAAAATATGGGTTTATCAGAGCTTCCCAACCTCTTCTCCGAACCATGATGACTTGCATCATCTACCCTTTTTTCTTGCATAAAAAGGACCATAAAAGGGCATAATCTCATTAAATCATTGCAATTCGTGCATCAATTGATAAACATTACAATACATTGCTTTGAAATTAGTTTGTGCTGAATTTCAGGAGAAAAAGACATCAAAAAGGGGGAGAAAACAACAAAAGAAGCTGGGCGTGTGAAACGGGCATGCCACTTGGAGCAAACGCCACAAAATCACATGGACGTGGCACGCCAAGAGCTGGGCGTGGCACGCCAGTACAACCTTCCAGAGAGCCACAATGAAGGCCACCAAAGGGGCGTGGCACACCAGGCTAGGCGTGGCATGCCAAACTGACCACTTAATTCATGGGCGTGCCACTTAATGTCGAAGGCGTGGCATGCCAGCTTTAAAATCACTTGGGCGTGGCACTTGAGGAACCAGGCATGGCACGCCAAAGCTAAGAAGGACACAAATGAATGGGCGTGCCACTTGAGAAGCTTGGCGTGGCACGCTGGTACAAAATTCCAGAGAGGAAGTTGAAGGTTAAAAAGGCTGGGCGTGCCACTTGAGCATCTGGGCATGGCACGCCAACGTACAAAGAAGGCCAAAGCAAAGACTAAGCATGCCACTTGGTGTCGAAGGTGTGGCACGCCAGCTCAAGATCCTTACCTGGGCGTGCCACTTGAATGCTAGGCATGGCACGCCAACTACTGGAACCAAGGAAAATGATGGGCGTGGCGCGCTAGTTATACTTTCCAGAGAGGGAGAAATAAGGCCAACCATATGGGCGTGCCACTTGGCATTGAAGGCGTGGCACGCCAGCTATAAAAATCAACTGGGCGTGCCACTTGAGTCCCAGGCGTGGCACGCCACCATCACCAATCACCCAAGAGATGACCTGGGCATGCCACTTGAGTTCTGGGCGTGGCACGCCAAGCAGAGGAACCAAGCACATGAAGGGCGGGGCACGCCAAACCCTGGGCGTGCCACGTTAGTTCAACTTTCCAGAGAGAGAGACCAAGCACAAAGCATGGGCGTGGCATGCCAAACCTTGAGCGTGCCACGCTAGTTCAAATTTCCAGAAGCCAACAATGAGAGGAAAAAGCCTGGGCGTGCCACTTGGGCTCGAAGGCGTGGCACGCCAGTCTAACCAAGGCTTTAAAAAGGCCTGGGCGTGCCACTTGGGCTCGAAGGCGTGGCGCGCCAGGCTACCCAAGGCCTAAAAGAACCCTGGGCGTGCCACTTCGTGTCGAAGGCGTGGCACGCCAGGGTTGTCAGTGAAGGGAGGCGTGCAACTTGAGGAATGGGCGTGGCATGCCAAGGCAGAACCAGAGCTAGGCGTGGCACGCCACTGAAGCGCCAATCACACGCCAGTTGTGAGATCACATTTT
Source organism: Arachis ipaensis (assembly GCF_059453495.1). Classification (NCBI taxonomy): domain Eukaryota; kingdom Viridiplantae; phylum Streptophyta; class Magnoliopsida; order Fabales; family Fabaceae; genus Arachis; species Arachis ipaensis. The sequence goes on along the minus strand of NC_142436.1, from coordinate 69,302,563 downwards.
ATGAGTTTCTTTTCCCTCTAAAATGTAATTTTACTTTCACTTTTGTATTTTTCTTTATTTTCTATTACTAGGAGTAGTATATATACCCCTTGGAAGTACTGGAAAAGGGGTTAAGCAGTTGAGCTATTAGTTGAAGGATAGTTAGATTCACTTTTTCCACTTTTTTTACCTTTTCTTGAGCTTTGAGTAGCTAAATTTCCTCTCAATTACTTGATGGATTAATGATAGTGAATTTCTTCTTCTCTTCATCTTCTCTTTGATTTGCTAGAAAGAATTTCGTTCTTCATGCTAGTGTTCAATCACCTTGGAAAAGGGGTTGAATGCAAAATAGGTTTCATGGGAACCTTGGAAAAGGAAACATGAAACCATGCTAGAAACCCCTTCTCACACTTGAGTAGGATCTGGGTTTTGGTGTTTGGATATGGTGACATAAAATCCTCCCTCTACTTGGACCTATGATGATGTGTGGTATAATCAGGGACCAAGCATATCTCTCTTCATGAGCAATTAGACAAAGGAATTGGCTATTGATCAAGATCTGAGAGATTGAGTCACCAAGGGATTGGGGCTCAATCAATCATGATTGCCAAGAGGTCAATGAGTTGCATGATTGAGGAGGATATGAGCTGGAATTAATCCAAAGAGACAACATCTCCTGATCTCAATGAATTCCCTCATTCTTATCTTCCATTCTCTTTATAGTTTTCTTTACGTTCTGCAATCCCCCATTCCCATTTATTATTGAGTCATTTAAGTTTCTGCTCTTTAATTTTATTGCCATTTACAATTCTGCTATTTACTGCTTTCTTTTACTTTTGAGTTATTTATATTTCTGCACATTTACAATTCTGTAATCACAATCTATTCTGCTTAGCTTGACTAATTCACCAATTGATTAAAGTTGCTCAAATCTACTAATCTCTGTGGATATGATCCCACTCCACTGTGGGTTATTACTTGACGATAATTTTAGTGCGCTTGCCAAAAGAACGGATTCACAAATTTTATAATGGGGTGTGAATTCGGATCATCAAGTTTTATGGTGCCGTTGCCAGGGATTGGTTTGAATTTGACAATGATTAAATTGATTGAGGAGCTAGATTAAGCAATTTTATTACCTTGTTATTTTCTTTTTAGTTTTTTACTCTTCCGTCTACTCTATTTTCTTTAGTTTTACTTTGATTATTTTAGCTATTCACTGTCCATATTTCCATTCTTCTAACTGTTTGATTAATTGCATCAACCAAGCTAACCACTAATCTTACTATAGTGATTCTTTCACTTGTCCTCTACTTGCTTTTTTGTTGAATGTATGACAGGTAGAAGGGAAGAAACTTCATCTTCATTTGATAGTGAAATTGAGAGGACCTCCCTTAGATTAAGGAGGGAAGCAAGAGGCAAAGGCATAGTTGGAGAGGAACTAGTGCAGGAAGATCTGAGAACCACCATGGATGACGAAGTACAGGATAATGTTGGAGGAGATGCTGGAAATCATGTTGGGCAAGAGAGGAGAGTCTTAGGCTCCTACATCAACCCAAATCGAGGAAACTGTGGCAGCAGCATCCTCAAACCAACAATCCATGCTAACAACTTTGAGTTGAAACGTCAACTCATCACACTTGTTCAAAATAATTGTTCATATGGAAGAGGAGCCCAGGAGGACCCAAATCAACATCTCAGTACATTCTTGAGGATTTGTGACACTGTAAAGTCCAATGGTGTACATCCTGACACCTACAAGCTACTTTTGTTCCCTTTCTCACTCAGAGATAAGGCAGTAAAGTGGTTGGAAGTATTCCCCAAGGAGAGTCTAACCACATGGGATGATGTTGTAAATAAATTTCTAGCAAGATTTTACCCTCCGCAGAGAGTCAACAGGCTAAGAGCTGAGGTGCAAACTTTCAGACAACAAGATGGTGAAACACTTTATGAAGCCTGGGAGAGGTTCAAGGATTTGACAAGGAAATGCCCACCTAATATGTTCAATGAGTGGGTGTAACTACACATCTTCTATGAAGGGCTGTCATACGAGTCAAAGCAAGCAGTAGATCATTCTTCTGGAGGCTCACTCAACAAGAAGAAAACCATTGAAGAAGCCATAGATGTCATAGAGACTGTAGCGAAGAATGAGCACTTTTATGCTTCAGAAAGAACTCAAAAGAGAGGAGTGATGGAACTCAAATTGATCACTGCACAACTAGCAGCCTTGACCAAGAAGATGGAGAGTAATCAAGTCTGAGCCATTCAAGCCCAAACCCCCCAACAAGAAGGAGATGCACCAGAAGTTGACTGTGAACAAGCTAATTATGTGAACAATTCTAGACCCTCATATGACCCAAACTCCAAGACATACAATACAGGTTGGAAGAACCACCCAAATTTTGGGTGGGAGAACCAAAAAAACCACAATCCAGATCATACAAAGCCATACCAAGCCAATCAATACCAAAATCACTCACCCAACCATCAACCAAACAATAACAGACCCTACCACAATGCACAAAACACATCATATCATTCCACTCAACCAATGCACAACAACCACCATCAAGACACATCAACCTCAACAATACAACCATGTGAGATCAAGAGCAACTTTGAGAGAGTAGAAGCTGCAATAGCACAACTATCATCACAGTTGACAGGAGCTATTTCCACTCTTTTGGAGAGACAAACACAAGCTGACAAGAGGATAGATGCCAACCAAGAAGAGTACAGGTCAAATCTGAAGAATCAAGGCGCAGCCATTTCAAAATTGGTAGCACAAGTAGGGATTCTGTCCAAGCAAATTCCTATGTCTACACATACATTTTCCAGTGATACCATGGCTAACCCAAGAGGGGAATGCAAGGCCATCACACTTAGAAGCGGAAAGGTGGTGGAAGAAGCAAACTCAAGCCAGAGCAACCAACAAAAAGAAGCTGCAGAAAAGCCTGAAAACAAGAATGAAGAGGAGACCCCTACCCCATCATCACCAAAGCCAATCTTGAAGCCTTATGTGCCAAAAGCACCATATCCACAAAGGCTGAGGAAAGATGGGAAGGATGGCTAGTTCTTTAGATCTTTGGAGATCTTCAAGAAGCTCCAAATTAACATACCATTTGCTGAGGCATTGGAGCAAATGCCACTCTATGCCAAATTTCTGAAGGAGCTCATGACAAGAAAGAGGAACTGGGGAGAAAAAGAGACCATAGTGTTAACTGAGGAGTGTAGTGCCATAATACAAAGGAAGCTACCCCAGAAAATGAAGGACCCAGGGAGTTTCCAAATCCTCTGCATCATAGGGGATATAAACATTGAGAAGGCCTTGTGTGACATCAATCTCATGTCCCTAACCATGATGAAGAGGATGAAGATTGAGAAAGCCAAGCCAACAAGAATGGCACTCCAATTAGCTGACAGAACCTTCAAGTTCCCACATGGGGTAGTGGAAGACTTGCTGGTGAAAGGGGGAGAATTCATTTTCCCAGCTGACTTTGTTGTGTTGGATATGGAAGAAGAGGCTAACACATCAATCATTCTAGGAAGGCCATTCCTAGCTACTGCTAGAGCCATCATTTATCTACAAAAAGGGGAATTAGTCTTAAGATTACATGAAGAGAAGATGGTCTTCAATGTCTTCAAGGCAATGAGTTACCCCAAGGAATCCATAGGAGAATGCATGATGGTGGACATCATAGAATAAATAGTTCAAGGAGTCTTTGAAGAAGAACAATGTGAAGGAGCTATTGAGCTAGAGTAGCAAGCATCAAGTGGAGAACAACCACAAGGAACCATGGAGAATTCAATCACGTTGAACCCCAAAGACAGTAAAGAAGTAGACGCACTAAAACTCGAGTTGAAGACCTTACCACCAAGCTTGAAATATGCATATCTGGGCAACAACAACACATACCCGGTGATCATCAATTCAAGTTTGAGTGAGGAGCAAGAGGAAGAACTTATCCAAGTGCTGAAACAGCACAAGGACGCCATAGGCTATACACTTGCAGACTTAAAAGGAATCAGCCCTTCAATGTGCATGCACAAGATACTACTTGAAGAAGGTGCTAAACCCTCAAGGCAGCAGCAAAGAAGGCTGAATCCAACCATGAATGAAGTGGTCCAAAAAGAAGTATTAAAGTTGTGGCAAGCAGGGGTGATCTACCCCATCTCAGACAGTCCTTGGGTAAGCCCGGTGTAAGTAGTCCCAAAGAAAGGAGGGTCACTGTTGTACCAAATGAGAAGAATGAGCTGATACCCACAAGAACCGTGACCGGGTGGTGCATGTGCATTGATTATAGGAAGCTTAATGAGGCCACCAGGAAGGATCACTTCCCCTTACCTTTCATGGATCAAATGCTTAAGAGATTAGCTGGACATGAGTATTACTGCTTCTTGGACGGCTATTCGGGCTACAACCAAATTGTTGTAGACCCCAAGGACCAGGAAAAAACTTCATTTACTTGTCCATATGGAATTTTTGCTTATAGGAGAATGCCCTTTGGATTGTGCAATGCACCTGCAACATTCCAAAGGTGCATGCTCTCCATATTTTCAGACATGATTGAAAGATTCATTGAGGTGTTTATGGATGATTTTCTGTATTTGGTAACTCATATTTTGATTGCTTACACCACTTAGCCTTGGTGCTAAAGAGATGCCAAGAGACCAACCTCGTTTTGAACTGGGAGAAATGCCATTTCATGGTTACAGAGGGGGTGGTCCTTGGTCATAAGATCTCCAAAAGGGGCATAGAGGTGGACAAGGCTAAGGTGGAGGTGATTGAAAAGTTACCCCACCTTGCAATGTCAAGGCAATTAGAAGTTTTCTAGGACATGCTGGCTTCTACAGGAGATTCATTAGAGACTTTTCCAAGGTTGCCAAACCTTTGAGCAACCTACTAGTCTTTAATGTATCTTTTATTTTTTATGATTAATGCATGATAGCTTTTAAGGAACTTAAAAACAAACTCTCCTCTGCGCCTATCATAGCACCACCATGCTGGGATTTACCTTTTGAGCTGATGTGTGATGCATCAGATTTTGCTGTGGGTGCCGTTTTAGGACAGAGGAGGGATAAATTGGTACATGTCATTTATTATGCTAGCAAGGTTCTTAATGAGAATCAAAGGAACTATACCACTATAGAAAAAGAATTACTCCCCATTGTCTTTGCTTTTGATAAATTTAGATCATATCTTATTGGTTCTAAAGTAATTATATTCACTGATCATGCAGCACTCAAATACTTGCTCACCAAACATGATTCCAAGCCCAGACTAATAAGATGGATTCTGCTGCTCCAAGAGTTTGACATTGAAATTAAAGATAGGAGTGGAGCAGAGAACAAAGTGGCTGACCACCTCTCAAGAATGCCACAAGAAGAAGATGGGGCACACCAAGTTGCAGTAAATGAAAGCTTCCCTGATGAGTACTTGATGATGATACAAGAGGCCCCTTGGTTTGCTGACATAGCCAACTTCAAGGCTATTGGGGAGCTACCAACTAACATCAACAAGCATATGAGGAAAAAGCTGGTCAAGGACCCTAAACACTACATTTGGGATGAACCCTATTTGTTCAAAAAGTGTGCTGATGGAATCTTGAGAAGGTGTATTTCCCATGAGGAAGGGCAAGAAGTGCCTTGGCAGTGTCATGGATCTACATATGGAGGCCATTTTAGTGGGGATAGAACTGCAGCCAAGGTGCTACAATGTGGATTTTACAGGCCAACCATCTTCAAAGATGCAAAAGAATTGGTGACAAGATGTGATGAATTCCAAAGGGCTGGCAATTTACCCAAGAGAAATGAGATGCCACAGAGGTTCATAATAGAGTTAGAATTATTTGATGTGTGGGAAATTGATTTTATGGGACCCTTCCTATCCTCATACTCAAACAGTTATATATTGGTGGATGTAGATTATGTATCAAAGTGGGTTGAAGCCATAGCCACTCCAACAAATGATAACAAAGTTGTAATGAACTTTTTGAGAAAGAACATCTTCAATAGATTTGGGGTGCCTAGAGCACTCCTTTCCAAGCGTGGAGTTAAGCACAAGGTGGCAACCCCATATCACCCACAGACCAACGGGCAAGTAGAAATTTCAAACAGAGAGCTTCAAAGAATTCTTGAAAAAACTGTTGGAAGCTGATGAGAGAACTTTTGCGTGGTCTAGAAATTGCGGATAAATCCTCGTTGCAAGTATAGTTTCTAAACCTTCAAAAGTCCTTTCATACAAATGTTTTGGTTGTCACAAGTAACAAACCCCTTAAAATTGATAACCGAGTATTTAAACCTCGGGTCGTCTTCTCAAGGAATTGCAGGGAGGTATGTTCTTATTATTGGTTATGAGTTTGTAAATTGGGAAAATTTGGAGTTTGGGCAATGGGCACAGGTATATTTTCAAAGCAATAAAAATAAATAAATAACTGTAAAGCAAACTTTTGGCAAGGTATGAGAAATTGGAAGTCCAGACTTAGTTATTCTTATCAACAATAATGAAAGTTGAATCTTAATTCCACTTAGTCAACCTTTACTAAAGTAAAGAAAAGTCAAGGGACTAATTAGTTTGATCTTCGAATCCTATTTATTTCCTAAGAAAAGGTTGGAATTATTAAAGCTCAGTTCAATTAGCAAAGATAACAGTTATCAATTATGCTGTTGAGTTGGATAACTTCTGAGTTACTGATTTCTTAACCAAAACCAAAAGGGGAAAAGTAAATCTACTGGAATAAAAATGTCTTCAGATGGGAAGCAGTAATCATGTAAATAAAAGAAAGCAATCATGAATTGAAATACCTCAAATAAAATTAATTAAGAAAATTATATGTAACATGGAAGAGTTCATAAATTAAATAAAAATAAAGAACCTGGGATTGAGAGTCACTCCTAAAACTAAGAGAAGTCCTAAATCCTAAGAGAGAGAGGGGAGAACCTCTCTCAAAATTAATCTAAATCATGAGAAGTGAATTATGAGAGCCTCCTTATGAATAGATGCATTCCTCCACTTTATAGTCTCTAATTTGTATTTTCTGGGCCGAGAACTGGGTCAGAAACAGCCCAGAATTCGCTGGTCTCGAATTCAATCACGCTGGATTTCCGTCACTGTGACGCTGCCGCATGGATCACGCGGTCGTGTCACTTAGCTTCAGGGGAACTATATCATATTAAATATCAAATTGAAGCCCCGAACGTTAGCTTTCCAACGCAACTGAAATCGCGTCGTTTGGACCTCTGTAGCTAAAGTTATAGCCGTTTGAGTGAGAAGAGGTCAGGCTGGACAGCTTAGCAATTTCTCCAACTTCTTGTATTCCTTTCACTTTTGCATGCTTCCTTTCCATCCTCTGAGCCATTCCTGCCCTGTAATCTCTGAAGTCACTTAACACACATATCAAGGCATCTAATGGTAATAAGAGAGGATTAATAATAAGCAAATATAAGATCAAAGAAGCATGTTTTCAATCATAGCACAAAATCAAGAAGGAAATATAAAACCATGCAAATATTATGAATAAGTAGGTAAAGAGTTAATAAAAACCACTCAATTGAGTACAAGATAAACCACAAAATAGTGGTTTATCAGAAGCTCAAGAAAGGATTGGTTTAAGAAGCTGGATGATGCACTATGGGCCTACAGGACAGCCTTCAAAACACCTATTGAAATGTTTCCATACCAATTGGTGTTTGGTAAGGCTTGTCACTTACCAGTTGAGCTTGAGCATAGAGAATTTTGGGCTATAAAAATGTTGAACTTTGATGAACAAGCTGCTGGAGAAAGGAGGCTTATGCAGCTAAATGACGTAGAGGAGTTTAGGAATAAGGCATATGAAAGTACCAAGATCTACAAAGAGAATGCAAAAAGGTGGCATGATCAGAAGACAGCAAGGAGGGAGTTCACTAAAGGGCAACAGGTGCTGCTGTATAATTCGAGACTCAAGTTCTTCCCTAGAAAGCATAAGTCTCGATGGTCAGGCCCCTTCACCATCCTCAATGTATCCCCCTATGGCCACGTAGAGCTCATGGAAGACAAAACACAAAGGACCTTCACTGTGAATGGCCATAGACTCAAGCATTACCTAGGGGACTCACTGGATGAGAAGAGAGTGAGCTACAACCTTAGCTAACAAAGGAAGAACGTCAAGCTAGTGACAATAAAGAAGCGCTAGTTGGGAGGCACCCCAATACTTGATATCCTTTTGAAATTTGTCAATTTAGATAGTTTGAGTTTGAGTTGAAATTTTATGTTTTCTTGCCTTCTAGAAGTAGATTGTAGATAATAGATTAAGAATTTGATTTGGTAGTTAGGAGGTCCTTATATTCTGTTTTCTTTTGGCCTGAAATTGCAATTTGATGAATACATATGCTAATGACGAGCTATTGGGCTGAGAGCTAGCTAAAAAGCTAAGTTTGGTGTGGCCACTAATGTACTTAATCTAGGCTTACCACTTTTGAACAAATCATATCTGAAGGTAAGCCCAGAGATTAAGTTTGGTGTGGCCACCAATTTACTTGATCTAGGCTTACTAATCTTGATCTAGGCTTCCTTCCTTTCTTCTTTCTTCTTTTCCCCTTACATATCTTTCACTACCCCCCTACCTTTTTCTTAATCGGGACGATCAAGCTCTAAGTTTGGTTTTGGAGCAAAACTTTGTTTTGCCTACTCTCTTTTGCAACCTTCCCCAATACCTTCTTCAAACCTTTAAACACACTCCCTCAACCCAATGGCACCACCAAAAACCTCAGTAGCATTAAAGAAAAGAAAGACTAAGGAACCAACTTCTGGATCCTCAAGCTCAGGTTTCAATGAGTACAAGTTTCTCTCCTCATTCAACCAAAACCATTTTTATGGTTGGGTGAGTGAGAGGGGAATCATCCCTGAGGTCGGTTTTCAGCTGGGGAGGAATGAGCACCCTGAGATCAACAGGGAGATAAACAATAAAGGCTGGACACTCTTGTGCAACCCACCAAGGAAGGTAGTGGAAAGCTTGGTGAGAGAGTTCTATGCTAATACCGTGCCTCAGCCAGGACAACCTTATGGCTATCTTAGCTATGCAAAGGGGAAATCCATTGATTACAGCCCCACTAACATAGAGAGGACGTTGATGGTAAAGCAGACAACCTCCACCTGGAGCTATGAGGAGAGAATGAAGTAACAAGACCCAAGATTTGATGAAATCCTAAATGAAATCTGTGTTTTGAATGTGCAGTGGATAAATGACAAGGATGGAAAGCCCAACTAACTGAGAAGAAGAGACTCGAGCCCCCAAGCTAGAGGGTGGCTAGATTTTGTGAGGAGGTCCCTAATCCCTACATTCAACACTTCAGAGGTGACCAAAGAGAGAGCTGTGCTCATATACAGCATCATGAAAGGTGAGAATGTCAATGTTGGGGAATTGATTGCCAACAACATCAACAAAATTCTTAAAAACACCAAAGATAGCTCAAGGTTGGCATTCCCCAGCATCGTCCAAAGGTTGTGTGATGAAGCAGGGGTGGAGAGGATAATTGATGAAGTGCTAGTGGAGCAAGAAAAACCCATAACTGCCAAGAAGATGGTCAAAGTGGTGGCTGTCAATCTACTTCAAAGGGCCAGGGAGCATAGGGCTCATGCTCATGAGCCACATGTGCAACAACAACAAGAAGAAAAAGAGGTAGAGGAGCAACCACATTTCCTAGAACTCCAACCACCACCATACCAGCAATACCAACAATTTTCAGATGAATTCAATTGGGAACAATTGCAAGGAGATGTACACCAAATGAAGGGAGACCTACACCATCTGAGGGAGGATGTCAATCGACTCAAGGAGACTCAACAACAACAATGGAGCCAAGTGAACCAGAACATCCAACAACTCCAAGGGAATTGGGAGCACATGAGGAAGGAGCAGCAAGAACAGTTTGACTGGGGAGAGGTGCGAAGTGCACTTGATAAAATCGTAGAGCAAGGCAAATGGCAACAAAGGAACCTTGCTGAGTTCAGACATCTTTATGATGCTAGAACCATTTCAAGGAGGCAATATGATATCAACACACAAGCGAAACTGAATCACTTGTGTAAGGCTGTGGCCGCTCTAAACCCAGGATACCCAACATTCATGCAAGGGATGGAGGAGTTAAGTTCAAGACAAGAAGAAATTCTGGCCAAGAATAAGGAGGACGAAAGAAACTACATGAGAAGGCTAGGATTTTGGAAGCCTAAGGACAAGAAAGCACAAGAAGGATCCTCCAACAAAGATGAAGATGACTGATAAACCACTACTTTATGGTTTATCTTGTACTCAATTGAGTGGTTTTTATTAACTCTTTACCCACTTATTCATACTATTTGCATGGTTTTATATTTCCTTCCTAATTATGTGTTTTGATTGAAAACATGCTTCTTTGATCTTATATTTGCTTATTATTAATCCTCTCTTATTACCATTAGATGCCTTGATATGTGTGTTAAGTGTTTTCAGATATTATAAGGAAGGAATGGCTTGGAGGATGGAAAGGAAGCATGCAAAAGTGGAAGGAATACAAGAAGTTGGAGAAATTGCTAAGCTGTCCAGCCTGACCTCTTCGCACTCAAACGGCTATAACTTTAGCTACAGAGGTCCAAATGATGCGGTTCTAGTTGCGTTGGAAAGCTAACGTCCGGGGCTTCGATTTGATAGATAATATGTTATAGTTTCCCTGATTCTAGGCGACACGACCGCATGATCCATGCGGCCGCATCGCAGTGACGGAAATCAGCGTGTTTGAATTCTTCTCCAACGATTTCTGGGCTGTTTCTGACCCAGTTTGTGGCCCAGAAAACACAGATTAGAGGCTATAAAGTGGGGAAATACATCTATTCATAAGGAGGGTCTCATAATTCACTTCTCATGGTTTAGATTAGTTTTGAGAGAGGTTCTCTCCTCTCTCTCTTAGGATTTAGGACTTCTCTTAGTTTTAGGAGTGACTCTCAATCCCAGGTTCTTTATTTTTATTTATTTTTCCAATTGGCTTATGAACTTTTCCATGTTATGATTTGAATATTTTATTTAATATAATTTGAGGTACTTCAGACTTATGATTGCTCTCTTTAATTTATTAATGCTCTGTGTTTATCCAAATTATTTTCATTCAAGTAGACTTTCTTCCCTTTTGGCTTTGGTTAAATAATTGGAGACTCTTGAGTTATCAAACTCATTGTTGATTGAAAATTAGAATTATTCAAGAATTAATTCGAGTTCCACTAACTCTAACTTTTCCTAAGGAAAGACTAGGACTTGAGGAATCAGAATTAATTCATCCACTTAACTTACCTTCATAGTTAGAGGTTAACAAAGTGGGAGAAAAATCCAATTCTCATCATAATTGATAAGGATAACCAGGATAGGACTTCCGGTTTTCATACCTTGCCAAGAGTTTATTTTACAGTTATTTATTTATTTTTATTGCTTGAAAATATACCTGTGTGCATTGCCCAAACTCCAGAACCCCAATTTACAAACTCATAACCAATAATAAGAACATACCTCCCTGCAATTCCTTGAGAAGATGACCCGAGGTTTGAATACTCGGTTATCAATTTCAAAGGGATTTGTTACTTGTGACAACTAAAAACGTTTGTAAGAAAGGTTGATTGCTTGGTTTAGTAACTATACTTACAACAAGAGTTTGCTATAACCTCTAAACCATCAATCTTCAGTTTTTTCAAAATGACTCTTCCCCTTCCAAAAAAGACAAAGGCAAAGGGCCAATGAACTGAAATTGGAACTGCTCAAGGTTGTAAGTCCCATGGTTGACACTCTCTAAATTATGAATCATGTTTAAGTTTTTCTCTCTGTCTTAAATTCTGTTTTTGAATAATTGCAACATTAGGATAGTTTATTTTCACTGCCTAGTTTTTTTTATCATGAAGTCTTTTGTGAGTCCTTTTTAACTTCAAGAAAGAAAATGCAATGTGTTTCAAGTTTTTACAATATCAACAAAAGCATAGTTGTCTTCATAAGAATTGTTGTGAGTTGCAAGAATAAAAGAGATTAAGACCAAGAGAGATCATTCAAAAACTAAGAAACAGGAAACTAAGTGTAGAACCTTGAATGAATAAAAGGGGAAAATAAATCATGAAAGGGCAACTAGTCCTAGGAGGTACGACAAATAAAGGTTAAGGGGTATTCCTTGAACATTTATAGAACCAAGAATTAGTAAGAAATAAAGACCAAAGGCTCTGAGCATCAACTACTAGGAGGGAAAGAAACATTAAGAAGTTCCCAAGAGTTAGAGAACCTAGTAGATGCTTGTGCTGAAGATGTGTCAAGAGGAGGCCTGGGAAAGTAAATTCTCAGGGGGTGTTTCAACACCTAGTACCCTAAAGCCAACTGGTTTGGGAGTGCAAATTGAAAGCCTAATTAAAGGGTTGTCTTGAGACAAAACACTTAGAGTCGTGGTCAATAAATAGAAAAGAAAAAGAAACAACCAAAAAGAAAATGAAATAACTCTTTCCACTTCAAGGTGACAATCAATAAAAGAGGACCCCTGAAGCTTATACTTGAAGGAACTCTCAAGGATCTAGGAACCTTTGTGACATTGAAATAAAATTATTCATGCCTGTGTTAAGCACTTAGTCCTAATCTTAGTCATGTTTGCATCTATTCAAGGCCAAAGTCTTAAGTCATAAAAAGGGGCTACTCACACTAATTTGCTTGGGACAAGCAAAGCTTAAGTTTCGTATTGTGATGACTTGCATCATCTACCCTTTTTTCTTGCATAAAAAGGACCATAAAAGGGCATAATCTCATTAAATCATTGCAATTCATGCATCAATTGATAAACATTACTGGTGCACGAAATTGTGATCTCTAGCAACGGCGCCAAAAACTTGGTACGCACGTTTATAATCTCAAATTCTTTTTCACAACTCCGATACAACTAACCAGCAAGTGCACTGGGTCGTCCAAGTAATAAACCTTACGTGAGTAAGGGTCGATCCCACGGAGATTGTCGGCTTGAAGCAAGCTATGGTGACCTTGTAAATCTCAGTCAGGCAGATTCAAATGGTTATGGAATTTTGATAATTATGATATAAAATATAAAACAGGATAGAGATACTTATGCAATTCATTAGTGAGGATTTCAGATAAGCGTATGGAGATGCTTTTGTTCCTTCTGAACCTCTGCTTTCCTACTGCTTTCATCCAATCATTCATACTCCTTTCCATGGCAAGCTGTATGTTGGGCATCATCATTGTCAATGGCTACTTCCCATCCTCTCAGTGAAAATGGTCCAAATGCGCTGTCACCGCACGGCTAATCATCTGTCGGTTCTCGATAATATTGGAATAGGATCCATTGATCCTTTTGCGTCTGTCACACACCCAACACTCATGAGTTTGAAGCTCGTCACAGTCAACCCATCCCAGATCCTACTCGGAATACCACAGACAAGATTTAGACTTTCCAGATCTCAAGAATGGCCGCCAATAATTCTAACTTATACCACGAAGACTCCGATCTTTTGGAATGGAGGCTAAGAGATAAACTCTTAATCCAAGGTAGAACGGAAGTGGTTGTCAGGCACGCGTTCATAGGTTGAGAATGGTGATGAGTGTCGAGGATCATCACATTCATCATGTTGAAGTGCAAATGAATATCTTAGAATAGGAATAAGCTTGGATTGAATAAGAAAACAATAGTACTTTGCATTAATTCATGAGGAACAGCAGAGCTCCACACCTTAATCTATGGTGTGTAGAAACTCTACCGTTGAAAATACATAAGTGATGAAGGTTCAGGCATGGCCAAATGGCCAGCCCCCTAAACGTGATCTCAGAATATAAAATTAGTCAAAGACTAACCAGAGATGTGAAATAAATCACTAAAAGTAGTTTTTATACTAAACTAGTAGCTAGGGTTACATAAGATAAGTTAAATGATGTAGAAATCCACTTCCGGGCCCACTTGGTGTGTGCTTGGGCTGAGCATTGAGCTTTCATGTGTAGAGACTCTTTTTGGAGTTAAATGCCAGGTTGTAGCCTATTTCTGGCGTTTAACTCTGATTTGCAACCTGTTTTTGGCATTTAACTCCAGAATAGGGCAGGGAGTTGGCGTTTGAACGCCAGTTTGCGTCGTCAAAACTCGTGCAAAGTATGGACTATTATATATTGCTGGAAAACACTGGATGTCTACTTTCTAACGCTTTTGAGAGCGTGCCAATTGGGTTTCTGTAGCTCCAGAAAATCCACTTCGAGTGCAGGGAGGTAAAAATCCAACAGCATCTGCAGTCCTTCTTCAGCCTCTGAATCAGATTTTTGTTCAAGTCCCTCAATTTCAGCCAGAAATTACCTGAAATCACAGAAAAACATACAAACTAATAGTAAAGTCCAGAAATGTGTTTTTTATTTAAAAACTAATAAAAATATACTAAAAACTAACTAAATCATACTAAAAACTATGTAAAAAAAAGGCCAAAAAGCGTATAAATTATCCGCTCATCAATTACAATACATTGCTTTGAAATGAGTTTGTGCTAAATTTCAGGAGAAAAAGACATCAAAAAGGGGGAGAAAACAACAAAAGAAGTTGGGCGTGTGAAACGGGCGTGCCACTTGGAGCAAACGCCACAAAATCACATGGGCGTGGCACGCCAGGAGCTGGGCATGGCACGCCAGTACAACTTTCCAGAGAGCAACAGTGAAGGCCACTAAAGGGGCGTGGCACGCCAAGCTAGGCGTGGCATGCCAAACTCACCACTTAATCCATGGGCGTGCCACTTAGTGTCGAAGGCATGGCATGCCAACTTTAAAATCACTTGGGCGTGCCACTTGAGGAACCAGGCGTGGCACGCCAAAGCTAAGAAGGACACAAATGAATGGGCGTGCCACTTGAGAAGCTTGGCGTGGCTGATGACAAGTCATCTTAGCCTATTTTAACTAGTCTTTTTCTTTTGTTTTCATTAGAATTATGCACTTTCTTGAGCTACAAGCAAGCCAATTAGGTAAATTTTCATGTTTCCTTTGATTTAATCAACCATGTATGAATTCATGCTATTTCATGAGGTTTTATACTATAATTGTTACATATTATGAAAGAATGAATATCTCATGATTTCAAGCATAGCTTTGATGTGTTTGGTTGATTAATGATAGGTGAAGAAAGCTTGGAGAAAGGTTGAAGCAAGAAGGAATAGCTAGGAGTAAAGAGAAGACAATGGAATAAGTGAAATTGAACCAGGAAGCAAAAAGCTGGACCTAAAGTTAGCCTCAAACTTTTGCACAAACTTTTGGGTGATAAGTTAGCCCCAACGTTAGCCCCCTAACTTTGAGGCTAACGTTGGCATGAAGAAAACCTCCCTGGGCACCAAAAGTTTGCGCCAACGTTAGCCCCCTAACTTGGTGGCTAACGTTGGCACATGAAAATCACAAGGGGAGGAGCAAAAGTTTGCGCCAACGTTAGCCCCTAACTTGGTGGCTAACGTTGGCGCCACAAGTGGACAAGGTAAGGCCAACGTTAGGGCCAAAGTTAGACCCCTAACTTTGGCACCAACGTTGGTATCAGATGGATATAGCTGCTGATATGAAAAGTTTGGGCAAAAGTTAGCCCCCTAACTTTTGCTCAAACTTTTGGTCCAACTTTTGCAAAACTCAAACCCGGTTCAATTGGTTCGTTTTGGTTCCTCTTCAAACTCCAAGAGCAATTAACCAAGGCCTCTTTCAACCCAATTCCACCAAGAGCAAAGGCCCAACTCAAGGCTTGAAGATCATTGGAAGAAAGTGTATAAATAGGATAGAATTCAAGTTCTTCAGGGAGCTTTCTTTTGGAATTTTCATAATAGTTTTCGGAGAGCTTTTGATATTGAGTGATCTTTAATTTCTTTGTCTTGGGGAAGGAGAATACACTTCTCTTCCTCTCAGTTTTATTACTTTCAATTTCAATTACAATTGTCTTGGATTTTTGGATTGGAGAATTGAAGAAATTCTGTTTCAATCTCAACCTTGGATCTGACTGCTTTATTTACTGCTTGATTGAATTTCAATTTCTGTTAATTGCTCTTTATCCACTTTCTTTGAATTTCAATTACAATTTCTTGTTGGATCTAGGAAGGCATTGAGATCTAGACTTGGTTTTCTAGTCTCTGGGTCCTGAGATCTAATTTCCCAATTTTACATTTTCTGTTTACTATTTTCATGTTCATTTACTTTTCTGCTTCAACATCCAATCTAACCCAAACCTTCTTCTACTTCTCTGTTTGATGCAATTTACTTTTCCTTGTTTAAATTCTGCAAATCCAATCCCCAATTCCCTTTACAATTCCAGCCGTTTACATTTCTTGCACTTTAAGATTCCGCAATTTACTTTTCTTGCATTCTAAGTTTCTGCTATTTAATTTCTTGTTCTTTAAGATTCAGCACTTTAATTCCCTGTTCTCTTTACTTCCATGCAATTTAATTTCTGCAAATCACAAAACACTCAACCAAATCTTGATTCGCTTGACTAAATTAACCACTAAGCTAAAATTGCTCAATCCTTCAATCCCTGTGGGATCGACCTCACTCCCGTGAGTTTTTATTACTTAATACGACCCGGTACACTTGCCGGTTAGATTTGTGTGTTTTGGGAGAAATTTATTTTTCACCAAAATACTCATCAGTGGCACGCTGGTACAAAATTCCAGAGAGGAAGTTGAAGGTTAAAAAGGCTGGGCGTGCCACTTGAGCATCTAGGCGTGGCACGCCAACGTACAGAAAGGCCAAAGCAAAGACTGGGCGTGCCACTTGGTGTCGAAGGCGTGGCACGCCAGCTCAAGATCCTTACCTGGGCGTGCCATTTGAATGCTAGGCATGGCACACCAGCTATTGGAACCAAGGGAAATGATGGGCGTGGCACGCCAACACCTGGGCGTGGCACGCTAGTTATACTTTCCAGAGAGGGAGAAACAAGGCCAACCATATGGGCGTGCCACTTGGCATCAAAGGCGTGGCACGCCAACTTTAAATATCAACTGGGCATGCCACTTGAGTCCCGGGCGTGGCACGCCACCATCACCAATCACCCAAGAGAAGACATGGGCGTGCCACTTAAGTTCTGGGCGTGGCACGCCAAGCAGAGGAACCAAGCACATGAAGGGCGTGGCACGCCAAACCCTGGGCGTGCCACGTTAGTTCAACTTTCCAGAGAGAGAGACCAAGCACAAAGCATGGGCGTGGCACGCCAAACCTTGGGCGTGCCACGCTAGTTCAAATTTTCAGAAGCTAACAATGAGAGGAAAAGGCCTGGGAATGCCACTTGAGCTCGAAGGCGTGGCACGCCAGGCTAACCAAGGCTTTAAAAAGGCCTGGGTGTGCCACTTGGGCTCGAAAGCATGGCACGCCAGGCTACCCAAGGCTTAAAAAACCCTGGGCGTGCCACTTAGTGTCGAAGGCGTGGCACGCCAGGGTTGTCAGTGAAGGGAGGCGTGCAACTTGAGGAATGGGCGTGGCACGCCAAGGCAGAATCAGAGCAAGGCGTGGCACGCCACTGAAGCGCCAATCACACGCCAGCTGTGAGATCACGTTTTATGAGTTTTTTTTTTACTCCTTCTCAATCATGTAAGATAGATCTATGGCGGACTGTGAGTAATTGAACCCCAATCTCTTGGTGATTTAATTTTTCTTCACATAATCAATTGCAAATCTCTGGATCTAATTGCTCATGAGAAGAGGTGAAGTTCAATTTCTAATCCGAATGCTACACAACTCTCAAGACCTCAACTCAAAGAGGTTATATGTCATGTACCAACTAAGAGTGTATTCGTCAAGAGAATTATGAGACAAGAGCTTCAAACTGAATTTCATGATCCCTCTCTCGAGGCTCTAATGAAATTCTAATAGATTCAATCCCTCTCTCAATGGTGATTGAATCTTTGAAACACAGAAACTCTTTCTTAGAAAAACAGGCATGATTTCCAATCTCGTACTATATAAATCTAAAGATTCCAATATTAGAGAGGTTACATATCACAATACCAACTCTAAATCAAAATCAACTTCATTATGCCAAAAGAGTTCAAACTGAACCCTATGATCCCTCTATCGAGGCTCACACTAGGATTCTAATAGATCCAAGGATCTTTAAAGAACAAAACTCTCTTGTAAAAATTCTAATAGATCTCCAAGTATGAAGATAGAATGAAGAAGAGAAGAAGAAATGAACATCAAATCAATCAAAATTGAAATAGAGCTCCTTTTCCAAATTGCATGAAAGTAAAATGCATAAAAATAAAAATGAAGATTAAGATTTCAAAACTGAAAATGAAAATTCAAGAATTCATAAATGAGAATTATAAACCAAAACTAAACTACTACTAAGGAAGAAAAGAAGAGAAAAGAAAGAAGAGTGTATTAGGGAAGGGGTCCGAAGACCCATTCCCCTTGGAGTGTGCCAATTCACAGAAGTGTGAACTGGTCTTCACTCTCTCCCCCTTCCTTCAATTCTCCGTGGTTGGTCTCCTCTTTCTCTCTGAAAACTAATGCCTATATATAGGCTTTCCTAAAATACAAACTAAAATGAAAAGCAAATTAAATTGAATAAAAATTCCTCTTCTAGATGCTTCTTGTGCCTTTGATTAAGTGATGTTAATGGGCTCTGCTTTCTTGAGATTTAAGTGGACTTGTAGTGAAGTTAATTGAGCAAAAATGAGGCTCCCAGGCTGGCGTAGAGCTTTTGAGGTGAGCGTAGCGCTCTTGCACCCACGCGTACGCGTCGACCACGCATGCGCGTCATAAGGCTTTTTGGCACTGGTCACGTGTACGCGTCATCCACGCGTACGCATCATCTGCAGCGCTTTTGAGAAGAGCATAAATTCGTGCCAAAGGCGCTCTTCCATAAGTACGCCTTGTCCATGTGTGCGCGTGGTCTTCAAAATTTGTCAATTTCTCGCGTATGCTTTATACACGCGTGCACGCGACCCTTCAAAAATGTCACTATCATGCGTACGCGTCAACCACGCGTACGCATCACCAGCCAAATATCACTATCACGCGTATGCGTCACCCACGCATACGCGTTGCCAGCTAAATTTTCCCTCTTCTATCGCAGGCGCTCTTGGAGAAGAATGTAGTGCCAAAGGCGCTCCTCCTGGACACACAGAGCGCTCTTGAAAGGGAGCATAACGCCAAAGGCACTGTCTTGGTTGCATAGCGTTATTGGGAGGGAGAACGTAGCGCCAAAGGCGCTCTCCTAACTAAGATGCAAATGCATCGGTTGGTACCACCTCCTTGTTTCCCTCTGCTTCTGCTTTGCCTATCATCAAGCAAAAAAGTGCCTCAAGGTAATATACAAGATGATCTTTATATATTAACTGTGCTAATAATACTCAAAATCAAAACTTTACTTAGTGTGATCTATTTTATCACATTTACCCTGTATATCAGCTAAAATTCACCTATGCTTGAGATTTTATTTCATGCAGAGATATTTCATGCTATTACTTATTTATTAACAAAATTTGTATGAAAACTAAACTAAAATCTACTAAAATAACAACTAAAAATAGGCAATGATGCACCCGCATCACAACACCAAACTTAAGCCTTGCTTGTCCCCAAGCAAGAAAAGAATTATACACAAAGAATTCTCTTTATGGGAATGTGCTGAGGAATTGCTTATGATGCTTTAGTGAGTGAAGTGACTAAGTGATAATGGGAGCTAACTTCAATTGCATGGTTATGCAAGGATTCCAGTGCTCATTAGTCGTTACATCTTGGAAGTCTTAGATCTTCGGAGTGTCATTTAGATGGTAATATGGAATCCACTTTATAGATTATCACCTTGAAGCAGCACTTATTCATCTTGGCCTCGACTCTAGGTGTCATGTCTCAAAGCGGCCCTTTATGATAAGTTTTCAATCAATACTTCCAACCCAGTTGTGTTAAGTTATTAGGTGATGAAACACCCCTTAGGATTTACTCACTCAGGCCTCTCTCTTTGACACAATTCCACCAAAAGTATTTAACTAGGACAATACTCTTCGAGTTTTTTGTATCTTTCTTTTTCTTCCTAGTAATTGATGCTCAGAGCCTTGGGCTTATTCTTTGTTTTTCTTTTTTTTCTTTTGTTTTCTTTTGTTACTGCTTCTTGGATTAATAGATTTTTGAGAATTTTCATAACACTTTTCCAAATTTAAATTCTTGTCTATGAGCTCCCATGCAAGTTTTCACAAACATGAAACCTCAATACACAATCACACAATCAGACCATTTCTCTTAATCTTTAGTTTGCCTCAAAATTGATAAAATTCCTCAACACTTTCCTTTCAAAAGAATGATTTTCAATTTAAGTGTAATGGGTGCAAGAAAATGCAAAAGCAAGGTGCAATGAGAAGGAGTGAATCATGCTTATTACTAGAAGAAACTAAACAGAACAGAAAACAGAACAGCGAACTTGAAAGCAAAGGACATTCATGATTTCATTTAAGCATACTGGGAGTAAATAAGAAGGAAAGGAACTTTACAACCTTTGTAGCTCATCTTCACCCTTGTTGTCCTTTCTTGTATACTTTCTCCCTCCAATCACCATCTTAGAATGAGTGCTTTGCCGGCAAGCAACAAGTAGGAGCAGTAGTGCTGGGATTGTGATTAATCATGAATGTCAAAAAGAAACACAATATAAGTAATGCATGAATTTAAGCAAGCTTGGTTAAAGATAACTGATAAACCCATATTTTATGATATATTTTGTGCTTAGTTTCAGTGATTTATTCAATCCTTCACCCACTTATTCATATTAATTGCATAGTTTTACTTTTCCTTCCTCATTTTGTGATGTATGTGAAAAACATGTTTCCTATGCTTTAAAACTAATTATTTTAATTATCTTTAATTCCATTCGATGCTATGACTAGTGTGTTGAGTAGTTTCAGATCTTCTAAGGCAGGAATGACTTAAAGGATGGAAAGGAAACATACAAAAATGGAAGGAAAGCACAAAACAGAGTTTCTAAAGAAACTGGCATCCACGCGATCGCATGGGCGACGCGGACGCATGCCAAGCGCGAATCAACAGCTACGCGGCCGCATGACTGACGCGACCGCGCGCCGTAAGCAAAACACATATGACGCGGCCGCATGACTGACGCGACCGCGTGACAAGAAAAGCTCCGAATGACATGACCGCGTGACCCACGCGGACGCGTGATAGAGGCCACGCACCAGAAATTGTAGAAAACGCTCCCAACGATTTCTGAAGCCCTTTTCGGCCCAAATCCAAGTCCAGAAGGCATAGACCAGAGGTTATGAAGTGAGGGAATGCATCCATTCATAGAGAGACGACTTTAGTTTAGTTTTCATGAGTTAGATTTAGTTTGGAGAGAGGTTCTCTCCTCTCTCTTATGATTAGGATTTAGGATTTCTCTTAATTCGGGAGTAACTCTCGATCCCAGGTTTAATGTTCCTTTACTTCAAGCTTATCTTTTACTTTTATTCACTACTTTAGTTGATTATTTACTTTTGCAATTTAATTTATGAATTCTTCCATGTTACAGATTATTATTTTGGATTAATGTTATTTGAGGTATTTCAGTTAATATTGCTTTCTTTAATTTATTAGTTACAATTATTCCCAATCTGAAGACATTCTTATTGCAGTAGATTTACTTTTCTCCTTTTGGTTTTGGTTAAAAAATCAGTAACTCAAGAGTTATCAACTCAAACATGCTTGATAATTGTTATCTTTGTTAATTGAATTGAGCTTCAAGAATCCCAATCTTTTCTTAGAAAATAAAATAGGATCCGAAGATCAATCCAATGAATCCCTTGACCTTCCTTTATCTTAGTAAAGGTTAACAAAGTGGATTTAAGATTCAATTCTCATAATCATTGATAAGGATAGCCAGGATAGGACCTCTAGCTTCTCATACATTGCCAAAAGTTTATTTACAGTCATTTATTTATTTTACTTGCCATTTAAATTGCTTGTTCTTCATTTACTTTATTCGCTAATTAAACTATTCACTCCTCATTCTCAAAACCCTAATTTACAATCTCCATAACCAATAATAAGAACATGCTTCACTGCAATTCCTTGAGAAGACGACCCGAGGTTTAAATACTCGGTTATCAATTTCAAAGGGGTTTGTTACTTGTGACAACCAAAATGTTTGTACGAAGGGATTTCTGTTAGTTTAGAGACTATATCTACAACGCGACTGTTTTTATAAAATTCTTTATTGGCAAAAATCCTAACGTCAAAATGGCGCCGTTGCCGGGGAATTGCAATCGTGTGCCTTATTATTGGTTATTGTAAATATTCTTCTTTTACTTGTTTATTTGTTTTTATTTTTCCCTTTTATTTTCATCAGCTACTATGAATTCTCACCCCTTTCTCTTTGAGTTTGGTTCTAATGTTATTGAAAGAAATGAAAGTTATAACAGGACTATGCATCAGGTCAAACCAATCAAGGATGGATGGAGCCGAGAGGACCTAATCAACCCTTTAGGCAACAACACCCTCCAAGATATCATGGACAAAGACCATTCTGCAATGCATACCCAGCTGAAAGATATGGTGGACAACCTTGTAACTACCAACAAGCCCCACCACGTGCCTATAGACCATCCTCTCAATATAACCTCGAACCACCACGCTAACAAGCTTCTTTTCACCATTCACCACCACATGATCCTCATTTACCCCAGCTCCAATCCAATCACTCCCAAACACCACCACTTCCCCCTGTACCACGTCCAAACCTATCACCCCGGGAATCAGAGATTCGCCTCAAGGAAACAGCAGATCAACTTCAAACAACTATTCATCAACTTGTGCAAGCAATAAGTCAATTACTTGTCAGACGTTCGAACATTCAAGGACCTCCCACAACACCATGTGGACAATCTAATGAAGAGCGTAGCATGAAGGAGATACTAGAGACTCCAGTGGACATGACAGATCCTGACTTCGTACTAGAACAAGTAGAGGAAGCTGTCACTGTACAAGAAGAAGAGTTGGTTGAAGACTTAGGAGACGCTGAACCCCATGGGGATCCAGAGTTGTGGAGAATTCTGTTAAGGATGTTACAATTGATGCTAAGGAGGATAGTGCACAATCTCCAAAGCTAAGCTTTTATGAAGAACTAGATAGGATAATTCCAGAAGCAAGTTTCCTTGATGATGATAATGAACTTGCATCCGCAAGTGAATTCTCTGAGATCGAAGACTCTTCCCCAGATGAATACGAAGATGACGCGGAGGTAGATTTCTCTAAATCGCCCATTTATAACTCAAGTGATGAGGAAGACATAGATGGCTTTGATCAGGACGATGTTACATTTGAAGAATTCTGCAAAGAAGTGGAGAATTTCACAGAAGAGAACAAGGGAGTAGAACTCACAGAACCACTAGAACCACCTACCCTAAGGCCATTACCACCCAATACAAGCTTCAAGTGGGTACAATCCTTAACTTTTAACTGTATTTTTCCACTTGAATATGGTTTGCTTGAAACAGATGGCCAAGTTAGAACTCTCTGTGGCTTTAAGAGTAAAAGGGAAATGGCTCGTACTCAGAGCTGGTGCACAAGGTTCGATAAGGTTCCACGCTTCAACTTGAAGTGCACGGATTGGCATCATGATCAACCAGATGGATCTCGAAAAACGTTTGGTTATCCTGGTGAGAATCTAATCTCTAAACCGCCCAGATGGAAACGTATAGATCAAGACGAAGGCGGATTTAAAAGCAAAGTTTGGGATCCTGGAATCTATGCTAACATTCGTCACCCCAGGAGTCTGAAAATTTGTTTGAAGCTGCCCAGAAGCTTCACGTGCCTAGTTTGGGACCCTGGAGGCTATTGGCATTCCAAGCATTGGTGGAGATTTCTGGATGAATTTAAGCATAAGCCGCCATAACAGGAAGCTCCTGCAATGTCCAACTTAAGGACTTTAACTAAAAGTGCTAGGTGGGAGACAACCCACCATGGTATGATCGTTCATTTTTCAATTTTTATTTTGTTTTGTTTGTTTTCAAGTGTTATTTTATTTTATAATATTGAACCTGGAATTTTGCATCGCATTCATATTAATCATTGCATTCTGCATACTGCATAAAAAAAAGAGAGAAGGTGCTCCACGCGACCGCATCATCCATGCGATCGCGTCAAATAGCGTAAAACATTACCCACGCGGCCGCGTGACCTGGAGATCGGCGTAAAGATCCAACGTCCAGAAAGTTAGGCTGGAATCGTGCGGCCATTGTGCGTTTCGCACAATTGACCCACGCGATCGCGTCACTCATGCGATCGTGTCACTTGCACAATACCAATCCCACGCGATCGCGTGAACGACGCGATCGCATCGCATGGATTGCACCACACCCCAAAAGGAGACAGAGAGTTGCGCTGAAACGACGCTGGATTTGTGCGTTTAGCACAAATTCCAGCGACGCGATCGCATGCCCCGGGGGATCGCGTCATTTACTCTTTTTGCCCTCCACGCAATCGCGTCATTTACGCGATCGCGTCACACCATTTTTTCGCTCCAGCCACGCGACCGCGTCCCCCACGCGGCCGCGTGGATTCAAATTTATAACCCCCCAGCCACGCGAACCCTACCAGTCGTGCCCCCCCCCCCCAAACCTTTCTTCTCCCTCTCTTCTCCTCCAATCCAACCATCACCACCCAGCCACCACCACGCCACCGCCGACCACCCAGAACCCGCCGCCACCCACCCCCTTCCTCCTTCCCCCTTCTTTCTTCTTCTTCCTTCTCCTCTCTCCCTCCAACGCCACTGCCCCTCTTCCACGACCACCACCCACCGTCGCCGGCCCAACCCAGCCGCGCCCCCCATCCGCCACCCACCCCTTCCCCTCTCCCTCCTACCCCCATTACCCCTCTTTTCCCTCCCTGCCCTTCCGAACAGCATCACCGCCGCCGCGCCAGATGCCGTCACCACCACCCCCAGCCACCTTTCTGCCCATTCTCCCTAGTTCGCCTACCAGATTCCGCCGAACGCCACCCTTTTATCCTTTCGTCGTTGGTTCCTATTTTTCTTTTCTGTTATTGTTCATCTTTATGCTAGTTAGATATGCATGTTGTAGTGGATTTTAGGATGTTAGGTAGCCTAGGATGTGGTTAGTGGCTTTAGGTCTGTTTAATTGCATTGTTCTTGTTTCTTGTTTCTTTATTTTTGCAATTCTGCTGATGCTGTGCTGTTAGTTTTCTTCATATGATATAATTTCTTGTTTCATGCTGCTCTTTACTCTGAATTTTCATGTTTATATTCCTTATATGTAAGTACAGCTTTAATTTTGATTCATATGAACTATTTGCCTGCTATTTATTTTTCGGGACAATCCAATTTTAGTCGGAATGCTGCCCAAATTTCTGTAAAATGTTTCCATTCATGTTTTGGTTTTGCCATTTTGAAATCTGTTTTACTTTGCTTTAACCAAACCATTCATGAATGCCCGAGCAAGTTTTCTTATCCTTTTTGATTTCCTGGTTCCTCCACTGCATTTTTGATGTTTGATTCCAAATTTCTGCTTTTTCTGTATCTATTTGAATCATCATCAAACTATTTTACTTGTTTGGATATGAGTTACTTATCGCTTCTAACTGTGAATACTTGTTACTTGGAATATTTTCATTATGCCACTTACTTTATCCCACTTCTACTAACTCACTAATTTTCACCTCCTAAACTCTTTTTCAATTCTAACCAACCTAACCTTTCAAAAACTTCTTTTCTGATTTTCTTTCACTTTCTCTTAACATTCTAACCAAGGCATGATGTTTATTTTTCTATTTCACATGAATTCTATTCCATTTTGGATTGTAAATTCTTCTTTTCGAACTTTTAACTCCTATTCAATCCTTAATGCACTTTTACTTAGCTCATATTCATTACTCTCCTGCTCCTTTGCCACTATGTGCTTCTCTTGTTAACCGCCTCCTTGTTTTCCTGTTTTTATTATATCCTTGAATTCTGTTTTTCAGGATGTCGGACTCCCACAGAAAAGGGAAAGGAAAGGCAACAACTGGCAAATGGAAAAGAGGAGAAGCCTCTATGTCTATCATTGATCTCATGCATGATGCCTCCTTGCGGGAGAAAAATTTTACCCCGCAGGAGAAGGCCGACCAGCTAATCCCTACTACTGATCCAGTAAAGTTTGCAAACCGATACTGTGAGCTGAGTTATCCGGTGTTTGCAACCTCCAGGAACCTATACCTGGAGAGGACTCTGAAGATCCCAAAAGAACTTCAGCAATACACCTCTGACCAGATCAAACAAAGAGGCTGGTTCTTCCTGGAGAGACCTCTGACTGAGGTCAATGCATCTTGGGTTAGAGAATTCTACTGCAATTACTTCAAGACTTCCCTAGATGCAGTGAACCTCAGAGGGAA
Organism: Arachis ipaensis; assembly: GCF_059453495.1. NCBI lineage: Eukaryota > Viridiplantae > Streptophyta > Magnoliopsida > Fabales > Fabaceae > Arachis > Arachis ipaensis. The sequence goes on along the minus strand of NC_142436.1, from coordinate 69,276,239 downwards.
GCAGATTCTGGTTATCAGAAAGCTGAGGAAGACATGCGCTTTATGCGATTTGATTGGGATGCAGTAAAGGCCCGGATAGCCCTTGACCCAACCGTTCCTTGGATTATGGGTCTGAACACCACCATGCCAAAGGGAATCAAGCACATTTACCTGAATGATGAGGCTTAGCTATGGCATCAGATACTTAGCAACTTTATTATGCCGAGTACTCACGAGACTGAGATACCAGCCGCTATGATCACCCGCCTATGGTGTGTGATGAAGGGTAAGAACCTGTACCTGCCACGCTTTATCCGGTTCTACATGGCCAGGGTCCACGTCCGAGGCACTCTTCTCTTTCCATATTTGATCACACAGCTAGGTCGTTGAGCTGACGTGCCTTGGGAGGATGCTAATGAGAGGCCACCTGCTGCAGAATGCAAGAAGATTATCCCGCACAGCAGGAACTTTCTGGCCTTGGGCTACAGACCTCCATTCCTCAGTGCTCCTGGTGACACTGCCACACCATCTGCCGGCCCCTCTTCCTCTACAGCTACACCTGCCACCACCACTGCACCTCCACCTGCCCCAGAGCCCATCTATCATCTAGTGCACCGCCTGTTTCGACGGCTTGACCAGATGGAGCGTCACAACAAGCGACGCTATGAGCACCTGAAGCTGATGATACGATCTGGCGACATCCCCTCTGAGCCTGACACACCATCCGAGGCATCTGAAGAGGAGGTGGATGATCCCGAGGCAGAGACCCATCCACAGAGCGAGGCAGAGTAGGCAGGCACCCAGCAGGCAGCACACCATCAGGAGGCTCCGCCTCAGATTCAGGCTGTAGACCCTGAGATCCCTCTTCAGTCATCACCTCCTCCACAGCAGTCAGACCCTCAGATCACCACCTCAGAGACCCCAGTGACCCGTCCTTCCAGTGATGACACCCCTTCACACCCTGCTTGACTGAGCATCAGGGACGATGCTACATTTTAAGTGTGGGGAGGTCGCCATCTCTGGCGTTCTTTTTTTTTGGTGAACCACTACATACTCTTTTTATTTATTTTGCTATTTTTCTGTATTTTTCTTTTTATTTCTATTTTGCAGTACTTATACATTGCTATTTTCATGTATTTATACTCTATTTCTGCATTTTGCATTTTTAGTTCATATTTTAGCCACTCAGTTTAGTTGCAATTCTAACTTATTAGTTATAGAAATTGTGGATTGATTAGTATAGTTTACCCTTTCTTAGCATAAGATAACTTGGAATAGATTGAAAAGAAAAAGGAAGTAAACTAGAGACTTTAACAGAATCAAAATAATCCACACACTTTGTACATATAGCATTACATGTTAGTTAGTTAACAACATTTCATCAAGGAGAAACACTAGAACTTTAAATCCACCTTAAGTTTTACCTTGAGAATAATGTGAATTTTTAACTAAACCTACATGACATACATAATTGATAAATGATTTTTGAGCTAGAGAACACATAGCTTGTGAGTTTTGAGCTTAATTGTATGGTTACATTCAAACCATAATTTTTATTCCTGTGTGTTCCGCCCTTCTTTTATATTCTGGTATTCTTTACTTTGTTTTAATCTATATGTCCGATTATAGATTAGAAATACATACCAAGAAAGTGATTGAGGCCATTATTTGATTTTAGCTCACCTATCCCAAAATAGCCTACCCTTTACATCTCTCTTGTTAGCCCCCTTGAGCCTTTAAATCCCCTTTTATTCTATTAGCCACATTACTAGCCTTAAGCAGAAAAACAAAATAAAATCCCAAGTTGAATCCTTGGTTAGCTTAAGATAGAAAATTATGTATAGTTTAAATGTGGAAAAACCTATTGGGAACATGGATGATAAAAATAAAAGGGTTGAAAAGAATTAAAATAATTCAAAATAAGAATTTTTGGGAAGCATGCTCATGTGAAATCGAAATAATTGAATTACCATGTGCAATAAAAAAAAGAGAAGATTTTATTCTTCAGTATTTGAATAAAGGGGACACAAAAAGAATTCCCCAATTGTGAAATAAAGCAATGCACATGGGATAAAAATAAACATTGAGATATGAGCATGTAACATCAAAAGTGAGAAAACATGGAAAATAGGTAAAGAAGCTTTGATTTAGAAAGTATGTATGTTAGGTGAGATCTTAGTCTAATTAAGGATTCACTTATTAGCTCACTCAGCCTTATACATATACCCTTACCTTTACCTTGGCCCCATTACAACCTTACTTAAAGACCTCATGATTTTTGGTATGACTATATTCTATGATTGTTGATTGGTTAGATGAAGAACAAAGTTATAGAAAGTAAGAATAAAAAAGAAGAATAGAGTGATTAACCCAATAAACACTGAGTGATTAGAGAGTAAACACAAAATCCAGTGAGGGTTCAATAGCTCATTAACATTTATCTCTGTTTAAATTATTAATTGTCTTGCAAAGTTTATAAAATGCTTTTCTCTCCCATTTCAATTGTAAAGGCACTTTATCACTATCTAAGGTTTGGCTATATATATACATGACTCCTTGAGAATGTGAATTAATTTAACTACATGCAAGCTTTATATACAAGTGAATAAAAATTAGAATTGCATGATGCATTATTCATTTAGGTAGTTGCATTTAGATTAGATTGCATTACATGACATTCCATCACTTTAACCTTACTTTTCACCTTGGATTTAGCATGAGGACATGCTATTGTTTAAGTGTGGGGAGGTTGATAAACCCATATTTTATGATATATTTTGTGCTTAGTTTGAGTGATTTATTCAATCCTTCACCCACTTATTCATATTAATTGCATAGTTTTACTTTCCCTTCCTCATTATGTGATGTTTGTGAAAAACATGTTTCCTATGCTTTAAAACTAATTATTTTAATTACCTTTAATTCTATTCGATGCTGTGACTAGTGTGTTGAGTAGTTTCAGATCTTCTAAGGCAGGAATGACTTAAAGAATGGAATAGAAACATACAAAAATGGAAGGAAAGCACAAAACGGAGTTTCTAAAGAAACTGGCATCCACGTGATCGCATGGGCGATGCGGACGCATGCCAAGCGCGAATCAACAGCTACGCGGCCGCATGACTTACGCGACCGCGCGCCGTAAGCAAAACACATATGACGCGGCCGCATGACTGACGCGACCGCGTGACAAGAAAAGCTCCGAATGACGCGACCGCGCGACCCACGTGGACGCGTGATAGAGGCCACGCACCAGAAATTGTAGAAAACGCTCCCAGCGATTTCTGAAGCCCTTTTCGGCCCAAATCCAAGTCCAGAAGGCATAGACCAGAGGTTATGAAGTGAGGGAATGCATCCATTCATAGAGAGACGACTTTAGTTTAGTTTTCATGAGTTAGATTTAGTTTGGAGAGAGGTTCTCTCCTCTCTCTTAGGATTAGGATTTAGGATTTCTCTTAATTCGGGAGTAACTCTCGATCCCAAGTTTAATGTTCCTTTACTTCAAGCTTCTCTTTTACTTTTATTCACTACTTTAGTTTATTATTTACTTTTGCAATTTAATTTATGAATTCTTCCATGTTACAGATTATTATTTTGGATTAATGTTATTTGAGGTATTTCAGTTAATATTGCTTTCTTTTATTTATTAGTTACAATTATTCCCAGTCTGAAGACATTCTTATTCCAGTAGATTTACTTTTCACCTTTTGGTTTTGGTTAAGAAATCAGTAACTCAGGAGTTATCAACTCAAACATGCTTGATAATTGTTATCTTTGTTAATTGAATTGTGCTTCAAGAATCCCAATCTTTTCTTAGAAAATAAAATAGGATCCGAAGATCAATCCAATTAATCCCTTGACCTTCCTTTATCTTAGAAAAGGTTAACAAAGCGGATTTAAGATTCAATTCTCATCATCATTGATAAGGATAGCCAGGATAGGACCTCTAGTTTCTCATACCTTGCCAAAAGTTTATTTACAGTCATTTATTTATTTTACTTGCCATTTAAATTGCTTATTCTTCATTTACTTTATTCGCTAATTAAACTATTCACTCCTCATTCTCAAAACCCCAATTTACAATCTCCATAACCAATAATAAGAACATACTTTCCTGCAATTCCTTGAGAAGATGACCCGAGGTTTAAATACTCGGTTATCAATTTCAAAGGGGTTTGTTACTTGTGACAACCAAAACGTTTGTACGAAGGGATTTCTATTGGTTTAGAGACTATATCTACAACGCCACTATTTTTATAAAATTCTTTACTGGCAAAAATCCTAACGTCAATAACACTACAGTCCTAAGAAGCAAAAGGTATTATGGTTGTACAAATTGGTGGTGTTGCTAAATATATTACATCGAAAAATAAGTGGCACACCAAACTTAGTGTGACACTTTCTCTTGGAATTGATGCAAGCATCGAGAAATATTGAAAACAGATTATTGCAGGGCAATACCAAACTTAGAATGTAATCATATGCCCATTTTATTTGAAAGAAAGCTAAGTGAAAGAAACTGTTGTATTAATAGCACAATCACCAAGAGCCATAGATGTCACGAATAGAGGCTTCTTGGTGAGGCATTAACACAAACAGTCAAAGAGCATAGAAAATAAAGAAAAAAAGCAATTAAATGAACAAGACAAAAAAGAAAATGTCTAATCTAGGTAATCAACTACCAGTAGATTGTCAATCACAATTAATCCCCGGCAACAGCGCCAAAAACTTGCTACGAAAAAATTAATTTCACGTATTACTTACCGGCAAGTTTACCGGGTCATATCAAGTAATAAAACTTACTTAGAGTGAGGTCGATCCCACGAGGATTAAAGGATTAAGCAATCAATAGTTAGTTGATTAATCTAGTTAGGCGGTTTATATTGGAGCGATAATCAAACAAGAAATGTAAATGGCTAGAAATTAAAAGAAAATAATAAAGTGCAAGGAAAGTAAATGACATGAATATAAAGTTCTGGAAAGTAAAATTGCAAGAAAGTAAAGAACATGAAAGAAAGTGCAGGAAAATAAAGTGCTGAAAAGTAAAATGCAAGGAAAATGAAAGTATAAGAAAGTAAATGACGGAAAGTAAAGATGGTAAACATAAGGGATTGTAGATGTTGATTCCTCTTGAATTAATGGGTCTCACTCCTTCTCAATCATGTAAGATAGATCTATGGCGGACTGTGAGTAATTAAACCCCAATCTCTTGGTGATTTAATTTTTCTTCACATAATCCATTGCCAATCTCTTGATCTAATTGCTCACGAGAACAGGTGAAGTTCAATTTCTAATCTAAATGCCACACAGCTCTCAAGACCTCAACTCAAAGAGGTTATATGTCACGTACCAACTAAGAGTGTATTAATCAAGAGAATTATGAGACAAGAGCTTCAAACTGAATTTCATGATCCCTCTCTCGAGACTCACATGAAATTCTAATAGATTCAATCACTCTCTCGATGGTGATTGAATCTTTGAAGCACAGAAACTCTTTCTTAGAAAAACAAACAGGATTTCTAATCTCATACTACATAAATCCAAAGATTCTAATATTAGAGAGGTTACATGTCACAATACCAACTCTAAATCAAAATTAACTTCATTATGCCAAGAGAGTTCAAACTGAACCCTATGATCCCTCTCTCGAGGCTCACAATAGGATTCTAATAGATCCAAGGATCTTTGAAGAACAAAACTATCTTGCAAGGATTCTAATAGATCTCCAAGTATGAAGACAGAATGAAGAAGAGAAGAAGAAATGAACATCAATTCAATCAAAATTGAAACAGAGCTCCTTTCCCAAATGCAGAGGGAATTAAGTGGTCATTGCTCTCAAATAAAAATCAAATTGCATGAAAGTAAAGTGCATAAAAATAAAAATGAAGATTAAGAATTCAAAACTGAAAATGAAAATTCAAGAATTCATAAATGAGAATTACAAACCAAAACTAAACTACTACTAAGGAAGAAAAGAAGATAAAAGGAAGAAGAGTGTATAAGGGGAGAGGTCCGAAGACCCACTCCCCTTGGAGTGTGCAAATTCACAGAAGTTCAAAGTGGTCTTCACTCTCTCCCCCTTCCTTCAATTCTCCATGGTTGGTCTCCTCTTTCTCTTTGAAAACTAATGCCTATATATAGGCTTTCCTAAAATACAAACTAAAATGAAAAGCAAATTACAATTGAATAAAAATTCCTATTCTAGATGCTTCTTGTGCCTTTGATTGAGTGATTTTAATCGGCTCTGCTTTCTTGAGGTTTAAGTGAACTAAGAATGAAGTTCATTGAGCAAAAATGAGGCTCCCAGGCTAGCGTAGCGCTTTTGAGGAGAGCATAGCTCTCTTACACCTATGCGTACGCGTCGTCCATGTGTGTGCGTCATAAGGCTTCTTGGCACTGGTCACGCGTACGCGTCACCCACGCGTACGCATCATCTGCAGCGCTTTTGAGAAGAGCGTAGCGTTCGCGCCAAAGGCGCTCTTCCATGCGTACGCCTCGTCCATGCGTGCGCGTGGTCTTCAAAAATTGTCAATTTCTCGCGTATGCTTTATCTACGCGTGCGCGCGACCCTTCAAAAATGTCACTATCATGCATACGCGTCACCCATGCGTACGCGTCGCTAGCTAAATTTTCCCTCTTCTATCGCAGGCGCTCTTGGTGAAGAACGTAGTACCAAAGGCGTTCATCCTGGACACACAAAGCGCTCTTGAAAGGGAGCGTAGCGCCAAAGGCACTGTCTTAGTTGTACAGCGTTCTTGGGAGGGAGAACGTAGCGCCAAAGGCGCTCTCCTAACTAAGATGCAAATGCATCGGTTGGTACCACCTCCTTATTTTCCTCTGCTTCTGCTTTGCCTATTATCAAGCAAATAAGTGCATCAAGGTAATATACAAGATGATCTTTATATACTAAGTGTGCTAATAATACTCAAAATCAAAATTTTACTTAGTGTGATCTATTTTATCACATTTACCCTGTATATCAGCTAAAATTCACCTATGCTCTAGATTTTATTTCATGCAGAGATATTTCATGCTATTACTTATTTATTAACAAAATTTGTATGAAAACTAAACTAAAATCTACTAAAATAACAACTAAAAATAGGCAATGATGCACCCACATCACTCACTTAAAGTGAATTCGCTGGGGGCGATTTCTAAGCTTTCCAGGCCCAAATCCAACTCATTTCTGAGGCTATTTCATGCAGAACTCAATATGGATCAAGGGGGAGCAATTAGTGTTGCTTAGGTATCATGTAGGGTAGTTTTCTAGAGAGAGAATCTCCCACTTCTCTCTAGAATTAGGGTTCTTAGGTTAATTTTCCTCTTTGATCTAGGTTTAATTTCTTGTTTTCATCTTGTTTCTTTTACATTTTCATGCTCTAGTAGTTAAATTCTCTAGTTTCTTCTTGTTAATTTCTCTTTTATGCCTCTTTTATGTTTATGAACTCTTTGTTGGATTTGGATTTCCTTTAATGCAATTTGATGTTTGATGTTCTTTTATTGTTGATTTGAGTTGCTATTGTTAATTTCTTGCATTGGGTAGTTGTAGAATTTATATTTCTTGCAATTTATTATGCTTTTTGGTGCGCAGAAATCGTGACAGTTCGTTTCCTTGTTAACGGCGCTAAAAACTTTATACGCACGTTCATAATCTTAATTCTTTGTCACAACTTGGCACAACTAACCAGCAAGTGCACTGGGTCGTCCAAGTAATAAACCTTACGTGAGTAAGGGTCGATCCCACGGAGATTGTCGGCTTGAAGCAAGCTATGGTCACCTTGTAAATCTCAGTCAGGCGGATTCAAATGTATTAAGAGATTATAGTGTACTAAAAGATAATTAAAATAGGATAGAGATACTTATGTAATTCATTGGTGAGAGTTTTAGATTAGAGTATAGAGATGCTTTCGTTCCTCTGAACCTCTGCTTTCCTGCTGTCTTCATCCAACCATTCCTACTCCTTTTCATGGCAAGCTGTATGTAGGGCATCACCATTGTCAATGGCTACATCCCATCCTCTCTGTGAAAATGGTACAATGCGCTGTCACTGCATGGCTAATCATCGTCGGTTCTCGATCATACTGGAATAGGATTTACTATCCTTTTGCGTCTGTCACTACGCCCAGCACTCGCGAGTTTGAAGCTCGTCACAGCCATCCCTTCCCAGATCCTACTCGGAATACCACAGACAAGGTTTAGACTTTCCGGATCTCAAGAATGGCCATCCATGGGTTCTAACTTATACCACGAAGATTCTAATATCTCAGACTCGGTCCTCTGTATTAGATATCTAAGAGATATTCATTCTAGCTTGTTTGCATGCAGGACGGAAGTGTTTGTCAGGCACGCGTTCATAAGTGAGAATAATGATGAGCGTCACATAATCATCACATTCATCATGTTCTTGGGTGCGAATGGATATCTTAGAATAGGAATAAGCTTGAATTGAATAGAAAAACAGTAGTACTTTGTATTAATTCATGAGGAACAGCAGAGCTCCACACCTTAATCTATGGAGTGTAGAAACTCTACCGTTGAAAATACATAAGTGATGAAGGTCCAGGCATGGCCGAATGGCCAGCCCCCATGAAATTCTAAGATAGCAAAAAACTAATCAAAAGATCTCTTACAAAGATAGTAAAAAGTCCTATTTATACTAAACTAGTTATTAGGGTTTACAGAAATGAGTAAATGATGCAGAAATCCACTTTTGGGGCCCACTTGGTATGTGCTTGGGCTGAGCATTGAGCTTTACACGTGTAGAGGTCTTTCCTGGAGTTGAACGCCAGTTTGTAACCTGTTTCTGGCGTTTAACTCCACTTTGTAACCTGTTTCTGGCGTTTGACTCCAGAATGCAGCATGGAACTGGCGTTTAACTCCACTTTGTAACCTATCCTTAATAAAAATATGGACTATTATATATTTCTGGAAAGCCCTGGATGTCTACTTTCCAACTCAATTGAGAGCGTGCCATTTGGAGTTCTGTAGCTCCAGAAAATCCACTTTGAGTGCAGGGAGGTCAGAATCCAACAGCATCTGCAGTCCTTCTTCAACCTCTGAATCTGGTTTTTGCTCAAGTCCCTCAATTTCAGCCAGAAAATACCTGAAATCATAGAAAAACACACAAACTCATAGTAAAGTCCAGAAATGTGAACTTTAATTAAAAACTAATAAAAATATACTAAAAACTAACTAAATCATACTAAAAACTATGTAAAAACAATGCCAAAAAGCGTGTAAATTATCCGCTCATCACAACACCAAACTTAAATTGTTGCTTGTCCCCAAGCAACTGAAAATCAAATAGGATAAAAAGAAGAGAATATACTATAAATTCTAAAATATCAATGAAGCTTAGCTCCAATCAGATGAGCGGGACTTGTAGCTTTTTGCCTCTTGAATAGTTTTGGCATCTCGCTTTATCCATTGAGGTTCAGAATGATTGGCATCTATAGGAACTTAGAATTCAGATAGTGTTATTGATTCTCCTAGTTCAGTATGTTGATTCTTGAACACAGCTACTTTACGAGTCTTGGCCGTGGCCCTAAGCACTTTGTTTTCTAGTATTACCACCTGATACATAAATGCCACAGACACATAACTGGGTGAACCTTTTCAGATTGTGACTCAGCTTTGCTAAAGTCCCCAATTAGAGGTGTCCAGGGTTCTTAAGCATACTCTGTTTTTGCTTTAGACCTTGACTTTAACAGCTCAGTCTCAAGTTTTCACTTGACACCTTCACGCCACAAGCACATGGTTAGGGACAGCTTGGTTTAGCCGCTTAGGCCAGGATTTTATTCCTTTAGGCCCTCCTATCCACTGATGCTCAAAGCCTTGGATCCTTTTTATTACCTTTGCCTTTTAATTTTAAGGGCTATTGGCTTTTTGCTCTTGCCTTTTGGTTTAAAGAGCTTTTGGCTTTTTCTGCTTGCTTTTTCTTTTTCTTTTTTTTTCGCCATTTTTCTTTTCTTTTTTTTCGCAAGCTTTTGTATTCACTGCTTTTTCTTGCTTCAAGAATCATTTTTATGATTTTTCAGATTATCAAATAACATTTCTCCTTTTCATCATTCTTTCAAGAGCCAACATATTTAACATTCATAAACAACAACTTCGAAAGACATATGCACTATTCAAGCATACATTCAGAATACAAAAAGTATTGCCACCACATCAAAATAATTAAACTAGTTTCAAGGATGAATTTGAAACGATGTACTTCTTGTTCTTTTGTTTTTAGAACAGTTTTTATTTAAGAGAGGTGATGGATTCATATTCATAACTTTAAGGCATAGACACTTAGACACTAATGATCATATAGTAAAGGCACAAACATAAATAACACATAAGGCTCAAAACCTGAAAAACAGAAAATAAATAGACAAGGAGATTAAGGAATGAGTCCACCTTAGTGAGGGTGGCGTCTTCCTCTCCTTGAAGAACCAATGGTGCTCTTGAGCTCCTCTATGTCTCTTCCTTGTCTTTCTTGCTCCTCCCTCATAGCTCTTTGATCTTCTCTAATTTCATGGAGGATGATGGAGTGCTCTTGGTGCTCCACCCTTAGTTGTCCTATGTTGGAACTTAATTCTCCTAGGGAGGTGTTGATTTGCTCCTAATAGTTTTGTGGAGGAAAGTGCACCCCTTGAGGCATCTCAGGAATTTCATGGTGGGGGGATTTCCTCATGCTCTTGTTGAGGTCCATGATCTCTTGTTTGCTCCATCCTTTTCTTAGTGATGGGCTTATCCTCTTCAATGAGGATATTTCCCTCTATGTCAATTCCAGCTGAATTGCAGAGGTGGCATATGAGGTGAGGAAAGGCTAACCTTGCCCAACTGGAGGACTTGTCAGCCACCTTGTAAAGTTCTTGAGGTATAATCTCATAAACTTCCACCTCCTCTCCAATCATGATACTATGGATCATGATGGCCCGGTCTATAGTAACTTCAGACCGGTTACTAGTAGGAATGATTGAGCGTTGAATGAACTCTAGCCATCCCCTAGCCACTGGTTTGAGGTCATGCCTTCTTAGTTGAACCGGCTTGCCTCTTGAGTCAATTTTCCATTGAGCTCCTTCCTCACATATGTCTATGATGACTTAGTCCAACCTTTGATCAAAATTAACCCTTCTTGTGTAGGCGCGTGCGTTCTCTTCCATCATTGGCAAGTTGAACGCCAGCCTTACATTTTCCCGACTGAAATCTAAGTATTTCCCCCGAACCATTGTAAGCCAATGCTTTGGATTCGGGTTCACACTTTGATCATGGTTCCTAGTGATCCATGAGTTTGCATAGAACTCTTGAACCATTAGGATCCCGACTTGTTGAATGGGGTTGGTGAGAACTTCCCAACCTCTTCTTTGGATTTCAAGTCGGATCTCCGGATACTCATTCTTTTTGAGCTTGAAAGGAACCTCAGGGATCACTTTCTTCTTCGCCACAATTTCATAGAAGTGGTCTTGATGGACCTTTGAGATGAATCTCTCCATCTCCCATGGCTTAGAGGTGGAAGCAATTGCCTTCCCTTTCCTCTTTCTAGAGGTTTCTCTGGCCTTAGGTGCCATAAATGGTTATGGAAAAACAAAAAGCTATGCTTTTACCACACCAAACTTAAAATATTTGCTCGTCCCTGAGCAAAAGAAGAAAGAAATAAGTAGAAGAAGAAGAGAAATAGAGGAGAGGGAGAGAGAGTAGGTTTCGGCCAAGTGGAAGAAGAGAGGGTTGTGTTGTGTGAAATAGAAGAAGGAATGAGGGGTTTAGATAGAAGTGGGGAGGGGTTCAGGGTTCGGCCATTTAGGGTTGGGTTTGGGATGGAAAATAATATGAATTTGAAGGTAGGTGAGGTTTATGGGGAAGAGAGGATGGATGTGAGTGGTGAAGAGGTGATGGGGAAGAGTGATTAAGTTGATTGGTGAAAGGTATTTGGGGAAGAGAGTTATGAAAAGGTGTGAAGAAGAGAGAATAGGGTTAGGCGGGGATCCTGTGGGGTCCACAGATCCTGAGGAGGTTTTGTGGGGCCCACAGATCAAGTGGGGCCAAGGACTTAACATCCTTGCCTCAATTAGGCATGTAAAACGCCCTTATTGTGCAATTCTGGCGTTTAACGCCACTTCCATGCTTGTTTCTGGCGTTAAACACCCAAATGGAGCTTGTTTCTGGCGTTTAACGCCAACTTTCCTCTGGGTGCAATCCTGGCATTTAGACGCCAGACTGCTGCTTCTTTCTGGCATTTAACACTGGTTTCATGCTCTGTTCTGGCGTTAAATGCCAGCCAGATGCTCCTTACTGGCGTTAAACGCCAGTATGCTCCTCCTCCAGGGTGTGCTATTTTTAATGCTGTTTTTTCATTTTGTTTTTGATTTTTCAGTAGTTTTTGTGACTTCACATGATCATCAACCTAATAAAACACGAAATAACAAAGAGAAAATAAAATAGATATGATTAAATAACATTGGGTTGCCTCCCAACAAGTGATTCTTTAATGTCAAAAACTTAACAGTGAGCTCTCATGGAGCCTCACAGATAATCGGAGCAAGGTTGGAACTTCCCAACACCAAACTTAGAGTTTGGATATGGGGGTTCAACACCAAACTTAGAGTTTGGTTGTGGCCTCCCAACACCAAACTTAGAGTTTGATTTTGGAGGCTTTGGTTGACTCTGCAGTGAGAGAAGCTTTTCATGCTTCCTCTCCATGGTTACAGAAGGAGATCCTTGAGTTTTAAACACAAGATTGTCCTCATTCAGTTGAAGGATCAATTCTCCTCTGTCCACATCAATCACAGCTCTTGCTGTGGCTAGGAAAGGTCTTCCAAGGATGATGGATTCATCCTCATCCTTCCCAGTGTTTGGAATTATAAAATCAGCAGGGATGTAAAGGCCTTCAACCTTTACTAGTACGTCCTCTACTTGTCCATAAGCCTATTTTCTTGAGTTGTCTGCCATCTCTAATGAGATTCTAGCAGCTTGCACCTCAAAGATTCCCAGTTTCTCCATTACAGAGAGTGGCATGAGGTTTATCCCTGATCCAAGGTCACATAGAGCCTTCTCAAAGGTCATGGTGCCTATGATACAAGGTATTAAGAACTTTCCAGGATCTTATTTCTTCTGAGGGAATCTCAGTTGATCCAGATCACTTAGTTCATTGATGAGCAAGGGAGGTTCATCTTCCCAAGTCTCATTACTAAATAATTTAACATTCAGCTTCATGATTGCACCAAGGTACTTAGCAACTTGCTCTTCAGTAACATCTTCATTCTTTTCAGAAGAAGAATACTCATCAGAGCTCATGAAGGGCATAAGGAGGTTCAATGCAATCTCTATGGTCTTTAGATGAGCCTCAGATTCCTTTGGTTCCTCAGAGGGAAACTCGTTGTTGATCACTGGACGTCCTAGGAGGTCTTCCTCACTGGGATTCACATCCTCTCCCTCCCTTGTAGGTTCGGCCATGATGGTTAATTCAATGACCTTGCACTCTCTTTTTGGATTCTCTTCTGTATTGCTTGGGAGAGTACTAGGAGGGGTTTCAGTGACCCTTTTACTCAGCTGGCCCACTTGTGCCTCCAGGTTTCTAATGGAGGACCTTGTTTTATTCATAAAACTTAAAGTGGCCTTAGATAGATCAGAGACTATATTTGCTAAGCTAGATGGATCCTGCTCAGGACTCTCTGTCTTTTGCTGAGTGGATGATGGAAAAGGCTTGCTATTGCTAAACCTGTTTCTTCCACCATTGTTAAAGTCTTATTGAGGCTTTTGTTGATCCTTCCATGAGAAATTTGGATGATTTCTCCATGAGGGATTATAGGTGTTTTCATAGGGTTCACCCATGTAATTTACCTCTACTATTGCAGGGTTCTCAGGATCATAAGCTTCTTCTTCAGAAGAGGCCTCTTTAGTACTGTTGGATGATTCCTTCAATCCATTCAGATTCTGAGAAATTATATTAACTTGCTGAGTTAATATTTTATTCTGAGCCAATATGGTATTCAGAGTATCAATTTCAAGAACTCCCTTCCTCATAGGTGTCCCATTATTCACAGGATTTCTTTCAGAAGTGTACATGAACTGGTTATTTGCAACCATGTCAATGAGTTCTTGAGCTTCTACAGGCATTTTCTTTAGGTGAATGGATCCACCTACAGAATGGTCCAATGACATCTTTGATAATTCAGACAGACCATCATAGAATATATCCAGGATGGTCCATTCTGAAAGCATGTCAAAAGGATACTTTTTGGTCAGTTCCTTGTATCTCTCCCAAGCTTCATACAGGGATTCTCCTTCTTTCTGTCTGAAGGTTAGAACATCCACTCTAAGCTTGCTAAGCTTTTGAAAAGGAAAGAACTTGGCTAAGAAAGCCGTGACCAGCTTATCCCAAGAGTTCAGGCTGTTTTTAGCTTGAGAGTCCAACCATATTCAAGCTCTGTCTCTTACAGCAAACGGGAAAAGCATAAGCCTGTAGATCTCGGGATCAACCCCATTGGTCTTAACAGTATCACAGATTTGCAAGAATTCAGTTAAGAACTGAAAAGGATCTTCTTATGGAAGTCCATGGAGCTTGCAATTCTGTTGCATCAGAGAAACTAATTGAGGTTTCAACTCAAAATTGTTTGCTCCAATGGCAGGGATTGAGATGCTTCTTCCATGTAAATTGGAATTTGGTGCAGTAAAGTCACCAAGCATCTTCCTTGCATTGTTGTTATTTTTGGCCATGTTGTTTTCTTTTTCGAAAATTTTTGTCAGATTTTCTCCAGAGAGTTGTGCTTTAGCTTCCCTTAGCTTCCTCTTCAGAGTTCTTTCAGGTTCAGGATCAGCTTTAACAAGAATGTTCTTATCCTTGTTCCTGCTCATATGAAAAAGAAGAAAACAGAAAAGAAAATATAGAATCCTCTATGTCACAGTATAGAGATTCCTTTATGTGAGTGGAAGAAGATAAGAATAGAAGAAGAGAAATTCGAACACCAAGAGGAAGAGAGGGTTCGAATTTTGAGATGAAGAAAAGTGTTAGTAAATAAATAAATAAATAAATAATTAGAGGGAGATGAGAGAGAGGGAATTTTGAAAATTAATTAAATTAAAAATAAAATTTAAAGTTAAATTTTCAAAATTAAAATTTAAATCAAATTAAATTAAAAATTAAAACAATTAGTTAATAAAAAAAAGAAATTTGAAAAAGGGGGAAGGGATTTTCGAAAATTAGAGAGAGAGAATTAGTTAGGTAGTTTTGAAAAAGATATGATTGAAACAAAAAGATAGGATTGATTAAAAAAATTTGAAAATCAATTTTAAAAAGGTAAGAAGTTAGAAAGGAAGTTAGAAAAGATTTTGAAATTGATTTTGAAAAAGATGTGATTGAAACTTAATTTGAAAAAGATTTGAAAAAGAAATTTAAAAAGATTTGATTTTGAAAATTAAAGTTGATTACTTGACTAACAAGAAACTAAAAAGATATGATTCTAGAGTTTAAAGATTGAACCTTTCTTACTAGGCAAGTAACAAACTTAATATTTTTTTGAATCAATCACATTAATTGTTAGTAAAGATTTGAAATTATGAAACAAAATAAGAAAAAGATTTTTGAAAATCATTTTGGAATTTTCGAAAATTATGAAAGAAAAATGAAAAAGATTTGATTTTTGAAAAAGATAGAATTTTTAAATTGAAAATTTGATTTGACTCATAAGAAACAACTAGATTTTGAAAATTTTTGAAAAAGTCAAGTCAAATTTTCGAAAATTTATGAGTGAAAAAGGGAAAGATATTTTTTTCATTTTTTTTTTGAATTTTAGTGATGAGAGAGAAAAACATCAAAAAGACTCAATGCATGAAAATTTTGAATCAAAACATGTGATGCATGCAAGAACACTATGAATGTCAAGATGAATACCAAGAACACTTTGAATGTCAAGATGAACACCAAGAACTTATTTTTGAAAAATTTTCAAGAAAAGAAAACATGCAAGACACCAAACTTAAAAATTATCAGACTTTAGACACTAACAAATTGAAAATGCATGTGAAAAACAAGAAAAGACACAAAACAAGAAAATATGAAGATCAAACAAGAAGACTGGCCAAGAACAACTTGAAGATCATGAAGAATATAATGCATGAAATTTTCGAAAATAATTTTTGGAAAATTAAAAAAATTGCAATTGACACCAAACTTAAAACTTGACTCTAGACTCAAACAAGAAACACAAAAATATTTTTGATTTTATGATTTTATAAAATTTTTTTGGTTTTTTTTTTTCGAAAATTATTTTTGGGAAAAACAAAAAAGAAGAAATATTATTTTTTTTAATTTTTCGAAAATAGGAAATAAAAAGCTTAAAATTAAAATAAAATTACCTAATCTGAGCAACAAGATGAACCGTCAGTTGTCCAAACTCGAACAATCCCCGGCAACGGCACCAAAAACTTGGTGCGCAGAAATCGTGATGGTTCCTTTCCTTGGTAACGGCGCTGAAAACTTTATATGCATGTTCATAATCTTAATTCTTTGTCACAACTTGGCACAACTTACTAGCTAGTGCACTGGGTCGTCCAAGTAATAAACCTTACGTGAGTAAGGGTCGATCCCACGGAGATTGTCGGCTTGAAGCAAGCTATGGTCACCTTGTAAATCTCAGTCAGGTAGATTCAAATGTATTAAGAGATTATAGTGTACTAAAAGATAATTAAAATAGGATAGAGATACTTATGTAATTCATTGGTGAGAGTTTCAGATAAGAGTATAGAGATGCTTTCTTTCCTCTGAACCTCTGCTTTCCTGCTGTCTTCATCTAACCATTCCTACTCCTTTCCATGGCAAGCTGTATGTAGGGCATCACCGTTGTCAATGGCTACATCCCATCCTCTCTGTGAAAATGGTCCAATGCGCTGTCACTGCATGGCTAATCATTTGTCAGTTCTCGATCATACTGGAATAGGATTTACTATCCTTTTGCGTCTATCACTACGCCCAGCACTCGCGAGTTTGAAGCTCGTCACAGCCATCCCTTCCCAGATCCTACTCAGAATACTAGAGACAAGGTTTAGACTTTTCGGATCTCAAGAATGGCCATCCATGGGTTCTAACTTATACCACGAAGATTCTAATATCTCGGACTCGGTCCTCTGTATTAGATATCTAAGAGATATTCATTCTAGCTTGTTTGCATGTAGAACGGAAGTGTTTGTCAAGCACGCGTTTATAAGTGAGAATGATGATGAGCATCACATAATCATCACATTCATCATGTTCTTGGGTGCGAATGAATATCTTAGAATAGGAATAAGCTTGAATTGAATAGAAAAACAGTAGTACTTTGTATTAATTCATGAGGAACAGCAGAGCTCCACACCTTAATCTATGGAGTGTAGAAACTCTACCGTTGAAAATACATAAGTGATGAAGGTCCAGGCATGGCCGAATGGCCAGCCCCCATGAAAGTCTAAGATAGCATAAAACTAATCAAGAGATCTCTTATAAAGATAGTAAAAAGTCCTATTTATACTAAACTAGTTACTAGGGTTTACAGAAATGAGTAAATGATGCAGAAATCCACTTTCGGGGCCCACTTGGTGTGTGCTTGGGCTGAGAATTGAGCTTTAAACGTGTAGAGGTCTTTCTTGGAGTTGAACGCCAGTTTGTAACCTATTTCTGGCGTTTAACTCCACTTTGCAACCTGTTTCTGGCGTTTGACTCCAGAATGCAGCATGGAACTGGCGTTCAACGCCAGTTTACGTCATCTATCCTTAATCAAAGTATGGACTATTATATATTGCTGGAAAGCCCTGGATGTCTAATTTCCAACGCAATTGAGAGTGCGCCATTTGGAGTTCTGTAGCTCCAGAAAATCCACTTTGAGTTCAGGGAGGTCAGAATCCAACAACATCTGCAGTCCTTCTTCAACCTCTGAATATGATTTTTGCTCAAGTCCCTCAATTTCAGCCAGAAAATACCTGAAATCATAGAAAAACACACAAACTCATATTAAAATCCAGAAATGTGAACTTTAATTAAAAACTAATAAAAATATACTAAAAACTAACTAAATCATACTGAAAACTATGTAAAAACAATGCCAAAAAGCGTATAAATTATCCGCTCATCACTTTTCTTTTATGCTTTCTAAGTGTTTGACAAAATAATTGGTTGGATGTTAGAGTAGTTTTTGAGCATTCTTGGCTTGGAAAGAGAAATTAGGAAATCTTGAGTCATTAAGACCCAACTTATGTTGGTAATCTAGAGTTGTTAGTTAATATTGTTTCCATTGACTCTAATCTCTCGCTAATTCAATTAGTGAGTTGATTAGGACTTTTGGATTGAGATTAACTAGTTTTATTTGACTTTCTCCCTATGTTGGAGATAACATTGTACCTTCTTCTAATGTTGGAGATTACAAAATAGGATAAATTCTTGTTAATCATTGTATTATGATTGATGACTAGGATAGGAAGCCTATATTCTCAATCCTTGCTATGAATGTCTCTCTTTATTACTTGCTTTCTTTAATGGTTACCTTTATTTCCTTTCCATTTATTTTTTTGCCCTTTTATCAATCAAACCCCTCGTGTTTCTTCATAGCCAATAATTAATCACTTCATTGCAATTCCTTGTGAGATGACCCGAGGTTTAAATACTTCGGTTAATTTTTATTGGGGTTTGTACTTGTGACAACCAATTATTAAAATTTCATTTGAGGATCAAATATCGGTTTGGGCTATGCTTACAACGAAATTATTTTGTTAAATTTCGAACTGGTATAAATTCTCACTTATCACTCCCTCTAACAAAGCCGGTACCTTAGTGCAGCACATTGTGTTTCAGCCTTCACTCTCAGTGCATAGCTTTACAGTGCCCCCAGACACCAATTCTAAGTTTGGTTTTGGGCAACCATCATCAAGCACTGAGAAGGAAGGTACTAAGAAGAAGGTACCTAAAGGCTGGAGGGACAAGAAGACCCCACTGAAGGCCTCTCACCTGGTATAAGAGTTGTCATCACCAAGAGTCCAGTTATTCCATATACAGTGAGTAGGATCCTGTCTCTAGAGCATGTAGAGCTCATTCAGGAGAGTACAGGAAGAAAGTTCACTGTATGGAGCTGTCAGTCAAGCTAATGACGGTAAAAAAAGTGCTTGTTGGGAGGCAACCCAACCATCACTAGAGTAATATTGTTTTCTTTATTCTCATTTGATTTGTTTTAGTTTATATTATATATTTTTTCTTTGCCTTTTCCTATTTGTGATCATGGCTAGCACTTAGAACAATGACAAAGATATTCAGAACTAAAACCAGAACATCCTAGGGAGAGTCCCCTCTGGGCATTCAACACCCCACAAGTAGCAGATGCTGGCATTGAACGCCAACCAGGGAGCAATGCCTAGCGTTGAACGCCCCATAGGGGGCATTCTGGGAGTCCAACACCTCAAGGGAATAAAGGACCTGGCGTTGAATTCCAGGAAGGGAGCATCCTAGGCATTCAACGCCGCAAAGGGAGAGGAAAGCTGGCGTTGAATGCCAGCCAGGGAGCACAATGGGCGTTCAACGCCCTACAAGGGGCAGCCAGCCCCAATCATTCACCCCCCTCTAGGCGTTCAATGCCAATTCCTGGCGTTGAACGCCAGGTAGAGGGCAGGCAGCATGAGTTCTGGAACCTTCTCAGCTAAGTGGGTCTCACAAAATCTCCACCTACCCTATCTTCTTCTCTCTCCTACTTTCCCTCTTCCCCACATACACTCTTCCTCATACACCCTCAACCAATCACATCCCTATCACCTTTTCCTCTTCCCAAAATCTTTCCTCACTCCCATCACTCAATTCCCACCAACTTCACCCACTTCAAATTCAAACCATTCCCACTCATTCTTCCCTCCCTCATCATCGAACCCTAACCCTCCCACCGCTATAAATACCCCTTCATTCCTCTCATCACCCTCACACCTAAACACTCTCTTCCCTTATACACTCTACACACTCTTCCCTTCCCTCACCCACCACTTGGCCGAAGGCTTCTCTTGTCCCTTCCCCCACTATAATTCTTCTTCCTTTTACTCCTTTCCTTCCTTTGTGTTCTTATTTGTTTGAGGACGAGAAAACTTCTTAAGTTTGGTGTTACAAAAGCTTTGCTTTTTGACTTCTACCACTCCTAAGTATGGCACCCAAGGTCAGTGAAGCCTCAAAGAAGAGAAAAGGAAAGGTTCCCGCTTCTTCTTCCAAACATTGGGAAATGAAGAGATTCCTCACTAAGGCTCATCAAGACCACTTCTATGATGTGGTGGCAAAGAAAAGGGTGATCTCTGAAGTCTCCTTTAGACTCAAAAAGGATGAGTACCCAAAAATCGAACAAGAAATCTGGAGAATAGATTGGGAAGTCCTAACTAATCCTATTCCCGAGGTTGGAATACTGGTGCAAGAATTTTACGCCAATGCTTGGGTCACCAAAACGCATGATACTAGTGTGAACCCACAGCCCAAGAACTGCCGCACCATGGTGAAGGAGCGACTCCTGGACTTTATTCCAAAAAGTGTAAGAGTGGTGCTCAAACTACCTCAACTGCTGGGAGACCCACACTCTTACACCAAAAGGGTTAACTCCGATCAGAGGTTAGAGCAAGTTCTCACTGACATCTGTGTGGAGGGAGCCTAATGGAGGCTAGATGTGCACGGCAAGCCCTACCAACTGAGTAGGCTCGACCTCAACCCTGTAGCTAGAGGATGGTTGGTGTTTATCCAATGCTCCATCATCACTACAAGTAACCGATCTGAGGCTACCATAGATCGAGCAATAATGATTAATTGTATTATGCTTAGCAATGAGGTGGAGGTACATGAGGTGATACCTTGAGAATTGTACAAGGTGCTAGAAAAGCCCTCTACCCAAGCAAGGCTAGCATTCCCACATCTCATCTGTCACCTATGCAATTCAGCTGAAATTGTCATAGAATGAGACACACCTACTGAGGAGGACAAGCCCATCATGAAAAGAAGGATGGAGCATGTTAAAGAGCCGGTGCATGAACCACAGCAAGAGCCTGTGCAGCCGCCTCAACCAGAGATCCCTAAGATACCTCAAGGGATGTATTTTTCTCCCGTGACTATTGGGATCAATTGAATACCTCAATAGGAGAGCCAAGCTCAAACGTGGAGCAGCTGAGGATGGAGCACATTGAGCACGCCACTACCCTCCATGAAATGAGAGAAGATCAGAGAAGGATGATGGAGGAGCAGCAGAGGCAAGGGCGTGAGATAGTGGTGATCAAATGCTCCATTGGATTCTCCAAGGGGAGCAACAGCCGCCGCCACTGAGGTTGTTGAGTTCCATTACATCCCTCTGTTTTATTCTATTCTCGGTATACTTTAGTTTATTTTTTGTTTTTCTTTTCTAAGTCATGATCACAAGTAGTCTTTTTCTAATTCTTCTGTTTTATTTTTGTTATAAAATATCCATTGTATCACCACCATGCTTAAAAGAAAAAATTATTTGAAAAAGAAATAATGAGATGCATAAGGTTTGAGTATATCATGAGTTATTACAATTGTTTTGATGTGGTGGCCTTGCATTTATTTCTGAATGTACGACTAAAAAGTGCATAATTGATATTGGAATTGAGAGTGTTAACTCTTAAAAGAGCAAAAGGATTTAGAGAAATATTATTGACTCTCTGAAAAATAAAAAATATTGATTCTTGAAGCAAGAAAAAACAGCAAAAAAAAAGATAGAAAAATAAAAAGAAAAAAAATATGCTCATAAAAGAAAAAAAATCAAAAGTGCAAGGATCCAAGGCTTTGAGCATCAATGGTTATGAGGGCCAAAAATCAGCATAAAAAGCTCAAATGTGTTGCTATCCCTAACTAAATGCTTGTGGTGTGAAGGTGTCAAGTGAAAAGCTTGAGAGTGAGCAGTTAAAGTGGTGATCCAAAGCAAAAGAGTATGCTTAAGAACTCTGGGCACCACTGACTGGGAATTTAAGCAAAGCCAAATTCCCCAGTTAAGTGCCTGTGGCGTTTATGTATCCGATGGTAATACGGAAAAACAAAACGCTTAGCGTCACGACTAGGCTCAAAAAGGTGCGAAGCACCAAAAGAAAAAAGTTGTGTTCAAGAATCAAGAAGGGCTAAACTAAGAGAATCAATAATATCATCTGAATTCTAGTTAAGAGATGTCAATACTTCTGAACTTCAAAGGAAATTGAGATGCCAAAACTGTTCATAAGTAAAGAGCTGTTAGCCCCATTCATCATTTGGAACTGAGCTTCATTGAAAAAACATTAAAACTTATTGTATCTCTCTCTTCCTTTTAGTCCTACTTGTTTTTGGTTTCTTGAGGACAAGCAATAATTTAAGTTTGATGTCTTGATGAGCGGATATTTTATACACTTTTTTATATCATTTTCTTAGTACTTTCATTATGTTTTGTTAAGTTTTATTATGTTTTAGTAGGTTTTAATGCAAAATTCACTTTTTGGATGCTATTTTGAGCTTTTATATTTTTCTTATGATTTTAGGTAAATTTTGGGTGATTTTGGCGAAGTTTTGGCAAAGCCTGATTCAGAGGCAAGGAAAGCGTAGCAGATGTTATCAGGATCTGACCTCTGTGCATTCAAATGAGCATTTCTGGAGGTACAGAGGTCCAAATGACGCGTTCTTAATGGCATTGGAAAGCTAACTTCCAGAGCTTTCTAGAAATATATAATGGTCTATACTTTACTTTGGAAATGAAGGCCCAAAATGGGCGTTCAATGCCCAAACTACCCCCTTTCTAGCGTTCAACGCCCCAAGGGGATAGAAGCCAGCGTTCAACGCCACAAAGGGAGCAAGGAAGCAGCATATCTACCCCCTATTGGGCGTTGGATGCCCACTCCTTCAAGTTAGAAGCCAAGCTCATTTTACTTAGTTTACTTAGTTTACTTCATTTTTATAATTCTTAATTAATAGTTTAGTATATATAGAAGAAAGATCACCCTTGTTTAGGATCTTTAATCTCCTTTACCACTTTCGTACATTTGACATGATTCTCTGTATAGTATGAGCAACTAAACTTCCTAAGTTAAGGTTAGGAGCTCTACTGATTCCTATGAATTAATACAATTACTTTTCTATTCCAATGAATGTTTGATTCTATTCTATGATGCATTATCATTTTTCATCCTTATGAATCTCGATTCTACATGAGTTCTTACGAGTCCTGACCCAGATAGTATTGAGCTACAGCTTGATGATACATCACGGGTTGCAACAGAATTATCTGGATTAACTGGGGTATGTGACATAAAACCTTGTTAGTCAGGGGCAATTGAGGTTCCTGTGGCTCTAAGGGCTAGAACCATAAGAGCAGCAGTCTCTAATCCGTAAGGTTCGACCTTGTATGTGACGTTTTGAGTAGGATCACCAAAGAGATTGACTTGCACGTGCTTCTCCCTCTCCCAGATTGATCTAGTCCGTTCAGATGTTTGGTCTGGACCTGAGGAGATTAATGACCACGACCTATGGCTTAATCACTTACAGCCTTGCCATTGAAGGAATCATTTATCGTTGAAGTAGAGGGTATAACGTATTAACTCAGAAGAAGAAGCATCTCTAATGTCTTAACTAGTGCTAATTACTGTCTCTACGTTCAATTGTTATTCCTTATTTATGCGCCTTCGACAAACAACAACTATCCTTCTATTTGCCTGAATAAGATTTTCAAGATAACCACAGCTTGCTCAATCTGACAATCCTCGTGGGATTCGACCCTCACTCACCTGAGGTATTACCTGGATGACCCGGTGCACTTTCCGGTTCAGTTGTGCGAGTTTAAATTTCATGCACCACCCACCATCTACATCTCCAAGTAAACTAGCAACACAAGACAGGAACTCCCACACTGTACCACAAGGGGGTGGCAACCCTCCTCATTGGCATCACTCGGCTACTGAGATTAAACAAAAATATGACAAGGGACTCTATTACTATTGTGATGATAATTACTCTGTGGGGCATAAATGCAAATCATCATACCTTTTGCTGGTGAGGGTGAAGAGATGGAAGGGCCGCTTAAAGGGAACCGGAGTGAGGTAGCAAATCCAGGAGGTGATTCTTCTGGTAGGGTTGAAGTGGAAAATGAAGATAGTGTGGTGGAAATCAACTTCAATGCAATGGTAGGAGTATACTATCCAAAAATTATCTGTATAGCTGGAACATGTGCAAGACAGCCGGTAATGGTGTTAATGGATGGGGGGAAGTACCCATAATTTTATTAAGGCCACTACAGCAAGAAAGGTGGGATTACTAATCACCTAAGTGCCCCAGTTGAATGTGTACGTGGGTAATGGTGAGTGTATTAGGTGTGTGTCAAAGTGCAATGTAGTTCCACTTTATATGCAAGGCTTCGGGTTTAATTTAGAGACTTTTATCTTTAATATTAAGGGGGGTGGATGTAGTGCTTAGAGCTCAATGGTTAATTCAGCTCGTTGATGTCACCATGAACTATATGAATCTGACAATGGAGTTTATGGCAAGGGATGTGGCTGTGAAGTTGAAAGGGGAACAACTATTCCAAATCGGAGCCATTCGAAACCACACTCTCAACAAGACGGTCTCTGTTGATGTAATTGCTTTATTTTTCCATTTGAAGGTTTTGGACCGAGCCAAACCTGCACAAGCACCCAACCAGCAAGATGAACAAGTACAATAGTTATTAGATGAATATCAAATAGTTTTTCAAGAGCCATATGAATTACCACCACTGCGGGAGATTGAGCATCAAATCCATTTACAGCAGAGGTCTGGTCCGGCGAATATGCGGCCATACCACTACCCTTGTTATCAGAAGGAAGAAATTAAGAAGCCAGTGGAAGAGATGTTGTAACCAGAGTCATTAGAGAAAGCCACATCTTCTCCAACCCGATCTTGTTAGTGCGTAAGAAAGATGGGAGCTAGAATTTTTGTATAGATTATCGTGCTCTCAATGCGATTACTATCAAGAACAAATTTCTGATACCAACTACAGATGAGATTCTAGATGAGTTATGTAGGGCTAAATACTTTTCAAAATTGATTTACGCTCCGGGTACCACCAAATTCGGGTAAATGAGGCTGACATTTCAAAGATAGCATTCCGCACACACTTGGGGCATTATGAATTTGTAGTTATACCCTTTGGATTCACCAGCACACTTCCACTTTTCATGCTATAATGAATAAAGTATTTCGCCCTTACTTACGAAGATTTGTAACTGTTTTTTGACAACATCCTCATCTATAGTAAGTCCAAGGATGAGCACCTCAACCCCTACAAACGGGATTAACTATACTTCAACAGAATCAGTTTGTTTCTAAACTATCCAAGTGCATTTTTTGTCAGTCATAAGTGGAGTATCTCGGCCATGTGGTGAGCAAGGAAGGTGTACAGGTGGATACCTCCAAAAATGCTGCCATTGTGGATTGGCCACGGCTTAGCAACCTGAAACAATTAAGGGGATTTCTGGGTCTCATTGGTTACTACCAGCTCTTTGTGGCAAATATGAACATCTTGCAGCCCCACTCACAGATGTCTTCAAGCGGAATAATTTTCATTGGGATCAATCAGCATATTTGGCCATTGAGAAGCTTAAGTCAGCTCAGACACACACCCCTGTACTAGCACTGCCTGATTTTTCTCAAACCTTTGTTGTAGAAATGGATGCCTCTGGCCTTGGGATTGGTCTGGTTCTCTCCTAAAAAGGAAACCCAATAGCTTACTTCAGTAAGAATATGAGTGGCAAATTATCCATGGCATCAGCATATATTCGAGAACTTTATGCAATCACCCAAGCTATTGCCAAATAGTGGCACACCATCTCTTGGGATGTCATTTTTGCATTAAGACTGACCATTAGGGACTGCATGAGTGATATGTGAGCATTTTTCCCTTATTTTCTTATTTTTTAGATATGAATTTATTGAGTTTTATCTAGATTTTAGTGTTTTAAACCTCTTTGGATGCTACTTTGAGTTGTTTTGGTGTTTTAATTATTTCAGGTGAAGTTTGGACAAGTTTGGCAGATGTCGTGTGCAAGAAAGAGAAGATTTGGAAGCTATCCACTAGGGCGCTAAACGCCCAACTGGTGGTTAGCACCAACAACTCAGCAACGAAGGGAGAGATTCTGCCTCCTAGGGCGCTAAACACCAACCCTGGCGTTTAGCGCCAAGCCATGCGAATTAAACTTCACCAAAGGAGCATCTTTAGTTGGATTTAGCTTTTAATTACTCTATTTTATTTTATTTTAGGTATTTTTAATTACAAAAAAAATCTTTTAGGTTTAGAATTTATTATTTTATTTTAGTTTGAAATCAAATTAAGTTAGATATAAAAGGAAAAAGATTCACCCTTTGGGAGATCTTCTCACTTCCGCACTTTCACATTTTTCAAAATCCTAGTTTTCTCTCTGAAGCATGAGCCACTAAACCTCCTCGATTAAGGTTAGGAGCTTTGTTTATTTCTATGGATTAAGACTATTGCTTTTCTATTTTGATTAATGTATTAATTCAGTTTCAAGGATTACTTTCATCCTTCATTTTATGAATCTCGGTAGATCGGAAGAATAACCCTTATTCTATTTGCGTTCTTATGATTCTTGGAAGAGTTATCTCACTTGAACAATAGCTTAAAAGTAAATTCCTCCTAAATTACTAATTACTTGGACTTAACAGGATACATGACATATAATCCTTTTATATATGGGTATTAGGGTTTTTGTGGCTATAAACTAGAATCGAACTTAACCCTCTAATTGAAATTAAGTGACCAAGACATTGGCGGTTAACTAGGTTAGAGGAGATTAAATCACAAAGATATTAGGGTTTAGTCATTGATAGTTTGTCATGAATTGAATCTTGCATGATTAAATTAGTTGGTAAGAAAACTTAATCTAGAAGAATAAACATCTCTGATACCTTAACTTCTTCTCTCATATATTTCACACAATTCTCACTATTTGTGTTTTCCACACTCTGAATTACTGTTTAATGTTTTTTGAGACCCAGAACATCACTTTCTACTTGCCTGACTAAGGTGTCATTCAACCATTATTGCTCAGTCCATCAATCCTCGTGGGATCGACCCTCACTCACCTGAGGTATTACTTGGTACGACCTGGTGCACTTGCCGGTTTGTTTGTGGATCTAGAGATTTTACACCAGTGAGCTCATGAACCAAGTGGTGCTGACTCCGGAGCAACAATACTATTTGAAAAAATCGCTTGGGTATGATTTCGAGGTAGTGTACCGATCTGGGTCCTCTAATCGGGCCGTTGATGCACTGTCAAGATAGGGTGAAGAGACCACACCAGCATGCTTTCAAGCTTTTACAATAGTACAATCAACTTTGATTTCCACCCTACTTAGAGCTACCAAGGATGATCCAGAAACTCAATTGCTAGTTGCACAATGAAAGCAAGGAGAGTTATCTCCTAATTATTTGTTCTAAGATGGGTTGCTAGTTTATAAAAGGAAGATATGGATGCTTGACTTTGAGGAACTCCAAACACAATTGCTTAAGGAATTTCATTCTACTCCCATGGCAGCGCATAATGGAGAGCTTAAGACATACAAAGCCATTGGTGAAGTGTTTTTTTTTTTTTTGGCGGGCCTACACAGAGACATACACAAATTTATTAAGGAATGTAACACTTGCCAAACTACCAAATATATACCAAATAAACAACAAGGACTCCTCAACCCCTTACCTATTCCATGTGAACCATGGGCTAAACTTTCAATGGACTTTATCATTCAGCTTCCGAAGTCAGTGGGATATTCGGCCATCATGGGGGGGAGAATCGTTTCAGCAAGATTGCTCATTTCAAACCACTCTGCCCAGGATTCACGGTTAGTACAGTGGCAAAGGTTTTTATTGGATCAGTGATCAAGCTTCATGGTTTTTTGGTAGCCATAATTTTAGACAGAGATTCTCTTTTTCTCAGCTATTTTTGGTGCAGTCTCTTTGAATTTAGCGGCACCCGATTACATTATAGGACTGCCTACCATCCCCAAAGCGATGACCAAACTGAAGTCACCAACCGCTTACTTTAACAATACCTTCGTGCCTTCTCTCACTCTCAGCCACACCAATGGGCATCTTTCCTACCTTGGGTAGAGTTTTGCTACAATAGCTCATATCACTTTGCTATCCAAATGACTCCACACGAAGCCTTACACGGATTTTCCATGAACCTTCCCCTGGGGTACACACCGGGAGCTTCCCCTGTGATGGAATTCGATTCTTTTCTATGAATTTGAGAGATTCTGAATGATGAGCTCAGTTTTTATCTGCATCAGACACGCACAAGCATGAAAAATCAAGCAGACAAGCATAGGAGGGATAAGGAATACAAGGTGAGAGATTGGGTGTTGCTCAAAATGAAGCCTTACCGGTAGGTCTCACTTTTTCAAAGGGAGCACCACAAGCTTGGATAGAGGTACTTCGGGCCCTATTGCATATAGAGCAGGGTGGGTAAAGCAGTATATCGGCTCAAACTTCCTACGGGTAGCACTATTCATCCCGTTTTTATGTCTTAATGCTAAAGGAGTTCCATGGTGAGCAGCCGACGAATGTGTTTGTTCTCACAATAGTGCTAACAACGTTTCAGCCGGCATTGACAGCAATCTTGGCACGGCGCACAGTAACATGGGATAGGAGAAGAGTTACACAAATTTGCTGAACTGGGTGGGATTGCCTCAGGATGAAACTGCTTTGATTGATTGGAAGGAGTTACTAAGGATGTTCCTTGAACTCAACCTTGAGGACAAGGTTGTTGTCAAGGAGGGAATAGCTAATTCAGCTAACCAACCCGACCCGGAACCAAGCTATCAAGACCACTCAATACCAAAAGTGATGACTTGCATCATCTACCCTTCTTTCTTGCATAAAGAAGACCATAAAAGAGCATAAATCTCATTTGATCAGTACAATTCATGCATTATTTGATGAATATTGTGGTACACTACTTTGAGATGAGTTGTGCTGAATTTCAGGTGAAAAAGGCATCAAAAATGGGTAGAAGACAAACAAGAAGCTAGGCGTGTGAAACTAGCGTGCCACTTGGGAGCAAACGCCACAAAAATGCACTGGCGTGGCACGCCAGGAGCTGAGCGTGGCACGCCAGTACTAAAATCTAGAGAAGAAGTCCAAGCATGCATGTGGGCGTGGCACGCCAGGGACTGGGCGTGGCACGCTAATACAAGATTCCAGAGAGCTACAATGGAGGACACAAAAGGGGCGTGGCATGCCAGATTGGGAGTGGCACGCCTGACCCATCAACTACCATGGGCGTGCCACTTGAGCAAAGGGGTGTGGCACGCCAACGCACCATTCCAAGAAGAACCTTCACTATGGTGTGCCACTTGGTATCGAAGGCGTGGCACGCCAATCCCAAGAAGTCACTTGGGCGTGCCACTTTAGAACCCAGGCGTGGCACGCCAAGCTTAAAGAGTTCACAAATCCATGGGCATGCCACTTGAACAGCATGGCGTGGCACGCTGGTACAATAATCCAGAGAAGGGGCTGAAGGCAATTGAAGACTGGGCGTGCCACTTGAAGTCGAAGGCATGGCACGCCGACCTCTCACCCTCACTTAGGTGTGCCACTTGGTGTCGAAGGTGTGGCACGCCAACCCAAGCATGTCACTATGGCATGCCACTTGAAGGCTGAGGCGTGGCATGCCAACTACTGGAACCAAGACAAGATCATGGGCGTGGCACGCCAGCCTTTAGGCGTGGCACGCTGGTATAAGTTTCCAGAGAGGATGAAGGAGGCCAATTACATGGGGCGTGCCACTTGGTATCTGATGAGCGGATAATTTATACGCTTTTTGGCATTGTTTTTACATAGTTTTCAGTATAATTTAGTTAGTTTTTAATATATTTTTATTAGTTTTTAAATAACATTCACATTTCTGGACTTTACTATGAGTTTGTGTGTTTTTCTATGATTTCAGGTATTTTCTAGCTGGAATTGAGGGACTTGAGCAAAAATTAGATTCAGAGGTTGAAGAAGGACTGCAGATGCTGTTGGATTCTGACCTCCCTATACTCAAAGTGGCTTTTCTGGAGCTACCGAACTCCAAATGGAGCGCTCTCAGTTGCGTTTGAAAGTAGACATCCAGGGCTTTCCAGCAATATATAATAGTCCATATTTTGCCCGAGTTTAGACGATGCAAACTGGCGTTCAACGCCAGTTACATGCTACATTCTAGAGTTAAACGCCAGAAACAGGTTGCAAAGTGGAGTTAAATGCCAGAAACAGGTTACAAACTGGCGTTCAACTCCAAGAGAAGCTTCTACACATGAAAAGCTCAATGCTCAGTCCAAGAACACACCAAGTGGGTCCCAAAAGTGGATTTCTTCATCATTTACTCATTTCTGTAAACCCTATTAGTAACTATAAATAGGACTTTTTACTATTGTATTTACATCTTTAGTTTTATCTTTAGATCACGTTTGGGGGCTGGCCGCTCGGCCATGCCTGGACCTTCATCACTTATGTATTTTCAACGGTAGAGTTTCTACACACCATAGATTAAGGTGTGGAGCTCTGCTGTTCCTCATGGATTAATGCAAAGTACTACTGTTTTTCTATTCAATACAAACTTATTCCACTTCTAATATATTCATTCGCACTTCAATGTGAATGTGATGATCGTGACAATGATCATCATTCCCAACTTATGAACGCGTGTCTGACAACCACTTCCCTTCTACCTTAGATTGAATGGGTATCTCTTGGATATCTAATACAGGGGACCGAGTCTGAGATATTAGAATCTTCGTGGTATAAGTTAGAACCCATGGATGGCCATTCCTGAGATCCGGAAAGTCTAAACCTTGTCTGTGGAATTCCGAGTAGGATCTGGGAAGGGATGGCTGTGACGAGCGTCAAACTCGCGAGTGCTGGGCGTAGTAACAGATGCAAAAGGATCAATGGATCCTATTCCAGTATGATCGAGAACCGACAGATGAATAGTCGTGCTGTGACAGAGCATCTTGGACCATTTTCACTGAGAGGACGGGATGTAGCCATTGACAACGGTGATGCCCAACATAAAGCTTGCCATGGAAAGGAGTAGGAATGATTGGATGAAGACAGCAGGAAAGCAGAGGGTCAGGAGGAATGAAAGCATCTCCATATGCTTATCTGAAACTCTCACCAATGAATTACATAAGTATCTCTATCCTAGTTATATTTTATTTATCTTTTACTTATCAATTCATAAAACCATTTGAATCCGCCTGACTGAGATTTACAAGGTGACCATAGCTTGCTTCAAGCCAACAATCTCCGTGGGATCGACCCTTACTCACGTAAGGTTTATTACTTGGATGACCCAGTGCACTTGCTGGTTAGTTGTACAAAGTTGTGAAACAGAATTAAGAACATGAACGTGCGTATTTAGTTTTTAGCGCCGTTTCCAAGGAAGGAACAATCACGATTTCGTGCACCAAGATTTTGGTGCCGTTGCCGGGGATTGTTCGAGTTTGGACAACTGACGGTTCATCTTGTTCCTCAGATTATGTAATTTTATTTTAATTTTAAGCTTTTTATATCTTATTTTTGAAAAAAAATTATTCTATGTTCTTCAGAATTTTTAAGAATGAATTCTAGAGTTTCATGAAGCACGTTGAAGCCTGGCTGGCTGTAAAGCAATGTCTAATTCATTTGGACCGAGGCTTCCACTTATCAGCATATGAAGTTGGACGAAGTATCAGCTGTTGTATGTCTAATTTGTATCTGCTGAAGCTTGGCTGGCCATTGGCCATGTCTAGTGTTTTGGACCGGAGCTTTCACTGAAAGCTTGGCTGGCTAGTGAGCCATGTCTAATTCCTGGACCGAAACTTTAGACTAACATTGCAGATTCCTGGAATTCTTATAAAAAAATTTTGAAATCCTTATTTTTTCTTTTTCAAATTAATTTTCGAAAAATCCAAAAAAATTAATAAAATCATAAAAACCAAAAATTTTATGTTTCTTGTTTGAGTCTAGTGTCAATTTTTAAGTTTGGTGTCAAATTGCATGTTGTTATTTTTCTTGCATTTTCGGAAATTCATGCATTGTATTCTTCATGATCTTCAAGTTGTTCTTGGTAAGTCTTCTTGTTTGATCTTTAAAATTTCTTGTTTTGTGTATTTTCTTGTTTTTCATATGCATTTTTAATTTGTTAGTGTCTAAAAATTAAAAATCTTTAAGTTTGGTGTCTTGCATGTTTTTCTCTTCTTCAAAATTTTCAAAAATAAGTTCTTGGTGGTCATCTTGACATTCAAAGTGTTCTTGGTGTTCATCTTGATATTCATAGTGTTCGTGCATGCATCATGTATTTTGATCCAAAATTTTCATGCATTGAGTCTTTTTGATGTTTTTCTCTTTCATCATTAAAAATTCAAAAATAAAAAAATATCTTTCCCTTTTTCGCTCATAAATTTTCGAAAATTTGAGTTGACTTTTTCAAAACTTTTTAAAATTTAGTTGTTTCTTATGAGTCAAATCAAATTTTCAATTTAAAAATTCTATCTTTTTCAAATCTTTTTCAAAAATCAAATCTTTTTCATTTTTTCTTTCATATTTTCGAAAACTTTATGATTGATTTTCAAAATCTTTTTTTTATTTCTAATTCATATTTTCGAAATTAATGCTAATAATTAATGTGATTGATTTCAAATTTTTTTAACTTTGTTACTTGCCTAGTAAGAAAGGTTCAATCTTTAAACTCTAGAATCATATCTTTTTAGTTTCTTGTTAGTCAAGTAATCAACTTTAATTTTCAAAATCAAATCTTTTCAAATTTCTTTTTCAAATCTTTTTCAAAATAAAGTTTCAATCACATCTTTTCAAAATCAATTTCAAAATCTTTTCTAACCTTTTATCTTTTTAAATTGATTTTCAAATTTTTTTTTCAATCAATCCTATCTTTTTGTTTCAATCATATCTTTTTCAAAACTACCTAACTAATTCTCTCTAATTTTCGAAAATCACCTTCCTCTTTTTCAAAATTCCTTTTTAATTAACTAATTATTTTAATTTTTAATTTTAATTTTTTTTCTTTTCTAATTTTCAAATTTTATTTTAATTTCAAATTAAAAACAAAAATATTTTTATTTTAATTTATTTAATTTTCAAAAATTCTTCTCTCTCACCTCCTTCTAATTATTTATTTATTTACTAACACTTCTCTTCATCTAAAAATTCGAACCCTCTCTTCCTCCTGGTGTTTGAATTTCTTTTCTACTACTCACATAAAGGAATCTCTATACTGTGACATAGAGGATTCCATATTTTCTTTGTTATTTCCTTCTTTTTCATATGAGCAGGAACAAGGATAAGAACATTCTTGTTGAAGCTGATCCCGAACCTGAAAGGACTCTGAAGAGGAAGCTAAAGCACAAATCTCTGGAGAAAATCTGACAGAAATTTTTGAAAAAGAAGGAGACATGGCCGAAAATAATAACAATGCAAGGAAGATGCTTGGTGACTTTACTGCACCCAATTCCAATTTACATGGAAGAAGCATCTCAATTCCTGCCATTGGAGCAAATAATTTTGAGGTGAAACTTCAATTAGTTTCTCTGATGCAACAGAACTGCAAGTTTTGTGGACTTCCATCTGAAGATCCTTTTCAATTCTTAACTAAATTCTTGAAGATCTGTGATACTGTTAAGACCAATGGGGTTGATCCCGAGGTCTACAGGCTCATGCTTTTCCCGTTTGCTGTAAGAGACAGAGCTAGAATATTGTTGGATTTTCAACCTAAGGATAGCCTGAACTCTTGGGATAAGCTGGTCACGGCTTTCTTAGCCAAGTTCTTTCCTCCTCAAAAGCTTAGCAAGCTTAGAGTGGATGTTCAAACCTTCAAACAGAAAGAAGGTGAATCCCTCTATGAAGCTTGGGAGAGATACAAAGAACTGACCAAAAAGTGTCCTTCTGACATGCTTTCAGAATGGATCATCCTGGATATATTCTATGATAGTCTGTCTGAATTATCTAAAATGTCATTGTACCATTCTGCAGGTGGATCCATTCACCTAAAGAAAACACCTGCAGAAGCTCAAGAACTCATTGACATGGTTGCAAATAACCAGTTCATGTACACTTCTGAAAGAAATCCTGTGAATAATGGGACACCTATGAGGAAGGGAGTTCTTGAAATTGATACTCTGAATACCATATTGGCTCAGAATAAAATATTAACTCAGCAAGTTAATATAATTTCTCAGAATCTGAATGGATTGAAGGAATCATCCAACAGTACTAAAGAGGCCTCTTCTGAAGAAGAAGCTTATGATCCTGAGAACCCTGCAATAGTAGAGGTAAATTACATGGGTGAACCCTATGAAAACACCTATAATCCCTCATGGAGAAATCATCCAAATTTCTCATGGAAGGATCAACAAAAGCCTCAATAAGACTTTAACAATGGTGGAAGAAACAGGTTTAGCAATAGCAAGCCTTTTCCATCATCCACTCAGCAACAGACAGAGAATTCTGAGCAGAACCCATCTAGCTTAGCAAATATAGTCTCTGATCTATCTAAGGCCACTGTAAGTTTCATGAATGAAACAAGGTCCTCATTTAGAAATTTGGAGGCACAAGTGGGCCAGCTGAGTAAAAGAGTCACTGAAACTCCTCCTAGTACTCTCCCAAGCAATACAGAAGAAAATCCAAAGAGAGAGTGCAAGGCCATTGATTTAACCATCATGGTCGAACCTACAAGGAAGGGGGAGGACGTGAAGCCTAGTGAGGAAGACCTCCTGGGACGTCTAGTGATCAATAAGGAGTTTCCCATAGAGGAACCAAAGGAATCTGAGACTCATCTAGAGACTATAGAGATTCCATTGAACCTTCTTCTGCCCTTCATAAGCTCTGATGAGTACTCTTCTTCTGAAGATAATGAAGACATTACTGAAGAGCAAGTTGCCAAGTACATTGGTGAAATCATGAAGCTGAATGCCAAATTATTTGGTAATGAGACTTGGGAAGATGAACCTCCCTTGCTCACCAATGAACTGAATGCATTGGATAGGCAGAAATTACCTCAAAAGAAACAGGATCCTGGTAAATTCCTAATTCCCTGTAACATAGGCACCATGAACTTTGAGAAAGCTCTGTGTGACCTAGGGTCAGGAATAAACTTAATGCCACTCTCTGTAATGGAGAAACTTGGGATCTTTGAGGTGCAAGCTGCTAGAATCTCATTAGAGATGGTAGACAACTCAAGAAAACAGGCTGATGGACAGGTAGAGGACGTGTTAGTAAAGGTTGAAGGCCTTTACATCCTTGCTGATTTCATAATCCTAGACACTGGGAAGGATGAGGATGAATCCATCATCCTTGGAAGACCCTTCCTAGCCACAGCAAGAGCTGTGATTGATGTGGACAGAGGAGAGTTAGTCCTCCAACTGAATGAGGACAACCTTGTGTTTGAAACTCAAGGATCTCCTTCTGTCATGGAGAGGAAGCATGAAAAGCTTCTCTCACTACAGAGTCAATCAAAGCCCCCACATTCAAACTCTAAGTTTGGTGTTCGGAGGCCACAACCAAAGTCTAAGTTTGGTGTTGAACCCCCACATTTAAACTCTAAGTTTGGTGTTGGGAGGTTCCAACCTTGCTCTGATTATCTGTGAGGCTTCATGGGAGCTCACTGTCAAGCTATTGACATTAAAGAAGCGCTTATTGGGAGGCAACCCAATGTTATTTAATCATATCTATTTTATTTTCTCTTTGTTATTTCATGTTTTAGGTTGATGATCATGTGAAGTCATAAAAACTACTGAAAAATCAAAAATAGAATGAAAAATAGCATTGAAAATAGCACACCCTGGAGGAAAGCAGTCTGGCATTTAAATGCCAGAAACAAGCATCTGTCTGGCGTTTAACGCCAGAAACAGGCACCAAGCTGGCGTTTAACGCTGGAAACAAGCATCTACCTGGCGTTAAACGCCAGAAACAAGCTACATTTGGGCGTTTAACGCCAGAAACAAGCAGCAGTCTGGCGTTAAACGCCAGGATTGCACAGCAAAGGCGTTTTACATGCCTAATTGGAGCAGGAATGTTAAGTCCTTAGCTCCACTGGATCTGTGGACCCCACAGGATCCCTACCACTTCTTCTCTCATCTTCACACCTTTTCATAACATTCTTCCTCAATTAAACTCCACCAATCACCTCCATTACTCCTCCAAAACCATCATACAACCCACCTACACCCACTCACTTAAATTCAAATCATCACTCCTTCCTTTTCACACATCATAACCACCTAAACCCCCTTGACCAAACCATTCACACACCTCCATCTCCTCCATCTCTTCTTCCTCTCTTCTTTTCTTTCTTCTTTTGCTCGAGGACGAGCAAACCTTCTAAGTTTGGTGTGGTAAAAGCATTGCTTTTTTTTCCATAACCATTTATGGCACCTAAGGCCAGAGACATCCTCATTGAAGAGGACAAACCCATCACTAAGAAAAGGATGGAGCAAACAAGAGATCATGGACCTCAACAAGAGCAAGAGGAAATCCCCCACCATGAAATCCCTGAGGTGCCTCAAGGGATGCACTTTCCTCCACAAAACTATTGGGAGCAAATCAACACCTCCTTGGGAGAATTAAGTTCCAATATGGGACAACTAAGGGTGGAGCACCTAGAGCATTCCATCATCCTCCATGAAATTAGAGAAGATCAAAGAGCTATGAGGGAGGAGCAACAAAGACAAGGAAGAGACATAGAGGAGCTCAAAAGCACCATTGGTCCTTCAAGAAGAGGAAGACGCCACCCTCACTAAGGTGGACTCATTCCTTAATCTCCTTGTCTATTTGTTTTCTGTTTTCGGTTTCCATGCTTTATGTTTTATTTATGTTTGTGTCTTTACTATATGATCATTAGTGTTTAAGTGTCTATGTCTTAAAGCTATGAATGTCCTATGAATCCATCACCTCTCTTAAATGAAAACTATTTTAAAAACAAAAGAACAAGAAGTACAGGGTTTCGAATTCATCCTTGAAACTAGTTTAATTATTTTGATGTGGTGACAATACTTTTTGTTTTCTGAATGAATGCTTGAACAGTGCATATGTCTTTTCAAGTTGTTGTTTATGAATGTTAAATATGTTGGCTCTTGAAGAATAAGGAAAAAGGAGAAATATTATTTGATAATCTAAAAAATCATAAAAATGATTCTTGAAGCAAGAAAAATCAGTGAATACAAAAGCTTGCAGAAAAAAAAAGAAGAAAAAAATAGCGAAAAAAAAAAGAAAGAAAAAGAAAAAGCAAGCAGAAAAAGTCAAAAGCTCTTTAAACCAAAAGGCAAGAGCAAAAAGTCAATAGCCCTTAAAACCAAAAGGAAAGGGTAATAAAAAGGATCCAAGGCTTTGAGCATCAGTGGATAGGAGGGCCTAAAGGAATAAAATCCTGGCCTAAGCGGCTAAATCAAGCTGTCCCTAACCATGTGCTTGTGGCGTGAAGGTGTCAAGTGAAAACTTGAGACTGAGCAGTTAAAGTCAAGGTCCAAAGCAAAAAAAAAAAAGAAGAGTGTGCTTAAGAACCCTGGACATCTCTAATTTGGGACTTTAGCAAAGCTGAGTCACAATCTGAAAAGGTTCACCCAGTTATGTGTCTGTGGCATTATGTATCCGGTGGTAATACTGGAAAACAAAGTGCTTAGGGCCACGGCCAAGACTCATAAAGTAGCTGTGTTCAAGAATCAACATACTGAACTAGGAGAATCAATAACACTATCTGAATTCTGAGTTCCTATAGATGCCAATCATTCTGAACTTCAATGGATAAAGTGAGATGCCAAAACTATTCAAGAGGCAAAAAGCTACAAGTCCCGCTCATCTGATTGGAGCTAAGTTTCATTGATATTTTGGAATTTATAGTATATTCTCTTCTTTTTATCCTATTTGATTTTCAGTTGCTTGGGGACAAGCAACAATTTAAGTTTGGTGTTGTGATGAGCGGATAATTTACACGCTTTTTGGCATTATTTTTACATAGTTTTCAGTATGATTTAGTTAGTTTTTAGTATATTTTTATTAGTTTTTAATTAAAGTTCACATTTCTGGACTTTACTATGAGTTTGTGTGTTTTTCTGTGATTTCAGGTATTTTCTGGCTGAAATTGAGGGACTTGAGCAAAAATCAGATTCAGAGGTTGAAGAAGGACTGCAAATGTTGTTGGATTCTGACCTCCCTGCACTCAAAGTGGATTTTCTGGAGCTACAGAACTCCAAATGGCGCGCTCTTAGATGAGTTGGAAAGTAGACATCCAGGGCTTTCCAGCAATATATAATAGCCCATACTTTTATTAAGGATAGACGACGTAAACTGGCGTTGAACGCCAGTTCCATGCTGCATTCTGGAGTCAAACGCCAGAAACAGGTTGCAAAGTGGAGTTAAACGCCAGAAACAGGTTACAAACTGGCGTTCAATTCCAAGAAAGACCTCTACACGTGTAAAGCTCAATGCTCAGCCCAAGCACACACCAAGTGGGCCCCGAAAGTGGATTTCTGCATCATTTACTCATTTCTGTAAACCCTAGTAACTAGTTTAGTATAAATAGGACTTTTTACTATCTTTGTAAGAGATCTTTTGATTAGTTTTATGCTATCTTAGAATTTCATGGGGGCTGGTCATTCGGCCATGCCTGGACCTTCATCACTTATGTATTTTCAACGGTAGAGTTTCTACACTCCATAGATTAAGGTGTGGAGCTCTGCTGTTCCTCATGAATTAATACAAAGTACTACTGTTTTTCTATTCAATT
Source organism: Arachis ipaensis (assembly GCF_059453495.1). NCBI lineage: Eukaryota > Viridiplantae > Streptophyta > Magnoliopsida > Fabales > Fabaceae > Arachis > Arachis ipaensis. Next base: position 69,237,518 of record NC_142436.1, on the reverse strand, counting down.
CAAGCTTATTCCTATTCTAAGATATCCATTCGCACCCAAGAACATGATGAATGTGATGATTATGTGACCCACATCATCATTCTCACTTATGAATGCGTGCCTGACAAACACTTCCGTTCTGCATGCAAACACTTTCCTGCACTCAAAGTGGATTTTCTGGAGCTACAGAACTCCAAATGGCGCACTCTCAATTGTGTTGGAAAGTAGACATCCCGGGCTTTCCAGAAATATATAATAGTTCATACTTTGCCCGAGTTTAGATGACACAAACTGGCATTCAATGCCAGTTCCATGCTGCATTCTGGAGTTAAACGCCAGAAACAGGTTGCAAAGTGGAGTTAAACGCCAGAAACAGGTTACAAACTGGTGTTCAACTCCAAGAGAAGCCTCTACACGTGGAAAGCTCAATGCTCAGCCCAAGCACACACCAAGTGGACCCCAGAAGTGGATTTTTGCATCATTTACTCATTTCTGTAAACCCTAGTAACTAGTTTAGCATAAATAGGACTTTTTACTATTGTATTTACATCTTTAGTTTTATCTTTAGATCACGTTTGGGGGCTGGCCTCTCGGCCATGCCTGGACCTTCATCACTTATGTATTTTCAACGGTAGAGTTTCTACACACCATAGATTATGGTGTGGAACTCTGCTGTTCCTCATGGATTAATGCAAAGTACTACTATTTTTCTATTCAATACAAACTTATTCCACTTCTAAGATATTCTTTCTCACTTCAATGTGAATGTGATGATCGTGACAATCATCATCATTCCTAACTTATGAACGCGTGCCTGACAACCACTTCCGTTCTACCTTAGATTGAATGGGCATCTCTTAGATATCTAATACAGAGGACCGAGTCCGAGATATTAGAATCTTCGTGGTATAAGTTAGAATCCATGGATGGCCATTCCTGAGATCCAGAAAGTCTAAACCTTGTCTGTGGTATTCCGAGTAGGATCTGGGAAAGGATGGCTGTGACGAGCGTCAAACTCGCGAGTGCTGGGCTTAGTGACAGACGGAAAAGGATCAATAGATCCTATTCTAGTATGATCGAGAACCGACAGATGAATAGCCGTGCTGTGACAGAACATCTTGGACCATTTTCACTGAGAAGACGGGATGTAGCCATTGACAATGGTGATGCCCAACATAAAGCTTGCCATGGAAAGGAGTAGGAATGATTGGATGAAGACAGCAGGAAAGCAGAGGGTCAGGAGGAACGAAAGCATCTCCATACGCTTATCTGAAACTCTCACCAATGAATTACATAAGTATCTCTATCCTAGTAATATTTTATTTATCTTTTACTTATCAATTCATAAAACCATTTGAATCTGCCTGACTGAGATTTACAAGGTGACCATAGCTTGCTTCAAGCCAACAATCTCTGTGGGATCGACCCTTACTCACGTAAGGTTTATTACTTGGACGACCCAGTGCACTTGCTGGTTAGTTGTACGAAGTTGTGAAATAGAATTAAGAACATGAACGTGCATATTTAGTTTTTAGTGCCGTTACCAAGGAAGGAACGATCACCATTTCGTGCACCAGTATCGAAGGCTTGGCACCCCACTCACCATTCTTCACTTAGGCGTGCCACTTGAGCAACCAGGCGTGGCACGCCAGTGTCATTCAGAGAGCAAAGAAGCATTGGGCGTGCCACTTGAGTTCGTGGCGTGGCACACCAAACAGAGGAACCACTCACTCACAAAAGGGGCGTGGAACGCCAGACCCTGGGCGTGCCATGTTAGTGCAACTTTCCAGAGAAGCTTAGCCAAGCATAGAGCAAGAGCGTCGCATGCCAGACCCTGGGCGTGGCACGCCAGTTCAACTTTCCAGAGGCAAAGAAAGGTGGAAAAATCCAAAGGGCGTGCCACTTAAGTTTGAAGGCGTGGCACGCCAACACAAGAATTTCACTAGGACGTGCCACTTGAGTTCGAAGGCGTGGCATGAAAATGTTGATAGAGAGATGAGCATGCCACTTGAAGGATTAGGCGTGGCACGCCAAGCTAGAAATGAAGGGCACGTGACACGCCAGAAAAGCGCCAGCCACACGCCAGCTGGGAAGTCACGCTTATTGAGTGTTTTCTTTTCCCTCAAAAATGTAATTTTCCTTTTTCACTTTTGTAATTCTTTAGTTTTACTAGGAGTAGTATAAATACCCCCAGTACTGAAGAGGGGGTTAAGTAGTCAGTTTTAGATCCACTTTTACACTTCACTTTTGAGTACTTTTTAAGCCATGAGTAGCTAACTTCCCTCTCATTGAGAGAGGGAGCTCTGTTGTACTTGATGGATTGATAATAGTGAAATTCTTCTTCTCTTCATCTTCTCTTTGATTTGCTAGAAGGAATTTTGTTCTTAATGCTTAGCATTCAATCATCTTGGAAAAGAGATTGAATGCAATTGGGTTTCATGGGAACCTTGGAAAAGGAAACATGGAACCATGCTTGAAATCTCTTCTCACATTTGAGTAGAATCTGGGTTTTGGTGTTTGGATATGTGACATATAATCCTTCCTCTACTTGGACCTATAATGGTGTGTGGTATAATCAGGGACCAAGCATATCTCTCTTCATAAGCAATTAGACCAAGAAATTGGCTATTGATCAAGATTTGAGAGATTGAGTCACCAAGGGATTGGGGCTCAATCAATCATGATTGCCAAGAGGTCAATGAGTTGCATGATTGAAGAGGATATAAGCTAGATTTGATCCAAAGAGACAACATCTCCCAATCTCAATGAATTTCTCCATTCTTATCTATCCATTTCTCTATAGCTTAACTTTACATTCAGCAATTCCCCATTCCCATTTACATTCAAGTCATTTATGATTCTACACTTTACATTCTGCCATTTATATTTCTGCACTTTAATGCTTTTTTTTATATTCTAGTCATTTATATTTATGTCATTTATAATTCTGCACTTCACAATCCTATTGATCCGCTTGACTAATTCATCAATTGATTAAAACTGTTCGAATTTGCCAATCTCTGTGGATACGATCGCACTCTACTGTGGGTTATTACTTGACGATAATTTTGGTGTGCTTGCCAAAAGAACTAATTCACCAATTTTTGAATGGGGTGTGAATTCTAGTCATCAAGAAGCAACTGAAGGACCTAGACCAACTAGTAAGAGGATAAAAAAAAGTCCCATTTTGAGTGAAGAACTACTATATGAAATAATAGAGTGAGAATATAGTAGAAAATACTGAGTGAGGGTACTGTACAGTTAGTTTGAGTCTGAAGATATATATTGTAAGGGAAGTGAGAGAATGAGGTAGGAAGAGAATTAGTTGATGCTTAAGGAATCACATTTCCATACTCGAGAGAGAAATAAGGTGCTGTTATTGCATTTTGTTGCTATATTTTTCTTCAACACAATTCATATTCATCTTCCATTCACTTAATTATTGCTTGTAGTTCAAGTGTGAGGCTAACAAGAACTCTATGTTTTCTTCGATGGAGGCCGGCATTTGGGGACTATGGTTGTATTCTTTCATTTTCGTTGATAATATTTCTAATTTTCATTTTTCTCAAATTTATTCCTTTCATCTAGTTTTTTTATTCTTTCGTAGCTATTCTTTTGTTACTTTAATGTCAAGAAGTAATTTCGTTTATTTTATTTTTCAAAGTTGTTGTTTAGACTAAACACTCATACTCATAATTACCATGTGATTAGCATAGTGATCGTTCCTCAAGCTTGGACTCATACGGTCAACTTTGCTATTCACACATGTCACATCATTATAAGTCAACCTGAAATAGCTACGCTAGCTATGGCCAGAGTCTAGCCATCACAGACAGCACCTTGTATTTATGTTGAAAGTAATTTTATATCTTGGAAGTTTGAAAAGTAGAAAAGGGTTAGCCGATCCACTATTTGAACCAGAATATGGAACTACGGTTTCAACAAACAAAAATCATATCCATTTAGCAACTATTACATGAGTTATGGGTTCCTCAACAGATTGCAATTATAATATATTGTCACAACCAGAGCACATGCTTACTAACGGCTAATACAATGCTTCATACTAGGTGCAAACACCTAGAAATTGTTCTACAGTTTTTATGTGACTTAGTTAATAAAAAAAGTGTATGTTGTTAATATACTTACCAAGACTACAGGTGGTAGATATCTTGACAACTGTACTGTTGTTGTCAGCCATATTGTTTAATAAGTAGTTTAGAATCAAAGCTAAGTAAACTTAGACAATGTATAAAATCCATCTAAAGTTCAAGGGAGGAGTACTTGTACAGTCATGTGACTTGTTAATATACTTTCCTGTTACAGGTTGTGATAGATATTGGTGAGGTTAATTAGTTAGAGAATTATAATAGAATCGATTATGATATATCTTCTCTCTTCAACATGGATAAAGAGAGTAATTAAGGACTTATATGTTGTATCATTTCGTGAGAAAATACATTCACTCCACGCACACAATAGGTTTTATTATATGCTACCCACTGTATTAGAACTTTGGCTTTTTTTCTCTCTTTCGAACTCAAGTTCTTAATAGAAATCTGCATCCACTACAATAAAAGTTAAATAAAAGTTGCCTTAGATAGGCAAAGACAATATTCTTGACCATTTGCTTTTAATTAGGGCAAAGATAACAAAATTTTTTGCAACTCATAAAAATAGTTGTCTTTGATATCTAAAGATATATTTATAAAACATTGTAATATAAAAAATTTGAGACAACTCTTTTAAATAAATATAAAATATTTTATAAGAATTACCAAAAAAAATTTAACAAATAACATTTATAAAAAGTTATCTAAAATTATTCATAGCTAAAAATTTTAGAGAAAAGTTTTCATAATATTCTTACCTATTTTATTTCTTTTCCAACAAATAACTTAAGAAAAAAATAAAATGACAAAAGAGTTTGAAATAGGTTTCTGGAACCAAAAATCCAAAACCCATTGAAATCCCTAACCACTCAACTCCTAAAACTTCAAAACTCCAACCCTTTTGTCCAATAACGGCGAGCAGCTCAAGGACGGTGGCCCTCCACGATGTTGCATTTCTCGATGATTCTGGTCTTCCATATTGCAGCGCATGATCCTCCACGGTGCTGTGCTTCTTGACAACGCGATGGTCCTCCATGGCGGTGCGCTTCTCGATGACGTTGGCCCTCCACGGCGGTGCTAGTTCTCGATGACGTTGGTTCTCCACGGCGGTACATGATTTTTCTCTGGTTTTTACTACTTCTCCCAATCTTTGTTTCCTTCCTCTAACATTTACTCTCTCTCTCTTTTACCGTCTATTGTTTCTTGTTGCTTCCCTGCTTGTTCCCCCATTACTTCTGCTCTTATAGCTGCTGTGTGCACTTCTCTGGATCGTCATCATGCTGCCGCTCTATTTTGCCATTCCTCACCGTGACCCAATGATGACATGTCATCATGTCATGTATTTCTATGCTTTTTCATTCAAAAAATTGATGATTAGTGCCTAAATATTGAATGCTTTTGTGCTTAAATGATATATTTCTTTGATCTTTTGATTTTATAAATTTTGAAGGAAATAAGTGGAAAAAGAAGAAAAATAGCACAAAATCAGCTCGAAAGAAGAAAAGAAGAATTTTGGGGCACAATTTAGAGATCAGACACACTTTGGAGCCTTAGGCCACACTTTTAAAAGCATAGCCCATGACTAAATCAAGGAAGCGTGACAATCAGCACTCATTTGCCAAGTCAGTGCCAAACTCACTAATTGAGCATTTTTGTGAATTTTCAGCTTGGAAGCAAGCTTTTTGCTGTTCGAGCGCTCACTAAGTTAACTTGGCGCTGACAGCACGACCATGCCTTCTTCAAAGGACCATAACTTGAGCTACAGATGTCCAATTGATGCGCTTCCAGTTCCGTTGGAAAGCCGACATTTAGAGCTTTCCAACGATACATAATAATCTATATTTGGCATGAAATTGAAGCACAAATAATAGGCATCTTTAAGACCCAAAAACACATTTGGGGTAGCGCTCCATAAGCTAGCGCAGCGCTCACAAAGAGAGCGCCAAGTGAGGAAGGTGCGCACAAAAGGAAGCACACTGAGGGAGTGAACGGGCACTCACTTTGTGAACTGAGCGTTCCAGTGGGAGCATCAACAAATGCATCCTGACCCACTTCATATAAGGCCAAACCAATAAAAGCCCATTGAAGCCCCAAAGAGCCCAATTGACATCACTCAAAGGCACAAGGATCAGTTAGATTAGGAATTTCATTTAATTGTAATTTGTTTTCAATTTCAATTTTATTTTTGTAAACTCCTATATAAAGGCATCAGTTTTATTTCGTGAAAGTTAGGCAAGCTCTGCTAGAGAGCAGTAGGAGTAGGAGTAGAATAGAAGGCTCTATTTGATACACTTTTATTTTTCTGCACTTTGTATATTTCAGTCTTGAATTCAGTTTATGAAATTTCAATTTCTGCAATCTTCTGCTATAATTTCTTTTTCTGCAATTTTACCTTTCTGTTTATGTTCATGATTCAATCTGATTTACTCTTCCTGCAATTTAATTTTCTGCAATTGCTCTAAGTTCTGATTTACTGCTTTCTTTAAATTTCCTGCACCCAATTCCCTTTACATTTACTGCACTTTACCTTTCTTGTCATTTAAGCTTCTACAATTTACGTTTCTTGCTCTTTAAGCTTCTGCTGATTTACATTCTGCACTTTTAATTCACTGCAATTTACTTTCTGCTGCCTCAATTTCACCCAATTCACCACTATTAGCTTGACTAAACTAATCACTTCACTAAAGTTGCTCAATCCATCAATCCCTGTGGGATCAACCTCACTCCTGTGAGTTATTACTACTTGATGCGATCCGGTACACTTGCTGGTGAGTTTGTGTGGAAATCTAATTTTCACCCATCAAGTTTTTGGCGCCGTTGCCGAGGATTGATATAGATCGACAATGATTAAGTGGGTGAGAGGTCTAGATTAAGCATTTTTTTTGTTCTTTTAATTTTCTGTTTCTGCTGAAACCAAGGTGTTTGTGTTTTTGCCTAACTAAGTGAATCTCACCTGTGACATGAATTTCAATTTTCATTGGTGATGTATTTTACAAAATTCAAATGGAGTTCAACTCATCTTGTGATCAAACAAATTTTATGGGATATTACTGATGAGAGAACTTTTGCGTGGTCTAGAAATTTGCGGATAAATCCTCGTTGCAAGTATAGTATCTAAACCTTCAAAAGTCCTTTCATACAAACGTTTTGGTTGTCACAAGTAACAAACCCCTTTGAAATTGATAACCGAGTATTCAAACCTCGGGTCGTCTTCTCAAGGAATTGCAGGGAGGTATGTTCTTATTATTGGTTATGAAGATTGTAAATTGGGGGTTTGGAAGTTTGGGCAATGCGCACAGGTATATTTTCGAGCAATAAAAATAAATAAATAATTGTAAAATAAACTCTTGGTAAAGTATGAGAACTGGAGGTCCTATCCCAGTTATCCTTATCAATTGTAATGAGAATTGGATTTTTCTCCCACTTTATTAACCTCTAACTATGAAGGTAAGTTAAGTGGATGAATTAATTCTTGAAGAATTCCAATTCTCAATCAACAATGAGTTTGATAACTCAAGAGTCACCAATTATTTAACCAAAGCCAAAAGGGGAAAAATTCTACTTGAATGAAAATAATTTGGATAATTCGAGAACTTTAATAAATTAAAGAAAGCAATCATAAGTCTGGAATACCTCAAATAACTCTAATAAAGACATCAAATGTAACATGGAAGAGTTCATAAATTAAATTGGAAAAATAAATAAAAATAAAGAACCTGGGATTGAGAGCTACTCCTAAAACTAAGAGAAATCCTAAATCCTAATCCTAAGAGAGAGGAGAGAACCTCTCTCTCTAAAAACTACATCTACTCCTAAAATTGTGTATATGAGAGCCTCCCTATGAATGGATGCAGTCTCTCACTTTATAGCCTCTAATCTGTGTTTTCTGGGCCGTAAACTGGGTCAGAAACAGTCCAGAATTCGCTGGTTTTGAATTTTGCCACGCTGAATTTCCGTCACTGCGATGTGGCCGCATGGATCACGCGGTCGCGTCATCTAACGTCAGCGGAACTATAGCATATTATATATCAAATCGAAGCCCCGGACGTTATCTTTCCAACGCAACTGGAACCGCGTCGTTTGGACCTCTGTAGCTAAAGTTATAGCCGTTTGAGTGCAGAGAGGTCAGGCTGGACAGCTTAGCAATTTCTCCAACTTCTTGCATTCCTTCCACTTTTGCATGCTTTCTTCCCATCCTCCAAGCCATTCCTGCCTTATAATATCTGAAAACACTTAACACACATATCAAGGCATCTAATGGTAATAAGAGAGGATTAATAATAAGCAATTATAAGTCCAAAGAAGCATGTTTTCAATCAAAGCATATAATTAGGAAGGTAAATGTAAAACCATGCAAATAGTATGAATAAGTGGGTAAAGAGTAGATAAAAACCACTCAATTGAGCACAAGATAAACCATAAAATAGTGGTTTATCAATTACCCACCGTCACCAATTGAATGTTTTAATGGTGGCTGGGAATATCACCAAGAAATCATAGATTCTGAGCACTCCAATCAATGGAGATATGCTTTAGAGCCACATGAGTAAGAAAATCATATGGGATACTGCTCACCACCACAAAATGATTCAAGTCATTATTCTAATGGTAGTTGGGAGTATTGATGAATTAGATTTTTGATGGTTTAGAATTTCACAAATGAATTCTCGTTGCAAGTATAGTTTCTAAACCAAGCAATAATCCTTTCATACAAAAAGTTGTTTGTCACTAAAACAAACCCCTAAATTTATAAACCGAAGTATTGAACCTCGGGTCGTTCTCCCTAGGAATTACAATAAAGTGCCTTGTTATTGGTTGTGAATTATATTTGGGGTTTTTAAGCTTTTGGACAAGAAATATAAATGGCAAAGAAAATAAACTAACAACTAACAAAGCTCTTGGCAAGATATGAGAACTAGAAGTCCTATCCTAGTTATCCTTCTCAATTGTGATGAGAATTGTTCATTGCTACCACTTAGTTAACCCTTACTAAAGAAAGGAAAGTCAAGTGGATGAATTGACTTGAGCCACAAGTCCTAGCCAACTCCTAAGGAAAGACTAGCTTTAGTGCACTCCAAACCAATTAGCAATCTCTCCAATTATCAATCAACAAAGGAATTAGATAACTCAAGTGTCACTAATTACTCTACCTAGGCCAAGAGGAACAAAATCTATACTATATCTAGAAGAGGCATTTCAACAAACACATAAAAGGCAATAAAAGTAAACAACATAAATTGCAAGAATTAAAGAGAGATCTAACTACAAAGGCAAGAGATCAACAATAGAAAAGCAAAGAAGAACAATTATTATGAATTACCTCTTATTGAATTGAAAGAAAATGGAAAGAACAATAGTAGATCTACAACAAAGTGTAAGAACAACATAAAGGAAATTACAATAAAAGAATGGAAGAAGAATGAATGTAACAACAAGTAATTGAGAAGATAGAAGTAGAAGAAGATGAATTGAAATCTAGATCTAAGAACTAAACCTAATCCTAATCCTAATTCTAGAGAGAAGTGAGAGCTTCTCTCTCTAGAAACTAACTCTAACTACTAAACTAAGCTAATGATTAAAAGTCTATTGATTCCTCTTCAATCCTTGGCTTAAATAACATCAGAAATGAGTTGGATTGGGCCCACAAGGCTTCTAAAATCGCTGGCCACGTTTTGCTTTAAGTGAACCAGGTGGCAGCAACGGCGCGTGTGCGTACTATGCGCGTGCGCGCCACCATACGTGTAGCAACTATGGCAAATCTTATATCGTTTCGAAGCCCCGGATATTAGCTTTCTAACCCAACTGGAACCGCATCATTTGGACCTCTGTAGCTCAAGTTATGGCCGTTTAAGTGCAAAGAGGTCGGCTTGACAGCTTTCCGGTTCTTTCATTTCTTCATGAGTTCTCCAACTTTACATGCTTCTTTCTTCATTCCCTTGGTCCAATATTTGCCTCCTAAACCTTAAATCACTTAACAAACATATCAATGCATCTAATGGAATCAAGGAGAATTAGATTTAGCTATTTTATGACCTAAAAAGCATGTTTTCACATTCAAGCACAATTAAAGGAGAATATACAAAACCATGCTATTTCTTGAATAAATATGGGTAAAAGGTGATAAAATCCCCAAAAATCAATACAAGATAAACCCTACAAATGGGGTTTGTCAACCTCCCCACACTTAAACCAAGCATGTCCTCATGCTTAAACCAAGAATGAAGTAAGGGTATGGCATTTATTCAATGGAAACTAACTAAATGCAATCTACCAATATGCAACTATCTAAATGAATGCAAGTGCTTGGTCAAAATAAATCAATTCCCAAGAAACATATATGCACAAGGGCTAAGGACTAGCAAGTCTAATCCACAATTGAATTGAGTTATTAAATATTTTTACAAACTTGCATGAAGAATGATGATCATAGGTGAAAACATGTAATTGAGCATCAAACCCTCACCGGATGTGTTTGCACTCTATTCGCTCAAGTGTTTAGGGTTGATTCACTCAATTCTCCTCTATTTCATGCTTTCCAAGATTTGTTTTTCTTCTAACAATCAACATTTATTCCATGCATGCATACAAGTATCATGAGGTCTTTTCATTGGTTGTAATGGGGCTAGGGTCAAGGTAGGATGCATATTTGGTCAAGTGAGCTTGGAATTTGAATCTTTGGTAAGCTTAAACTTTCCACTTAACCCATATAATAACCTATACAATTAAATTCTACTCTAACTACCCATTCTACTCACTTTTCCACATACTCATGCGTCCCTTTTCATTTCACAACACTTATGCATTGATCTTATTGAGCTTCGCGTTGGGGCATTTTGTCCCCTTTTTATTATTTTTCTTCTTTTTTTTTCTTTTCTTTCTTTTTCTATTTTTTTTTCTTTTCTTTTCCATATTGTTTTTCTTTTTCTTTTGTTCTTTTGTTTTTCTCATTTTTTTTTCTATATACAAGAGCATCAATGCATAAGGTTTTACATTTGATCAATACATGAGTATGTACCCAATTCCCAATATTTTCAATAACAATACAAAATACCCTTTTATTCACCCAATGTCCCAAGGTTCCCACACTTGAATGATACTCACACACACTAGCCTAAGCTAATCAAAGATCCAAATTAAGGGACAATTATTGTTTTTCGCTTTAAGGCTTGTAATGTGCTAAAATAAGAATAAGTGGGTTAAGCGTAGGCTCAAATTTGGCTAACAAAGGAAGATAAAAGGTATTTGGGTAAGTGAGCTAATAAAATGATGGCCTCAATCACATAAATGCATGAATACACAAAATAATGGACATTAAAGAATCAAACAAATCAAAGATTACAATCATAGAAAGAGACTAATGCACACAAGAAGGAAAAATAAGTGGTTATAAGATGTAACCACACCATTAGGCTCAAATCTCACAAGCTTGTGTTCTTAGCTCAAAACATGTTCCACAATATATATAATTCAAGCAAGTTCTATGAAAAGTTTTCACTCAAATCAATTGACATGCCCTATAGATAGAAATCTTGAAAAATTCTCATTATTTTGACTAAGCTTATTGTGTATGCATATGCAAAAATAAGAAAATGGAAGTAAAAATCCTAAAATCCTAGAATGAAATGCAAAAGTATTGGAGTTAGAAATTTGTCACCCACGATTGCCGATCGGTCGGACGACCTCCCCACACTTAAAAGTTTGCACCGTCCTCGGTGCACTCAAAGATGAGCAAAGGGGTACGACGACTCTCCGGATTGCTATGTGTTCTTTCTTCCGCCTCCATGGTTGCTTGTGGTGCATTTATCACGAAAAACAAAAATACAACACCATAAGATGAGAAGATATAAAAGCAAGGAAGCATACATTGTTGGAATGAGGTAAATCACTAGAATGAGGTGAGTGAATTAGTGTGACATTAAGAAATATTAGGTGTGTGAATTCTAAATTGCGCGGTTTAGAATACACATTAGTATAAAGAGCTATGTCACAAAAGAAGCATGCACTTCACTTATCCTAGTGTGCTTGAGATGCTTTAAGTAAGCTTGTAAGGTAAGACAAGCATTAGAGAAGCATGAAAGCATTCAAGTCAAACATATGGATGGATATAATCATGAAATACAATGCATTAAGGTAAATGCTCAACATTATCCATCAAGAGATTGCCTAGTCAAAGAATACGGTTCAAATCACATGGTGGCTAGCTACAACATGCAATTCAAAAGAGTTATAAGCTCGAAGACAATTCTCATCACTTGGTATTTTTCAAAAGGTAAGCATGAAGAACTCAAAACCAAGTAACAAAATATAACCTCAATCATAGAATCCAACAAAGATTATCTAAAAACAGTCATGCTAAAATAGCATTTAGGCAATAAGGGATATAGCAATGTATAGTAAACAAAGTCAATACTCCAACACTTATGATGAAAAGAGAGAAAATAAAATGAAAACTAAACTAAAACTAACTAATCAACTAACCAATTAACTAATTAACTAACTAAAATAAATGGTTATCCATGGTGTTTGGAAGTGTTGGATGAGGGGTAGGAGGAGGGAAGAAGAGAGGAAAAAAAAAAGAAATGGAAGGAGGAGAAGAAAAGAAATGGATGGAAGAAATGGCATCCACGCGCATGCACGCATGGCGCGCGCGCGTCGTTGGCTTATTTTGAGAGTGGCGCGTACGCGTCATGTGCGCGTACGCGTGAGTTGGTTTGTGCGAAAGGCACAACGTTGGCGCGGCGCAGGCACAACTCTCTGGAAAATGTATGGAGGTTGGAACTTCTCAATCCACGCGTACGCAAGCATGGCGCGCGCGCGTGGATGGTCGGAAATGCTGTAAGTGCGCGTACGCGCCATGTACGCGTACGCGTGGATGGTGCTCTGTTTTTCAAAAATTTTTTTTTCTATGTTTTTGCACCAACCCAAGCATTCCAAACCTCCAAACAGCTACCAAAACACCATAAAACCTTATTTAACATACTTAAACTACCAAACATACTCAACTAACTAAACAAAACACGAAATTAAGCTAATTCTACCAATATATACAAAAGAGAAAATGAAAGGATTTTACCATGGTGGGTTGTCTCCCACCTAGCACTTTTGTTTATTGTCCTTAAGTTGGACTTATGGGGAGCTCCTCATCAAGGTGGCTTGTGCTTGTATTCATCTTGGAACTCCCACCAATGCTTGGTTCTCCATTGTGCCCCAAGATTCTTCATGGATTGAGCCAAGTCTTGATGGAGTTCTTCACAAGCTTGGGGCTCCCAAAGTTGATCCTCTTCTTGTAATCCGGGATCCCACACTTTATTTTCACACCTGTCTTGAAGTTGATCATCATTATTAATCCATCCGGGTGGTGAACAAGATGAATTCTCTATGAAATGCCCAACAATCCTCCTAGACACATCTATTTGAGCACTATTCTCACCTTTGTATTCAACTCTTGAAGTGTCAACCAAAATGAGCCTTGATTTACAACGCCAACCACGAAACATCTTTCGCTTACGCTTCATCCCACAAAGCATCCTAAGTTGACCATCCGTTTCAAGCAAGCCATACTCAAGTGGGACAATAAAGCTAATAGAAATGAATTTTACCCACTCAAGTGAAGGGGTAGATGACAACCTAGGCAAAGATGCTTCCAAAGATCTTGACAAAGCATAACCAACCCTCGTTCTACTATTTCTAGGGACTTCCACCTCTTCACAAGATCTCTTAATCTCAATCCTTTGTTCAACAATTTTATCTAAACCTTTTCCTTTACTCAAATCATAATAGGGAGGGTGAGAAAAATTTACCTCCTCAACGCTTTCAAATCCAACCGGAGAAGGTTCTTCATGCTTAAAGGATTCTTCACCACTAAGACTTGATGCTTGATCTTCATCACCAAGGGAACTCAATTCTTTCTCTATCCCATCCAAGTCTTCATATGGGATATGCCTTGGAAGGTGTGCACTTTCCTCCCTAGCATCAATTTCAATCATCTTGGAGGGGTTTTCTTCAACTCTATGTTCCCATGGAAGCTCCGCATCTCCTAAGTCTTCAACCAATTCTTCCTCTTCTTCAACAATTATAGCTTCCTCCAATTGTTCCAATACAAAGCAACTTCCCTCGTTCTCCACCAATCTCTCCTTCATGTTATGCTCTTCATTTGTTTCTCCACATGTAGCCATGGGAGTCCCTTGAGTGTTCAAGCATTGGGATGCTAACCGGTTTACCACCTCATCCAAGGCGGTCATGAATTGTTGCACATCCCTTGTCATCTCCTCTTGTCCTTGAAGAAGAACACCGAGGGTTTCATCCATTGAGGATTGGGGTGGATAAGAGGGTTCATTGTCTTGGAGAAAGGGTTCATAGTAGGAAGGTGGTTCTTCTTGGTAGAGTTGTGGTGGTTCAATAATTTCCACTCTTTCCACTTGTTGCACAACACGCTCCATGGTTGCTTGAAGTTGATCCAATGTTTCCTTGAGATGATCCCTTGACTCTTGTTCCTCTTGGATAAGATGATTAGGATCATGTGACTCTTGGATCGATGGATATGAGTATTCTTCCATGGGAGGTTGTGGTGGAAAGTAGTATTCATCTTGTGGTTGGAAATTTTCATATATTGGAGGTGGTTCATCTTGGTAATAATGTGGAGGAGGTGGCTCTTGAAAATATTGATGTTGGAATGGTGGTGGCTCTATATGTGGTTCATATTGCTCATATGGTTGTTGGTAGGATGGATATGGATTAGGGTCATATGAAGATGGTTGGTAAGAAGGGGCTTGTGAGTATGGTTGGGAGTTATGTTGAGGATATGGATCATAGGCATATGGTGGTGGTTCTTGAAAATCACAAGGTGAGTCACCATAGCCATTGGATTGGAATGCATCATAGAATGGCTCTTCTTCATAGTGCATTGGTGGAGGTTGTTGCCATGAGGATTGATCATATGCATATGGCTCCTCCCACCTTTGGTCATCCCATTCTTAATACACATCTTCATTATAGTCCTCATTTCCTACAACATGTTGATAACCAAACTCATAGCCAAGGTGAGAACTCATGATAGCAAGAGAGAAGAAAAATAAAATCAAATGAGAAACAAAGAAAACCAAATCCTAAAACTAGCAAGAACTCACAAAAGCAATATTCACAATATTCACATATATACAATAACCAATAACATAACACCATTGCAACTCCCCGGCAACGGCGCCATTTTGATGAATTAGATTTTTGATGGTTTAGAATTTCACAAATGAATTCTCGTTGCAAGTATAGTTTCTAAACCAAGCAATAATCCTTTCATACAAAAAGTTGTTTGTCACTAAAACAAACCCCTAAATTTATAAACCGAAGTATTGAACCTCGGGTCGTTCTCCCTAGGAATTACAATAAAGTGCCTTGTTATTGGTTGTGAATTATATTTGGGGTTTTTAAGCTTTTGGACAAGAAATATAAATGGCAAAGAAAATAAACTAACAACTAACAAAGCTCTTGGCAAGATATGAGAACTAGAAGTCCTATCCTAGTTATCCTTCTCAATTGTGATGAGAATTGTTCATTGCTACCACTTAGTTAACCCTTACTAAAGAAAGGAAAGTCAAGTGGATGAATTGACTTGAGCCACAAGTCCTAGCCAACTCCTAAGGAAAGACTAGCTTTAGTGCACTCCAAACCAATTAGCAATCTCTCCAATTATCAATCAACAAAGGAATTACATAACTCAAGTGTCACTAATTACTCTACCTAGGCCAAGAAGAACAAAATCTATACTATATCTAGAAGAGGCATTTCAACAAACACATAAAAGGCAATAAAAGTAAACAACATAAATTGCAAGAATTAAAGAGAGATCTAACTACAAAGGCAAGAGATCAACAATAGAAAAGCAAAGAAGAACAATTATTATGAATTACCTGTTATTGAATTGAAAGAAAATGGAAAGAACAATAGTAGATCTACAACAAAGTGTAAGAACAACATAAAGGAAATTACAATAAAAGAATGGAAGAAGAATGAATGTAACAACAAGTAATTGAGAAGATAGAAGTAGAAGAAGATGAATTGAAATCTAGATCTAAGAACTAAACCTAATCCTAATCCTAATTCTAGAGAGAAGTGAGAGCTTCTCTCTCTAGAAACTAACTCTAACTACTAAACTAAGCTAATGATTAAAAGTATATTGATTCCTCTTCAATCCTTGGCTTAAATAACATCATAAATGAGTTGGATTGGGCCCACAAGGCTTCTAAAATCGCTGGCCACGTTTTGCTTTAAGTGAACCAGGTGGCAGCAACGGCGCGTGCGCGTACTATGCGCGTGAGCGCCACCATACGTGTAGCAACTATGGCAAATCTTATATCGTTTCGAAGCCCCAGATGTTAGCTTTCTAACCCAACTGGAACCGCATCATTTGGACCTCTGTAGCTCAAGTTATGGCCGTTTAAGTGCAAAGAGGTCGGCTTGACAGCTTTCCGGTTCTTTCATTTCTTCATGAGTTCTCCAACTTTACATGCTTCTTTCTTCATTCCCTTGGTCCAATCTTTGCCTCCTAAACCTTAAATCACTTAACAAACATATCAATGCATCTAATGGAATCAAGGAGAATTAGATTTAGCTATTTTATGACCTAAAAAGCATGTTTTCACATTCAAGCACAATTAAAGGAGAATATACAAAACCATGCTATTTCTTGAATAAATATGGGTAAAAGGTGATAAAATCCCCAAAAATCAATACAAGATAAACCCTACAAATGGGGTTTGTCAAGTATCACCAAGAATTAACAGATTCTGAGCAACCCAATCAATGGGGATATGCTCCAGAGTCACAATTTGATCAAGCAAATCACATGAGATATTATCCAGAACCACAAAATGAATTATGTCATTATCCTTATGGTGTCTGGGCATATCCACAAGAGTGTGAACAATCAAGTGAAAGGAATCTCCTCCCAGAGCCACAAAGTGAATCATACTGTTATGACACTAACACAAACTATGGCTAGGAAGAGAATTCTAATACTCCATATGCCATTCATCCAGAGACATCATCACTTGATACTGCTTTCAATAAATTTATGCAAGATTGTCCCCCAATGCCACAAGATGATCCATACCTTGATGAATTCAACAATGATTCACATTGTGGATGGGAGGATCAAAACCAGAAAGCATTTGACAGTTCATACTCCCCTTATCAAGAGCCATCATCACTTGAGCAAATCATCAATTCATTCATGCAAAATTGTCCAACCTCACCTCCCAGTTTTTCACTTGAAAACTCTTCATCACTTGATTTTTCCTCAACACAAAATTTTCCCCAAGATTCATACGACTCATTTCACCAACCACAAAATTCATTCTACTACACAGAAAACTCACCTCAACAGTCACAAAACTCATTTCATAACTCACAACATTCATTCCCATACTACTCAACATCACCACAACACATCCATGCCCACAAAATTACTCTCAACCTTCATCCCTTGAGCTAGCATTTGAACAATACCTACAAACATCCATAGACTCTTGGAAAGAGTAAGAAACCCTCTGCAATAAGATGGATGGATATTTGGATCAAGTAAGGAAAAACAAAGAATTGCTAAGCAAGGAAGATGAAGATCAATTGTGGATGAAAAGGAAGAAGTGGAGAAGAAAGATGAAGAGGCCCCTATGTCAAGCAAAATTTCAATGAGGAATGAGTTTATGGAGATATATGAGCCTAGGATTTCATATCCACAAAGGCTAATGGAGGTGATAGAAAACCATGAGGACTCACTACCAGAGAACGTAATGGAAGATCATACAGAGGAAAGGGAGGAATTCCATCAGGAAAGTCCACACTCAATGGAAGCAGAGAAGTGCATAAAGAAAGGGCTCATAGAACCAGCAATTCAAAAGGCTCTTGATGAAGATAAAACTCCAATTATCACACAGCAACCATGTCTTGAAATCAAAGAAGTGAAGGCAACCAACAACAACACCGAAGAGAGGATTGTGACCAAGATACCAAAGACAACATTCAAGAAAGGGTCAACTGCAAACAATCCAACCCCTGATCCAGCATGCAAGCTCAATCAAGCCATTAACAAAAGAAAGCTTACTGAGGAGAGACCAAAACAGGGGACAATAGCTGAATCTTCCCCTCCCCCTCCCCCCTTGAGGTCATTCCTCTTAACAAACTGGAAGAAGAGGAAGAAAGTGAAGAACAACATGTCAAGCTAATGACACTAAAAGAGGACTTGTTGGGAGGCAACCCAACCTTAGGTAACATTTCATTCC
The DNA here is from genome assembly GCF_059453495.1 of Arachis ipaensis. Taxonomy (NCBI): domain Eukaryota; kingdom Viridiplantae; phylum Streptophyta; class Magnoliopsida; order Fabales; family Fabaceae; genus Arachis; species Arachis ipaensis. Next base: position 69,219,151 of record NC_142436.1, on the reverse strand, counting down.
TTTGCTTTGTTTATTTTCTCTGTCTGCTTTATTTAAATTTCAATAAATTGGCATATGATTACATTCTAACTTTGGTGTGCCACTTATTTTCTATGCAATTTATTCAGCAACACCACTTGTCTGCATAATCATAATGCCTCTGCAAGGTTATTTTTCTTTTGGTTTAACATGTTTATTATTGTTTTAGTCATTTCTTTATTTTTATTGCTTTCATTTATTTTACTCCTTAACTATTTTTGTTAAATACCTCACCAAAATAACCCTTATTTATGACAGATTCTTCGCTTGGTGATTGTACTTAACATATAATAGTTTTTAGTTTAGTTCAAATAAATTGACATGTGATTGCATTCTAAGTTTGGTGTTGCTATGCAACAAAAATTTGTTTTCAATCTATACTGGATACTTGCATTAATTCCAACTAAAAGTGTCACACTAAGTTTGGTGTGCCACTTATCTTTTATGCCATGTATCATGCACACCCCATTTATTTTTGCAATCACAATGTCTCTATTTCCTATGCCTTCATTGCTATTTTTTATTTTGCTTGCTTAAACACATGTACTACTAACATTTCATTATGTAAGACACTCATGATCCATCATAGACCCCATTACCATTGTTCTAATTGTTGCTTGAGGATGAGCAAGCATTTTGAGTTTGGTATGGGAAGAGGAAGAATATGAGGAGAAGGACAACAACAATGAAGATGAACCACAAGGTGGTAACGCTCCTTTCTCCTCCTACTTATTTCTAGCACTGTAAAGTACATGATTGTCTTTATCTTCTCTGTATGCATGTGTGTTATGAATAAGCATAGTTTGATTACTGATTTTTAACATCTTGCTGTGACATTATGACTACCATCTTGAATTTTGTGAGTTCAAAAGCAATAAAGCATCATGATCATAAACAAACAAGGCATTAAAGAAGAAATTAGCATGAGCTTATGAGTATTGGAAGGCTAGTATGATTAATTGTTGCTCAATTGCATTTGAATTTATTTAATTGAAGTTTTCATCTAGGACATTTTGTGAAATCTTTGGAAATCATGAAAACCTTGAAGAAACAATTGCAAATTAAGGTAAGAAAAGAAAAAGGGAAAGAATGAGAAAGCTGAAGGCTCTGAGTACTAATGACAATTCAATTGTCAAGTAATTGTGGTGTTTATGTATCAGGCAAAAAGCTTGAAAACAAAACACTTAGAGTCAAGGCTAGGCTCAAGTGCAAAAGCACTCCCTCAAAGCTCAAGGCTCTGAGCATCAATGATTAAAGAGTAAAGAAAAGAAACAAATGAGCTTAAAGAAGTCCTCTAATTAAATGCTTGTGGTGCTTGTGTATCAAGTGGTAATACTTGAAAACAAAGCATTTAGAGTCGTAGCTTTGTTATCAACTCATGGGGCAAAGCACCCAAAAGAAGAAGCTAATAAGAAAATCAAAAGCTTGTTTCAAGGAAGAAATATAAAGAAAAGATTTCATAAATTGAGCTAGATAGAAGCATCAATCATTTACCTTTCTTTTGTGATTGTAGCACGCATGGAAAACTAGCCAACCATGAATATTAACTTGTAATTCTTCGCACCTTGATTTGTCAAAATTTACTGCATGATTCTTTTCTTGCTTGGGGACAAGCAAGGTTTAAGTTTGGTGTTGTGATGACATGTCATCATGTCATGTTTTTCTATACTTTTTCATACAAGAAATTGATGATTAGTGCTTAAATATTGAATGCTTTTGTGCTTAAATGATATATTTCTATTGATAAACCCCGATTTCGTGATTTATCGTGTGCTTATTTTGGGGGATTTTGTCACTTTTTCTCGCATTTATTCAATGAAATAGCATGGTTTGGTAATTCTCCCTTGAATTTTGCTTAAGTGTAAAGACATGCTTTTTAGGCCCTAAATTGGTGATTTTAATTCACTTTAATTCCATTCGATGCCTTGATGTGTTTGATGAGTGATTTCAGGTCCATACGGCAAGTATTGGATGGAAAAAATGAGGAAAAAAGCATACAAAAAGGGAGAATGCATGGAGAAACAAAGATTGGGAATGCACCAAAGGACGCGCACGCGTACATGCCGTGTCCGCGCGGGTTGAGAATTTGCCAGCGACGCGCACGCGCACATGGCGCGCACGCGCCGATACTCTCACGTGGCCCACTTGAAGGCAAAATGCTGGGGGTGATTTCTGAGCTGCCCAGGCCCAAATCCAACTTGTTTCTGAGTGTATTTCATGCAGAATTGAAGTCCAAGCAAGGGGGAGCAATTAGTTTAGCCAACATGAGCCTTTAGTTAGTTTTCTAGAGAGAAAAGCTTCCTCTTCTCTCTAGAATTAGGTTAGGATTAGGTTAGATTATTTTAATTTCATGTTTAATTACTTGATCTCATCTTGTTTCTTCTATAATTTCTCCTTTCTACATCTTGATTCTCTTAGTTTTTATGTTAATTTCCCATTTTGCTCTCTTTTGTGATGATGACTCATGTTGAATTTGTTTACATTTGATGCAATTTTGATGTTGATGTTTCTTTAATTGATGAATTGAGTTGTGATCTCACTTTTCTTGCAATTGATAGTGGTAGATTTTAGCATCTTGCAATTTATGATGTTGATTTTTATTGCATTCTAAGTGTTTGATGAAATGCTCTCTTTAGTTCTTGAGTAGTTTTATCAACTCTTGGCCTAAGCCAAGGGACTTGAGTGGTCTTGAGTTTTTGGATATAATGGATTTGGTAATTTGAGAACCCTGTGTGATCAATTTGAAGCCCATTGACACTAACCCACTACTAAGCCAATTGGTAGGTAGGTTAGGACTTATGGGTGGATGTGATCAAGCCTGTTTGACATACTTCAAGTCTAGGAGTAAATGTTACGTACTTAAGGCTTCGAGAAGTAAACTTAATGGGTTAGCCTCTCATAATTGTCAATAATTGGTTTGTTAACTAGGATGGTGATCTTAAGTACCCAAGTCTTAGCCAAGGTCTTTATTTTACTTTCTTTACTTACTCACTCAGTCTACTTCCTTGCCATCTTATAAACAAAACTCCCTTTTTACCCCATCATAGCCAATACGCTTGCACTCCATTGGTTCCTAGGGAGACGACCCGGAGTCCAAATACTCCGGTAAATTTTCATTGGGGTTTGTTACTTGTGACAACCTAAATTTTTGTATGAAAGGACTATTGGTTGGTTTAGAAACTATACTTAACAACGAGACCTCATTAGATAAATTCTAAACCGCCGAAAGTCACGATCATCAAAATGGCGCCGTTGCCGGGGATCCAATGGTGCTATGTTATTGGCTATTGTATATATTGTGAATAGCTTGAACTTTGGTTTGTTTGCCAGTTTTTACTAGTTAGGATTCTATTTTCTTTATTTCTTATTGTTCTTTGTTTTTATTTTCTATTCCATTATGAATTCTCATCCTTTTGACTATTAGTGTAGTTCAAACTATGTTGTAGGAAATGGAAGCTCAAATGAGGATATGCATCAAGGATTTGGGAATCAAGGATAGGAGGAACCTCAAGCTTATGAACAACCTTCATGGCAACAACCTCCTACGAACTCCTATGGGTATAATTCTTATCCTAATGTATACCAGTCCAATGTGTGTAATGACCCTTATTGTGGCTGTCAACCACAATCATCATATGCATGTGACCCCATTCCTCAATATAGCCACACGTCATACACACAAGCCTCACATCACCATTCAACTCTACATGACCATAAATCATATACACCATATCAACCACCATTAGAATCACATATAGAACAACCACCATCCCAATTCCAATATTCCCAAGAACCACAAATTCCACATACACCACCTCAAGAACTCCACCAATATGAACCACCTTCCGATTACAACAATCTTCCCCTAACCGATGAATTCTCTCTTCCAACACCACCTCCCGATGAAGCCTTCATATTAGGACTGAGAGACCTTGAATCTCGCATCCTAAGGCGGTAAGAGGAGGATGAAACTAAGTTTAAGGAGCTAAGAGCAAAGATAGCTAGCATGGTAGAAGTCGTGAATCACCTAACGTCCCACCTGAGTTCATGCACCTTAAGTACCCCCATTGTTGAATGTGGAGAAACAGTCAAGGAGCTTAGTGAGGATATGAACTTGAAGCTCCATGGTGAGAAAGAATAATTGAAGTAAGAAGGACAACAAGAGGAGAAGATAGAGATTAGCGAACAAAAGGAAGTAGTGGGTGGATGTTTAGGATACGTTGAGCACATAAAGGAATCACAAATTGAAGAATCCTTTTCCAAGGAGTTTGGAAAGGATATTGAAGAGAAGAGCAATGTTGCGGAAGTAAACAGAGAGTTGAAGGGAAATTGATCAAGAAGTGGATTCCATCACTAGTGATTTTTTGCCCATGTTGATCAATTCCCTTGATGATCTTGTTGAACCCTTCCCCAATGGACTAGAAAGTAAGGTTGAGGAAGACTTGAAACCTCCAAGACCTACTGAGGGTGAAGAACTGGGAGAAGTATTCCGAGCAACAAGCACTCCTACCTATGATGATTCCGAATCAACATATGATCCTTTTGAGTTTGAAGAGTCCTCCCCAAAATGCATAGACTTGATGATGAGGTAGATTTCACTATACCTCCCATCTACGATGAGAGTGATGGGGAAGAAATAGAAGAAATTGGTGAAGAAGAATGTGAACTTGAGGAAGCTTGGCATGAGGAGGAACTTGAAAAACCTCGCCAAGTGGTGGAAACCTCTAGAAAAGGATGGACGGGAGTAGAGCATGCTTTATCAAAATCTTTGGAAACTCCTCCACCTAGTTCATCATCCAATCCTCCACTTGAGTGGGTAAAACTTCTAACTCTCAGCTTTATTATCCCACTTGAGTATGGTTTGCTTGAAAAGGATGGCCAACTTAGGGTGCTTTGTGGAATTAAGCGAAAGAGGAGGATGTTTAGTGGTTGGCGTTCTAAATCTAGGCTTATTATAGTGGGAAGCTCGAAATTGGAGAGCATGGATTGGTATAATGCTCAATTAAATGGGTCTAGGAGAGTAGTTTGGTGCTTCCATGAGAATTCTGTTTTCTCGTCGCCCGGACAAAGTCAAGGCAATCAACTAGAAGATGGGTGCGAGGACAAGATATGGGATCCTGGATTATCCTATGATAGTCAATCTCGGGAGCTCACGTCTTGGAGAGGACCTCACCAAAGCTTAATGAAGAATGTTGGAACTTCTAACAACTAATTGAAGGACAAGCACTCTTGGAGGTTCAAGGATGGATACAAGCATAAGCCACCTTGACAAGAAGCCTCCCAATGTCCAACTTAAGGACTTAAACTAAAAGTGCTTGGTGGGAGACACCCCACCATGGTAAATTCTTTCCATTCTCTTGTAGATATAATGAATGAATGAATTGGGTTCCATTGTATATAGTTTCTTTACTTCTTGGTATATTTTCATTTGCTTGCTAAGGTGTTTATGCATTCTATGCTTTAATAAGGGATGAATCTTTGAATTGAGTTTTTGCTTGAATTGCAAGTTTTCTCAAGTTGTCTGAAAAAGCCCTTATGTTTCAAAATGCATTTAATATTGCATCTTAGCTAGTTTAGAGTCTTAGAGAAGGATAGAAAGTTAGGAGGTCTTTTGATGCTCTTAAAGAAAAAAAAAACCCAAGCCACGCGCTAGCGCAAGGTGCGCGTGCGCGTAGGCTGCCCATTTCAACTATCTGGGCCAAGAAGCAGAGAGTTGTGCCACTTTTGGGCCAACTCTGTGTCTCAATCCACGCGGACGCACACTGTACGCGTCCGCGCCACTCCCTGTTTCTTCATACACGCGTTGGCGTACTTCGCGCCTCCGTGCCCATTCCATAAGCTCATACCATCCATGCGAACGCGCACGGTGCGCGCGTGCGTCGATGCGTTTTAGCATCACCCAGGCCAAAGGACCCGAGAGTTGTGCCAACTCTGTACCTCTTTTGTGCCTCTGGCCCAGCATACCCGTGCGGACGCGCACTGTACGCGTCTGTGCCAACCCTTAACTCGTCCATATACGCGAAGGCGCGTATGGCGCCCCCACACCACCTCCCTATTTCTATCACCCACGCGGACGCTCACGATGCGCGCGCGCATGGATTCAAAAACCCCATTTAACCAGAGACGCAAAGCCCTAGCGCACTCGCGCAAAACCCCCCAACGTTCCATTTCTTCTCTCCCTCCATCTTCAACCTCCAACCTCTGAGCAACCCACCACCGGCTGCCCTTCGGCGAGCGACCCGCGACCATCGCCGCCGCCGTCACCAACCCCCTCCTCCTCACTCCCTTTCTCTCCTCCACTCTACCCCTCTCTGTCTCTGCTCGCTCTCACAGCCTCAGTGCCGCCCCAGCGCCACCGTGACCACCATTGTCGCCGGCGCGAGCTTCACTTCATAGTGACGTCGAACCACCACTCCACTTCACCTTCCTCTCATTTGTCCCGTTCAGTTTCTGCACCCCAGGTTCCTGCTTCCCCTATTCTGCATCCTTTCTACTGTTTACTGTAATTCCATTAGTGTAGTTAGAATTATCTTAGTTAGTTAGTTTAGTTTGATTTAGGTGGTTAGCGAATCTGGGCTGAGTAGTGGATTTAGGCTTGTTTGAGTTTATGCTGCTATGTGAAATTGCTCTGTTTTGCTGCATTGCTCTGTGTTCATGTAATCTTTTAATGCTACTTACTTGTGATGGATTGGTGAAGGAAATGCTGATTGAAGCAACTGCTTCTACTCTCTGTGCTATTTGAATTGTTTTGTTGCTGAACTATTGGCTATCTGTTACATCCATATGAACTCATATATATGATTTTGTTTTTCTAATTGTTGATGAATTCATATGGAATCTGCTTTGACTGTTTGAATTTGGAAAATAGCCAATATGATGCTGAAATGCTGCCGAATTTTTCTTAACCATAATCCTTAAATTAACCTTGTTTGATGGGTGTAACAAATTCTAGTTGATGATTTCTGTTCAATTAGAATCTTGTTGCTTAAATGGTTTTGGAAAATCCTTAGGGACAAGTTTTGGTCTTGCTTAAACTCTTTGCTTGTGATGCATGATGGTTTGCGTATAGGCATTGAATGGTTTGAATGAATTTTCTAATTGACCATCACTTGTGATTTCCTTAAAATTTTGTGCCTCTTTTGCATAGACACACAAGTTTGAATGTTCTCATCTATGTGACCAAATAGTTCATTATGTTCATACATAGTCTCATTAAGTCACATAGACCATGAGGTTTCCAATTCATATTTGAACTTGTGACTTGTATGCATTGCTAGAATTGGTGTTAAATGTGCTTGATTTACTTGTTTCTCAAGATTTTGATTTCACCAACATTACTAGTGATCCTTGCATTGATTGATGGTTTGTTTCACATTAGTTACTTTCTAGCTATATCATAGTTCATCATCAATGACTTGTTGCAATTCATGATTGTGAACGTGCTTACATCCCTGTTTTGTGCATTCCTTTCGAATTGAGTTAGTAATCACCATATCACTGATTTTCAAACTGATTTCTAACTTTAACCTATTTAACCGACTGACTTCTTTTGGTTTTCAACTTAACTCTTTATATCATTCTTTTGGATATGGTGCTTTCTAAGCTCAGTAAATAAATAATGTGCAAAGTATGGTTTGAATTATTGGTTTGAAGTTTGGTTTGAATTCTGAATTATGTTTGCTTGCATTCCAAGAAATCTCCTTTCTTTATTCACTTCATGAGTATGCTTTTGCTTTGGGTGCTTTATACCTACTTGGCTATATGCTTATATTATATTATCTCTGTTTTTCAGGATGTCGGATAAAGGAAAAGCTATAGCCACCACTTCCAAAAAGAGGAAGCGCTACAAGACCTCTACCCCCTCACCATATGCTAACTATGCCAAGAATCCGCTGAATGAAGAAGATATAGAAAATCAGTCACTTCCATCCACTGATTCAACCAAATTCCCCAACCTCTACTGCGAGCTACGCTTTTCCCGTTATACAAAGAAAAATCTGAACATTGAGAAGAAGCTAAATCTTCCCAATGATGTGAGGCATGCCATAAACGCCCGTATTTCGGAGTTGGGATTGGATTTCGTTGATAGGGACCTAGGAAGGATTAACATCTCATGGGTTAAAGAGTTTTACTGTAACTTCTTCCGAGTGAACTTGGATTCAGTGCACGTAAGGGGTAGAGAGATTATGATCACTGAGGAGGATATAGGGGATGCACTGCTTTGCAGAGTTGGTACTCCTGAGACTTGTGCCTACCAGCAGGCAGAGATGGCTATCCTTTCCATGACTTTTGACTATGAGGCGCTTAGGCGCGTGATTGCTACACCATACACTCCCTGGGTGATGGACTTGAACAACAAGAAGCCTAAGGGGATGCTATATGCATATCTGTCTAGGGAGGCTAGGACCTGGCAGCAGATCTTTGCCTACTACATCCTGCCTACCACTCACTTCTCAGAGATTCCGATGGATATGCTGATTCTGATTGGGTGTGTCATGGAAGGGAAAGAAGTGTATTTCCCCTGGCTAATTAGGCATAGCATGTGGAGAGCTCACATCCGCGGCTTGCTACCATTTCCTACGCTGGTTACTAGTTTGGCTGAGCTAGCTGATGTCTCGTGGGAGGACGATGATGCGACACCACCACCCAAAGATGACGATGACAAGGAAGTTACTATTCCATGGGGTGGATGGGTGCACGAGAAGCCCTCGACGAGACGTCGTTCTCGGGCTAGAGCGATAGTTGAGGCAGCCAGACCCTCACCCTCCACAGCAGCAGCAGGACCCTCTTCCTCCACAGCAGCCGCAGCATCCGTGCCACCACCACCAGCACCTGAGCCGACTTATCTGTTGATGCAGCACCTTCTTCGCTTCATGGTGCGCTTCGAGCGTCGTGTCATGCGACGTCTTGACCGCTTAGACTAGGTATTTGCATCACAGGGCATTGAGCTTCCTCCACTCCCAGACTCTCCCGCCTCTGACGAGCAGGACCAGGAGGAGGAGCATAGTGAGGAGCTGACACAGCAGGAGGCACCACCAGAGACGCAGACCACCACTGAGGTCCAGCAGCCTCCTGAGGTCCAGCATGACATTCCTGAGCCACAGCCAGTACCACCTCCAGTCCCACAGCACAAGCCTGAGCATGAGCCACAGCCTGGTGCGATTGTTGACCCCCATCCCGAGCTTCAGTAGTAGCATCGAGGACGATACTTAATTCTAAAGTGTGGGGAGGTCACCGTTCGTGACCGGCGTTTGCATTTATGTGGTGAACTTTCAGACTTTTATTTCTATTCGCTACTACTCTATTTTGTTCTATTCCGCACTTTATGTTTTAGATCATTTTGGGATTACTGTACATATTTATGCTATTGTAGATACTCTTATTTTTGTTGTTGCACACTCTTAGTATATATATATATACATATATATATATATATATATATATATATATATATATATATATATATATATATATATATTGCATCTTGGTTGTGTTTTGCATCTTAGTTGTTGATTGTGATTAGAAAATTAATGGATTGTTAAAAATCTAGTCAACCCTTTTTATATAAGAAATGTGTTTCGATTGAAAAAGGGGTAAACTAGGAGAATTTTTAAAATTTTCTAAATCACAATATTGCATTAGAATAAGCTTAATCAATATGATGAAAATTTCCAAGAAACTCATTTTTAGGGCACCACCCCAATTGGTTGAAATTTTTTTTAGAACTTGCTTGAGCTATATACTTGTGGATCATGTTTTAAACTGAGAACACAAGCATGTGAGAATTGAGCCTAATTGTGTGGTTACATCATACATAACCACTTACTTCCATTCTTGTGTGCATTATTCTCCTCCTATGATTGTAATCCTTGATTTTTTTTATTCTTTATGTTCATTAATTTGTGTATACATGCATTTATATGAGTGAGGCCATTGTTCAAATAGCTCACTTACCCAAATAGCCTACCTTTTATCTTCCATTGTTAGCCAATTTTGAGCCTATGCTTAACCCAATTGTTCTTAATTGTAGCACATTACAAGCCTAAGTGAAAAATAATAAATATCCCTTAATTTGGATCTTTGATTAGCCTAGGCTAGTGTGAGTGTTTATCATCTGATTTTGGGGAAGTTGGGAACATTGGGTAGAGATAAAAATGTGTTTATGTTTTTGTTGAAAAATATTGAGAATTGGGTACATACTCATGTATTAATCATGTGTAAACCATATGCATTGATGCTCTTGTATATAAAAAAAATTTAAATAAATTTTTCATATATAAAAGAAAGAAAAAGAAAATCAATAAAAAAGGAACAAAATGCCCCAAAGTGAAGTTCAATAAGAGTCAATGCATAGGTGTGGTGATCAAAAAGAGAATACATGAGTGTGTGGAAAAAGTGAAGAATGGGTAGTTAGGTTTGTTTAGAATTGTATAGGTTATCATAGGTTAGGTGGGAAGTTTAAGCTAATCAAAGATTCAAATCTCAAGCTCACTTGACCATGTGCATCCTACCTTGACCCTAGCCCCATTACAACCTATGGGAAAGACCTCATGATATTTGTATGCATGCATAAAGTAATTGTTGATTGTTAGATGAAAAACAAATCTTGGAAAGCATGATTAGGGGAGAATTGAGTGAATCAACCCCATACACTTGAGTGCTTAGAGCGGATACACATCCGGCGAGGGTTTGATCGCTCAATTACATGTTTCCACCAATGATCATCTTTTCTTGCAAGTTTGTGAACTATTTCAATGATTCAATCCAATTGTGGTTTGCTTGATTGCTAATACCTTAGCCCTTGTGCTTATATGCGTATTCTTGGAGGTTGATTTATTTTGACTAAGCCATTGCATCATGTAGATAGATTGCATTTAGTAGTTGCATTGAATAAATGTTAATACCCTTTTGCTTCTTCTTGATTTTAGCATGAGGACATGCTTAGTTTAAGTGTGGGGAGATTTGATAAACCCCGATTTTGTGATTTATCTTGTGCTTATTTTGGGAGATTTTGTCACTTTTTCTCGCATTTATTCAATGAAATAGCATGGTTTTCTAATTCTCCCTTGAATTTTGCTTAAGTGTAAAAACATGCTTTTTAGGCCCAAAATTGGTGATTTTAATTCACTTTAATTCCATTCGATGCCTTGATGTGTTTGATGAGTGATTTCAGGTCCATAAGGCAAGTATTGGATGAAAGAAATGAGGAGAAAAGCATACAAAAAGGGAGAATGCATGGAGAAACAAAGATTGGGAATGCACCAAAGGACGCGCACGCGTACATGCCGCGTCCGCGCGGGTTGAGAATTTGCCAGCGACGCGCACGCGCACATGGCGCGCACGCGCCGATACTCTCACGTGGCCCACTTGAAGGCAAAATGCTGGGGGCGATTTCTGAGCTGCGCAGGCCCAAATCCAACTTGTTTCTGAGTGTATTTCATGCAGAATTGAAGTCCAAGCAAGGGGGAGAAATTAGTTTAGCCAACATGAGCCTTTAGTTAGTTTTCTAGAGAGAGAAGCTCCATCTTCTCTCTAGAATTAGGTTAGGATTAGGTTAGATTATTTTAATTTCATGTTTAATTACTTGATCTCATCTTGTTTCTTCTATAATTTCTCCTTTCTACATCTTGATTCTCTTAGTTTTTATGTTAATTTCCCATTTTGCTCTCTTTTGTGATGATGACTCATGTTGGATTTGTTTACATTTAATGCAATTTTGATATTGATGTTTCTTTAATTGATGAATTGAGTTGTGATCTCACTTTTCTTGCAATTGATAGTGGTAGATTTTAGCATCTTGCAATTTATGATGTTGATTTTCATTACATTCTAAGTGTTTGATGAAATGCTCTCTTTAGTTCTTGAGTAGTTTTATCAACTCTTGGCCTAAGCCAAGAGACTTGAGTGGTCTTGAGTTTTTGGATATAATGGATTTGGTAATTTGAGAACCCTGTGTGATCAATTTGAAGCCCATTGACGCTAACCCACTACTAAGCCAATTGGTAGGTAGGTTAGGACTTATGGGTGAATGTGATCAAGCCTGTTTGACATACTTCAAGTCTAGGAGTAAATGTTACGTACTTAAGGCTTCGAGAAGTAAACTTAATGGGTTGACCTCTCATAATTGTCAATAATTGGTTTGTTAACTAGGATGGTGATCTCAAGTACCCAAGTCTTAGCCAAGAGTTCTTTATTTTACTTTCTTTACTTAATCACTCAGTTTACTTTCTTGCCATCTTATAAACAAAACCCCCTTTTTACCCCATCATAGCTAATACGCATACACTCCATTGGTTCCTAAGGAGACGACCCGGAGTCCAAATACTCCGGTAAATTTTCATTGGGGTTTGTTACTTGTGACAACCTAAATTTTTGTATGAAAGGACTATTGGTTGGTTTAGAAACTATACTTAACAACGAGACCTCATTAGATAAATTCTAAACCGCCGAGAGTCACGATCATCACCTATATAAAGGCATCAGTTTCATTTCATGAAAGTTAGGCAGGCTCTGCTAGAGAGCAGTAGGAGTAGGAGTAGGAGTAGAATAGAAGGCTCTCTTTGATACACTTTTATTTTTCTTCACTTTCTATATTTCAGTCTTGAATTCAGTTTATGAAATTTTAATTTCTGCAATCCTCTGCTACAATTTTCTTTTCTGCAATTTTACCTTTCTGTTTATGTTCATGATTCAATCTTATTTACTCTTCCTGCAATTTAATTTTTTGCAATTGCTCTAAGTTCTGATTTACTGCTTTCTTTAAATTCCCTGCACCCAATTCCCTTTACATTTACTGCACTTTACCTTTCTTGTCATTTAAGCTTCTACAATTTACGTTTCTTGCTCTTAAGCTTCTGCTGATTTACATTCTGCAATTTTAATTCACTACAGTTTACTTTCTGCTGCCTCAATTTCACCCAATTCACCACTATTAGCTTGACTAAACTAATCACCTCACTAAAGTTGCTCAATCCATCAATCCATGTGGGATCGACCTCACTCTTGTGAGTTATTACTACTTGATGCGATCCGGTACACTTACCAGTGAGTTTGTGTGGAAATCTAATTTTCACCCATCACCCAACTATGTTCTTCTCTGTTCTCTGAAAACTCGCTTCGCGTTGCAAACTCTAGCCCTCAAGGTTAATGTCTCTTTAAATTCTTCACTTTTTTATGGGGGTGATTCGTTAATTTAATTACGAAAGTCTGAAAGGTTCCCCAATTGTTGCTTGTTCTTGTTTCTTTTGGCATAGTTGATGATTGAGTCGAGAAACTTTGCTAGAATGCTGGGTGTTTTGTTTGGCATCAAATTTTGAGTATGTGTTCTCTGTTTTTTGAATTGTTTTGGTGTCACTCCGTTCTTTGCTTATTGTTTTGTGTTTCGGATGATCGATCAAGAGAGACTGAACAGGTTGATTTGCATTTCTTTTGTTTTTTTGTTTCATTTTTGTGTTCCGTTTCTTTTGCATGGTTCATTTTGCTAATTGATTTGTTTTGATTTTCATCTATACATTTTGGAACATGGGTTGAAATTGGACAGTGGCACTCACAAAGTACTTCTAAACTAATTAATTGGAATAATGTTGACATCCATTTGTTCAAGTTTTTGTTCTTGTTTATATATATGTAGTTAAATTATATTCTACACCTAGGTAATGTAAACGATAAGTGATTAATAGGGCTAGATGCATTGTGCTGCTTTTTAACTTGATTGAATATTTTATGATTGCCATCTTCATCTTTAGGGAATCCAAAAGAAACTATTTTCACAGGTTGCGGAATTCCTAAGCTTTTGTTCATGTATACAATTTGAGCTTTTGAGTTTTGATAACCATACATATATAGAAATTCTTTCATTTGCATGGTTCATTCGTTTTGCTAACGAATTTGTTTTGATTTTCATCTGTGCATTTTGCTAACTTACACATCCATTTTGGTTGGATTATTCATCAATCTATCTAAGCTAATTGAACGCTTTCAATACCGTACCCAACACAAGCAAAGAACAATTTTTAGCTGATAAACTTGCCTCCCTAAAGTAAACTTACCTTGACTTATATAGAAAGATTTTCTGGCTTTTAAGTTGAATACTTTTAAACATAAATAATTTTGTTTTCAAGTACACGAGTGGATAAGTAACTGCTTTTCACTTTTGGTTACATTTGCAATTATTTATTGAAGTGCTTCTCATTTTTGGTTCCACTTTAATTTCATTCTTGTTTTATGCTTACTGATCGATGGTTGTATGGAAGCATTATGATTGCAATTTTTATAGGAAAAGTATAATTGTATACCATTTACATAAGACCTCTAGCAATTTTATGTGTATTGTAGAGTGTGTCCTATGTTACTACAATGTTCAATAGATGAGTTATTGTAATTTGTAGGCTGACACGTAAGAGTTATATTATTAGGAGTTAAAGTTGTAGATGCTTGTAGATATGCATATGTATTATCATATTATGTATTGTAGAATTTTAACTTGTAATTTTTGTGTGCAGAGATGGCTTACATAAGGAAGGCATGGCCTGCGCTGATTGTTTGTGGAGGAACTTTGACTCTCTTTTTATGAGACAAAAGTTGCTCTTGGCATAATGGTAAAACACAAAAGTTAAGGATTTCAAATAAAAATATACATAATTTTTTTGTTAAAGTGCACGTGAAGACGTGTATTTTTTTTTTCTGGTATAATTTAGTTATGTGTATTTTGATTTGAAATGGCAACTGCAAGTATATGTATTTAAAATTTATTTAGTTGGATTTAAAATAATTTTTTAATTTAATATATATGCAATATATTAGCTTATCTTCTCTTTCTATTCATTAAATTTTACAAGATGCTACACATCCATATAACTATGTAACCAAGTTGGCCCAACACTAAAAAATTCAATACCATTAAATGAAACGTGAAATACACGCGCCCAACACACACAAAATCGCTCTTATCCGACGCTTCTTCTTCTTCACGTTCTTCCTCCTCCTCCTTCTCCTCCTTTTTCATGTTCTTTCTTCTTCATGTGTTTTCTCTTTATCGTCATTCTTTTGTTGTTGTTGCTGCTATCTTTTTTTGTCTTTTCCTCCTTCTCTCTATGGTGAAGAAGTAGAAAGTGAGGAAGAAGAGTTTTGAATAATACAAAATGAACCAAACACAGTACTCATGGTAAACCGAACAAGTACTTAAATTCAAATAACCCTATCTACAATTTACATATTATCAATTCAATTCAATTCAATTCAATTCAATTCAATTCAGTACATCTCCGTCCATTTAATTCAATTCAAATTAGCAATTGCATTCCATTCAATTTGATTCAAGATTGAATAATCCAAACTTTGTCAGTTTGATTCATTTCAGAAGAGTAATCCAAATCGCTCTCCATTCAACTTATTTGAAGTTGAGTCATTTATTGTTTCGATTCAGAAGTGCAGATCGAAGAAGAAAACGAAGAAGAATATGAAGAAGATAAATGCAATGTAACCAGATCGAAATAAGAAAACGAGAAGATGAACGTGACCAGAGGAGAATGACGAAGGCAATGCAGATCAATAAGGAAGAACGCGAGCAGAGAAGAAGAAGAAAAAAAAGATTTTACGTTGTAGCAGAAGGTTTATGTTGAGCAAAGCTTTAGGTTGCAGCACGTTATATGTAGCGCGTGTATGACAAACGAGTGATGGGTGGAAGATGCACGTGTGGAAGGAATTACTTGGTTAACAACCATGTAAAAAATGGTGAAAACTCAGGTGAAGTCGACTTCATGTAAAGTTGATACTTGAGAGCCGTTAAACGAAAATTTAGTCAAATCAATCAAATCATCTAAGGTTCTCAGGTATCAACTTCACGTGAAGTCGACTGCACCTGAGTTTTCACCGTAAAAAATACATGGATGCAAAGCTTTTCCATAAATTTTATTAGAGTTTGCTATATATCCTTTCAAAAAGATAATTCCAAATAAATTTAGATAAGTGTTGTTTTAGATATCTAAAATGGCAACACAGAAAAATTTAATTAGGTATTAAAAAAGACAATTAGTTAAAGGACAACTCCTAAAAAATGTTGCAATAAAGTAGTTTGCCAAGCAGGGACGGATCTATATACATTGTACTGGGGGCAAGTGCCCCCACTACAATTTAAAATTTTGTTGAGTAGTATATGATAATAATATTTATTTGCCCCTATTAAATTATTGAATTTGACCCCACAATAATTTTTTACTCAACTTTTGGTACTTAATAGTCAGTTTAAGAATTTTATATTAGATGTTTATTAGAATGATCAATTCTTAATTTAAATAAAATTAGTGTTCTTTCTTAAAAATGAACTCAAAAGATATTATTTATTTTTTTTTAAAATTAGTTTTAGTTTTTCCTGTAGCAACTATATTAATTGAAAGAATTTTTCTAACTATGAATATCACTAAGAGTTGGCTTTTGATCGTATGAGAAGTGAATTTTTAAATAATTGTTTATATATATATATATATATATATATATATATATATATATATATATATATATATATATATATAAGAGACATTTCAATTGTATTGTTAAAAAAAAAAGATTACTCGATTTTTTAAAAATATGAAACCTAAAAAATAGAATTATAAATTATATATTATTGTTTAAATTATTATTTTAGTGTTTTAGTTTAAATTATTATTATTATTATATATATATATATATATATATATATATATATTTTGAAGACTAATCATATTTTACAATAACAAAATATAATTATAACAATAATTATGCTATATGTACATAAAAAGTACCTATCTGTATAAAATACATATTGAAATATAAAATACATATTGAAAATAAATTAAATAATAAATATATTTATACACAAATACATGATGGTTAATGAACAATTTTATAGCTAATTTTTATACAATATAATATTTTTATTATAAAAATTATTAGAGTTTATTTATCTTATGTCTTAAAGGTACATATTAAGATTACAAATTGAGAATATTTTTATTGAAAATAAAAAAAATTTAAATTTTTAATGTATTTATTTTACAGTTATTAAATAAAAAGAATTAAAACCTTTCACTAATACTAAACTTGTCATGTGTCTTTAGAACACATATTAACTAAACCCAAATTATTATTATGTTATATATATTATTTTGTTCCCACTGTCAAAATTTTCTAGATCCGTCACTGTTGCCAAGTGTTGCTTTTGAAAACTCTAAGATAACCCTTACTCAAAGTTATTTTATATAGAAGAAAAGATAATATTTTTTAAGGATTGTTATGAAAAGAGTTTTCTTTAATGCAAAAAAGCGTTGTCTTAAACAAAAAATAACAACCATATAATCAACTCCCAAAAAATATTGCATTTTGTCTAAAAGTGGTATTTTTTTTTATCAAAGACATTGCTTTTTTTTATTATAAGCAACGTTTTTAAAGAATTGTCTCCACTCAAATTCGTTGTAGTAATCTTTAGAAAAAGCTTTACCATGCAACCACACCCGGTTGTTAGACAAATTCATTGTTCCCAACGTTTTGGAGTATTCTGATCCAAAACTTTAGCATATGTGTTTAAGAAATGAAGGAATACAATGCAAGAGGCCGGATATATATCCCACACAATTCACAAGATCAAAACGAAAAAGAAGTTATTCACTTGAACGTTTAATTGACCATCTAATTAGCCCCACAATTTTATTTTGTCTCGTCCTCTCATATACTGATTCTATATGCATTGGTTTTCACTTACAATTTTCACCAACGATGACAACCATTATCCAGAGGACAATGCCACGTGGCACAAGGCTTATTGGTGTGTCTCACACACACATCCAAGAGTGTTATTGTATGCGAATAGCAAAACTGACGAAGACTGAAACTTTTATGGAAACAGAAAACGACATAACAATAATCAATAATGCCTAGTGTCCCTCTCACGTGATGACGTGAAGGGAACAAAGTTAATGAGAAAAAGAAAGAAAGGAAGAAAACATACTCTGTCTCAAAGCTTCGCAAACCCCCACCCCCCCCCCCTCCAAACGTGGCCTTGTCCCGGGGCTAAAAGCTTTTTGCTCTACATGCATGAACCTCCAAATACTAATGTACAATGTAACACATACTCACGAACTATAGATTAATCATTTATTGTCACTAATCACGATAGGTGTCACGGATATTTTTATTTTTATTTGGAATGGAGCTTAATCATAAAAGAAAAATATTAGAAACTAACACGTTTTATTAATATTAATCAACCTTACTTTATACTACTAGAATTTTAAAAAATTAGAATTTTGTACTTAGTATTTAGAGTGTTGGCTAAAATAATAAATTGTTTTAATTATATAACACTATTCTTGTTATTTGAAACAATCATATACTTTTAATTTTAAATTGTTTAATTTTCAATTTTAAAATACTTATCATGAATAAGTAGATTTTAGTAGGAGACTGAATTTCTAGTTAGTGATATATAACTATAAGAACCGTTAGCTTAATTAGTTGCTAAGTAACAAATGAACAATAATCTGTAGTGTAATTCAAGTATCGTTTGTAAATTTTATTTATATAAATAAGTTAAATGTAGATTAAGTGAAATGTATATAATTGAGAAGATTTATAAATATAATATTTTAAAGTATTGAATCAATTGTAATAACGTCAAACTTGTTTAATTTTCAGTCGAACTTTGAAGTATGAAAAAAAAAAAAAAAGAATTTAATGAAGACGAAGTTTTTTAATTTATTTTATTAGATGGCTCACACAACCTCTAATTCTAAGTATTAGAATTAAGGTTCTCAAAATCGGATTGTCAGTTCGACTGAATTAATTGAAAATTGATCATTTGATCAGTCCGATTGATTCTCAAAATTTCGCTGCAAAAAATTAGTTTAAAAATCAGTCAAACTGATAGTTAACTAGTAAATTTACCAAACTGGCTGGATTTTTTCAAGTCTTGATTCTATAATCTGTCCCAAAAATAATGTCGTTTTGATGCAAACAAAAGAAAAAACAAATAAAACCCATTTAGCTTGTAACTCCGTCCCTAACACGAACGCCTCCTTCAATTTATTTTTGCTTGTTTTGAGTTGATTTTACTATTTAATTTATTAATAATTCTGATTGTGTGATTTTAAGTTCCTGAGTTTTATGATTTTGAGTTTGGATCTTTTGCTTAGTTTTTCTGTTTTTGGATTTTCGACTTTGGATACTGAGTTTTTTTTTTTAATATTATGGATCATCGTAAATTTGCCAAGCCCTTGAAGTTGATGTTGAAAAATTTTGAATCCAAGGATAATTTTGATGATGACACTGTTGTTGATCAACAAATTAAGTGAGATTTTTGAGTTGTGGAAGATGATTAAGGGTAGGCTTGCATGCATTGCCATTATTGATTGATCTTTGTGACAAAGTTGGATTGGACCCTCCACCGTGTTTCATGTCCCCATAGAACTTAAGATGATGATTTTGGAGCGTCTTCCTAGTGTTGTTATGGCTAGGGTGGTTTGCTTGTGTATAGAACTACGGTACCTGTCTAGGAATAACAACATCTGGAAGAAGAAATTTGAGGAGAAATTTGGGAAAACTGGGAGTAGAGTAAAATTCTTTAAAGATTATTTTGCTTTACACTAGAAATCAAAGAAGAGATCGATGCAATTGGTTTTTTTATGCATTATTCCTAGCAAGGAGAGATCTTAATCCTTTTGGAATTTTTTATGATAAAATACGGACAAATTATTATATGAAATTACAGAATTTTAATTTTTATTAATTTAAAAATAATTGAATTTAAATATTTAAAATTATATATTAAATTTTTAATAATTTATTGTATATTTAACTAATCGGTTTAACCATAATTAAACTATTAAATTAGTCACTTGCCCAGTTCAATAACTAATTCGGTTTTCATACCTTAATTAGAATTTAGAACATTACAAATCCATTCTTAATTATTATACACTCGCACCATAATATTTTAAGTTTTTATTATTATTTGATATCAGTCAAATTTCGAATTCGAATATGATTACTCACAAAGTAAATAAATTGCCATTACACCAAACTCTCGACCGCATTTCTTTTTAAATCATGAATTAAGGGCCATTGTAAATGATAAGGTCAACCAAGTCATCCATGAAACCCCTTGAAGGGTCAACCCGATGAAAGTGGCTTGTTCTTAGAATTGCCAACATCCCATTTTCTAAAATCCATGGCCCTGTTTGCCTAGAATTATGGGTTCATGTCCACATCCTCTAACTTGCTTTGTTTGTTTCAATCGGAACAAAAAATTGCCTCTCTCCTTTCATTTTCATTCAGCAAATTTCACGTAAACATCGATATCGATATCAATATCAATTAATGCATGGCTGATTAATATTATATGGGGAGTGCTAGGGGAACAATGAAAATTTTGAACAACATGAACAACCACCAATCAAATAAAAATACACTATATCCTAATTTAATGCTACTAATTAAATTTACGCTTTTAACCTTATTAATTCACATTGTTTACACATTGTTCAAAAATTTTGTTGTTAGATAATCAATAACTTTCTTGAACAATATAAACAACTACTAATTAAACTAAAATATATTATACTTTCAAATTATCAAACTAAATCTTAATATTAGAATAACCATTTACATACTTAGTGAAATGAACATCAAATATATTTATTATTAATATTATTTAATATTTTTATTATCTACTTATATTTTTCTCATATATATAGTATATTAACTTATTAAGCATTATTAGAACGGTTAGCCTCTTTGGTTTAAACTTTAAATCATTACGTAAGCCTGTCCTTTTTCAACTGTACGTTTTGAATATTTAATCATATAATAACTTATCATTATAAGATTCTTAATTAAGATATAAATTCGTGAGTTTCAGAACATTGCAATATAACAACATTATTTGTATTATGTTCGGTAGGTCGGGTACTGAACTGATCGGGTGAATATCCTGATCAATAAAAGGGGAAGTCGTCTGGTCGTACGTCTCCAGGTTGGAGTAGGCGAGGTTCCGAGCTCTTTAGATGTGAAAAGGGGGGTGTCACCTGCAAAAACACTCCGACGCGCAAGTCAATGAAGTGTGCAGGCGAAAAAGGGGATAGAGTCATGTAACGTACCTTGGGGGAAGGGCAAAAACCTTCCCCTTATATACTGTGTCAGAGGTGGGCCCTGCAAGGACAGGCCCACTTTCTCTGAGGCGTTCTCCTCACAGCTGTAGGTGAGCTGTCGGAGACACGCGTCCGGGACGGCTGTGGAGCGCCTTACCCCTGACCGTTAGGGTCAGGTGGCGCTTGGGTCGGGCCAACCTGTAGAGGGTTTGGGTCAGGCCGCAACAGTGCCCCCCACGCGCCAGTAATAGTCGTGAGAGCTATCAGTGGCGTGTTATTTCTTGTTCCATGCGTCGTCGTCAGGTCGGCCGCCCGTGGGAGGGACGTGCCCCATGCGCACGTGTCTCTTAGTTGTTGGGGCAACCGTTCGTCGCTTCGTTCTTCGCGCTGAGCATTAAATGCTCATAATGGGTTACAAAACCCTGTACGCAAAGACTATTTTGCCCCCAAGTCTTTCGCGCTTCCTGGGTGGCAGTTTTAAACAGTTTGTTTCAATTTTTTCTTTTTCCACTCTCGCTCCTACCATCTCATTCTTCTTCACCCAGAAAATCCCAGAGCATCCCAGAGCTTCATCCTAGCATCTCCGTGCATTTTTCCTTCTTCCCTCTCCGTTTTCACAACCGTTTCAGGTAACCTTTGGTCCTCTCTATTTTCTGCTTCGTTGTTGTACGCTTGTTGTTTGTATTTGCTTTGCGTTCTTGCTGTCTTGTTTGATTTTTGTTGCTAGATGACTTCTTAGTGCTAAGTAGATATGTTAGGGGAGGGGTACCATTCCAGGGTAAGTTTTTAGGTGGCTTGCGTGATAGGTATAGCTTTAGCCATGCTTGATCTTAACTGTTGAATAGGATGGACATAGTTTTTGGGTTTTCTCCGGACTCCCGACCTCATAGACTAATGGAGTGGTACCCCCACTGTAGGTATGCCTCGCGTCATCTCCCGGGCTTCTGTTTCCGCCGCGAACTATGACCCCTACGCTTGGGTGACCTCAGATGTGAAGGACTCGCCGAATCAGATGGATCTGGAGGAGTTGACGGAGTTTCGGCAAGCCGGATATCTGTGCGGGGGGACAGACGAGGAGGCCAATTACGAGACCTTCGTTCCTGCCCCCAATGAGCGGTTGTATGAGATTAATTTTCGCTCTCCCCGGGTTGCCGACTGGATTTGGTTTTACAAAGCCATGTTCACCCAGGTTGTCGTTCGCATACCGTTTTCCGATTTTCAGATGTCGCTTCTTAATCGGATATCCGTGTCGCCGTCGCAGCTCCATCCGAACAGCTGGGCTTCTATCCGCTGTTTCGAGATGGTTTGTGAATATCTCGAGCTGCCGGTGTCGGTGGATGTCTTTCTCTTCTTCTTCAACCTTACCAACCCCTCCAGACAAGGGAAGGCGAGGAAAGGGTTCCTGTCCTTCCGGTCTGCCCAAGGTCGGAGGGTATTTGGCCTGTTCGAGGACTCCTATCATGGGTTCAAAGACAAATTCTTCAAAGTTCGTCCCGTTAAAGGTCGCTATCCCTTTTGGTTGTCGTTAGAGGGGAACGCCTCATCCCGACGTATTGGAGCTTCGGGGCGGGGTCTAATTCTTTCATTAAGGTGACCTACAAGGGAATGTCCCATGTAAATAAGAGGATTGCCGATGTGTTGTTTGCCCTTTTTGGAAAGAACCCCGTGAACCCCCACCTCCTTATGGGTGAACGGGAGTCCGCCAGGAGTTATATTTGTGAGCTATTTTGTCTTGTACTTTTGCATTGTTTATTATTTAATTTGCTCTTCCCGACTTTACGACTAACGTATTTATTTCTCTGTTGTAGTGGAGATGTCTGCTTCGGTAACCGGGCTCGAAAATTTAGTCAAGACCTTCTTAGAGGATAGCGATGAGGAGAAGGCTGACGAGAAGGATGCCGAGAAGCCGGAAGGCCCTACCGGGGAGAAGGAGAATCAAGCTGTACCTTCCCCCCGGGACATCGAGATGTCCGACAAGAATTCTGTCGGGAGGCAGGCTTCTCCCGTTCCCGATGAGACGGCCGGTATTGGGTAGTCGTCCTCTACTCATCGGGAGTATGATGATTTGAAGCTTGTCCCTACTCCCAAGAGACAAAGGGCATCCTCCAGCCCAGAAGGAGCTCTCACCGTGATGGAGAAGAACTTCGATGTTGGGGCCTTTATTGATAATCAGCTGATTCCCGATACGGAGGATCACTTCCTTAGTACCGAGCTCGCGGGGCAGGCGAGGTGGATGTACCGCACCCTTCTCCGCGGAGCGGTGATAGCCCGGAAGGCTGAGTTCTAGTTGTCGGGCATGCAGGCATTGCGAAGGAAGCTCGATATTGCTGCCCAGGCCAACAACGAATTCAAAGTCCAGGTTGAAAAGCTTCAGGAACAATTGGCCGCGGCGGAGAGGGGGCGCAAGGATGCCGAGGAGAAGGCTGCGTCCTTTGAGGAAAAAATGAATGCCTCCGATGCCACCGTCTCCCATCTAACTGAGCGGGAGATGACTCTAGAGAGCCAGTTTAACGCCGCGCAAGGTCGGGTGGTCGCTGTGGAGAAGGAGCGTGACGCGGCCGTCTCGTCGGCTGAGGCTACACGAGCCGAGGCGGAAGAGTTGAAAAGGAAATATAAGGCGGTCAGGGAGCAGGGAAAGAACGCGATCTTTATGACCGAAGAGGCTCTCAAGGCCCAGGTGAAGATCGTGGTCCCAGAATTCGACACGTCGGCTATTGGAGTCTTCAAAACAATCCAGGACGGCAAGATTGTCGACATGCCCCGGAAGTGAACTCTTGTAACTTGCGCTTTTTATGTTTCCTTGTAGAATACTTGTTGAAACCATTAACTTTTATACTTTAGTGGTCGCCTGGTCGGCTTTATGATTATCGCCTTTATCTTGTTTGGTAGCATTTTATTTCGTTACCATTTTTTCGGCGTGGACTTATCGCTTGTGTCCGTTTTGCCGTTTGTGTTGGTAACTTGGTTGAAACCGTCTTGGTCTTAGTATCGCGGCCATTTGTTATGGCTATGATTCAGTTGGCTTCCGGGGTGATCAATCCCGGGTTGCCGTTGAAGAACGTGATGGTGTGTGATACATATTGGGGAATAATAAATAGGAGAATTTAGACAAGTAAAAAGTAGTCGTTAGCTAGACAGTTCTATGAACACGGTAGGCATTTAATGAAAGAAATCATTGGAAATTAACATTCGATAAAATTAAACACCTATCTAACTCGCCAGGCCACTTGGCTAGTGTGCCCAAGCTACGAGTAGAATCTTCTTAGGTTACCTGCATTCCATGTTATCGGAATTTCTTTGCCGTCGAGTCTTTCCAGCTTGTAGGCGCCTTTGCCAAGCACTTCTTTGACTCTGTAGGGGCCTTCCCAGTTTGCCGCCAGCTTTCCTTCTCCTAGGGACGGTGGTCCGATGTCGTTTCGTCGCAGGACGAGGTCTCTTTCCTCAAATTCCCTTCTGAGGACCTTGGTGTTGTATCGCAGGGCTATCCTCTGTTTCAGCGCTACCTCTGACAAGTGGGCTATCTCTCTGACCTCGTCTACCAGGTCTTTGTCCACTGCTTCTTCTACTCCTGCAAGAAGTAGCCGCGGACTTGGCTCTCCGATCTCCACGGGTATCACTGCTTTGACCCCGTATGTTAAGCGAAAGGGGGTTTTCCCGGTGGAGTTTTGCTCGGTTGTTCGGTAGGACCAGAGAACCAAGGCAAGCTCGTCGGCCCACGCGCCTTTTTTGCTATCTAAATGCTTTTTAAGACCCAGTAAGATGATCATATTTGCAGATTCCACTTGCCCATTTGTTTGGGAGTGTTCAACTAAGGAGAACTTCTGTTTTATCCCCAAGCCGGTGAGAAACTCTGTGAACTTCTTGTCAGTGAATTGCGTCCCGTTATCCGAGATGACGATCTCCGGGATGCTGAAACGGGTTATCACCTGCCTCCACATGAACTTTCTACAATTAGATGAGGATATGCTGGCGAACGGTTCAGCCTCTATCCATTTGGTGTAGTAGTCGATGGCAACTATGAGGTATTTGACCTGCCCCGGGCCAACTGGGAAGGGTCCCAAGAGGTCGACTCCCCACTGTACGAAAGGTCGAGTGGACGTTAGTAAACTCAGCTCGGAGGCTGGCACTCTGTGGAAGTTGGCGTTTTTTTGACACTTCGCGCATTTCCTTACGAACTCCTTGGAGTCGTTCATCATTGTCGGCCAGTAGTATCCAGCTCGGATGAGCTTCCTTGCTAGGGCCTTGCCCCCGATATGGTGGCTGCAGCACCCCTCATGGACTTCTCTGAGAACGTAGTCCATCTAGTTGGGGTGCAGACATTTCAACAAAGGTTGGCTGAGTCCCTTTTTGAATAGTTGATCCTGTATGATCCTATATTTGGCGGCCTCCCTTCTTACCGCTTTGGCTTCCTTTTCGTCCTGGGGGAGTTTTCTGTTTTGCAAGAAGTCAGCGATGGAGTCCATCCAAGAAGGGGCTAATTTGGTCAGGTGGAGGGCAACTGCTGGCTCTTTCGTGATGCCTTGGATGAGGGAGTGGTTGCCAGTTCCGGGTTTTGTGCTCGCCAGCTTGGATAGGAGGTCTGCCCGTGTGTTCCTCTCCCTTGGAACGTGTTAGACCGTGACCTCTTCAAATTATTTGCTCAGCTCTTTGACCCTCTCTAAGTATTTCTGTAGTAATGAGTCTCTGGCTTGGTAGCTTCCATTCACTTGCGAAGTGACGACTTGCGAGTCACTGCATACTTCCAGCCTCTTGGCCCCGACTTCCTGGGCTAGAACCAAACCCCCTAGGAGGGCTTCGTATTCTGCTTGGTTGTTCGATACGGAAAACTCAAACTTAACCGATTGTTCATAAATGACTCCGGCCGGACTTTCTAAAATGATCCCGGCGCCCTCGGACGTCTGGTTGGAGGCTCCGTCTACATGGAGCTTCCACCGTGTGTCCGTGTCCTCGATTGGATTCCCAGTTACTTCCACCAGGAAGTCTGCCATTGCTTGCGCCTTAATCGGTTGTCGGGGCTCGTAGCCTAGGTCGTATTGGGATAGTTCAATGGCCTAGGTCATCATTCTTCCCGCTAGATCAGGCTTTTGGAGCACCTGACAAATCCCCTGGTTCGTTCTCACGACCACCTGGTAACTCTGGAAGTATTGTCGCAATCGGCAGGAGGAGACCAGAAGTGCCAGTGCCAGCTTCTCCAGCTTGCTGTATCTGAGTTCTGCCCCTTGCAGTGCTCTACTCACAAAGTAGATCGGTTGCTGGGCCTTCTCTTCTTCCCGTACCAACACCGCTGCGAGCGCCCCCTCTGTGATGGCTAGGTATAGATAGAGTGGCTTTCCGGCTTTCGGCTTCCCGAGCACTGGGGGTGTTGCTAGAATCTCTTTGAAGTGGTTGAAGGCTTCTTCGCACGCAGGGGTCCACTCAAATGCTATTCCCTTCTTCATCAAAGCGAAAAAGGGTAGGGCCTTTGCTGCCGACGCACCGAGGAATCGGGACAACGCTGTGAGCCTTCCTGTCAGCCGCTGAACGTCTTTGATGCAGCCCGGACTCCTCATCTGGAGTATTGCTTGGAACTTTTCAGGGTTGGCCTCCACTCCCCTCTGGGTTATCATGAATCCCACGAACTTTTCGGCCTCCATGGCAAAGGCGCACTTAAGCGGGTTGAGTCTCATGCCGTGTTGTTGGAGGGACGCGAACACGTTCTCCAGGTCGCTTATCAGATCGTCAGGGCGGGTGGTTTTTGCAAGGATATCATCCACGTAAACTTCCACCGTCTTGCCGATGAGGTTGCTGAATATTTTTTTCATCAGTCTCTGGTACGTTGCCCCCGCGTTCTTTAGGCCAAACGGCATCACTCTGTAGCAGTAGGTCCCCCTGGCATTATGAACGCCGTTTTATCCTCGTCTGGCCGGTGCATCGGTATCTGATTGTAGTCGGAGTAGGCATCCATGAAACTCAGATCCCGGTATCCCGCTGCCGCGTCAACGAGTGCGTCGATGTTGGGATGGGGGTAGCAGTCCTTAGGGCATGCTTTATTGAGACCGGAGTAGTCCACACACATTCTCCATTTCCCATTGTGCTTTTTTACCTGAACCACGTTTGATAGCCAGGTCGAATAGTCCAGCTCCCGGATGAACCCCGCTTTGAGGAGGCCGGCCGTCTGTCTGGCCACTTCCTCTACTCTTTCCTGAGACATTTTTCTCCTTCTTTGGGCCACTGGTTTGGCTTCCGGTCTGACGGCTAGGTGGTGCGACATGAGACTGGAGTTTATGCCCGGCATGTCGGCGGGTGTCCAGGCAAACAAATTGCCATTGGCTCTGATCATTTCCATCAAAGGTTCTTTTAACTTATGGGGGAGGTTCCTATTCATGAACGTGAATTTTTCCTCTGAGTTCCCGACACTAAACTTCTCCAGGGCCCCTTCGGGTTCAGGTCTCGGTTTGTCATTGACTCTGGCGTCCAGGTCGGTGAGAAATATTCCCAATGCCTCTTTAGACTTTTTCCTTAACGAGAGACTGGTGTTGTCGCAAGCGACTGCTGTTTCCAGGTCTCCTCTCACAGATCCTACTGACCCTTCTTCAGTTATGAACTTCTTTACTAACATCCTCGTGCTGATGACTCCTCCTAGGTCGTTGATTGTCTTTCTCCCCAGGATGATGTTGTAGGCGGTGGAGTCCCGTAGGATCACAAATTCGGCCATTACCGTTCTCCTCCCCTGTCGTTGTCCCAGTGAGATCGGCAGGGTGATTATGCCATCTGGCTTAATGAAATGGTCGCCAAGCCCTACGACACCGTGCTGGTGCATCTGTAGGTCGGCGTCCCTTAGGCCCAAAGCATCGAACACATTGCGGAACATGATGTTCGAGTCTGCCCCCGTATCTACAAGGATTCGTTTGATGAGACCGGTTCCTACTCTTGCCGTTATGACCATGGGAGGACTCTCTCCGATCTCGTCAAACCACTGATCTTCCGGGCCGAACAAAATGGGTGGGAGCTTCGTAGTGCTTCGCGTAGAGGATGAGGAGACCGCCAGGACTTTGGCGTATTTCTTGTGTGCCGACTTTGACCTAGGTGCTGCATTCCTAGCTGTTACCACGTTCACTATGATGAGGCCCTGGTCGTCGTCCTCCGGTTCTTGGCGTCGCTTCGGTGCCCGAGTCCTATCCTCACCATTGTGGTCGCGATTCCGTCGCCTCGGCTCCCTTATGAGGTGGGAAAATGTGGCTAGCTTTTCATCCCTGATGGCCTGCTCCAGTGCGTCCTTTAGATCGAAGCAGTCTTGGGTTTTATGCCCAGAGCCCTTGTGATAGTCACAGTAGAGGCTTTGGTTTCCCCATGTTCGTTCCTTCAGTGGTCGGGGCTTCGACAAGATCCCCTTTTCGGCAATTTGTTGATAAACTTCCATGATCGGCGCGGTGAGGGGGGTGTAGTTGGTGAACTTCCCGACACGAGGAAATATTCTGGGAGCCTTGCTCGGGCCGCCGTCTCTGGCGTGTTCCTTTTGTCCTTCTCCGCTTCCGCGGTGCCGGTCTTGGTTGTGAGAGGGCTGCCATTTGTTGGCAGCCACGACTCGGCTCACTTTTTCGTCGTTGATGTACTCCTTGGCCACACATTGGATTTCCTGCATACTCCACACTGGTTTCGTGGTAAGGTGCTTTCTGAAGTCCTCGTTCAGGAGTCCATTCGTCAGGCACAAACTCGCGACTGAGTCCGTCAGCCCGTCGATTTCCAGGAATTCATCGTTGAATCTGTCTAGGTATTTCCTAGTCGACTCGTCGGGTCGCTGGGTCACTCCGAGCAGGTTGATTGGGTGCTTCGCCTTTGCAATCCTGGTCGTGAATTAGGCTAAGAAGGCGTGGCTGATGTCTGCGAAGCCGGTCACCGAGCCCTGTGGGAGGTTATTGAACCACTGTATTGCAGGCCCCGCCAGGGTGACCGGGAAGGCGTGGCACCTTACCTCGTCTCCCACTCCCTCAAGGTTCATTCTGACTTCAAAGGCCGTGAGGTGTTCCAACAGGTCTTGCGTTCCGTCGTACCTCATGTCCGTTGGCTTGTCAAAGTGTTTTGGCAGCCAGACCTTGAGTATAGAATGATGAAATAGGGTCTCCCCCATTATCATGGGTGCCCGTGTTCTCCTCGTTCTTCCTTCATCGTCCTCCCGACGAGCATCTTCGGTTCCTCGACCTGTAGTGTGCCGCCCTTCTTGTCTGGCATAGATAATAGGGTCATGGCGTCTTCTAGTGCATCCTCTTTCTCCAGCGCTCTCAGATTCGGCCTGGGGGCTGGGCATGCGTCTGGAGTGGCTTCTAGAGTGAGAGCGGGAGTGGCTTTGTTCTGGGGTGTGCTAGTCGTGTTCCCTATCTGCCAGCCGGCGTTCCAGGTCTTGCATCCTGTGGCGCAGTTTTTGCATTATTCTGGCGTTGTTGTCGCCAGTTCCCCCGAAGGGGCGTCCTTCGCGAGATTGTGTTGGGTGTCTTAGAGGGGATCTTGTACGCTGCTGGGAAGTAGTCACGGTAGCGTCCCCTCCGGGCTCGGCATCGCGGCCTGTTCCACTTTAGACCAGTACGAAGTCCATGGACCTTCCCCACAGACGGCGCCAATGTTCGGTAGGTCGGGTACCGGACTGATCGGGTGAATATCCTGATCAACAAAAGGGGAAGTCGTCTGGTCGTACGTCTCTGGGTTGGAGTAAGCGAGGTCCCGAGCTCTTCAGATGTGAAAAGGGGGGGTGTTGGTGCACGAAATTGTGATGTCCAGGCTCAAACAATCCCTGGCAACGTGAGCAACTTGGTACGCGCAATCGTAATTACACTTTGATTATGTAAAATTCATGGCTCTTTTCTTTCCCTGGCAATGGCGCCAAGAACATGGTGCCAATACCATGGTTCACAACTTCGATACAACTAACCAGCAAGTGCACTGGGTCGTCCAAGTAATACCTTACGTGAGTAAGGGTCGAATCCCACGGAGATTGTTGGTATGAAGCAAGCTATGGTCACCTTGCAAATCTCAGTTAGGCAGATATAAATTGATAATGGTGTTTTCGAATAATATATAATAGAATAGGGATAGAGGTACTTATGTAAATCATTGGTAGGAATTTCAGATAAGCAAATGGAGATGCTTTCGTTCCTCTGAACCTCTGCTTTCCTGCTATCTTCATCCAATCAGTCTTACTCCTTTCCATGGCTGGCTTTATGCAAGGGCATCACCGTTGTCAGTGGCTACATCCCCTCCTCTTAGTGAAAAATATGCTCACATGCTCTGTCACAGCACGGCTAATCATCTGTCGGTTCTCGATCATGCTGGAATAGGATTCACACTCCTTTTGCGTTTGTCACTAACGCCCAGCACTCGCGAGTTTGAAGCTCGTCACAGTCATTCAATCATTGAATCCTACTCAGAATACCACAGACAAGGTTTAGACTTTCCGGATTCTCTTGAATGCCGCCATCATTCTAGCTTACGCCACGAAGATTCTGATTAAGAGATCTAAGAGATATTCATTCTAGCTTATTTCATGTAGAACGGAAGTGTTTGTCAGGCACATGTTCATAGGGGAGAATGGTGATGAGCGTCACACATAATCATCACCTTCATCATGTTCTTGGGTGCGAATGGATATCTTAGAAGCGAAATAAGATGAATTGAATAGAAAATAGTAGTACTTTGCATTAATCTTTGAGGAACAGCAGAGCTCCACACCTTAATCCATGGAGTGTAGAAACTCTACCGTTAAAAATACATAAGTGAAAGTCCAGGCATGGCCGAGAGGCCAGCCCTCAATTGTGATCTAAGATCGCATACAACTGATCAAAGATGGTCAAAAAGACTTGTAAAAGGTCCTATTTATAATAAACTAGTTACTAGGGTTTACATGAGTAAGTAATTGATGCATAAATCCACTTCCGGGGCCCACTTGGTGTGTGCTTAGGCTGAGCCTAAATGTTACACGTGCAGAGGTCCTTCTTGGAGTTGAACGCCAGCTTTTGTGCCAGTTTGGGCGTTCAACTCTGGTTTTGGCTCCTTTTCTGGCGCTGGACGCCAGATTTGGGTAGAAAGCTGGCGTTGAACGCCAGTTTACGTCATCTATTCTTGGCCAAAGTATAGACTGTTATATATTGATGGAAAGCACTGGATGTCTACTTTCCAACGCAATTAGAAGCGCGCCATTTCAAGTTCTGTAGCTCCAGAAAATCCATTTTGAGTGCAGGGAGGTCAGAATCCAACAGCATCAGCAGTCCTTCTTCAACCTCTGAATCTGATTTCTGCTCAAGTCCCTCAATTTCAGCCAGAAAATACTTGAAATCACAGAAAAACACACAAACTCATAGTAAAGTCCAGAAATGTGAATTTAACATAAAAACTAATGAAAACATCCATAAAATTAACTAGATCCTACTAAAAACATACTAAAAACAATGCCAAAAAGCGTATAAATTATCCGCTCATCAGGTGTCACCTGCAAAGACACTCTGACGCGCAAGTCAATGAAGTGTGCAGGCGAAAAAGGGGTAGAGTCATGTAATGTACCTTGGGGGAAGGGTAAAAACCTTCCCCTTATATACTGTGTCAGAGGTGGGCCCTGCAAGGACAGGCCCACTTTCTCTGAGGCGTTCTCCTCACAGCTGTAGGTGAGCTATCGGGGACACGCGTCCGGGTCGGCTGTGGAGCGCCTTACCCCTGACCGTTAGGGTTGGGTGGCACTTGGGTCGGGCCAACCCGTAGAGGGTTTGGGCCAGGCCGCAACATATTATATATGCTATTCATATCGTATAATAATAATAATAATAATAATAATAATAATAATAATAATAATAATAATAATAATAATAATAATAATAAACTTTCCAAACATCATTTCTAGGATTTTTTAAAATATAAAAAAATAAATGGTTTGTTTTATTTTATTTCAATATATATAATTCGGACAAAAATTATATTTATATACTGATCTATTGCTTATATTACTTATAGTATAAATGAAAAAAGTATATAGATATCTTATTTATTCATTATCTCATTTACATTGTACACGAATAAATAAGATATACATATACTTATCTCGTGATCGGTATAAACAAAATATGGTATTTGCAATATGATTTATTTAGACAAGATTGGTTTATTTTGTTTTAAAAAAAAATAATAATCTAAAATTTTAAATTACAAAATTTGTAATTTATGTTTGATATTATTTTTTTAATTTTAAAAATATTGAATCGTTAATTTTTTTTAAAATTGAATAAACCCAATATAAATAACAATGATTTGGATTGAATTAAACAAAAAAATTTCGAATCGATTTAATGCAAATAACAAGTGCTCGTCTAAACCAACTTGGATTAAATTGAAAAATAAAATTAAACCAAACATCATATCTTATTTATACTAACACTCACTACAAAAACTTTGTTTAAATCCATCAAATTTATTATCGGAATAAATTTAATGGTATAAACGTCAACGATAATCGTTAACCGTCGAATTTTTGTAATACAATGCTAATTATCATCGAAAATTTCTGACGGTGATTGCTTTTAGAATGACCAATGTTATTTTGGGTTTACCGTCGAAAATAAAAACCGACAATAATATTGGCATCATTTTAATTTTTTGGCTCTCTAATTATCATCAGATTTTTTCTACGAAAATTCTAATAACAATATTTTTTAATAAAATATTTTTAAAATAAATCTATATCTTACCGTTGGATTTATCTCACGCAAAATTCGACGGTAATATTATTTAATAAAAAAATTAATTTTTAATTAATATCTTTTTATTAGCATAATTATCATAATTATAACAAAATCTACTAGGATTCACATTATAATGATTAACATTCAAATTAAAAATTAATAAAAATTAAATATATATTTTATTAAAATAAAAAATTACAATTCAAAATAACAAACATAAAAAACAAAATAAATTAATCTCGTCAAGCAAACAAAGGATAATAATACTTACGGATCCTCATAATCGTCGTCATCCTCCTTCTCCTGATGGTCTCCCTGGTCCTTGTGTGATGCCACTGTGGGTGTTAATGCAAGTAGAGATGATGAGAAGCCCCCTCTAGTAGTGACACTACCACCATACGCAGCTGCTCATAGTTGATTGCTATCTACTGTCACATGTGTTGTATTTTCTCCAGCTCCTGCTTTAGGGGCTCCGTGTCTGCGCTCCGAGCATCCTTCTCTGCCACGCATGCGAGGAGCTCGTTGTACCTCTCCTAAGACAAATGCAGCTACTAACCTTGATCCTATAAGCTATGGGTCAGGCTATGGACCCGCTCACACACAGATTTATACGTCATGCGGGTCTGCAGGGCTAGTGGATGAGATGAAGAAAAGGCGGATATGCGAAGGTTGCTGGTAAAGAGTGACCTCGTTCTGAAGATGTGGTTCTTCTATAGCTAGGATGCGGTCTGACGCCACCCAGCATCAAGATCTAACCCGGATGCGCTCGCGGCTTTGCATTCTCCCCATTTTGTTGAGATTGTTGTGTTGCGGTCAAGTTCTGGGTGTATAAATTCTAATACATTTAATGTGAATGTTAAGAGAACTATAGATATGATATTTTGTTATAAATTATTTCAGTCAATTACTTACAGGAAAATCCGCAGACCACTGATAAGCAATTATCTCCTTATTCTCCTTGAGGGTGTGAGTTTGCTTGAAGACCTCCGCCATGGTAACAAGACGGTCCAGGGACTTTATTTGCACATATTGGATAAGCAGATTAAAATTAGTGACAATCAATTAAAGAAACAATGTTAAAACTAGCTTATCATATTAAAAGAAGTTATACCATTTTGGCACTTATTTTCATAATTGATGCCCTGACCAATGCTCTGTTGGCTTTATTCGTGGCTTGATGACGTCTGAAACCCCCATCCGTCTCTAATACAAAATAGTGCCTTCTTAATTTCAGGTCAAAGCCACTGCATTAGGTGATCCCTCCTCATTCACACATTCTCTAACATCTGCTAAAGACACTTCGCCATGCGATGGTAGAAGATCTTCTTTATCATCTAGTGGTAGGTCTTGTCCCATGTAAATTTTTTCTATAGAAAGAAATAATTAATGATTAATTTGACGATGTTATATACAGAAATGAAAGAACAGGCAGAACTAAGATACAAAGTTGATAGTAATATTACCGCCTAGTTGTCAAACGATAAACTCTGACTTCAGGAAGAATCTTCTTTTAGCTGGGTCAAGGGTGGTCATACACCATCTTAATAATGTTTCTACATTTTAGTGTACAAGCATTATCATCTAGTGCAAACCTACGAACGGATAATTTACATTTAGTAAAAATATACATTAAATAAAAATGAAATATAAATTATATTTAGATATGAATTAGAGAATTTTTACCCAGTCATGCCATAAGGCCAAATTGTCATCTTAGTAACCTTCTATGCTACAAGATCTGGTTGGGATCCATGGGAAAAAATTGGCATTGCTATGGGGTTAACCACAAGAGTTGGCATGGATGTCGGAGTCTACTAAGAAGGTGGAAGGGACGGAGGAGTTCACTCTGGCTTACGATGAGGAGGAGTAACTAGATGCAGGACCCATATAATTGGGGTTTAAAATCATGATAAAAGCTCGGTCTTGTAGAGCCTGTGACTATGTGTTCCGTGGGTTACCTGAAATAGGGAGGTCGATCTCGGATGAGATCTTTAGATCTGGATTGGGCTGCCGCGTCCGACTTGTTGATGCAGGAGATGCTGCGGGTCCTTGTTCATCGAAAGGGGTGGTACCTACAAGAGACTCCGAGGTGGTTTCTTGCCTCTGGGCCTCATTGGGCCTCAGAGGTGTTTGTCTGAGCTCTTCGACAAAGAGGTCGGCGATGGGCCAACCTTTCATGAGGTCGGTCCCTTTGTCTTCCTCCAACTTGGCCTTATAGCTCCAACTGGGCGGTGGCAGTGGCCAATGGTTCTGCTTCAATCCATTTTATGAAATAGTCCATTCCTACGATGAGGAACTTGACTTGTCCTGACCCCTGGGGGAATGTTCTGAGGAGGACGAGCCTCTATTTTGTAAACAGCCAAGGTGAGGTGACACAGATGAGCTCTTCAGGTGGCACGATAGGGAAGTTGGCATGTTTTTGGCATGTTAGGCATGTTTTGACGAACTTTGTTGCTTTCTTTTGCAAGGTCGGCCAATAAAAACCAGCTTGGAGTACCTTTTTGGAAAGAGCTCGTGCCCCAAGGTGATTGCCACACATGCCACTGTGAACTTCTTCTAGGACTTCCCTTGTAGCGGAGGTCGAGACACATTTTAGGAGGGGTGTAGAGATTCCTCTTCTATATAGGACGTTGTGCACTATGGTGTAGTACTGTGCTTCTTGTACTAGCCTTTTTGCCTCCTTTTTATTTGTTGGGAGTGTTTCGGACCTGAGGTAGTTGATTATGGGGGTCATCCAGCCTTGGTCCTGGCCTGATATGGTTAGGACCTTCTCTTCCTCCAAGTTTGACGGATTTTGCAGTGTTTCTTGGATGAGGCTTCTATTATTGCCCCCTGGTTTGGTGCTGGCTAGTTTTGAAAGTGCATTAGCTCGGGCATTTTGTTCCCGAAGTATATGTCGGATCTCGTATTCCATGAATTTTCCGAGCTGTTCTTTGGTTTTGTCTAGGTGTTTCTTCATGGTGGGATCATTGGGTTGATAGCTGCCTTCTATTTGTAAGGTGACTACTTGTAAGTCGCTGAATATGGTAAGTTTTTGAGCCCCAATTTCCCTAGCCAGTTTCAAACCAGCCAGTAGGGCCTCATACTCGGCTTGGTTGTTTGAGGCAGGAAACTCGAACCTTAAAGAGAGTTCGAGTTGGGTTCCCTGGTCACTTTCTAGGATGACACCCGCTCCACTTCCGGCTTTGTTTGATGAGCCATCGACATAGAGGTTCCAATTAGCGGGGGTGCCTGGGGTGTTAGTGTACTCTGCGATGAAGTCGGCCAGGTATTGCGACTTGATAGCTGTCCGAGCTTCGTACTTAAGGTCAAATTTGGACAACTTCACTGCCCATTGTAGGATTCTTCCAGCTAAGTCGATTTTTTGTAGGATACCTTTTATGGGTTGGTTGGTCCATATTCTGATGGTGTGTGCTTGAAAGTATGGTTGGAGTCGTCGAGAGGTGAGTATGAGGGCGTAGGCAAACTTTTCTATCTTTTGGTAGTTTAGTTCAGCCCCTTGTAAAGCCTTAATGATAAAGGTTGGCTGTTGTCCATTATCGTCCTCCCTGACTAGGGCTGAGGCTATTGCCCGGTTTCCCACTGCGAGGTAAAGGATTAATTTCTCTCCTTGTCGAGTTAGGATGGGTGGTTGTCCCAAAAATGTCTTGAAATTTTGGAAGGCTTGTTCACATTCTAGGGTCCATTCAAACCTCTTTCCTTTCCTTAATGTTGCGTAGAAAGGAAGAGATCTTAAGGCCGAACCAGCTAGGAATCTAGACAAAGCCGCCAGTCTTCCGTTGAGCTGCTGTACCTCCTTGACACAGGTCGGGCTTTTCATACTAAGTATGGCCTGAAATTTATCTGGGTTTACTTCAAACCCTCTCTGGGTGAGCATGAAGCCCAAGAATTTGCCAGCCTCTACCGTGAAAGTGCACTTTGCGGGATTTAGCCTCATTCCGTGCTTTCTTATAGTGTCAAACAATTCGGCAAGGTCGAGTAGTAGTGCTTCTTCTTTTAGGTTCGCCCCTATGTTTGTTATTTTGTATTGGGTATCTCCGATCTGAACTTCTTCAGTCTCGCCTTCTGGTTGGGGCCGAAGTTCTTTGCGAGCTCGGGTTCCCCCGAGTTTAATAGTGTTGGCTTCTTTTCCTCTGGGGTTACCCTTGAGGTTCAGACTTTCGTTGAAACATCGTCGCGCGAGTTTTTGGTCTCTCTTTACGGTGGCGATCCCTTCTGGCGTTGGGAACTTCATGCATAGGTGCGGAGTAGAGACCACCGCGGCGAGCTGATTTAGCGTTGTCCGACCTATCAGGGCATTGTATGCTGAGCTCACGTCGACTACAATGTAGTCTATACTTAGCGTTCGAGACCGTGTTCCTTTGCCGAAGGTTGTGTGTAGTGGAATGTACCCACGTGGTTGGATTGGGGTGTCTCCGAGCCTAAATAAGCTATTAGGATATGCTCTGAGCCCTTTTTCTTGTAGGTCGAGCTTGTCGAAGGCGGATTTAAACAGGATATCCGCAGAGCTTCCTTGGTCTACCAATGTTCGGTGGAGATTGGCATTAACAAGTATGATAGTAACAACCACGGGGTCATTGGTGCACAAATTGTGAATCACACTTTTCACAACTCGTACCACTGACCAACAAGTGCACTGGGTCGTCCAAGTAATACCTCACGTGAGTAAGGGTCGAATCCCACGGAGATTGTTAGTTTGAAGCAATCTATGGTTATCTTGTAAATCTTAGTCAGGAAGTCAATTATGTTTATCAGTTGAATTGCAAATAAACAAGAGAGCATGGATTAAAGGTTACTTGTTATGCAGTAATGGAGAATATGTTGGAGTTTTGGAGATGCTTTGTCTTCTAAATCTCTGCTTTCCTCTGTCTTCTTGTTCACGCACGCACGTCCTCCTATGGCAAGCTGTGTGTTGGTGGATCACCGTTGTCAATGGCTACCTTCCATCCTTCCAGTGAAAACTACGCTCACGCGCTCTGTCACAGCACGGCTAATCACCGGTTGGTTCTCGATCCGGTTGGAATAGAATCCCTTGATTCCTTTGCGTTTGTCACTAACGCCCAGCCTTCAGGAGTTTGAAGCTCGTCACAGTCATTCAATCCTTGAATCCTACTCGGAATACCACAGACAAGGTTTAGACTTTCCGGATTCTCATGAATGCCGCCATCAATTCTATCTTATACCACGAAGATTCTGATTAAGAGATCTAAGAGATACTCATTCAATCTGATATAGAACGGAGGTGGTTGTCAGGCACACGTTCATGGGTTGAGAATGGTGATGAGTGTCACGGATCATCACCTTCATCACAGTTAAGCGCGAATGAACATCTTAGATAGGAACAAGCGTGTTTGAATAGAAAACAGAAATACTTGCATTAATTCATCGAGACACAGCAGAGCTCCTCACCCCCAACAATGGAGTTTAGAGACTCATGCCGTCAAAGGGTACAAAGTTCAGATCTAAAATGTCATGAGATCCAAAATAAGTCTCTAAAAGTTGTTTAAATACTAAACTAGTAGCCTAGGTTTACAAAAAATGAGTAAACTATGATGGATGATGCAGAGATCCACTTCTGGGGCCCACTTGGTGTGTGCTGGGGCTGAGATTTAAGCAATTCACGTGCAGAGGCCATTTGTGGAGTTGAACGCCAGTTTTTGTGCCAGTTTGGGCGTTCAACTCCAGCTTTTGATCCTTTTCTGGCGCTGGACGCCAGAATCGGGCAGAGAACTGGCGTTGAACGCCAGTTTACGTCGTCTATCTTTGTGCAAAGTATAGACTATTATATATTTCTGGAAAGCCCTGGATGTCTACTTTCCAACGCAATTGGAAGCATGCCATTTCGAGTTCTGTAGCTCTAGAAATTTCACTTTGAGTGCAGGGAGGTCAGAATCCAACAGCATCAGCAGTCCTTTCTCAGCCTGAATCAGATTTTTGCTCAGCTCCTTCAATTTCAGCCAGAAAAATACCTAAAATTACAGAAAACACACAACTCATAGTAAAGTCCAAAAATATGAATTTTTCCTAAAAACTAATGAAAATAGACTAAAAACTAACTAGAACATACTCAAAACTATATGAAATTAACCCCAAAAAGCGTATAAAATATCCGCTCATCACAACACCAAACTTAAACTGTTGCTTGTCCTCAAGCAACTAGACAAATAAAATAGAAGACTAATAGGTTGAGAAGCAATAATATCTCAGAGTTTTTGAGTGAAGCTCAGATTCTAATTAGATGAGCGGGACTAGTAGCTTTTTGCTTCTGAACAGTTTTGGCATCTCACTTTATCCATTGAAGCTCAGAGTGATTGGCATCTATAGGAACTTAGAATTCAGATAGTGTTATTGATTCTCCTATTTAAGTGTGATGATTCTTGAACACAGCTATTTTATGAGTCTTGGCCGTGGCCCTAAGCACTTTGTTTTCCAGTATTACCACCGGATACATAAATGCCACAGACACATAATTGGGTGAACCTTTTAGATTGTGACTCAGCTTTGCTAAAGTCCCCAATTAGAGGTGTCCAGAGTTCTTAAGCATACTCTTCTTTTTGCCTTGGACCTTGACTTTAACCGCTCAGTCTGAAGTTTTCACTTGACACCTTCACGCCACAAGCACATGGTTAGGGACAGCTTGGTTTAGCCGCTTAGACCAGGATTTTATTCCTTTAGGCCCTCCTATCCACTGATGCTCAAAGCCTTGGGATCCTTTTTATTTGCCCTTGCCTTTTGGTTTTAAGGGTTATTGGCTTTTTGCTCTTGCCTCTTGGTTTTAAGAGCTTTTGGCTTTTTCTGCTTGCTTTTTCTTTTTCTTTCTATAATTTTTTTTTCTGCAAGCTTTGTTCTTTGCTGCTTTTTCTTGCTTCAAGAATCATTTTTATGATTTTTCAGATTATCAATAACATGTCTCATGTTCATCATTCTTTCAAGAGCCAACATATTTAACAGTCTTAAACAACAAATTCAAAAGACATATGCACTGTTCAAGCATTCATTCAGAAGACAGAAAGCATTGCCACCACATGTTACTAATTAGAATTTTTCTTATTAAAAACTCGAAATTTTATTGCCTCTTATTCAAAAGATCTACTATTTTATTCATGTTTGCTGATGATGAGAAAAATAGACTATAACTTAATTGTGGATAAAATCAAAATAGACACTAATTACTACTAATGATCATGTAATGAAGACACAAACATAGATAAGCAGTTAACATAGAGAAAATGAAAAACAGAGAAAGTAAGAACAAGGAACAAGTCCACCTTAGTGATGATGGCATTTCCTTCTTGAGGCACCAATGATGTTCTTGAGCTCTTTTATGTCTCTTCCTTGCCTTTGTGGCTTGATTCCTAGTGATTTTTGGTATTTCTATCCTCAGTTGCTTCCAATAATTATGTGGAGGGAAGTGCATCCCCTGAGGTATCTCAGGGATCTCTTGATTTGCAGCCACATGTTCTACCACTGAGTTATAGATCCTTCACATAATTGTTTTACCACACCAAACTTAGAATGTTGCTCGCCCTCGAGCAAAAGAAGAGGGAATAGATGAAGAAGAAGATGTGGAAAAAAAACTAGGATTATGAGGAGGGAAGGTGGGGATCCTGTGGGGTCCACAGATCTTGAAATGATCCTGTGAGGTCCACAGATCTTGAGGTGTCAAGGCATTTACATCCCTGCACCAATTTAGGCATGCAAAATACCGTTGCACACAACTCTGGGCGTTCAGCGCCAGGTTGGTGCCCATTTTGGGCGTTCAACGCCCATTTACTAGCCATTTCTGGTGTTGAACGCCAGAACCATGCTTGTTCTGGGCGTTCAGCGCCAGGATGTTGCCCATTTTGGGCGTTCAGCGCCAGAACCATGCTCTATTCCGGCGTTGAACGCCAGACAGGTGCTTCCTCCAGGGTGTGATTTTTCTTCTGCTGTTTTTTTTTTTTTTTATTTCGTTTTCAATTTTTAATATTTATTTTGTGACTCCACATGATCATGAACCTAATAAAACATGAAAAACCATGAAAATAAATAAAAATTGGGTTGCCTCCCAACAAGCGCTTCTTTAATGTCCTTAGCTGGACCTTGCTGAGCTTTTAATCTAACTTCAACCTTGAGCACTCTTGCTCAACATTGCCTTCAAGATAGTGCTTGATTCTCTATCCATTAACAATGAACTTCTTGTCAGAGTCAATATCTTGAAGCTCTACAAAACCATATGGTGATACGCTTGTAATCACGTATGGTCCCCTCCACCGGGATTTCAATTTCCCGGGGAATAGCCTGAGTCTAGAGTTGAACAGCAGAACCTTCTGTCCTGGTTCAAAGATTCTAGATGACAGCTTTCTATCATGCCACTTTTTTTATTTCTCTTTATAAAGCTTGGCATTTTCGAAAGCTGTGAATCTGAACTCCTCTAGCTCATTTAGCTGGAGCAATCTTTTTTCTCCTGCTAATTTGGCATCAAAGTTTAGGAATCTGGTTGCCCAGTAGGCCTTATGTTCCAGTTCCACGGGCAGGTGACATGCCTTACCATACACCAGTTGGTATGGAGAGGTCCCTATAGGGGTCTTGAATGCTGTTCTGTAAGCCCACAGAGCATCATCCAAGCTCCGTGCCCAATCCTTTCTATGGGTATTTACTGTCCGTTCTAGGATTCTCTTTAATTCTCTGTTAGAGACTTCAGCTTACCCATTAGTTTGTGGATGATATGGAGTAGTCACCTTGTGGCGAATTCCATACCGAACCATGGCAGAGTAAAGCTGTTTATTGCAGAAGTGAGTGCCCCCATGACTGATTAGTACTCTCGGGACACCAAACCTGCTAAAGATATGTTTCTGGAGGAACTTCAGCACTGTTTTAGTATCATTGGTGGGTGTGGCAATGGCCTCAACCCATTTTGATACATAGTCAACTGCCACCAGAATATAGGTGTTTGAGTATGATGGTGGGAAAGGTCCCATGAAGTCAATTCCCCATACATCAAACAACTCAATTTCCAAGATTCCTTGTTGAGGCATGGCGTAACCATGAGGCAGATTACCAGCTCTTTGGCAACTGTCACAGTTACGTACAAACTTTCGGGAATCTTTATAGAGTGTGGGCCAATAGAAGCCATATTGGAGGACCTTGGTGGCTGTTCGCTCACCTCCGAAATGGCCTCCATATTTGATCCATGGCAATGCCATAGGATCCTCTGTGCTTCTTCTCTAGGCACACACCTACGGATTATTCTGTCTGCACATCTCTTAAAGAGATAGGGTTCATCCCACAAGTAGTACTTTGCATTGGTAATTAATTTCTTCTTTTGTATCATGTTGTACTCCTTGGGTATGAACCTTGCAGCTTTATAATTTGCAATATCGGCAAACCATGGTGTTTCCTGAATGGCAAATAAATGCTCATCCGGAAAAGTCTCAGAGATCTCAAGAGAGGGGAGGGGCGTCCCTCCTACTGGCTCTATCCGGGACAGATGATCAGCCACTTGGTTCTCTGTCCCTTTTCTGTCTCTTATTTCTATATCAAACTCTTGCAGAAGCAACACCCATCTGATGAGCCTGGGTTTTGAATCTTGCTTTGTGAATAGATATTTAAGAGCAGCATGATCAGTATACACAATCACTTTTGATCCTACTAAGTATGATCTGAACTTGTCAATGGCGTAAACCACTGCAAGTAATTCTTTTTCTGTGGTTGTGTAATTTTTTTGGGCATCATTTAAAATGCGACTAGCATAATAAATGACATTCAGAAGCTTGTCATGCCTCTATCCCAATACTGCACCAATGGCGTGATCACTGGCATCACACATTAGCTCAAATGGTAACGTCCAGTCTGGTGCAGAAATGGCTGGTGTTGTGACCAGCTTAGCTTTCAGCGTTTCAAACGCCTGCAGGCACTCTGTGTCAAACACAAATGGCGTGTCAGCAGCTAGCAGATTGCTTAGAGGTTTTGCAATTTTTGAAAAATCCTTTATAAATCTCCTATAGAATCCTGCATGCCCCAGAAAACTTCTGATTGCCTTAACATTGGCAGGTGGTGGTATTTTTTCAATTACCTCTATTTTTGCTTGATCCACCTCTATTCCCTTGTTTGAGATTTTATGCCCAAGAACAATTCCTTCAGTCACCATGAAGTGACACTTTTCCCAGTTTAAAACTAGGTTGGTCTCTTGGCATCTTTTCAGAACAAGTTTCAGGTGATCAAGACAGGAGCTGAATGAGTCTCCATATACTGAGAAGTCATCCATGAAGACTTCCAGAAATTTTTCCACCATATCAGAGAAAATAGAGAGCATGCATCTCTGGAAGGTTGCAGGCGCATTACATAGCCCAAATGGCATCCTTCTATAAGCAAACACTCCAGATGGACATGTGAATGCTGTTTTCTCTTGATCCTGGGGATCTACTGCAATCTGGTTGTAGCCTTAGTAGCCATCCAAAAAGCAGTAATAATCATGACCTGCTAGTCTTTCTAGTATCTGGTCTATGAATGGTAAAGGAAAATGATCCTTTCTGGTGGCTGTATTGAGCCTTCTGTAGTTAATACACATGCGCCACCCTGTAACTGTTCTTGTAGGAACCAGTTCATTTTTTTCATTATGAATCACTGTCATGCCTCCCTTTTTTGGGACGACTTGGACAGGGCTCACCCAGGGGCTATCAGAAATAGGATAAATAATCCCAGCCTCTAGTAATTTGGTGACCTCTTTCTGCACCACTTCTTTCATGGCTGGATTTAGCCGCCTCTGTGGTTGAACCACTGGTTTGGCATTATCCTCCAATAAGATTTTGTGCATGCATCTAGCTGGGCTTATGCCCTTAAGGTCACCTATGGACCACCCAAGAGCTATCTTGTGTGTCCTTAGCACTTGAATAAGTGCCTCCTCTTCCTGTGAATTTAAAGTAGAGCTTATGATCACTGGAAAAGTATCACCTTCTCCCGGAAATGCATATTTCAAGGATGGTGGTAATGGCTTGAGCTCGGGTTTAGGAGGTTTTTTCTCTTCCAGAAGAAATTTCAGAGGCTCTTTCATGTCCTCTGAGTCCTCCAAATCAGGCTGAACATCCTTAAAGATATGTTCCAACTCTAATTCGAGACTCTCAGCCATGTTGATCTCTTCTACCAAAGAGTCAATAAGATCAACTTTCATGCAGTCTGTTGATGTGTCTGGATGCTGCATGGCTTTGACAGCGTTCAACTTGAACTCATCATCATTGACTCTCAGGGTTATTTCCCCCTGTTGGACGTCAATGAGGGATCG
Organism: Arachis ipaensis; assembly: GCF_059453495.1. Taxonomy (NCBI): domain Eukaryota; kingdom Viridiplantae; phylum Streptophyta; class Magnoliopsida; order Fabales; family Fabaceae; genus Arachis; species Arachis ipaensis. The sequence continues at coordinate 69,175,061 of NC_142436.1, read as the reverse complement.
TCCAGTTTCTAGGAAGGGTCTTCCTAGAATGAGAGTAGCACTCTTGTGCTCCTCCATTTCCAGCACAACAAAGTCAGTGGAAAAGGCGAATGGCCCAACCCTGACAATCAAGTCTTCAATCACGCCTGATGGGTATTTAGTGGAGCCATCAGCAAGTTGGAGACATATCCGGGTCGGTTTAACTTCGGCAGTTAAGCCAAGCTTTCTGATAGTGGATGCAGGTATTAAGTTGATGCTTGCCCCAAGATCGCATAAAGCTGTCTTGGTGCAATTACCTTCTAATATGCATGGTATCAGAAAACTCCCAGGGTCTTTAAGCTTTTTAGGAAAGCTCTTCAGAATGACTGCACTGCATTCTTCAGTGAGGAGAACTCTTTCTGTGTCTCTCCAATCCTTTTTATGACTCAAGATCTCTTTCATGAACTTGGCATAAGAAGGTATTTGCTCGAGTGCTTCTGCAAATGGAATCTTTATTTCAAGAGTCCTGAGATAATCTGCAAAGCGAGCAAATTGCTTATCCTGTTCCTCTTTCCGGAGTTTTTGAGGATAAGGTATCTTGGCTTTATATTCCTCAACCGTAGTTGCTGCAGGTTTATTGCCTACAGAAGTGGTTGAAGAAGCCTTTTTAGAGGGGTTGTCATCAGCATTTGTGTGTGTCTGATCCCTCACTGGCAATTGAGTGCCAGAGTTAGAAACTGGAGTGACGTTAGACGCCAACTCCTTCTCTGTTCCTGGCGTCTGAACGCCAGAATTGTGCCCATTTTGGGCGTTCAGCGCCAGATCTTGCCCAGTTTGGGCGTTCAACGCCAGATCCTTGCCCATTTCTGGTGTTGAACGCCAGTTTTGCCTTGTTTCTGGCGTTGAACGCCAGTTTTGGGCATGGTCTGGGCGTTCAGCGCCAGCCTTCCACCAATTTTCTGGCATTTTAGTGCCAGAATTATTTTTCCCTGGGCTCTTACTGTCCTCAGGCGAATTTTGGCTGGTTTGCTCATTCCTTAGCTTTTTGCTGCCTTGAGGTGGGGTATTTAATGTTTTCCCACTTCTTAATTGAACTGCTTGGCATTCTTCTGTTATTTGTCTTGACAGCTACTGCTTTGTTTGCTTAAACTGTTCTTCCATATGTATATTAGCCATCCTTGTCTCTTGTAGTCTATCTTTGAATTCGGCTAACTGCTTTGTTAGGAAGTCCAATTGCTGATTGAATTCAGCAGCTTGTTTCACATGACTGAGTTCAGCAGTTGCTGTTTTAACCTCTTCTTTCATGGAAGGGTCACTGCTTAGGTACAGATGCTGATTCCTGGCAACTGTATCAATGAGCTCTTGAGCCTCTTCAATTGTCTTTCTCATGTGGATAGATCCACCAGCTGAGTAATCTAGAGACATCTGAGCTCCTTCTGCAAGCCCATAGTAGAAGATGTCTAACTGAACCCATTCTGAAAACATTTCAGAGGGGCATTTTCTTAGCATCTCTCTGTATCTCTCCCAGGCATCATAAAGAGATTCATTATCTCTTTGTTTAAAGCCTTGGATGTCCAGCCTTAGCTGTGTCATCCGTTTTGGGGGAAAGTATTGATTCAGGAATTTTTCTGTCAGCTGTTTCCATGTCCTTATGCTGCTGGCCTTAGGTTGGTTATTTAACCACCTCTTAGCTTGATCTCTTACAGCAAATGGAAACAGTAATAGTCTATAGACATCCTGATCTATTTCTTTATCATGTACTGTGTCAGCAATTTGTAAAAATTATGCCAGAAACTCTGTAGGTTCTTCCTGTGGAAGACCAGAATACTGGCAACTTTGCTGCACCATGATAATGAGCTGAGGATTCAACTCAAAGCTACTGACTCCAATGGAGGGTATGCAGATACTACTCCCATATGAAGCAGTAGAGGGGTTAGAATATGACCCCAGAGTCCTCCTGGACTGTTCATTTCCGCTTAGGTCCATGATGGAGAAAGGGAGATGATGTAAAATAGAGAAAATATTTTTATTTATTTATTTATTAATTTATTTCGAAAATAAAATAAAAATAATTAAAAGTGGGTGAAGATTTTCGAAAAATTGAGGAGAGAGAAAGTGGTTAGGAAGTTTTAAAAAAAATCTGAATTTTAAAAATTTATTTTCGAAAAAGATGCTTTAAAATAGAGAGAAAAGATATTTTTAAATTTTAAGAAGAGAGAGAAAAACAATAAGATAGCACAAGATTTAAAATTTTTAGATCTAATGCTCCTTGTTTTCGAAAATTTTGGGGGAAAAACACCAAGGAACACCAAACTTAAAAATTTTAAGATCAAGACACAAGGAAAACTCAACAACACTTTGAAGACTCACAAGAACACAAGAACACAAAGGAAAAACACCAAACTTAAAATTTTTTTAGAAAACCAAAATAAATTTTCGAAATTTTTTTTTTTTTTGAAAAATCAACAAGAAAACACCAAACTTAAAGTTTGGCACAGGATTTAATAGAAAAAAATATTTTTGAAAAAGATTTTAAAAATATGATAGCCAATTACCATGAACATAAACATCACGTTCTAACTAATTGAGCTATAAATTTAAAGTGTTTTAACAAGGGATAAATAATAAAAGACTCTAAACCAAAAAAAAAAAATTTTTCCTAATCTAAGAAACAAAATAAACCGTTAGTTGTCCAAACACGAACAATCCCCGGCAACGGCGCCAAAAACTTGGTGCACAAATTGTGAATCACACTTTACACAACTCGTACCACTGACCAGCAAGTGCACTGGGTCGTCCAAGTAATACCTCACGTGAGTAAGGGTCGAATCCCACGGAGATTGTTGGTTTGAAGCAATCTATGGTTATCTTGTAAATCTTAGTCAGGAAGTCAATTATGTTTATCAGTTGAATTGCAAATAAACAAGAGAGCATGGATTAAAGGTTACTTGTTATGCAGTAATGGAGAATATGTTGGAGTTTTGGAGATGCTTTGTCTTCTGAATCTCTGCTTTCCTCTGTCTTCTTGTTCACGCACGCACGTCCTCCTATGGCAAGCTGTGTGTTGGTGGATCACCGTTGTCAATGGCTACCTTCCATCCTTCCAGTGAAAACTACGCTCACGCGCTCTGTCACAGAACGGCTAATCACTGGTTGGTTCTCGATCCGGTTGGAATAGAATCCCTTGATTCCTTTGCGTTTGTCACTAACGCCCAGCCTTCAGGAGTTTGAAGCTCGTCACAGTCATTCAATCCTTGAATCCTACTCGGAATACCACAGACAAGGTTTAGACTTTCCGGATTCTCATGAATGCCACCATCAATTCTAGCTTATACCACGAAGATTCTGATTAAGAGATCTAAGAGATACTCATTCAATCTGATATAGAACGGAGGTGGTTGTCAGGCACACGTTCATGGGTTGAGAATGGTGATGAGTGTCACGGATCATCACCTTCATCACAGTTAAGCGCGAATGAACATCTTAGATAGGAACAAGCGTGTTTGAATAGAAAACAGAAATACTTGCATTAATTCATCGAGACACAGCAGAGCTCCTCATCCCCAACAATGGAGTTTAGAGACTCATGCCGTCAAAGGGTACAAAGTTCAGATCTAAAATGTCATGAGATCCAAAATAAGTCTCTAAAAGTTGTTTAAATACTAAACTAGTAGCCTAGGTTTACAAAAAATGAGTAAACTATGATGGATGATGCAGAGATCCACTTCTGGGGCCCACTTGGTGTGTGCTGGGGCTGAGATTTAAGCAATTCACGTGCAGAGGCCATTTGTGGAGTTGAACGCCAGTTTTTGTGCCAGTTTGGGCGTTCAACTCCAACTTTTGATCCTTTTCTGGCGCTGGACGCCAGAATTGGGCAGAGAACTGGCGTTGAACGCCAGTTTACGTCGTCTATCCTTGTGCAAAGTATGGACTATTATATATTGCTGGAAAGCCCTGGATGTCTACTTTCCAACGCAAATGGAAGCATGCCATTTCGAGTTCTGTAGCTCCAGAAAATCCACTTTGAGTGCAGGGAGGTCAGAATCCAACAGCATCAGCAGTCCTTTCTCAGCCTGAATCAGATTTTTGCTCAGCTCCTTCAATTTCAGCCAGAAAAATACCTGAAATTACAGAAAAACACACAACTCATAGTAAAGTCCAGAAATATGAATTTTTCCTAAAAACTAATGAAAATAGACTAAAAACTAACTAGAACATACTCAAAACTATATGAAATTAACCCCAAAAAGCGTATAAAATATCCACTCATCAGTCATCATGCCTCGGGATGATATCCGCGGCGTCTTCTTGAGTGAAGGTAATAGTAGGGAGGTCGGCGGCCTATCTACTTCTCCGATATGGTATACCTCTTTAAGGTGTCTTTTGCGGGATGATTTAAAGATCCCTCCTCCTGTGAATCCTCCGTTTATCATGTGAATATGTCTCTTCTGGGCGTGAAGGGGACGTTTTGCTCATTCACCCTCTTCATCCCTTCTTCTCTTTTTCAGTTCGTCCGTTCTATTGGCTAAGAACCGATCTAGTCGCCCTTCTCGTGCCAATTTTTCTACGACATTCTTCAGGTCGTAGCACTCGTTGGTAGGATGCCCGTAGATTCGGTGGTATTCGCAATACTCTGTCCGACTTCCTCCTCTCTTGTGTTTAATCGGGCGAGGGGGTGTGATCTTCTCAGTGTTGCATATCTCTCAGTACACGTCCACAAGGGATACCCGAAGAGGGGTGTAGTTGTGGTATTTTTTGGGTTTCTTAATGGGTTGGTCTTCTTTTTTTCTGGACTCTTTATCCTTCTCCCGAGGTGGGTAGGAGAATCCGGTCTTTGAGGTTTCTCCTAATCGGGAGTTCTCCTCCATATTGATGTATTTTTCCATCCGATCTTGTACCTCGTTCAGAGATGTGGGGTGTTTTTTGGATATGGAGTGGCTAAAGAGTCCTTCCCGCAGACCGTTGATGAGTCCCATAATTGTTGCTTCTGTAGGGAGATTCTTTATGTCAAGGCATGCTTTATTAAATCTCTCCATATAACTGCGGAGGCTTTCCCGATCTCCCTGCTTAATCCCTAGCAGGCTTGGAACGTGCTTGGGTTTGTCTTTCTGCATGGAGAACCTGCCTAAGAACTTCTTGGTGAGGTCATCAAAGCTTGTGATCGACCTTGGTGGCAGGCTGTCGAACCACTTTATCGCCATTTTGGTCAAGGTGGGCGGGAAGGCTTTGCAACGGGTTGCGTCTGAGGCATCCTTGAGGTACATCTGGCTTCTGAAGTTGCTGAGGTGATGACTTGGGTCAGATGTACCATCATATGGGGTCATGTCAGGGGCTTTGAAGTCCTTCGGGACTTTAGCCTTCATGATTTCTTTTGTGAATGGGTCTTGGTCCTTGTGGGGGCTATCTTCACGGTTGGACCGGGCGGTTTTAGCTTTGAGGTCGGCTTCGAGCTACAAGAGTTTATCTTCCAGCTCTCGACGCCGTCTGGTTTCTCTCCGAAGATTTCGTTCGGCTTCGCGCCAGCGTTCGGCTTCTTGTTCGAGCTGTTTGAGGCGATCCTGCTGATAAACCACTATTTCATGGTTTATCCTGTGCTCATTTGGGTGGTTTTTATCAACTCTTTACCCACTTATTCATAATATTTGCATGGTTTTATATTTGCCTTCCTGATTATGTGCTTTGATTGAAAACATGCTTCTTTGGTCTTAATATAGCTAATATTAATCCTTTCTTATCACCATTAGATGCCTTGATATGTGTGTTAAGTGATTTCAGAGATTACAGGACAGGAATGACTCAGAGGATAGAAAGGAAGCATGCAAAAGTGGAAGGAATACAAGAAGTTGGAGAAACTGCTAAGCTGTCCAGCCTGACCTCTTCGCACTCAAACGGCTATAACTTTAGCTACAGAGGTTCAAATGATGCGGTTTCAGTTGCGTTGGAAAGATAACATCCGGGGCTTCGATTTGATATATAATATGCTGTCGTTTCCCTGACGCTAGGCGATGCGATCGCGTGCTCCATGCGGCCGCGTCGCAGTGACGGAAATCAGCGTGTTTGAATTCTTCTCCAGCGATTTTCAGGCTGTTTTTGACCCAGTTCGCGGCCCAGAAAACACAGATTAGAGGCTATAAAGTGGGGGATTGCATCCATTCATAGAGAGGCTCTCATATTCACAATTTTAGGAGTAGATGTAGTTTTTAGAGAGAGAGGTTCTCTCCTCTCTCTTAGGATTAGGATTTAGGACTTCTCTTAGTTTTAGGAGTGACTCTCAATCCCAGGTTCTTTATTTATTTCTCCAATTTAATTTGTATGTCAGATTTAAGTTCTTTTGTGAATGCAATTCGAGGTATTTTCAGACTTAATTTTGCTTTGCTCTATCTATATGAATGCTTTTAATTTAATTTAGATATTTTCCCTTTTGGTCTTGGCTAAGAAATCAGTAACTCAGGAATTATCCAACTCAATAGCATAATTGATAATTGTTATCCTTGCTAATTGAATTGATCTTCAATAATCCCAATCTTTTCTTAGGAATTAACTAGGATTCAAAGATCTAACTAATTAGTCGCTTAATCTTCCCTTGTTATAGCAAAGGTTAACTAAGTGAAATTAAGATTCAATTTTCATTATCATTGATAAGGATAACTTGGTCTGGACTTCCAATTTCTAATACCTTGCCAAGAGTTTATGTTTATTGTTATTAGTTTATTCCCTCTGCCATTGCTTTTCTAACTTTTTACCTTGATCCAAAAACCCCAATTTACAAACTCATAACCAATAATAAGAACACCTCCCTGCAATTCCTTGAGAAGACGACCCGAGGTTTGAATACTTGGTTATCAATTTCAAAGGGGTTTGTTACTTGTGACAACCAAAACATTTGTACGAAGGGATTTCTGTCAGTTTAGAGACTATATCTACAACGCGACTGTTTTTATGAAATTCTTTACTGGCAAAAATCTTAACGTCAAAATGGCGCTGTTGCCGGGGAATTGCAAACGTGTGCCTTATTATTGGTTATTATAAATATTTTTTTTATTTTTTCTTGTTTATTTGTTCTTATTTTTGTTTTTATTTTTGCTTTTCCATAAATTAAGGGTTATTTGTTTTTATTTAGTTATTAAAAAAAATTTCAAAAATTTGTTCTTAGTGTTCATCTTGATCTTCAAGTTGTTCTTCACGTTCATCTTGACTTTCAAGCTGTTCTTAGTTGTTCTCTTCGTTTTGATCTAAAAATTTGAAATTTGGTGTCATTTTATTGTTTTTCTCTTTCCTCATTAAATTCAAAAATATTTTTAATTAATTTTTTCGAAAAAAAAATTTAGATTTTTATTTTTAAAATTTTTATCTCATCTTATCTTATTTCAAAAATTAAATTTCAAAATTCAAATTTAAAAATTTTCAAAATTTAAATTTAAAAATTTTCAAATTCAAAATTTAAATAACCTTTTAATTTAAATTTATTTTTATTTTTATTTTTAATTTTTATTTACTACTATGAACTCTCACCCCTTTGGCTATGAGTCTGGTTACAATTATGTTGCAGGAAGAAGAAATTACAATGAGAATAGGCATCAAGGTTGGAACAATCAAAGATGGAAGGAGCCACAAGGATTTGATCAACCCTTATGGCAACAACCACCTCCAATGGACTATCAACTACCACCACCATATGCCTATGAACCATTTCCTCAACACAACTTTGAACCACCACACTCACAAGCCAACTACCACCATTCACCTCCATATGACCCTAACCCACATCCACCATACCAACCACCCTATGAACCGAATGAACCATACATAGATCCACCCCAACCTCCATTGGATAACAATACACTCATCTCTAACATCATTGGTCTCACCTCTACCCTCCAAAATCTTATATCCCGCATGAACCAATGCTCTACCTCTAATATTCAACCATCAAGCTCTAGTGCACTTCCTTCTCAACCACATAATGACCTTTTCATCCCATCACCACCCTCCATGGAAGAGCACCCACATCCATCAATCCAAGAGCAAGATGATCCCAATTATGCTATTGATATGGAACAGGAAAGAATGAATCATCTTCGCGAATCCATACTTCATAAAGAGCTAGAGGAGGCCTTACGGGTAAAGGTAGGAGAGACCCTTGAAGATAAAGGAGTAGTTGAAAAGAGTTGTCATGGAAAGGAAATTATCGAGGATGAGTACAATTTTATCCTTAAACAACTGGACAAAGCAGCAATTATTAAAAAGGAAGAAGTGGTTGCAGACTTAAGAGATGCTGTACCTCCATTGGAAAGTCCAATCACAGAGCCTCCTTCCATGGTGTTTGATGTTGATGTTGAAGAGAGCGTACAACCTCCAAGGCAGATCATGGTTGAAGACTTTGTAGAGGTTGATCAAGAGATGGAGATTAAAGAAGAAGAAGCACAACCTCCCATGCCCTTGGTGAGCAATGAAGAAGAGATTGAATTGGAAGAAAGCTACCAAGAGGAAAAGGTTGAAATTGAAGAAGCTTGCAAAGAGGTGGAAGTAGTCAAAGAGCACAAGGGAGTGGAGCTTGAAATCACCTTGCCAAAGTTATTGGAGACCCCTCCCCCTAAGTTGCCATCATCCTTCACAACATTCAAGTGGGTAAAATTCATATCCCTTAGCTTTCTAATCCCACTTGAATATGGGCTACTGGAGATGGATGGTCAACTTAGAGCTCTTTGTGGCATTAAGAGTAAGAGGAAAATGGTCAGTGGTAAGAATTGTCCTGCAAGGTTCATTATGGTTGAAAGCTTAAAGTTTAAATGTAAAGGTTGGTGTAAAGCTCCATTGAATGGGTCTAGGAAGTTGTTTGGCCGCTTTAGTGAGAATTCAGATTGCCTACCACCCGGATGGAACAATATTGCTCAACCAAAAGACGGGTGCAAAAGCAAGATTTGGGACCTCGGAATCCAATCTAGAAATCAGCACTCTTGGGGCCTTGTCACATGCTTTAACTTACTTGAAGACTTTCTGCGCCTAGTTTGGGATCCCGGAGGACATTGAAATCATAAACATTGGTGGAGATTCCTGGATGAGTTCAAGCACAAGCCACCATAACAAAGGATTCCCCAAATGTCCAATTTAAGGACAATAACTAAAAGTGCTATGTGGGAGACAACCCACCGTGGTATGATCGTTCCTTTTTCATTTTTATTTAGTTTTATTTATTTTTGAGTTTTATTTTATTTTATTGAACCTGAAGTTTTGCATCACATTCATATTAACACTGCATTCTGCATTTTCTTTTCAGATTAAAAAAAAAATGCCACGCGACACGACCGCATCAGCGATGCGTCCGCGTCGCAAGGAGAGGGGAGAAAATAAAAACGAACAGAGAGTCACGCTGGAGCGTGGCTGGAGGCGTGCCAGTGGCACAAATCGACCCACGCGACCGCGTCGCCGACGCATCCGCGTCACATGGGAACTTTGGCCTCCCACGCGACCGCGTCACCCACGTGGCCGCGTGTCATGTAAATCGACGTCACAAGGGTGCATGGCCGAAGGTTAAGTTGGAATGGGGCTGGACTCGTGCTGGAAGCCCAAGCCCTCCTACGCGAACGCGTCACCCACGCGTCCGCGTCATATTGGAAATAGGCCATCCACGCGATCGCGTCAATCACGCGACCGCGTCACTCAGATTTTTTTGCAAAAATACATCTCAAACAGAGAGTTGTGCGAATGCGAGGCTGCACTCGTGCCAATCGCACAAATCAGGCCACGCGATCGCATGACCCACGCGTTCGCGTCACCTGACCATATCGCGCACCACGCGACTGCGTCACTCACGCGTCCGCGTCACCAGTGTCGCACAACCTATCCAGATTAGTGCCAATTATCTTATTTTTCTTTCCCAATCCTAATTTCTTCTATCTTTTCTTCTTTTTTCTTTCTTTCTTACTTTATTTCTTTCCCTTCTCATTCTTCTTATCTTTTATTTTATTTTATCTATTTGCATACTTTCATTCATTACATTTTAATTTTGTGCATATTTTTATTTTTCTAAAATTATTGGTGTTCAAATGTTACATCTTTTCTGGTATTATCTTGGTGCTTATGACTTGTTTTATTCTGATTGGGTAACATTATTTAAATCAATGCTAATTTTTATGATACTTGTACTCCTCTTGCATTGACATGTACTTATATTGATATTTTCATTACCCACACTGTTCCCCATTGTTGCAAATTTTGCACCATTGGTATGCCATGGCTTCTATTGTTTTCTCACGTACATGTTGAAGCTTCCATGTAAATGAGACCCTTTTCATTCGGCATTAACCCAACCATACTTCATTTATTTTCTTATCTCTATTATTGGGTTACCTTTCTTCCCTTTTTCTTTCAGGATGGCCACCAGGAAGAGAACCGGAAGACGTTTACATGGGGAGACAGACAAGTCCATCTGCACAATCCTTAGAGAAAAGCAACAGTTGAAACAACCCGTCCACCTGCACATCTCAGTATGCACCGAGGACGGTGCAATCTTTAAGTGTGGGGAGGTCGATACCGATCTCCATGGGTTAGTACTTTCCTGTCTCAAACACCAATATTTTATTTTCTTTGTTAATTATTACATTTGCATATTTAATTGCATGTTTATTTGATTTTATGCATTTAGTTACTACTTGGTTGAAGTAATATTTTCTTTTTCAAGAAATTTTTATAATATTTCACTAATTTAAATTGAAAAAATTTTTTGTGTTAAACTTGTTTGGAAGTTGCATTTGGAACATGGTTTTTGAGGCAAAGAACACACAACCTGTGAGATTTGAGCTTATTTATATGGTTACATTATTTAACCATAAATATTTTATTCCTATGTGTTTCCTTCTCTATGATTGTAATCTTTACTTTGTTCCATTCTATATGTCCAATATTTAGTGTATTTACATGCTTGCATATGATTGAGGCCATTGTTTGATTTTAGCTCACTTATCCCAAAATTAGCCTACCTTTTACATCACCCTTGTTAGCCCCCTTGAGCCTTTAAATCCCTTCTGTTTTATAACCACATTACTAGCCTTAAGCAGAAAAACAAAATAAAAATCCTAAGTTGAATCCTTGGTTAGCTTAAGATAGATATTGTGTAAAATTTAAGTGTGGGAAATTTTATGGGAACATGGGATGATATGAAAAAGTAGGGAATTAAATTGAATAAGTTATTTGAAAATTTGGGAAGCATGCTCATGTGAAATCAAAATAATTAAATTACCATGTGCATTGAAGAAAAATATATTAAGTAATTAAATAAGGGGATACAAAAAAAAAAAAAAAGAAGAAGAAAAGAAAAATGAAAAAAATATATTACCCCAAATGCAAAATAAAAAGAATCAATGCACATGGGACAAAATTCGAAAATAAGTTTGATACATGAGCATGTAATACAAAAGTGGAAAAAATTTGGGTAGTTAGGTAAAGTATTTTAAAATTGTATAAAGTATGTATATGTTAGGTGAGATCTTAGACTAATCAAGGATTCACTTTACTAGCTAACTTAGCCTTATATATACCCTTACCTTTACCTCAACCCCATTACAACCCTGAAAAGACCTCATGATGTTTGCATTGGTACATTGAATATTTGTTGATTGGTTAGATGATGAACAAGGTTTAGAAAGCATGATTAAGAGAAGAGTAGAGTGATTAACCCTATACACTTGAGAGACTAGAGTGATATACACTGCCAGTAAGGGTTCAGTGCTTAATTCTATGTTCCCTGCTTTCATGAGCTATCTTCTTACAAGTTTACTTGTACCTTATTTTGTATGATTTGAATTAGTAGAATTTGAATTATTTTTGTCTTGGAGAACTTATTTACTTTTAAACCAAGTAGGTAGAATCATTTTTGCATGTAGTTGCATTCATATAGATAGGTTGCATTGCATACTTTCTATCATTCCTTTTCATCTTTATAGCTTCTCTTGAGCTTAGCATGAGGACATGCTAATGTTTAAGTGTGGGGAGGTTGATAAACCACTATTTCATGATTTATCCTGTGCTCATTTGGGTAGTTTTTATCAACTCTTTACCCACATATTCATAATATTTGCATGGTTTTACATTTGCCTTCCTGATTATGTGTTTTGATTGAAAACATGCTTCTTTGGTCTTAATTTAGCTAATATTAATCCTCTCTTATCACCATTAGATGCCTTGATATGTGTGTTAAGTGATTTCAAAGATTACAGGGCAGGAATGGCTCAGGGGATAGAAAGGAAGCATGCAAAAGTGGAAGGAATACAAGAAGTTGGAGAAACTGCTAAGCTGTCCAGCCTGACCTCTTCGCACTCAAACGGCTATAACATTAGCTACAAAGATCCAAACGACGTGGTTTTAGTTGGGTTAGAAATCTAACGTCCGGGGCTTCGATTTGATATATAATATGCCATAGTTTCCCTGACGCTAGGCAACGCGACCGCGTGCTTCATGCGGCCGCGTCGCAGTGACAGAAATCAGCGTGTTTGAATTCTTCTCCAGCGATTTCCGGGCTGTTTTTGACCCAGTTCGCGGCCCAGAAAACACATATTAAAGGCTATAAAGTGGGGGATTACATCCATTCATAGAGAGGCTCTCATATTCAGAATTTTAGGAGTAGATGTAGTTTTTAGAGAGAGAGTTCTCTCCTCTCTCTTAGGATTAGGATTTAGGACTTCTCCTAGTTTTAGGAGTGACTCTCAATCCCAGGTTCTTTATTTTTACTTATTTCTCCAATTTAATTTGTATGTCAGATTTAAGTTCTTTTGTGAATGCAATTCGAGGTATTTTCAGACTTAATTTTGCTTTGCTCTATCTATATGAATGCTTTTAATTTAATTTAGATATTTTCCCTTTTGGTCTTGGTTAAGAAATCAGTAACTCAGGAATTATCCAACTCAATAGCATAATTGATAATTGTTATCCTTGGTAATTGAATTGATCTTCAATAATCCCAATCTTTTATTAGGAATTAACTAGGATTCAAAGATCTAACTAATTAGTCACTTGACCTTCCCTTGTTATAGCAAAGGTTAACTAAGTGAAATTAAGATTCAATTTTCATTATCATTGATAAGGATAACTTGGTCTGGACTTCCAATTTCTAATACCTTACCAAGAGTTTATGTTTATTGTTATTATTTTATTCCCTCTGCCATTGCTTTTCTAACTTTTTACCTTGATCCAAAAACTCCAATTTACAAACTCATAACCAATAATAAGAACACCTCCCTGCAATTCCTTGAGAAGACGACCCGAGGTTTGAATACTCGGTTATCAATTTCAAAGGGGTTTGTTACTTGTGACAACCAAAACATTTGTACGAAGGGATTTCTATCGGTTTAGAGACTATATCTACAACGCGACTGTTTTTATAAAATTCTTTACTGGCAAAAATCTTAACGTCACCTGCTGTTCACGAATGGCATCTAAAATTTTTGTGTTCTGAGTCTATTTGTCTCCCTTGGATTAGTGTGTGTCCTTTGGGGAGTTGGGTGTGGCATTCGTGTTCTTAAGTGGTGTTCCTTCTTCTAATCCCGAGTTGAGGTCGTTGGCAGGGTTACTCGCTATGATGATGGGATGACTTCCAGGTTCCCGACAACGGCGCCAATGTTCTGTGGGTTACCTGAAATAGGAAGGTTGATCTCAGATGAGATCTTTAGATCTGGACTGGGTTGCCGCGTCCAACTTGTTGATGTAGGAGATGCTGTGGGTCCTTGTTCACCGAAAGGGGGGTGGTACCTGCAAGAGACTCCGATGCTTAAGTCAATACGGGCTTTAGGCAGGTTTTTAGTAGAATTGGAGTATGAATTATACCTGGGTACTCCAGCATATTTATAGTAGAGTTTTATGATCTTCCATTGAGATAAGGTTGTTATCTTATCTTATCTTTTATGGGAGGAGATCTTTATCTTTTGTTCAACCGCCTTCTTGGTAGACGGTGGTTTCTTGCCTCTGGGCCTCTTTAGGCCTCAGAGGTGTTTGTCCGAGCTCTTCAACGAAGAGGTCAGTGATGGGCCAACCTTTCATGAGGTCGGTCCCTTTGTCTTCCTCTAACTCGGCCTTATAGCTCGGACCGGTGCATGAACACTATGAAGTCATAAGTAGGAAGGTAGATTATAGGGAGTCACTACAACAAGTCAATAGAAGTACGGGTTACTGAAGTTAGAGTTCGGTGTGAATCCATCAAAACACAATGCTAATCTTACATTTCGAGATTCACTGACAAATATAGGATGAATCCAATCAAAGTGTCTCCAAATCTCTCCGTATGCTGGATGCATCATAAAACCATCGTCTCTCCTATTGTTACTATGCCATGTCATATGAGATCCCAAACTCATGGACACATATAATCTTTTTAGCCTAGGGATTAGGGACAAATAGTGCATTCTTTTGAATGGAACACTTTTCAGCCTTCTTACTAATCCTCTCTCTCTCTCTCTCTCTCTCTCTCTCTCTCTGCTTGATACCTTGGTGCCTTGAAAAATTTTCAAGCAGTAAGTTCTACATCCTCCTTGGAATCAAGCATGCAACTGGTGCGCGAATTTGCAACTCGCACAACATAACCAGCAAGTGCACTGGGTCGTCCAAGTAATACCTCAGGTGAGTGAGGGTCGAATCCTACGAGGATTGCCAGATTGAGCAAGCTGTGGTTATCCCGCAAATCTCAGTCAAGCAAATAGAAAAGAGTGGTTGTTGTAGAAATGCTTAAAATAAAATAATAAAGAAGACAATAAGGATTGATGTAAAAACGATAGTAATCAGTTAAGGTTTCGGAGATGCCTATTCTTCTAGATTAACACGCCTTACCAATTACTACAACAATGAGTGATTCATTCAATGGCAAGCCTGTAAGTGATTAAGCCATGGGTTATGGTCATTAATCTCCTCTGGTTCAAACCAAACACCCGAACAGGCTAGATCAATTTGGTAGAGGGTGAAGCACCCGCAATTCAATCTCTGATGATCCTACTCAAAACACCACAGACAAGGTCGGATCTTCCGGATCGGAGATTAAAGTTCTTATGGTTCTAGCCCTTAGAGCCACAGGAACCTCAATTACCCCTGACTAATAAGGTTTTATGTCACATACCCCAATTAGCCCAGATAATTCTCTTGGAACCCGTGATGCATCCTCAAGCTGTAGTTCAATACTATCCAGGTCAGGACTCGTAAATAACTCATGTAGAATCGAGAGTGATAATGATGAATAATGACAATGCATCATAGAATAGAATCACACATTTATTGAAAGAGAAAAGTAGTTGTATTAATCCATAGGAATCAGCAGAGCTCCTAACCTTAATCTAGGAGGTTAGTTGCTCATAATTTACAGAGAAACTTAGGTGTACAAAGTATGTTCCATCCTCCCTAGGAGGCGTGCCTAATTCCTAAGTATTCTCCTCTTTTAAATAGAAGATGATAACCCTAAAAGATGTTAATTTAAAATGAAAAGTACAAAGATATGCGAAACTAAGCTAAGGAGTGTTAAAATCCACTTTTGGGCCCACTTGGTGAATGTTTGGGCTGAGCTTGGCATCCAACTTGAGAAAGTGGGCATTGAATGCCCACTAGGGAGTGTCTATGCTGCTTCCTTGCTCCCTTTGTGGCATTGAACGCCAGTTTGGGTGTTCAACTTGGGAGGTTGGTCCTTCTTGGGCGTTGAACGCCAGAAAGGGAGTAGTTTGGGCGTTCAATGCCCATTTTGGGCAGTCCAATCCAAAAAGAAGTATGAACCATTATATATTTCTAGAAAGCTTAAGAAGTTAGCTTTCCAATGCCATTAAGAACACGTCATTTGGATCTCTATAGCTCTAGAAATGCTTGTTTGAATTCACAAAGGTCAAATCCTGACAACATCTGCTATGCTTTCTTTTCCTCTGAATCAGACTTTGCCAAAACTTGCCAAATTCAGCCAGAAATTGCTTGAAATCATAAGAAAACACAAAAACTCAAAGTAGAATTAAAAAATGTGAATTTTTCACTAAAACCTACTAAAACATACTAAAACTTAACAAAATATAACTAAAATATTAAGAAAATATTATCAAAAAGCGTATAAAATATTGACTCATCATAACAGCAAAATTAAACTGTTGCTTGTCCTCAAGCAACCAAAAACAAAGTAGGACTAAAAAGAAGAGAAAGATATAATAAGTTTCAAAATTTTCAATGAAGCTCAATTCCAAATAATTGAATGGGGCTAATAGCTCTTTACTTCTGAACAGTTTTGGCATCTCACTTTCCTTTGAAGTTCAGAAGTATTGGCATCCTTTGGAACTTAAAATCTGGATGATATTATTGATTCTCTTAGTTTAGCTTTTCTTAATTCTTAAACACAGCTTCTTTTGGTGCTTTGCACCTTTTTGAGTCTACCGTGACTCTAAGCGTTTTGTTTTCCCGTATTACCACCGGAAACATAAATGCCACAGGCACTTAACTGGGGGAACCTTTTGTATTCAAATTTAGCTTTGCGTAAATTCCCTATCAGTGGTACCCAGAGTTCTTAAGCGTACTCTTTTGCCTTGGGATCACGACTTTAACTGCTCAATCTCAAGCTTTTCACTTGACACCTTTACACCGCAAGCATTTATTTAGGGAAAGCAGCCCATTTGAACTTTTTAGTCCAATTTTTGACCCTCCTAACCATTGATGCTCAAAGCCTTGGATCCTTGCTCTTTTGATTTTTCTTTTCTGAGCTTTCTTTTCTTTTTCTTTTTCGATTTTTTTTTGCTGCTTTTTCTTGCTTCAAGAATTAATATTTTTTTTTTCAGAGAGTCAATAATACTTCAAAATTCACTATTCTTTCCAGGGTCAATATACTCAACTTCAATATCAAATATGCACAGTTAATTTATACATTCAAAAAGTAAAGGCAAGACCACCACATCAAAATATTTGGGGTAACTCATAATATAACTCAAAACTTATGTATCTCACTAATTGTTTTTCAAATCAATTTTTCTTTTAAGCTTGATGATGATACAATGGATGTTTTATAACCAAAACAAAACTAGGAAAAAACCAAATATGATCATGCACTAGAAATAGAAAACAGACAATAAGATAGAGGAAGGGATAATGAAACTTAACCACCTTAGTTATAGTGACTACTGATGAAGATGATCCACCTTTCTTTTGCATAATCCTAGAGCTTGCTCTGCAACACCAAACTTAAAAAGTTTGCTTGTCCCCAAGTAAAGAAAATAGGGTCCCTTGTTGGTCATATGGGAGGGAAGAATGGGTGGGAAAGGTTTGAATTTGAAGTGGGTGGGGTTGGTGGGATTTGTGTGGGACCCACTGGCTAAGAAGGCTGCAAAGCTCGAGCTGCCTGCCCCTCAATGGACGTTGGATGCCCAGAGTCCTCCTTCTTTGGTGTTCAACGCCAGGATTGTACTCCTCCATGGGCGTTGAACGCCCATTTCCATCCCATTCTGGCGTTTAACGTCATCAAGCTCTCTCTCATGGGCGTTGAACGCCCAGCTTCCTACTTGGCTGGCGTTCAACGCCAGTAAGGGGTTTTTCCCAGGGTGTTCCGTTTCTATCTATAAATGTCTCTATCTCTGTTCTAAGTACTGCATATTATCACAAACATAAAAAGAAAACAAGGAAAACTATAGAATTAACTAAAGAGGAAGCAGATGGAACTAAACAAAAGAAACAGAAACAATAGTACTCTACTCATGGTTGGGTTGCCTCCCAACAAGCACTTTTTTACTGTCAATAGCTTGACACTTGATTGTTGACTTTCTTCCTCTTCTTCCAGTTGGTTAAAAGAAATGACTCTATGAGAGAAGAGAGGAGATTAGTGCCCTCGGATGTGAATTCCCCCAAACAAGCTTGCTGGTATTATTATCAGAGTTATTCTCCTTGCTTGTTAGGGAATGGGTTGGATTGTTTCTCCATCCCCTATGCATCTTCCTCTCGGGACCTTCCTCTTTGGTGGGTACTGATTGTCAAACACCAAACTTAGGTTTGATGTTTGGGGAAATTGTATGATTTTTCACCAAGAGAGGAGGCTTCAGTACTGCACTCTGCATGCAGGTACCTCCTTTGTTAGGGGGTCGTGGAGGTTTAAGAACCTTGAAAACCATCCAATCCTTACGTAACCTCAGCACCAATTTGCCTCTCTCAGCATCAATGAAGTTTCTTCTAGTAAAAAGGGGCCCTTTCTTCAAAACCTTAGCAAAAGAAATATTGCTTTGCAGCTTCTTAAAAGCTTCCAAGAACTGTGAGCAGTGCTCGTCCTTGGTCTCCTTTCGGGGCTTCTGAGGGTGTGGTGCTTCAAGCTCTTGAAAGGTGTCATAGAGGAGGCATGTGACAGTGTAACCTCAGCCTTTTCTAGAGCCTCTCTCTCTGCTGACCCTTTAGCAGCTTGCACTTCTTCCTTAGTGGCAATGCACTCTTCTCTTGGGTTAGGCACTGGGTTACTGGGAAGAGTGAGAGGTCTCTTAAGTTCCTCAGAAAGGTTCCTCTGAATGACTGCACCGCATTCCGTAGTGAGCATCATTGTCTCTATTTCCTTCTAGTCCCTCTTGTTATTCAGTATTTCTTTCATAAACTTAGCATATGAAGACATTTGTTCAAGAGCTTCTGCAAAGGAGATTTTGATCTCCAGCTTCTTGAAAACTTATAAGAACTTGGCAAATTACTTATCCCTTTCTTCCTTCTAGAGTCTTTGAGGGTATGGTAACTTGGCCTTGTACTCAAGAGTTTTGAGTGGTGCAAGGCGAGTGTCCATAGTGCCTAAAGAAGGGTTACCAACTTGCTTAGAAGAGGTGTTCGCTGAATTCACATGTGTCTGGTCTCCCCTGTCTAGGTGTTCAACGACAGAACTGGTCCCTTCTTGGCGTTGAACACTAGTGCCACCCTTCTCTGGGCATTCAACGCCCTTAGTGGTGCCTTGGACTGCAGCTTATGCATCTTCTACCAGTTCTTCTTCCCCCTACCTCTTACTGTTCTGAGGCTGGGTGGTTAGTGTCCTTTCACTCCTTAATTGGATGGCTTGGCACTCTTCCCTTATCTGTTCAGTCAGATGCTATTCAGCTTGGTTTAGCCGTGCCTCTATATTCTTGTTAGAGGCACGATTTTCTTGCAACACTTCTTGCAAACTTAGCAACTGCTGTGTGAAGGAGTATAGCTGCGGAGTTAATGACTCACTTTATTCCGGAGGGTTAGATTCAGTAGACACTATCTTGACCTCTCCTTTCATTGGACTGTCACCAGATGAGTATAGGTGCTGGTTGCTGGCGATTAGCTCAATGAGTTCATGAGCTTCTTCAATTGTCTTTCTCATATGTATTGAACCACCAGCGGAATGATCTAGGGACATCCTAGCCATATCTGTGAGTCCATAATAGAAGATGTCTAGCTTAACCCATTCTGAAAACATTTCAATGGGGCATCTTCTCAGCATTATACTGTACCTCACCCAAGCATCATAAAGGGATTCATTATCTTCTTGTTTGAAGTCTTGAATGTCCAGTCTTAGCTGGGTCAGTTTCTTTGGGAGAAAGTAGTGATTCAAAATCTTTTTCACCGTCTTATTCCATGTATTCAAGCTTGCCTTGGATTGAGTATCCAACCACCTCTTTGCTTGGCCTTTTACAGTAAATAGAAAGAGTAGCAGCCTGTAGACATCCTGGTCTACTCCTTCAGCTCGTACTGTGTCAGAAATCTGTAGGAAGTCTAAAAGAAATTCTGTGGACTCCTCTTGTGGAGGTCTTTGAAACTGACAATTTTGCTGTACTAGAGTGATTAGCTGTGGGTTAAGCTCAAAATTGGCTGCCACAATAAGCAGTACACAAATACTCCTTCCATAGAAGTCAGGAGTGGGGCTGTATAAGATCCCAAGAATCTTCTGGGTTGAGCACCCTCATTCTGCTTCATAGTGATTTTAGTGTTTCTCTGCAAACAAGAGACAAAGAAAAGGGGAAGCCTCTATGTCAAAGTCTATAGAGCTCCCAGTGAGATATCCCAAGAATTAATTTTTTTAAAAAATAATTAAATAAAATAAAAAAATAGAAAACTAATTCAAAAATAAGAAAATAATTAAAAGAAATAAAAAATTTAAATAAAAAATTAGAAAGAAAGAGGTTTAAAATTTTTTGAAATTCAAAAAGAAAAGAAAAGATAACACCAAGCTTTTAAAATTAAAATAAAACAAAACAAACAACTAACTAACAAGATTTGAAAATAAGATAGAAGATTTGATTTTGAAAATTTTGAAATTAAAAAGAGAAAGTCAAAGGAAGATTTTAAAATTTAAATTTGGAAAGAAAAATTCAAACAAGGGAAGATAAGACTTGAAATTTAATACAAGAGATTTGATTTGAAAATTTTTGAAAATTTAAAAAGAGAAAGTCAAATAAAAATTTTGAAATTTAATTTTTGAAAGAAACAAAAACTAACATGATACCAAACTTTTAAAATTTGAAATTAAAATAAAATAAGATGAGATATCAAAAGATTTTAAAATCAAAGAAAAAGAAAAGATTATAAAAGACAAAAAGATAAGATCAAATAAAATCAATGTTTAACAAAAAGTTTACTAAAAGACACCAAACTTAAAATTTAAATTAAAAAAAAAGATAAGATAAAGATTCAAAATTTTATTTTAAAATTTTGAAAATTTGAAAGAAAGGATTTTAAAATTTTTGAAATTCAAAAGGAAAAAGACAACAAACTAGAGAAACACCAAACTTAAAAATTTTTGAAATCAAATCACACTATTTTCGAAAATTTTGAAGGAAAAAACAAAAAGATATCAAATTTAAAAATTTTGAAATCAAAAGCAAAAATTCAAAGAAAATTTTGAACACCAAAAGGAAAAACAATACCACTTTTTGAAAACTCAAGAAAGGAGACGAAAATCAAAGGGACACGAAACTTAAAAACTGACACAAGACTCAATCAAAAGAAAAAGATGATTAAAGATAGATTTTTGAAAGAGAGATTTTCGAAAAAGACACAAAGAAAAATTGAAAATTTTTAACAAGAAACATAAACAAAAGAAAAACAGTAAAAAGTATTGATCTAAGCAGTAAAATAACCAGTAGTTTGTCAATCACGAACAATCTCCGGCAACGGCGCCAAAAACTTGGTGCGCGAAGTTGCAATTCACACAACTTAACCGGCAAGTACACCGGATCGTCCAAGTAATATCTCAGGTGAGTGAGGGTCGAATCCCACGAGGATTGCCAGATTGAGCAAGCTATGGTTATCCCGCGGATCTCAGTCAGGTGAATAGAGAAGAGTGGTTGTTGTAGAAACGTATAAAGCAGAATAATAAATAAGACAGTAAGGATGGATGTAGAAACGATAGTAAGTAATCAGTTAAGGTTTCAGAGATGCCAATTCTTCTGGATTAACACACCATACCAACTACTACAACAATGAGTGATTCATTCAATGGCAAGGCTGTAAGTAATTAAGCCATGGGTCATGGTCATTAATCTTCTTTGGTCCAAACCAAGCACCTGAATAGGCTAGATCAATTTGGTAGAGGGTGAAGCGCCCGCAATTCAATCTCTGATGATCCTGCTTAAAACGCCACAGACAAGGTCGGTTCTTCCGAATCAGAGATTGAAGCTCTTATGGTTCTAGCCCATAGAGCCACAGGAACCTCAATTACCCCTGACTAACGAGGTTTTATGTCACATACCCCAATTAGCCCAGATAATTCTCTTAGAACCCATGATGCATCCTCAAGTTGTAGTTCAATACTATCCGGGTCAGGACTCGTAAAGAACTCTTGTAGAATCGAGATTCATAAGGATGAAGAACGACAATGCATCATAGAATAGAATCACACATTTATTGAAATAGAAAAGTAGTTGTATTAATCTATAGGAATTAGTAGAGTTCCTAACATTAACCTAGGAGATTAGTTGCTCATAATTTACAGAGAAACTAGGTGTATAAAGTATGATCCGTCCTCCCTAGGAGGCTTTTGCCTAATTCCTAAGTGTTCTCCTCTTTTAAATAGGAGATGCTAACCCTAAAAGATGTTAATTTAAAATTAAAATTACAAAGATATGTGAACCTAAGCTAAGGAGTGCTAAAATCCACTTCTGGACCCACTTGGTGAGTGTTTGGGCTGAGCTTGGTGATGAGAGAAAATCGATTCCACACAAACTCACCGACAAGTATACCGGGTCGCATCAAGTAGTAAAACTCACAAAAGTGAGGTCGATCCCACAGGGATTGATGGATCAAGAAACTTTAGTATGGTGATTAGTCTAGTTAAGCTAACAGTGGTGAATTGAGTGAAATTGAATCAGCAGAATATGAATTGCAAGAAATTTAAAGTGCTGAAAGTAAATGGCAAAAACTTAAATGGCAAGAAAAGTAAATTGCATCAAGGTGAAATTAAAGACAGTTAACAGAAAGAGAAATTCACTAGGGATTGGAGATATCATAATCCATAATGAATCAAATGGGTCTCAACTCCTTTCTCAATCATATGAGTAGATCTATGGAGGATTGAAATTGATTGGATCCCAATTCTTTGGCAATCCAATCTCTCTAATCATATTTAATCTTGTCAATTCCTTGATCTAATTGTCATGAGAAGAGGTTACGTGCATGTCTCTCATCCATAAGCCACACAATCTCTCAAGATCTCAATTCCTCCTGAATGGTGTTGATCAAGAGAGTTGTGAAGGATAGAGCCTCAGTTCTAATGCTCATGATTCCCCTTCCGAGGCTCACACAAGCATTCAACAGAATCAAACCCCATTCTGGAGTGGATGAATCTCAACCAAAACAGAGGATATCCTATAGCTACTCAATTGAATCGAGAAGAAGAAGAAATTCACTAAATCATGTGAATCATAATAGAGCTCCTCCCCCTAATGATTTAGGGTTCAATTGATCATCGCTATAAGAACAAGTGCAAGAAATCTAAATTTCAGAAATGTAAACCAAGCTCACTGTAAACTGAATTATAAAATTTACAGAAAGGAAAATTTGTAGAAGAGAATTATCAGAAACTGAAATTGCATTGGCTAAACTAAATTCAATACAAGGGAAATGTAAAGTGCAGAGAAGAAAAAGTGTATCAAACTATGCTAAGTTCTCTGGAGTCTCTAATCCTCCAGCCTTCTATTCTACTCCTACTCCTACTGTCTGTGAAAGCCTCTTCCCTAACAGACTCCTAATGAAATGAAACTGATGCCTTTATATAGGCTTTCCTAAATTACAAATTGAAATGAAATTGAAAATAAATTACAATTAAATAAAATTCCTATTCTAGATGATCCTTGTGGTCTTCATTGAGTGATCTGAGTGGGCTTGCTTGCTTGTAGTTCAAATGGGCTCAGAATGAAATTAATTTAGCAGAAATGAGGCTTCCAAGAGAGCCGTAGCGTTCATTTGGAGAACGGAGCGCTTTTACACCCACGCGTATATGTCCTCTACGCGCGCACCATTTTGCATTTTGGCCCATCCACGCGTACGCGTCACCTGCGCGTACGCGTGACCTTCAGAATTTGAACTTGTGACGCGTACGCGTGCTATACGTGTGCGCATCCATAGAAGCGCTCTCCAAAAGAATGTAGCGCTTGAAATAAGAGCGCTTTCCACGCGTACGCGTGGTCTTCAAAAACTTCACTTCCACACTGCGCTTCACTCACGTGTTCGCGTGCTTTTTCAAAAATGTCCCACCGACGCGTACGCGTCAGGCCCGCGTGTGCGTGGTCTTCCAGAATTGCAACATCGACGCGTACGCGTGGCCTACGCGTACGCTTCACTTGCGAATTTTGCTTGCTCCACTATCGCAAGCGCTCTTTGAAAACGAATGTATCGCTCTCGTGAAAGCCTTGGCATAATCATCAAATCTTGCATCACTCATATTATCAACAAAATCTCAAAGAATCTCATGAAAATGAATAAAATCAACAATGTTTGATTGAATCAGGACCAGCATGAATTTCTCATCCAAGCACTTACTTATTACCTAAAAATGCATAAAAATCAAGTAAAAACAGATAAAAAATACTAGTAAAACATGCACAAAATGACTTGTCATCACTTGGCGTCCAACTTGAGGGAGTGGGCGTTGAACGCCTACTAGGGAGTGTCCACGCTACTTCCTTGCTCCCTTTGTGGTGTTGAATGCCAGTTTGGGCGTTCAACTTGGGAGGTTGGTCCTTCTTGGGCGTTGAACGCCAGAAAGCGGGTAGTTTGGGTGTTCAACGCCCATTTTGGGCAGTCCAATCCAAAGAGAAGTATAAACCATTATATATTTCTGGAAAGCTCTGGAAGTTATCTTTCCAACTCCGTTGAGAACGCATCATTTGAATCTCTGTAACTCCAGAAATGCTCGTTTGAATGCACGGAGGTCAGATCCTAACAGCATCTGCTATGTTTTCTTTGCCTTTGAATAAGACTTTGCCAAAACTTGCCAAATTCAGCCAGAATTGCCTGAAATCATAAGAAAACACAAAAACTCAAAATAGAATAAAAAATATGAATTTTGCACTAAAACCTACTAAAACATACTAAAACTTAACAAAATATAACTAAAACACTAAGAAAATAGTATCAAAAAGCATATAAAATATCCGCTCATTAGCAACCATTCGTGTAACATTCAATTTTCACCGAATTTAGTCCTAGTTTCAAAGTTAGCTTCTTTGTATCATAATGGTTACAAAGGATCCAGTAGTTATGACAAATAATGACTTGGAATTATTTTGCCTCAAACAACCTAGAATTCAACAAATAACACAACTTTTTTATTTTTTTAAAAAAGGATAAAGTATATTTTTTGTCTCTAATGTTTGCGATTTTTTTAAAAATATCCCTAACATTAAATTTCATTAAATTTTGTCCCTTACGTTTTACATGGAATTGATATCTACGGATAATTTTGAGACAAATAAAAAATGTTAGGGACAAAATCAAATTAAACTAAATTTTAGGGATATTTTTGAAGAAAATTACAAACATTAAGGACAAAAAACATACTTTACCCTTTAGAAATTTGGACAGAGTTTTGGCTATAATTAGCAACTTTAACCAAATGTAATTTTTAACTTTTACAAACCAAATACATGTTTAAACAATTTAACAAAAATTTGGCAAAATTTTTCTTAATTCAGATACCCTCCACACAAAATTTCTCAATTTTCACAGACGAAACAATTACAATCATAAATTCAAAAAAATAAATATTCAAGTAAATATCAAATCATAGTCGTTGTAGTGCACATTCTCTTGTTATTCCACAATTTTTCAGCAAACAAGAATTTCAAGAAGGCGCCATTAGGCAATCTTCTCCTACATTTGTCTTAAAACTCTATCTTAGAAAAACAATCTGGCATAAAATTTAAATAATTTAATATATTTAGAGATAGAAAAATAATCTCGATATTGCACAAAAATCTATGTATATTATCAACACAAACAACCCGTGATTATAGCTACATCACGGTCAAAAAAAAGAAAAACAAATAGGAAAATATACAAATTAAGGATTGAAATTAATAACATTTGTAAAAAAACTTATAAAAGTATTTAGAAACATTTCTTAAAGTTTATAAAAATTAGTAAATTTACTAAACTCTAACTAAGCACTAATCACTCTAAATTAATTCAATAATAAATCTTAAATCAACCCTAATTGATCCAATTACTGTAAACTAATTTACACCATAAATTCTATCCAAAAATTAACCTAATTTAAATAAATTAATATATTAATCTATATCAACCCTTGGTAAAAAATTAAACCCTAATTACTCCATACTAATTTAGTTAACCTATATTATATTAAACTAACATATTAACCTAATTTACTCTTGAATAAAAATATAAAAAAGTATTGTTCATATAAACTATGAATTATTTTCATCACTAACAAATATTAAATAAAAATTAAAAAATAAATATTTAACAACTTAATTACTCAACTAAAAAATAAAAAAGACAAATTTGGTTATAAAAGAGGCAGCATGAAAGGATGAAGAGGATACGAAGCCGCTGTCATAGGGAAGAAGTATTAGGGTTTCATTAAAAAAATTATACAAAAGGAGACACAAGAACATACCAAAAAATGGGAAGGGAGAATCATACATGAAAAGCATGGTAGAAGCGACGCCGTCGCAAACAGAGAAGGAGAAAGAGAATGATGAGGATTCTTGCAGTAGCAACAATGATGGCAGAGAAGAGGACATAGTGGTAGCGACGGTGCTTCAGAGAAGAGGTGGCATCAAAGCTTCTCGCGCGGCGATAGTGGTGGCTGGTGGCGAGAGAAGAGAGAGAAGAGAGGGTGGTTTAGAAATGAGGGGGGAAGGCTTGAAATTCGAATCTAGGTCAAATTTACCGTGAAATTTTTCGATAAAAAATCCGATAATAAGGTTGATTTCATTTATCAAAGCGGTGTGTTTTATAAAATAGGTTACCATTGAATTTTTTTGGCCCTAAATTCGACGATACCAAACACTCCAATATAATTAGAATTTCTACCATCAATTACTGTCAGATTTTTTAGCGAAATTACCAATCCAACGGTACAGTTATCATTTTAATTATCACACTAATCGTTGCAAAATTTGACAGTAAAACTGCCGATAAAAATTTAATGTAAAATTCGACGATACATTCAACAATTTTCAGCATAATTTTTGTAGTTAACTATATATATATATATATATATATAGGCATATAATTAGAGATTGTATTTTTCAAATTTTATTTATTTCGTTTGCAAATGAGATATGGACAATTAAATTTATTTTTTTATCTCTCTTATTACTTTTTTATTGTTTTACTATAAATAAGATGTGTAATAAAACCTAAAATTATAATTTCTTTCATAAATAAAATATTTATTATATATAATTCATCATTTTTCTAAGCATAACACTATGTTTAATCGAAATAGAAAATTGATGACACATATGGGAAGTGCAATTTAGTTGTTTTGGTGCATTTAATTAGCTATTCTAGGAGAATTCATGAACCAAAACCTAGAGATGCGCGAAATGATTTGATATCACAGACCATAAATCTATGGTTATTGTCATTTGTTTGTTTTTTAGTGTTAATGTGGGCTATTAATAGTATAGAAAAAATATTTGAGTAATAATTTATTTTTTGTATTATACAATACTTCATATATTTATAGTTTTATACTCACCACTGACCGGTCACCACTTGCATTTTACCCGTATTGGATAAGGTTTGGCCCTACCACTTAAAATGAAACCTCACCAAATTTTAACGATAGTAAAAAAAATGTGAGTTCAGTGACCTAGCTAATATATAACGTTTTCTCCTTATTTATTAATAATAATATTATAGATAAAAGTCTTTTGTCAATTAAATCTAATTAAATTAATTTAATATATTAATAAAAATTATTTTTATTGTTCTTATTTATTCATTCATCTAAATTTTATTGTTTAATTTAATTAAATTTAATTTACAAAAAAATTTGTACGTATAATATTATTTATTTATTTATTTCTTAATAAAGAGGCAAACGGCGGCCAACAGTGAAATATACTTAGATTTTAATTAATAGATTAAACTTCTAACCACGTGATCAAGGAATGAGACGAGCTACAATCACATCACAATTTGAATTCATGAATAATGTAAATGCGCATAAAATGACTTTTATAATTTATATATATACATTGAAAACTTAACATGCATTTCTCTGTTTTGTTTTGGACGGTTAAACCTACCAATACTATACGATATGAAATTAGAATAGCTTTGGGCCCAAAGCAAGTGGATGAGGGTGGAAATGGAAGAGAGCATAGGCAGTAGCACATGGTCACATGGGTTTTGCACATGAAGAGCTCGTTACTCCACAGGGTAACGACAAAAGCTACCTGGGCAACTTTCACGGTAAGCATACAAACTTAACATCTATTTCGGTGTTTGACCTCTTCATATATATCCATCTTTTTGGATAATACTCGAATTCATTCCTAAAAAGATAACTCATTTTTTAAATTAATTTTTTAAAAAAAAATTCAATCATATTTGTTTTTAAAAAATATAATTATAAGTTAAATTAATTATTTTGTCTATTAAAAAATTACACATTAGGTTAAATATCATATAACATGATGATAAATTAATATCACGTGTTATAAAATAATTAGTCAATTAATTGTAACTATGAATATATGAGTAAATTATTTTGTGATTCATAATATTAATATATTATATTTTTTGAAAACTAAAAAAATAAATTATTTCTTAAAAATGAATTTGAATATTAATTCTCTATGTTTTTAAGTCACTGTAATCGTAGCAAATTTTTATCATGCAATAATGGTATAATATATACTACTTAGTCAGATTTAAATTCATAATATAAGCATGTTCACTTAAAAGAAATATCTTATGCATGTGTTTTCAATTGTGAGCTTAGCTTCTTGTGCATATGTGCTAATTAATCATTGACTTCAATAATTATCTAAAATATGTATATATGGTTCTTGTTATATCTCCAACATAATTAATTATCTATATAGGCCAACAAACGGAGTTATCTTATTAATAGATACCATTTCATCATGTAACCAAATGAATTGTTACATAAACTAGAGTCAATTAATGATTAGTAATTTGTTCCTAAGCAGTTGCTGTTCTGCTATCTGGCAATTGCATTATGCAAGCCACTAATATTATTAATATTATGTAATTATATATATATATATATGATCATCAACTTATTATAAACCTATTTAATTTCTATATATAGCCAAATACTTGGAGGAGTTTGGTTGCCGTATATGCTTAATAAAGATTTGCAAAATTTAATACTAAATCTTGAACCATATCAATATAAAGTAATGATATATGTGATTTTGTTAGGCGAGATGTAGCTGTCAAAAGTACTATACTTGTCAATTCCAAGTTTCCTACTCTTGGTCCTACATTTCAATTTACATAGAGCAAAACTTTAATTCTACATTAGCATCCATTTCAAATCTTCAAAATTTTGAAGAGGGACAAGCCTGTGCCAATTGGAAAATAAAGTATATATCACTACAAGAAAAATACCCATTCAGGTACATATGAAAAGTGTAGCCAAAAGTGAAAAAAAATGATGCCTTAGACTACGGCTACGCTTTTTGGGCTACGGCTACGCTTTTTGGAGTGATTCCTATTCGGCCGTTGCCTATTCTCAAAGGCTACGCTTTTCTGCACCAAGGACTACGCTTTTCGCGTTTGAGAATAGGCTACACTTTTCAAGTGATGCTGTCCAGGACCAAAGGCTACGCTTTTCAGCTTTCATTTTTTCAGAATAGGCTACGCTTTTCAACGTTACTGCATCACTTGTAAAGCGTAGCCACATTGTATACCATAGCTACCTTTTATAAGCGTAGCCTTAGATCCCTCTTTTTTTTTTTTTGTATATTATAGCTACTGTATATAAGTGTAGCCTTAGGTCCCTCATTGTTTTTTTTTTATTTTATATATATATATATATATATTCTAATAATTTTTTTTCTAAAACCTAATATTTAGTAATATGATTATATATATAATCCTATTTTTTTAATTAAATTAGTCAAAAATTATAAAATAAAAATAAATACATAATAAAACCATACAATATTGTTTAAATAATAAAAATTATCCTTTAACAAAATATATTTATAATGAACTAAAAATATTGGGATGATCATAAATGAGTATTCATACATCTCACACTAAATTAAACATACCCATATCAAAATATACATTAGACCACTTAGAATTTACTACTAATAAACTATAAAAAACCAAAATATTGTATCCTACATAAGTATCTTCTAATAAAAGTTATTAACCTTCTGATAGAAGAGAAAAAAATCTTGTTCTTTAAATATCTTGTTCGACGGTTGGTTGAGTGGAACGCAGCTCCCTCTTAAGCTTCAGTCAGCTCCCTCCTTGGCCATCATTCTCTTTCTCTTGGTGCTATGATTGATGAAGAGCCAAAAACTTGAAGAACGCTCCTGTTTTTGCTCCCTCTCAATGTATAAAAGAATGCACAGCTTCTAGGACTAGTAGAGATGGATCACTTAAAAGATGGTACATGGTGCACGAATTGTGAATCACACTTTTCACAACGCGTACCACTTACCAGCAAGTGCACTAGGTCGTCCAAGTAATACCTTACGTGAGTAAGGGTCGAATCCCACGGAGATTGTTGGTTTGAAGCAATCTATGGTTATCTTGTAAATCTTAGTCAGGAAGTCAGTTATG
Source organism: Arachis ipaensis (assembly GCF_059453495.1). Lineage (NCBI taxonomy): Eukaryota > Viridiplantae > Streptophyta > Magnoliopsida > Fabales > Fabaceae > Arachis > Arachis ipaensis. The sequence continues at coordinate 69,144,881 of NC_142436.1, read as the reverse complement.
TTTATCAGTTGAATTTCGAATAACCAAGAGAGCATAAATTAAAGGTTACTTGTTATGCAGTAATGGAGAGTATGTTGGAGTTTTGGAGATGCTTTGTCTTCTGAATCTCTGCTTTCCTCTGTCTTCTGATTCACGCATGCACGTCCTCCCATGGCAAGCTGTATGTAGGGGGTCACCGTCGTCAATGGTTACATCCCATCCTCTCAGTGAAGAATATGCTCACATGCTCTGTCACAGCACGGCTAATCATCTGTCGGTTCTCGATCATACTGGAATAGGATTCTTTATCCTTTTGCGTCTGTCACTAACGCCCAGCACTCGCGAGTTTGAAGCTCGTCACAGTCATTCGATCATTGAATCCTACTCGGAATACCACAGACAAGGTTTAGACTTTCCGGATTCTCATGAATGCCGCCATCAGTTCTAGCTTATACCACGAAGATTCTAATTAAGAGATCTAAGAGATACTCATTCAATCGGATGTAGAACGGAGGTGGTTGTCAGGCACACGTTCATGGGTTGAGGAAGGTGATGAGTGTCACGGATCATCACCTTCATCACAGTTAAGCGCGAATGAACATCTTAGGTAGGAACAAGCGTGTTTGAATGAAAAACAGAAATACTTGCATTAATTCATCGAGACACAGCAGAGCTCCTCACCCCCAACAATGGAGTTTAGAGACTCATGCCGTCAAAGAGTACAAAGTTTTGATCTAAAATGTCATGAGATCCAAAATAAGTCTCTAAAAGTTGTTTAAATACTAAACTAGTAGCCTAGGTTTACAGAAAATGAGTAAACTATAGCAGATGGTGTAGAGATCCACTTCTGGGGCCCACTTGGTGTGTGCTGGGGCTGAGATTTAAGCAATTCACGTGCATAAGGCCATTTTGGGCGTTCAACGCCAGGTTTGGATCCATTTCTGGCGTTGAACTCCAACTTTTAATCCTTTTCTGGCGCTGACGCTAGAGTTGGGCAGAGAACTGGCGTTGAACGCCAGTTTACATCGTCTATCCTTGAGCAAAGTATGGACTATTATATATTGCTGGAAATCCCTGGATGTCTACTTTCCAACGCAATTGGAAGGACGCCATTTTGAGTTCTGTAGCTCCAGAAAATCCACTTTGAGTGTAGGGAGGTCAGAATCCAACAGCATCAGCAGTCCTTTTTCAGCCTGAATCAGATTTTTGCTCAGCTCCCTCAATTTCAGCCAGAAAAATACCTGAAATTACAGAAAAACACACAACTCATAGTAAAGTCCAGAAATATGAATTTTTCCTAAAAACTAATGAAAATAAACTAAAAACTAACTAAAACATACTAAAAGCTATATGAAATTAACCCCAAAAAGCGTATAAAATATCCGCTCATCACAACACCAAACTTAAACTGTTGCTTGTCCTCAAGCAACTAGACAAATAAAATAGAAGACTAATAGGTTGAGAAGAAATAATATCTCAGAGTTTTTGAGTGAAGCTCAGATTCTAATTAGATGAGCGGGACTAGTAGCTTTTTGCTTCCGAACAGTTTTGGCATCTCACTTTATCCATTGAAGCTCAGAGTGATTGGCATCTATAAGACCTTAGAATTCAGATAGTGTTATTGATTCTCCTATTTCAGTATGATGATTCTTGAACACAGCTATTTCATGAGTCTTGGCCGTGGCCCTAAGCACTTTGTTTTCTAGTATTACCACCGGATACATAAATGCCACAGACACATAATTGGGTGAACCCTTTGGATTGTGACTCAGCTTTGCTAAAGTCCCCAATTAGAGGTGTCCAGAGTTCTTAAGCACACTCTTCTTTCTGCTTTGGACCTTGACTTTAACCGCTCAGTCTCAAGTTTTCACTTGACACCTTTACGCCACAAGCACATGGTTAGGGACAGCTTGATTTAGCCGCTTAGGCCAGGATTTTATTCCCTTAGGCCCTCCTATCCACTGATGCTCAAAGCCTTGGGATCCTTTTTATTACCCTTGCCTTTTGATTTTAAGGGCTATTGGCTTTTTTGTTTTTGCTGCTTTTTCTTGCTTCAAGAATCATTTTTATGATTTTTCAGATTATCAATAACATGTATCATGTTCACCATTCTTTCAAGAGCCAACATATTTAACAGTCTTAAACAACAAATTCAAAAGACATATGCACTGTTCAAGCATTCATTCAGAAGACAGAAAGCATTGCCACCACATTTAATTAATTAGAATTTCTCTTATTAAAACTTGAAATTTTATTGCCTCTTATTCAAAAGATCTACTACTTTATTCATGTTTACTGATGATGAGAAAAATAAACTATAGCTTAATTGGAGATAAAATCAAAATAGATACTAATTACTACTGTCTGACTCCTAAGGTAAAACTAAAATAAGAACAGTTATCACAGAGTTAAGGCTAAGATTAGAACTCAACAACCTTGAGGTTTGGGAAGTGGATGTTCCTCTAGTCTATGAGGTGCTTGGTCCTTCAAGAGAGAATTTCTGGTGCTTTAGTTCCTTTAAGTTACGCCCTTGCTCCTCTTGTTCCCTGAGCAGTTTGCAGAGCATGCTGTTTTGATTTTGCTCTTGGATCTCCGGATATTCATCTTCTTTCAGATCAAATTTAACTTCCGGGATCACTGATCTTAGACCCATTATTTTGTAGTAATGGTCTGAATGTTCCTTGGTTAAGAACTTCCCTTGATTCCAAAGTGGTTTTGGAATACTCTCTTTCTTGCCTCTTGGAGTGGGTTGTTTTCCTTTAGGGGCCATGATCTTAGTGATCACGGATAAGCACACCAAACTTAGAGGTTTGCTTGTCCTCAAGCAAAAGAAAAGAAAGGAGATGGGTAGAAGGAGAGCTTGTGTCCAGTGGTGGATGAGAGGAGGGAGGGTGGGATTTTCGAAAAAATTAAAAAAGATAAGATAGAAGATATGATTTTTAAAAAGATATGATATGAAAAGATGTGAATTAAGATTGAAAAGATAAGAAAGATTTTTGAAAAAGATAGATCTAGATTTTGAAAAAGATAATGTGGAGATTTGAAAAAGATTTTGATTAGTTGAAAAGATTTTAGAGTGAAAAAGATAGATTTGTTTTTAGAAAAGGTTTGAAAAGAGTTGGATTGAATTTTCAAAAGAGGATTTGTGCTTATGGATTAAGATACATTTGATATTTTTAAAGAGGGATTTTAGAAATCAAGGTTCTTAACATGTTTATGCAAGAAATCATGAATTGAAAACATGGAATTTTTAAAATTAGAATGAAAAAAATATGAAGAAAAATGATTTTACCTCCTCCCTACCATGCTGGCGTTTGAACGCCCAAACACTGCCTGTTTTGGGCGTTCAACGCCCAAATGATGCACTCCTGGGTGTTCAACGCCCAGTTGTTGCCCTTTTCTGGCGTTGAACGCCAGATTGCTTTCCTTATTGGCGTTCAGCGCCCATTGGATGCCCCTTTTGGGCGCTGAACGCCCAAAATGGGCTCTTACTGGCGTTTTCTTGCCAGTGAGCTCTTTTTCTCTGTTTTGTGTGTAGATTCCTTCTGTAACCATGTGAATTTATAAAATTGATTCTTTACCTTAGTATCAATGAACTTTATATAAACAAATAAAAATAAAAATAGGGCAAAATGCTTAGAGGATTGATGCCCCATGGCTGGGTTGCCTCCCAGCAAGCGCTTCTTTATTGTCTTTAGCTGGACCTTGCTGACCTTTTAATCTAGCTTCAACCTTGAGAATTCTTGCTCAACGTTGCCTTCAAGATAGTGCTTGATTCTCTGTCCATTGACAATGAACTTCTTATCAGAATCAATATCTTGAAGCTCCACATAACCATATGGTGATACACTTGTAATCACGTATGGTCCCCTCAACCGGGATTTCAATTTCCCAGGGAATAGCCTGAGTCTAGAGTTAAACAGCAGAACCTTCTGTCCTGGTTCAAAGATTCTAGATGACAGCTTTCTGTCATGCCATTTTTTTTATTTCTCTTTATAAAGCTTGGCATTTTCGAAAGCTGTGAATCTGAATTCCTCTAGCTCATTTAGCTGGAGCAATCTCTTTTCTCCTGCTAATTTGGCATCAAAGTTTAGGAATCTGGTTGCCCAATTGGCTTTATGTTCCAGTTCCACGGGCAGGTGACATGCCTTACCATACACAAGTTGGTATGGAGAGGTCCCTATAGGGGTCTTGAATGCTGTTCTGTAAGCCCACAGAGCATCATCCAAGCTCTGTGCCCAATCCTTTCTACGGGTATTTACTGTCCGTTCCAGGATTCTTTTTAGTTCTCTATTAGAGACTTCAGTTTGCCCATTGGTTTGTGGATGATATGGAGTAGCCACCTTGTGGCGAATCCCATATCGAACCATGGCAGAGTAAAGCTGTTTATTGCAGAAGTGAGTGCCCCCATCACTGATTAGTACTCTCGGGACACCAAACCTGCTAAAGATATGTTTCTGGAGGAACTTCAGCACTGTTTTAGTATCATTGGTGGGTGTGGCAATGGCCTCAACCCATTTTGATACATAGTCAACTGCCACCAGAATATAGGTGTTTGAGTATGATGGTGGGAAAGGTCCCATGAAGTCAATTCCCCAAACATCAAACAACTTAATCTCCAAGATTCCTTGTTGAGGCATGGCGTAACCATGAGGCAGATTACCAGCTCTTTGGCAACTGTCACAGTTACGTACAAACTCTCGGGAATCTCTATAGAGTGTGGGCCAATAGAAGCCACATTGGAGGACCTTGGTGGCTGTTCGCTCACCTCCGAAATGGCCTCCATATTGAGATCCATGGCAGTGCCAAAGGATCCTCTGTGTTTCTTCTCTAGGCACACACCTACGGATTATTCCGTCTGCATATCTCTTAAAGAGATAAGTTTCATCCCACAAGTAGTACTTTGCATCAGTGATTAATTTCTTCTTTTGTATACTGTTGTACTCCTTGGGTATCAACCTTGCAGCTTTATAGTTTGCAATATCGGCAAACCATGGTGTTTCCTGAATGGCGAATAAATGCTCATCCGGAAAAGTTTTAGAGATCTCAAGAGAGGAGAGGGGCGTCCCTTCTACTGGCTCTATTCGGGACAGATGATCAGCCACTTGGTTCTCTGTCCCTTTTCTGTCTCTTATTTCTATATCAAACTCTTGCAGAAGCAACACCCATCTGATGAGCCTGGGTTTTGAATCCTGCTTTGTGAATAAATATTTAAGAGCAGCATGATCAGTATACACAATCACTTTTGATCCTACTAAGTATGATCTGAACTTGTCAATGGCGTAAACCACTGCAAGTAATTCTTTTTCTGTGGTTGTGTAATTTTTTTGGGCATCATTTAAAACGCGACTAGCATAATAAATGACATGCAGAAGCTTGTCATGCCTCTGTCCCAATACTGCACCAATGGCGTGATCACTGGCATCACACATTAGCTCAAATGGTAACGTCCAGTCTGGTGCAGAAATGACTGGTGCTGTGACCAGCTTAGCTTTCAGCATTTCAAACGCCTGCAGGCACTCTGTGTCAAACACAAATGGCGTGTCAGCAGCTAGCAGATTGCTTAGAAGTTTTGCGATTTTTGAAAAATCCTTTATAAACCTCCTATAGAATCCTGCATGCCCCAGAAAGCTTCTGATTGCCTTAACATTGGCAGGTGGTGGTAATTTTTCAATTACCTCTATTTTTGCTTGATCCACCTCTATTCCCTTGTTTGAGATTTTATGCCCAAGAACAATTCTTTCAGTCACCATGAAGTGACACTTTTCCCAGTTTAAAACTAGGTTGGTCTCTTGGCATCTTTTCAGAACAAGTTTCAGGTGATCAAGACAGGAGCTGAATGAGTCTCCATATACTGAGAAGTCATCCATGAAGACTTCCAGAAATTTTTCCACCATATCAGAGAAAATAGAGAGCATGCATCTCTGGAAGGTTGCAGGCGCATTACATAGCCCAAATGGCATCCTTCTATAAGCAAACACTCCAGATGGACATGTGAATGTTGTTTTCTCTTGATCCTGGGGATCTACTGCAATCTGGTTATAGCCTGAGTAGCCATCCAAAAAGCAGTAATAATCATGACTTGCTAATCTTTCTAGCATCTGGTCTATGAATGGTAAAGGAAAATGATCCTTTCTGGTGACTGTATTGAGCCTTCTGTAGTCAATACACATGCGCCACCCTGTAACTGTTCTTGTAGGAACCAGTTCATTTTTTTCATTATGAATCACTGTCATGCCTCCCTTTTTTGGGACGACTTGGACAGGGCTCACCTAGGGGCTGTCAGAAATAGGATAAATAATCCCAGCCTCTAGTAATTTGGTGACCTCTTTCTGCACCACTTCTTTCATGGCTGGATTTAGCCGCCTCTGTGGTTGAACCACTGGTTTGGCATTATCCTCCAATAAGATTTTGTGCATGCATCTAGCTGGGCTTATGCCCTTAAGGTCACCTATGGACCACCCAAGAGCTGTCTTGTGTGTCCTTAGCACTTGAATAAGTGCCTCCTCTTCCTGTGAATTTAAAGCAGAGTTTATAATCACTGGAAAAGTGTCATCTTCTCCCAGAAACGCATATTTCAAGGATGGTGGTAATGGCTTGAGCTCGGGTTTAGGAGTTTTTTCCTCTTCCAGAAGAAATTTCAGAGGCTCTTTCATGTCCTCTGAATCCTCTAAATCAGGCTAAACATCCTTAAAGATATTTTTCAACTCTGATTCAAGACTCTCAGCCATGTTGATCTCTTCTACCAAAGAGTCAATAAGATCAACTTTCATGCAGTCTTTTGATGTGTCTGGATGCTGCATGGCTTTGACAGCGTTCAACTTGAATTCATCATCATTGACTCTCAGGGTTATTTCCCCCTGTTGGACGTCAATGAGGGATCGTCCAGTTGCTAGGAAGGGTCTTCCTAGAATGAGAGTAGCACTCTTGTGCTCCTCCATTTCCAGCACAACAAAGTCAGTGGGAAAGGCGAATGGCCCAACTCTGACAATTATGTCTTCAATCACGCCTGATGGGTATTTAGTGGAACCATCAGCAAGTTGGAGACATATCCGGGTTGGTTTAACTTCTTCAGTTAAGCCAAGCTTTCTGATAGTGGATGCAGGTATTAGGTTGATGCTTGCCCCAAGATCGCATAAAGCTGTCTTGGTGCAATTACCTTCTAATATGAATGGTATCAGAAAACTCCCAGGGTCTTTAAGCTTTTCAGGAAAGCTCTTCAGAATGACTGCACTACATTCTTCAGTGAGGAGAACTCTTTCTGTTTCTCTCCAATCCTTTTTATGACTCAAGATCTCTTTCATGAACTTGGCATAAGAAGGTATTTGCTCAAGTGCTTCTGCAAATGGAATCTTTATTTCAAGAGCCCTGAGATAATCTGCAAAGCGAGCAAATTGCTTATCCTGCTCCTCTTTCCGGAGTTTTTGAGGATAAGGTATCTTGGCTTTATATTCTTCAACCTTAGTTGCTGTAGATTTACTGCCTACAGAAGTGGTTGAAGAAGCCTTTTTAGAGGGGTTGTTATCAGCATTTATGTGTGTCTGATCCCTCACTGGCAATTGAGTGCCAGAGTTAGAAACTGGAGTGACGTTAGATGCCAACTCCTTCTCTGTTCCTGGCGTCTGAACTCCAGAATTGTGCCCATTTTGGGCGTTCAGCGCCAGATCCTGCCCATTTTGGGCGTTCAATGCCAGATCCTTGCCCATTTCTGGCGTTGAACGCCAATCCTGCTTTATTTCTGGCGTTGAACGCCAGTTTTGGCCATGGTCTGGGCGTTCAGCGCCAACCTTCCACCAATTTTCTGGCGTTTTAGTGCCAGAATTATTTTTCCCTGGGCTCTTACTGTCCCCAGGTGAATCTTGGGTGGTTTGCTCATTTCTTGGCTTTTTGCTGCCTTGAGGTGGGATATTTAATGTTTTCCCACTTCTTAGTTGAACTGCTTGGCATTCTTCTGTTATTTGTCTTGATAGCTATTGCTTTGTTTGCCTAAACTGTTCGTCCATATGTATATTAGCCATCCTTGTCTCTTGTAGTCTATCTTTGAATTCGGCTAACTGCTTTGTTAGAAAGTCCAATTGCTGATTGAATTCAGCAGCTTATTTTACAGGACTGAGTTCAGCAGTTGCTGTTTTAACCTCTTCTTTCATGGAAGGGTCACTGCTTAGGTACAGATGCTGATTCCTGGCAACTGTATCAATGAGATCTTGAGCCTCTTCAATTGTCTTTCTCATGTGGATAGATCCACCAGCTGAGTAATCTAGAGACATCTGAGCTCCTTCAGCAAGCCCTTAATAGAAGATGTCTAACTGAACCCACTCTAAAAACATTACAGAGGGGCATTTTCTTAGCATCTCTCTGTATCTCTCCCAGGCATCATAAAGAGATTCATTATCTCCTTGTTTAAAGCCTTGGATGTCCAGCCTTAGCTGTGTCATCCATTTTGGGGGAAAGTATTGATTCAGGAATTTTTCTGTCAGCTGTTTCCATGTCCTTATGCTGGCCTTAGGTTGGTTATTTAACCACCTCTTAGCTTGATCTTTCACAGCAAATGGAAACAGTAATAGTCTGTAGACATCCTGATCTATTTCCTTATCATGTACTGTGTCAGCAATTTGTAAAAACTGTGCCAGAAACTCTGTAGGTTCTTCCTGTGGAAGACCGGAATACTGGAAATTTTGCTGCACCATGATAATGAGCTGAGGATTCAACTCAAAGCTACTGACTCCAATGGAGGGTATGCATATACTACTCCCATATGAAGTAGTAGAGGGGTTAGAATATGACCTCAGAGTCCTCCTGGACTGTTCATTTTCGCTTATGTCCATGATGGAGAAAGGGAGATGATGTAAAATAGAGAAAATATTTTTATTTATTTATTTATTTCAAAAATGAAATAAATTAAAATAAAATAAATAAAAAAATTGAGTGAAAAATTTCGAAAAACTGAGGAGAGAGAAAGTGGTTAGGAAGTTTTGAAGAGCATATGATGATTTTTTGAAAAAGGTTTTAAATTTTGAAATAAAAATCTGAATTTTAGAAATAGATTTCGAAAATTTGCTTTTAAAACAGAGAGAAAAGATATTTTTGAATTTAAAGAGGAGAGAGAAAACAATAAGATAGCACAAGATTTAAAATTTTTAGATCTGATGCTCCTTGTTTTCGAAAATTTTTAAGGGAAAAACACTAAGGAACACCAAACTTAAAAATTTTAAGATCAAGACACAAGAAAAACTCAAGAACACTTTGAAGACTCACAAGAACACAGGAACACGAAGGAAGAACACCAAACTTAAAATTTTTAGAAAACCAAACTAAAATTTTCGAAAAACACAGAGAAATCAACAAGAAAATACCAAACTTAAAATTTGGCACAGGATTTAATAGAAAAATTATTTTTGAAAAAGATTTTAACAAGAAAATAAGGATTCTAAAGTTTTAGCACGACAATAATACGAGACTCTAAACAAAAAGAGAAATTTTTCCTAATCTAAGCAACAAAATAAACCGTTAGTTGTCCAAACACGAACAATCCCCGGCAACGGCGCCAAAAACTTGGTGCACGAATTGTGAATCACACTTTTCACAACGCGTACTACTTACCAGCAAGTGCACTGGGTCGTCCAAGTAATACCTTACGTGAGTAAGGGTCGAATCCCATGGAGATTGTTGGTTTGAAGCAATCTATGGTTCTCTTGTAAATCTTAGTCAGGAAGTCAGTTATGTTTATCAGTTGAATTTCGAATAACCAAGAGAGCATAAATTAAAGGTTACTTGTTATGCAGTAATGGAGAGTATGTTGGAGTTTTGGAGATGCTTTGTCTTCTGAATCTCTGCTTTCCTCTGTCTTCTGATTCACGCATGCACATCCTCCCATGGCAAGCTGTATGTAGGGGGTCACCGTCGTCAATGGTTACATCCCATCCTCTCAGTGAAGAATATGCTCACATGCTCTGTCACAGCACGGCTAATCATCTGTCGGCTCTCGATCATACTGGAATAGGATTCTTTATCCTTTTGCGTCTGTCACTAACGCCCAGCACTCGCGAGTTTGAAGCTCGTCACAGTCATTTGATCATTGAATCCTACTCGGAATACCACAGACAAGGTTTAGACTTTCCGGATTCTCATGAATGCCGCCATCAGTTCTAGCTTATACCACGAAGATTCTAATTAAGAGATCTGAGAGATACTCATTCAATCGGATGTAGAACGGAGGTGGTTGTCAGGCACACGTTCATGGATTGAGGAAGGTGATGAGTGTCACGGATCATCACCTTCATCACAGTTAAGCGCGAATGAACATCTTAGGTAGGAACAAGCGTGTTTGAATGGAAAACAGAAATACTTGCATTAATTCATCGAGACACAGCAGAGCTCCTCACCCCCAACAATGGAGTTTAGAGACTCATGCCGTCAAAGAGTACAAAGTTTTGATCTAAAATGTCATGAGATCCAAAATAAGTCTCTAAAAGTTGTTTAAATACTAAACTAGTAGCCTAGGTTTACAGAAAATGAGTAAACTATAGCAGATGGTGTAGAGATCCACTTCTGGGGCCCACTTGGTGTGTGCTGGGGCTGAGATTTAAGCAATTCACGTGCATAAGGCCATTTTGGGCGTTCAACGCCAGGTTTGGATCCATTTCTGGCGTTGAACTCCAACTTTTAATCATTTTCTGGCGCTGGACGCTAGAGTTGGGCAGAGAACTGGCGTTGAACGCCAGTTTACATCATCTATCCTTGAGCAAAGTATGGACTATTATATATTTCTGGAAAGCCCTGGATGTCAACTTTCCAACGCAATTGGAAGCACGCCATTTCGAGTTCTGTAGCTCCAGAAAATCTACTTTGAGTGCAGGGAGGTCAGAATCCAACAGCATCAGCAGTCCTTTTTTAGCCTGAATCAGATTTTTGCTCAGCTCCCTCAATTTCAGCTAGAAAAACACCTGAAATTACAGAAAAACACACAACTCATAGTAAAGTCCAGAAATATGAATTTTTCCTAAAAACTAATGAAAATAAACTAAAAACTAACTAAAACATACTAAAAGCTATATGAAATTAACCCCAAAAAGCGTATAAAATATCCGCTCATCACAACACCAAACTTAAACTGTTGCTTGTCCTCAAGCAACTAGACAAATAAAATAGAAGACTAATAGGTTGAGAAGCAATAATATCTCAGAGTTTTTGAGTGAAGCTCAGATTCTAATTAGATGAGCGGGACTAGTAGCTTTTTGCTTCCGAACAGTTTTGGCGTCTCACTTTATCCATTGAAGCTCAGAGTGATTGGCATCTATAAGAACTTAGAATTCAGATAGTGTTATTGATTCTCCTATTTCAGTATGATGATTCTTGAACACAGCTATTTCATGAGTCTTGGCCGTGGCCCTAAGCACTTTGTTTTCTAGTATTACCACCGGATACATAAATGCCACAGACACATAATTGGGTGAACCCTTTGGATTGTGACTCAGCTTTGCTAAACTCCTCAATTAGAGGTGTCCAGAGTTCTTAAGCACACTCTTCTTTCTGCTTTGGACCTTGACTTTAACCGCTCAGTCTCAAGTTTTCACTTGACACCTTTACGCCACAACCACATGGTTAGGGACAGCTTGATTTAGCCGCTTAGGCCAGGATTTTATTCCCTTAGGCCCTCCTATCCACTGATGCTCAAAGCCTTGGGATCCTTTTTATTACCCTTGCCTTTTGATTTTAAGGGCTATTGGCTTTTTTTTTCTGCTTTTTCTTGCTTCAAGTATCATTTTTATGATTTTTCAGATTATCAATAACATGTATCATGTTCACCATTCTTTCAAGAGCCAACATATTTAACAGTCTTAAACAACAAATTCAAAAGACATATGCACTGTTCAAGCATTCATTCAGAAGACAGAAAGCATTGCCACCACATTTAATTAATTAGAATTTCTCTTATTAAAACTTGAAATTTTATTGCCTCTTATTCAAAAGATCTACTACTTTATTCATGTTTACTGATGATGAGAAAAATAAACTATAGCTTAATTGGAGATAAAATCAAAATAGATACTAATTACTACTGTCTGACTCCTAAGGTAAAACTAAAATAAGAACAGTTATCACAGAGTTAAGGCTAAGATTAGAACTCAACAACCTTGAGGTTTGGGAAGTGGATGTTCCTCTAGTCTGTGAGGTGCTTGGTCCTTCAAGAGAGAATTTCTGGCGCTTCAGTTCCTTTAAGTTACGCCCTTGCTCCTCTTGTTCCCTGAGCAGTTTGCAGAGCATGCTGTTTTGATTTTGCTCTTGGATCTCCGGATATTCATCTTCTTTCAGATCAAATTTAACTTCCGGGATCACTGATCTTAGACCCATTATTTTGTAGTAGTGGTCTGAATGTTCCTTGGTTAAGAACTTCCCTTGATTCCAAAGTGGTTTTGGAATACTCTCTTTCTTGCCTCTTGGAGTGGGTTGTTTTCCTTTAGGGGCCATGATCTTAGTGATCACGGATAAGCACACCAAACTTAGAGGTTTGCTTGTCCTCAAGCAGAAGAAAAGAAAGGAGATGGGTAGAAGGAGAGCTTGTGTCCAGTGGTGGATGAGAGGAGGGAGGGTGGGATTTTCGAAAAAATTAAAAAAGATAAGATAGAATATATGATTTTTAAAAAGATATGATATGAAAAGATGTGAATTAAGATTGAAAAGATAAGAAAGATTTTTGAAAAAGATAGATCTAGATTTTGAAAAAGATAATGTGGAGATTTGAAAAATATTTTGATTAGTTGAAAAGATTTTAGAGTGAAAAAGATAGATTTGTTTTTAGAAAAGGTTTGAAAAGAGTTGGATTGAATTTTCAAAAGAGGATTTGTGCTTATGGATTAAGATACATTTGATATTTTTAAAGAGGGATTTTAGAAATCAAGGTTCTTAACATGTTTATGCAAGAAATCATGAATTGAAAACATGGAATTTTTAAAATTAGAATGAAAAAAATATGAAGAAAAATGATTTTACCTCCTCCCTACCATCCTGGCGTTTGAACGCCCAAACACTGCCTGTTTTGGGCGTTCAACGCCCAAATGAGGCACTCCTGGTTGTTCAACGCCCAGTTGTTGCCCTTTTCTGGCGTTGAACGCCAGATTGCTATCCTTACTGGCGTTCAGCGCCCATTGGATGCCCCTTTTGGGAGCTAAACGCCCAAAATGGGCTCTTACTGGCGTTTTCTTGCCAGTGAGCTCTTTTTCTCTGTTTTGTGTGCAGATTCCTTCTGTAACCCTGTGAATTTATAAAATTGATTCTTTACCTTAGTATCAATGAACTTTATATAAACAAATAAAAATAAAAATAGGGCAAAATGCTTAGAGGATTGATGCCCCATGGCTGGGTTGCCTCCCAGCAAGCGCTTCTTTATTGTCTTTAGCTGGACCTTGCTGAGCTTTTAATCTAGCTTCAGCCTTGAGAATTCTTGCTCAACGTTGCCTTCAAGATAGTGCTTGATTCTCTGTCCATTGACAATGAACTTCTTATCAGAATCAATATCTTGAAGCTCCAAATAACCATATGGTGATACACTTGTAATCACGTATGGTCCCCTCCACCGGGATTTCAATTTTCTGGGGAATAGCCTGAGTCTAGAGTTAAACAGCAGAACCTTCTGTCCTGGTTCAAAGATTCTAGATGACAGCTTTCTGTCATGCCATTTTTTTTATTTCTCTTTATAAAGCTTGGCATTTTCGAAAGCTGTGAATCTGAATTCCTCTAGCTCATTTAGCTGGAGCAATCTCTTTTCTCCTGCTAATTTGGCATCAAAGTTTAGGAATCTGGTTGCCCAATAGGCTTTATGTTCCAGTTCCACGGGCAGGTGACATGCCTTACCATACACCAGTTGGTATGGAGAGGTCCCTATAGGGGTCTTGAATGCTGTTCTGTAAGCCCACAGAGCATCATCCAAGCTCCGTGCCCAATCCTTTCTACGGGTATTTACTGTCCGTTCCAGGATTCTTTTTAGATCTCTATTAGAGACTTCAGTTTGCCCATTGGTTTGTGGATGATATGGAGTAGCCACCTTGTGTCGAATCCCATATCGAACCACGGCAGAGTAAAGCTGTTTATTGCAGAAGTGAGTGCCCCATCACTGATTAGTACTCTCGGGACACCAAACCTGCTAAAGATATGTTTCTGGAGGAACTTCAGCACTGTTTTAGTATCATTGGTGGGTGTGGCAATGGCCTCAACCCATTTTGATACATAGTCAACTGCCACCAGAATATAGGTGTTTGAGTATGATGGTGGGAAAGGTCCCATGAAGTCAATTCCCCATACATCAAACAACTTAATCTCCAAGATTCCTTGTTGAGGCATGGCGTAACCATGAGGCAGATTACCAGCTCTTTGGCAACTGTCACAGTTACGTACAAACTCTCGGAAATCTCTATAGAGTGTGGGCCAATAGAAGCCACATTGGAGGACCTTGGTAGCTGTTCGCTCACCTCCGAAATGGCCTCCATATTGAGATCCATGGCAGTGCCATAGGATCCTCTGTGCTTCTTCTCTAGGCACACACCTACGGATTATTCCGTCTGCATATCTCTTAAAGAGATAAGGTTCATCCCACAAGTAGTACTTTGCATCAGTGATTAATTTCTTCTTTTGTATACTGTTGTACTCCTTGGGTATCAACCTTGCAGCTTTATAGTTTGCAATATCGGCAAACCATGGTGTTTCCTGAATGGCGAATAAATGCTCATCCGGAAAAGTTTTAGAGATCTCAAGAGAGGGGATGGGCGTCCCTTCTACTGGCTCTATTCGGGACAGATGATCAGCCACTTGGTTCTCTGTCCCTTTTCTGTCTCTTATTTCTATATCAAACTCTTGCAGAAGCAACACCCATCTGATGAGCCTGGGTTTTGAATCCTGCTTTGTGAATAGATATTTAAGAGCAGCATGATCAGTATACACAATCACTTTTGATCCTACTAAGTATGATCTGAACTTGTCAATGGCGTAAACCACTGCAAGTAATTCTTTTTCTGTGGTTGTGTAATTTTTTTGGGCATCATTTAAAACGCGACTAGCATAATAAATGACATGCAGAAGCTTGTCATGCCTCTGTCCCAATACTGCACCAATGGCGTGATCACTGGCATCACACATTAGCTCAAATGGTAACGTCCAGTCTGGTGCAGAAATGACTGGTGCTGTGACCAGCTTAGCTTTCAGCGTTTCAAACGCCTGCAGGCACTCTGTGTCAAACATAAATGGCGTGTCAGCAGCTAGCAGATTGCTTAGAGGTTTTGCGATTTTTGAAAAATCCTTTATAAACCTCCTATAGAATCCTGCATGCCCCAGAAAGCTTCTGATTGCCTTAACATTGGCAGGTGGTGGTAATTTTTCAATTACCTCTATTTTTGCTTGATCCACCTCTATTCCCTTGTTTGAGATTTTATGCCCAAGAACAATTCCTTCAGTCACCATGAAGTGACACTTTTCCCAGTTTAAAACTAGGTTGGTCTCTTGGCATCTTTTCAGAACAAGTTTCAGGTGATCAAGACAGGAGCTGAATGAGTCTCCATATACTGAGAAGTCATCCATGAAGACTTCCAGAAATTTTTCCACTATATCAGAGAAAATAGAGAGCATGCATCTCTGGAAGGTTGCAGGCGCATTACATAGCCCAAATGGCATCCTTCTATAAGCAAACACTCCAGATGGACATGTGAATGCTGTTTTCTCTTGATCCTGGGGATCTACTGCAATCTGGTTATAGCCTGAGTAGCCATCCAAAAAGCAGTAATAATCATGACCTGCTAATCTTTCTAGCATCTGGTCTATGAATGGTAAAGGAAAATGATCCTTTCTGGTGACTGTATTGAGCCTTCTGTAGTCAATACACATGCGCCACCCTGTAACTGTTCTTGTAGGAACCAGTTCATTTTTTTCATTATGAATCACTGTCATGCCTCCCTTTTTTGGGACGACTTGGACAGGGCTCACCCAAGGGCTGTCAGAAATAGGATAAATAATCCCAGCCTCTAGTAATTTGGTGACCTCTTTCTGCACCACTTCTTTCATGGCTGGATTTAGCCGCCTCTGTGGTTGAACCACTGGTTTGGCATTATCCTCCAATAAGATTTTGTGCATGCATCTAGCTGGGCTTATGCCCTTAAGGTCACCTATGGACCACCCAAGAGCTGTCTTGTGTGTCCTTAGCACTTGAATAAGTGCCTCCTCTTCCTGTGAATTTAAAGCAGAGTTTATAATCACTGGAAAAGTGTCACCTTCTCCCAGAAACGCATATTTCAAGGATGGTGGTAATGGCTTGAGCTCGGGTTTAGGAGTTTTTTCCTCTTCCAGAAGAAATTTCAGAGGCTCTTTCATGTCCTCTGAATCCTCTAAATCAGGCTGAACATCCTTAAAGATGTTTTCCAACTCTGATTCAAGACTCTCAGCCATGTTGATCACTTCTACCAAAGAGTCAATAAGATCAACTTTCATGCAGTCTTTTGATGTGTCTGGATGCTGCATGGCTTTGACAGCGTTCAACTTGAATTCATCATCATTGACTCTCAGGGTTATTTCCCCCTGTTGGACGTCAATGAGGGATCGTCCAGGTTCTAGGAAGGGTCTTCCTAGAATGAGAGTAGCACTCTTGTGCTCCTCCATTTCCAGCACAACAAAGTCAGTGGGAAAGGCGAATGGCCCAACTCTGACAATTATGTCTTCAATCACGCCTGATGGGTATTTAGTGGAACCATCAGCAAGTTGGAGACATATCCGGGTTGGTTTAACTTCTTCAGTTAAGCCAAGCTTTCTGATAGTGGATGCAGGTATTAGGTTGATGCTTGCCCCAAGATCGCATAAAGCTTTCTTGGTGCAATTACCTTCTAATATGCATGGTATCAGAAAAATCCCAGGGTCTTTAAGCTTTTCAGGAAAGCTCTTCAGAATGACTGCACTGCATTCTTCAGTGAGGAGAACTCTTTCTGTTTCTCTCCAATCCTTTTTATGACTCAAGATCTCTTTCATGAACTTGGCATAAAAAGGTATTTGCTCAAGTGCTTCTGCAAATGGAATCTTTATTTCAAGAGCCCTGAGATAATCTGCAAAGCGAGCAAATTGCTTATCCTGCTCCTCTTTCCGGAGTTTTTGAGGATAAGGTATCTTGGCTTTATATTCTTCAACCTTAGTTGCTGTAGATTTACTGCCTACAGAAGTGGTTGAAGAAGCCTTTTTAGAGGGGTTGTTATCAGCATTTATGTGTGTCTGATCCCTCACTGGCAATTGAGTGCTAGAGTTAGAAACTGGAGTGACGTTAGATGCCAACTCCTTCTCTGTTCCTGGCGTCTGAACGCCAGAATTGTGCCCATTTTGGGCGTTCAGCGCTAGATCCTGCCCATTTTGGGTGTTCAACGCCAGATCCTTGCCCATTTCTGGCGTTGAACGCCAATTCTGCTTTGTTTCTGGCGTTGAACGCCAGTTTTGGCCATGGTCTGGGCGTTCAGCGCCAGCCTTCCACCAATTATCTGGCGTTTTAGCGCTAGAATTATTTTTCCCTGGGCTCTTACTGTCCTCAGGTGAATCTTGGGTGGTTTGCTCATTTCTTGGCTTTTTGCTGCCTTGAGGTGGGATATTTAATGTTTTCCCACTTCTTAGTTGAACTGCTTGGCATTCTTCTGTTATTTGTCTTGATAGCTGTTGCTTTGTTTGCCTAAACTGTTCGTCCATATGTATATTAGCCATCCTTGTCTCTTGTAGTCTATCTTTGAACTCGGCTAACTGCTTTGTTAGAAAGTCCAATTGCTGATTGAATTCAGCAGCTTGTTTTACAGGACTGAGTTCAGTAGTTGCTGTTTTAACCTCTTCTTTCATGGAAGGGTCATTGCTTAGGTACAGATGCTGATTCCTGGCAACTGTATCAATGAGCTCTTGAGCCTCTTCAATTGTCTTTCTCATGTGGATAGATCCACCAGCTGAGTAATCTAGAGACATCTGAGCTCCTTCAGCAAGCCCATAATAGAAGATGTCTAACTGAACCCACTCTGAAAACATTTCAGAGGGGCATTGATGACATGTCACCATGTCATGTTTTTCTATGCTTTTTCTCTTTGGTTTCAATAGGTTTTATGCACTTTCTTGATCCATAAGCAAGCTAATTGAGTAGATTTTCATGTTTCCCTTGATTGAACCAACCATATATGAATTCATGCCATTTCATGAGGTTTTATGCTATATTTGTTGCATATTATGAAAGAATGAATATCTCATGATTTTGAGCATAGCTTTGATGAGTTTGGTTGATTAATGATAGGTGAAGAAAGCTTGGAGAAAGGTTGAAGCAAGAAGGAATGGCTAGGAGTGAAGAGAGGACAATGGAATAAGTGAAATTGAACAAGGAAGCAAGAAGCTGGACCTAAAGTTAGCATCAAACTTTTGCACAAACTTTTGGTTGAAAAGTTAGCCCCAACGTTAGCCCCCTAACTTGGAGGCTAACGTTGGAACTTGAAATTTCTCCCCTGGGCACCAAAAGTTTGCGCCAACGTTAGCCCCCTAACTTTGAGGCTAACGTTGGCACATGAATTCCTCCCTGGCCTTCCAACGTTTGCGCCAACGTTAGCCCCCTAACTTGGAGGCTAATGTTGGCACATGAAAATTCAATGGGGAAGGAGCAAAAGTTTGCGCCAACGTTAGCCCCCTAACTTTGAGGCTAACGTTGGCGCCACACACCACAACAGCTTGAAGGGGTATACTTCCAACAAGAATAACTTGAGCTACAGAGCTCCAAATGAGGTGATTCAAGAAGCATTGGAAAGTAGTAATTAAGAGCTTTCCAAGCATATATGGCACTGCATGGTGGACACTAAAATTGAGGGAGAAAACTGCCCGCAATGTGCATAAATGAACATGGTGGCAACCTACAGTGAGGCCACTTGACCTCTGCACCTTTGATGGAGTATAACTCGAGCTGTAGAGCTCCAATTGATGTGCTCCCAACGGCATTGGAAAGTAGACATCCAGGGATTTTCAACAATGTATAATAGTATGGGGTGGACAATACGTTTGAGCCTCCAGAACTGGCGTTTTTTCCAACGTTTGAGGCAAACGTTACCTCAAACGCTGCACACCAAAGCCAGCGACCATGCCCTCTTCAAATGATCATAACTTGAGTTGTAGATGTCCAATTGAAGTGATTCCAAGTGGGATAGAAAGCTGACATTTAGAGCTTTCCAACCATATATGATAGTTTATATTGGGCATAAAATTGGCAACATGACAAGAGGACAAAGTTGGCGCCATAAATGTGCATAAGGGAGGCCAACGTTAGGGTCAAAGTTAGACCCCTAACGTTGGCACCAACGTTCATACCAGCAAGTTTTGTGGGCTGCTATGAAAAGTTGGAGCCAAAGTTAGACCCCTAACTTTAGCTCCAACTTTTGGTCCAACTTTTGCAAACTCAACCCGGTTCAATTCGGTTCCTCTTCAAACTCCAAGAGCAATCAACCAAGGCCTTTATCAACCCAATTCCATCAAGAGCAACGGCCCAAATGATCATCACTCAAAGGCACAAGAAATAGATAAAATAGGAATTTCATTTAATTGTAATTTGTTTTTAATTTCATTTTCATTTCCATTTTGGAAAGCCTATATAAGGCATCATTTTCATATTTGTAAGTAGGCTGGCTCCAAGAGGGAGCATTAGGATTTGAGAGCTCTCTCTTAGTTTTCAATTTCGTTTTGAATCTTGGGTTGAGAATTGAAGAAATTCTGTTTCAATCTCACCTTGAAAATTTTCTTGTTTACTTTCTCTGCACAATTGAATTTCCATTCCTGTTTACTACTTCACCTTCTCTTGGCTTCTGCAATTTACTTTTCTTTAATTTCTCTTGCAATTGTTCTAAGCTTTGATTTACTGCTTTCATTTAATTTCCCTGCACCCAATCCCCTTTACTTTCATGCAATTTACATTTCTTGCTCTTTAAGTTTCAATGCAATTTACTTTCTGCACTTTAATTTTCCTTGTCATTTACATTCTGTTGGCTTCAATGGTCACTCAAATCACTCAATGTTAGCTTGACTAAACTAATCACCCACTAAAATTGCTTGATCCATCAATCCCTGTGGGATCGACCTCACTCCCGTGAGTTATTATTACTTGATGCGACCCGGTGCACTTGCCGGTTAGATTTGGGTGTTTTGGAGAAATTCGTTTTTCCAAAAATATCTCATCAAGTTTTTGGCGCCGTTACCGGGGATTGATTAGATCAACAATGATTAAGTGGGTGAGAAGTCTAGATCAAGCATTTTCTTTGTTTTTGTTTTCTGTTTCAAAGTGAAACCAAGGTGTTTGAGTTTTTGCCTCACTAAGAAATTCTCATCTCTGATATGAGTAATTTCAATTTTCCTTGGTTGTGTGTTTTACAAAACTCAAATGGAGTTCAACTCATCTTATGATCAAACAAATTCTATGGGATATCAACCACCATCACCAATATCTAATGATGGCTGGGGATATCACCAAGAAACTTCAAATTCTGGGCACTCCAATTCATGGAGCTATGCTTCAGAACCACAAGATGAGAAAGAAAATCATATGGGATATTTCTTTCCACCACAAAATAATGCAAGTCATGATTCTAATGGTGGCTGGGAAGGGAATTCTAGTGCTCCATATGATAATCATCCAAAGATATCATCACTTGACCATACTTCAACCGAAAGCCCCTTTCAAAACTCACCACCCACACAAACTTCCATGAACCACTCAAGGCTTTCAGAGCTTGAGTCCAAGCTCGAAAAATATGCGAAAGAAGCACAAATATCGGAGAAAAGGCAAGAAGCTTTCTTCAAAAATATGAATGGAGAAGTAGAGAAAATAAGGAGGAGCTTAGAACCACTGAGCAAGAAAAATGAAGGCCAATTGATGGATTTGAAGGAGAAAGTGGAAGAGCAAGATAAGGAGGCCACTGCATCAAGTGAACTTTCAATGAAGAATGAGGTGGTTGAACCTGAAACTGCACTTGAGATGACAAGAGAACATGAAAACTCACAACTCTCACAAACCTCCCTGGACCAAAATGCCTCAACATCTGAATCCATGATTGAAAGGTATGACGAGGAGATGAAGAAATGTTGGGAAGATCGACAAACCTCCCCCATGATAGAGCGATTGAAACAAATGTTGGGTGTAAAAGAGGAAGTGGAGGAGCAAGAAAGTGAAGAAGTCATTCCAAACTCAAGTGAGGCAAAGAAGTACATGAAGGAAGAATTCACAGAACCACCATTGCAAGAGACTCTTGATGAAGACAAAACTCCAACAATCACACAACCACCAAAACATGGATTCAAAGAAGTGAAGGCAATTAACAAAAGCACCAAGAAGAGGATTGTGACCAAACTACCAAGGACAACATTCAAGAGGAGGTCAACCACAAGCAATCCAACCCCTGGACCAATAGCAAGCAAGCTCAATCAAGCCATGTACAAAAGAAAGCTTGCTGAGGAGAGACCAAGACAGGGGGTAATAGCTGAATCTCCTCCTCCTTTGAAGTCATTTCTCTTAACAAATTGGAAGAAGAGGAAGAAAGTAAAGAACAGGTAGACAGTAGGTACATTTCTTCTCCTTGCTTTGTTTAAATTTCAATAAATTGGCGTATGATCACATTATAAGTTTGGTGTTGCCCTGCAACAAACTGTTTTCCATCTTCATGGATGAT
The DNA here is from genome assembly GCF_059453495.1 of Arachis ipaensis. Classification (NCBI taxonomy): domain Eukaryota; kingdom Viridiplantae; phylum Streptophyta; class Magnoliopsida; order Fabales; family Fabaceae; genus Arachis; species Arachis ipaensis. Next base: position 69,123,216 of record NC_142436.1, on the reverse strand, counting down.
TGCATCAATTTTACATGAAAGTGACACACCAAGATTCTAAGTTTGGTGTGCCACCTATTTTTCTATGCAAATCAATCCAGCAACATCACTTGTCTGTATAATCATATTGCCTTTTATAGTGTTATTTTTCTTCATAGTTGGATAATTTTTGTTTTCCCTTTGTTTCATTTATTTACTTGTTTTTAATGCTTTCCTTCATTAACTGTTTTTGTTAATACATCACCAAGACATCCTTATTCATAACAGACTCTTCATTTGGTGATTGTATTTAACATATAACAGTTTCTTTTTTTTAGTTTTAGTTCAAATAAATTGACATAGGATTGCATTCTAAGTTTGGTGTTGCTATGCAACACAGTTTGCTTCAAATCTTGACTGAATACTTGCATTGATTCCAAAGTGAAAGTGTCACACTAAGTTTGGTGTGCCACTTATTCTTTATGCAAAGTATTATGCTCACCTTCTTAAGCTTGCAATCACAATGTCTCTGTCTCTTGTGCCTTGATTATTATCTTTAATTTTGCTTGCTTGAAACACATGTACTACTAACATTTCTTGTATAAGACACTCATGATCCATCTTAGCCCCATAGCCATTGTTCTAATTGTTGCTTGAGGATGAGCAAGCATTCTAAGTTTGGCAAGGGAAGGAGGAGAATGGGAGGAAAATGACAACAATAGAGAAGATGAACTACAAGGTTGTAAAGTCCATTTTCCTCTCATTTGTTTCAAGCACTATAACCTGCATGATTGTCTTTATCTTTTCTGTTTACATGTGTGTATGAATAAAGCATAGCTTGAATATTGATTTATAACATGTTGCCATGCCATTATGACTACCAACTTGAGTTTTGTGAATTCAAAAGCAACAAAGTATCATGATCATAAACAAACAGGGAATTAAAGAAGAGTTTAGCATGTGCACACAAGTATTGGAAAGCTAGTATGATTAATTGTTGCTCAATTGCATTGGATTTTATTTAATTGAAGTTTTCATCTAGTACAGTTTGTGAAATCTTTTGAAAATCATGAAAACCTTGAAGAAGCAAATACAATTAAAGCAAGAAAAGTAAAAGGGAAAGAATGAGAAAGCTGAAGGCTCTGAGTACCAATGGCAATTTATTTGTTAAGTACTTGTGGTGTTTATGTATCAAGCCAAATGCTTGAAAACAAAACACTTAGAAGTCAAGGTTAGGCTCAAAGTGCAAAAGCACTCCCTCAAAGCTCAAGGCTCTGAGCATCAATGATTAGAGAGTCAAGAAAAGAAAAGAAAAATGAGCTTAATGAAGTCCTCTAATCAAATGCTTGTGGTGCTTATGTATCAAGTGGTAATACTTGAAAACAAAGCATTTAGAAGTTGTAGCTTTGTTATCAACTCATGGGGCAAAGCACCCAAAAGGAGAAGCTAAATAAGAAAATCAAAAGTTTGTTTCAAGGAAGAAATATAAAAGAACGATTTCATAAATTGAGCAAGATGGAAGCATCAATCATTTACATTTCTTTTGTGATTATAGCATGCTTAGAAAACTAGCTTACCATGAACATTGAGTTGCTATCCTTCTTGCCTTGGATTGTCAATCTTTATTGCATGATTCTTTTCTTACTTGGGGACAAGCAAGGTTTAAGTTTGGTGTTGTGATGACATGTCACCATGTCATGTTTTTCTATGCTTTTTCCCTTTGGTTTCAATAGGTTTTATGCACTTTCTTGATCCATAAGCAAGCTAATTGAGTAGATTTTCATGTTTCCCTTGATTGAACCAACCATATATGAATTCATGCCATTTCATGAGGTTTTATGCTATATTTGTTGCATATTATGAAAGAATGAATATCTCATGATTTTGAGCATAGCTTTGATGAGTTTGGTTGATTAATGATAGGTGAAGAAAGCTTGGAGAAAGGTTGAAGCAAGAAGGAATGGCTAGGAGTGAAGAGAGGACAATGGAATAAGTGAAATTGAACCAGGAAGCAAGAAGCTGGACCTAAAGTTAGCATCAAACTTTTGCACAAACTTTTGGTTGAAAAGTTAGCCCCAACGTTAGCCCCATAACTTGGAGGCTAACGTTGGAACTTGAAATTTCTCCCCTGGGCACCAAAAGTTTGCGCCAACGTTAGCCCCCTAACTTTGAGGCTAACGTTGGCACATGAATTCCTCCCTGGCCATCCAACGTTTGCGCCAACGGTAGCCCCCTAACTTGGAGGCTAACGTTGGCACATGAAAATTCAATGGGGAAGGAGCAAAAGTTTGCGCCAACATTAGCCCCCTAACTTTGAGGCTAACGTTGGCGCCACACACCACAACAGCTTGAAGGGGTATACTTCCAACAAGAATAACTTGAGCTACAGAGCTCCAAATGAGGTGATTCAAGAAGCATTGGAAAGTAGGAATCAAGAGATTTCCAAGCATATATGGCACTGCATGGTGGACACTAAAATTGAGGGGGAAAACTGCCCCGCAATGTGCATAAATGAACATGGTGGCAACCTGCAGTGAGGCCACTTGACCTCTGCAACTTCGATGGAGTATAACTCGAGCTGTAGAGCTCCAATTGATGTGCTCTCAACGGCATTGGAAAGTAGACATCCAGGGCTTTCCAACAATGTATAATAGTATGGGGTGAACAATACGTTTGAGCCTCCAGAACTGGCGTTTTCGCCAATGTTTGAGGCAAACGTTACCTCAAACGCTGCACACCAAAGCCAGCGACCATGCCCTCTTCAAATGATCATAACTTGAGTTGTAGATGTCCAATTGAAGTGATTCTAAGTGGGATAGAAAGCTGACATTCAGAGCTTTCCAACCATATATGATAGTCCATATTGGGCATAAAATTGGCAACATGACAAGAGGACAAAGTTGGCGCCATAAATGTGCATAAGGGAGGCCAACGTTAGGGTCAAAGTTAGACCCCTAACGTTGGCACCAACGTTCATACCAGCAAGTTTTGTGGGCTGCTATGAAAAGTTGGAGCCAAAGTTAGACCCCTAACTTTAGCTCCAACTTTTGGTCCAACTTTTGCAAACTCAACCCGGTTCAATTCGGTTCCTCTTCAAACTCCAAGAGCAATCAACCAAGGCCTTTATCAACCCAATTCCATCAAGAGCAACGGCCCAAATGATCATCACTCAAAGGCATAAGAAATAGATAAAATAGGAATTTCATTTAATTGTAATTTGTTTTTAATTTCATTTTCATTTCCATTTTGTAAAGCCTATATAAGGCATCATTTTCATATTTGTAAGTAGGCTGGCTCCAAGAGGGAGCATTAGGATTTGAGAGCTCTCTCTTAGTTTTCAATTTCGTTTTGAATCTTGGGTTGAGAATTGAAGAAATTCTGTTTCAATCTCACCTTGAAAATTTTCTTGTTTACTTTCTCTGCACAATTGAATTTCCATTCCTGTTTACTACTTCACCTTCTCTTGGCTTCTGCAATTTACTTTTCTTTCATTTCTCTTGCAATTGTTCTAAGCTTTGATTTACTGCTTTCATTTAATTTCCCTGCACCCAATCCCCTTTACTTTCATGCAATTTACATTTCTTGCTCTTTAAGTTTCAATGCAATTTACTTTCTGCACTTTAATTTTCCTTGTCATTTACATTCTGTTGGCTTCAATGGTCACTCAAATCACTCAATGTTAGCTTGACTAAACTAATCACCCACTAAAATTGCTTGATCCATCAATCCCTGTGGGATCGACCTCACTCCCGTGAGTTATTATTACTTGATGCGACCCGGTGCACTTGCCGGTTAGATTTGGGTGTTTTGGAGAAATTCGTTTTTCCAAAAATATCTCATCAGGCATATTCTTAGCATCTCTCTGTATCTCTCCCAGGCATCATAAAGAGATTCATTATCTCCTTGTTTAAAGCCTTGGATGTCCAGCCTTAGCTGTGTCATCCGTTTTGGGGGAAAGTATTGATTCAGGAATTTTTCTGTCAGCTGTTTCCATGTCCTTATGCTGGCCTTAGGTTGGTTATTTAACCACCTCTTAGCTTGATCTTTCACAGCAAATGGAAACAGTAATAGTCTGTAGACATCCTGATCTATTTCCTTATCATGTACTGTGTCAGCAATTTGTAAAAACTGTGCCAGAAACTCTGTAGGTTCTTCCTGTGGAAGACCGGAATACTGGGAATTTTGCTGCACCATGATAATGAGCTGAGGATTCAACTCAAAGCTACTAACTCCAATGGAGGGTATGCATATACTACTCCCATATGAAGCAGTAGAGGGGTTAGAATATGACCCCAGAGTCCTCCTGGACTGTTCATTTCCGCTTATGTCCATGATGGAGAAAGGGAGATGATGTAAAATAGAGAAAATATTTTTATTTATTTATTTATTTATTTATTTATTTCAAAAATGAAATAAATTAAAATAAAATAAATAAAAAAAATTGAGTGAAGAATTTCGAAAAACTGAGGAGAGAGAAAGTGGTTAGGAAGTTTTGAAGAGCATATGATGATTTTTTTGAAAAAGGTTTTAAATTTTGAAATAAAAATCTGAATTTTAGAAATAGATTTCGAAAATTTGCTTTTAAAACAGAGAGAAAAGATATTTTTTAATTTAAAGAGGAGAGAGAAAACAATAAGATAGCACAAGATTTAAAATTTTTAGATCTGATGCTCCTTGTTTTCGAAAATTTTTAAGGGAAAAACACTAAGGAACACCAAACTTAAAAATTTTAAGATCAAGACACAAGAAAAACTCAAGAACACTTTGAAGACTCACAAGAACACAGGAACACGAAGGAAGAACACCAAACTTAAAATTTTTAGAAAACCAAACTAAAATTTTCGAAAAACACAGAGAAATCAACAAGAAAACACCAAACTTAAAATTTGGCACAGGATTTAATAGAAAAATTATTTTTGAAAAAGATTTTAACAGGAAAATAAGGATTCTAAAGTTTTAGCACGACAATAATACGAGACTCTAAACAAAAAGAGAAATTTTTCCTAATCTAAGCAACAATATAAACCGTTAGTTGTCCAAACACGAACAATCCCCGGTAACGGCGCCAAAAACTTGGTGCACGAATTGTGAATCACACTTTTCACAACGCGTACCACTTACCAGCAAATGCACTGGGTCGTCCAAGTAATACCTTACGTGAGTAAGGGTCGAATCCCACGGAGATTGTTGGTTTGAAGCAATCTATGGTTATCTTGTAAATCTTAGTCAGGAAGTCAGTTATGTTTATCAGTTGAATTTCGAATAACCAAGAGAGCATAAATTAAAGGTTACTTGTTATGCAGTAATGGAGAGTATGTTGGAGTTTTGGAAATGCTTTGTCTTCTGAATCTCTGCTTTCCTCTGTCTTCTGATTCACGCATGCACGTCCTCCCATGGCAAGCTGTATGTAGGGGGTCACCGTCGTCAATGGTTACATCCCATCCTCTCAGTGAAGAATATGCTCACATGCTCTGTCACAGCACGGCTAATCATCTGTCGGTTCTCGATCATACTGGAATAGGATTCTTTATCCTTTTGCGTCTGTCACTAACGCCCAGCACTCACGAGTTTGAAGCTCGTCACAGTCATTCGATCATTGAATCCTACTCGGAATACCACAGACAAGGTTTAGACTTTCCGGATTCTCATGAATGCCGCCATCAGTTCTAGCTTATACCACGAAGATTCTAATTAAGAGATCTAAGAGATACTCATTCAATCGGATGTAGAACGGAGGTGGTTGTCAGGCACACGTTCATGGGTTGAGGAAGGTTATGAGTGTCACGGATCATCACCTTCATCACAGCTAAGCGCGAATGAACATCTTAGGTAGGAACAAGCGTATTTGAATGGAAAACAGAAATACTTGCATTAATTCATCGAGACACAGCAGAGCTCCTCACCCCCAACAATGGAGTTTAGAGACTCATGCCGTCAAAGAGTACAAAGTTTTGATCTAAAATGTCATGAGATCCAAAATAAGTCTCTAAAAGTTGTTTAAATACTAAACTAGTAGCCTAGGTTTACAGAAAATGAGTAAACTATAGCAGATGGTGTAGAGATCCACTTCTGGGGCCCACTTGGTGTGTGCTGGGGCTGAGATTTAAGCAATTCACGTGCATAAGGCCATTTTGGGTGTTCAACGCCAGGTTTGGATCCATTTCTGGCGTTGAACTCCAACTTTTAATCCTTTTCTGGCACTGGACGCCAGAGTTGGGCAGAGAACTGGCGTTGAACGCCAGTTTACGTCGTCTATCCTTGAGCAAAGTATGGACTATTATATATTTCTTGAAAGCCCTGGATGTCTACTTTCCAATGCAATTGGAAGCACGCCATTTCGAGTTCTGTAGTTCCAGAAAATCCACTTTGAGTGCAGGGAGGTCAGAATCCAACAGCATCAGCAGTCCTTTTTCAGCCTGAATCAGATTTTTGCTCAGCTCCCTCAATTTCAGCCAGAAAAATACCTAAAATTACAGAAAAACACACAACTCATAGTAAAGTCTAGAAATATGAATTTTTCCTAAAAACTAATGAAAATAAACTAAAAACTAACTAAAACATACTAAAAGCTATATGAAATTAACCCCAAAAAGCGTATAAAATATCCGCTCATCAGTACAAAAGAAAACGAAAATGGAACATAATGTTGATTACTTATTGAAGCTGGCAAAGTGCAGTTGGAAACTTGAGCAATTCATTCACTTAGAACCATCAAGATTTAGGGTAAAAATTCATTCATGTGATTTCACAGGAACAACTTTAGCTCAAACCATGTTCAGAAACTGAACTTATGATATGTATGTATACCAGCATAAACAAATAGCATAATATTCTCTATCTAAACAAGAAAATAAATAAAAGTGCTTTAAAATAATTACTGAATTGTAATGGCTCAGATATATCAATTATTTGTTAATGAGAACTTATTACACTGGGTTGAAAATAAACAGAATAAAATTTTCCAAAAATTAGGTTACTTTCGATGTATATAATTGAAGATTTTGATTAATGAGTGTTAACAAACTAAAAGGAAAACCTGGGGAGAAATCACACGTTTGTCTGGATCTTTAATCTCCAAATCCTTTACACAACTTTCGGGATTCCATACAACAACACCACCCCACATCTGCAATATTCCAAAATAGGCTCTTCATAACAATCACAAATTTGGAATTTTATAAGACATGTAATATTACAAAATGATAAAGTAAGGAAATTTTGAAGGTGAGATGAATAATAGAAGATATAAAGCCATTAGTCTCGGACAGATCTCCATTTGGAAGCTCCAATTGCAGAGGACATTCCTTTGCAGATGATATATACCTGTCATTATATACAAGGAAACATTTAATGTAAGCTGTCTAAACGCAGATCAGAATCAACAAACTAATCACAATAGAGAATTGTAATAGCAGTAGAGACAATGAGACAGAAGAAATTTCAATTTTTTTCCATTTAATGCTAGCACTAGGAAGGCTATCAAAAGTAAAAGAAGAAATGAATTCTTAGATTATGAAAAGAAGTAAATAAATCTAGGATTGAGCTGAAGAGTATACACCACAAGTTGCAATACTTTAGATCTCCCTCCCGCTGCAACTGAAGTATCTAGATGCCACTCATTTGAATTAAGCTGTTCAACATCAAAATATTTACATCAAATACATCACCAAATTTATTATTGTTGTATCTCAGATAGATATTAAGTAAATACTACAAGAAAAATTACAAGGTTTTGCAGATACTTTCTAATGCATTAGCAGTGATAAAGAACTCACGTAAGTTGAACCATCTCTACAAAAGACATATGCATAACTCAATAGACACAGGAACTTCAAAATGTTCAAAGCGCTGTGACTTTATCTGATAATCACTAATTATGCCAACAAATCAAATATTTTCGGGTAGAAAGGCACATCATCTATCCAATGATACAAAAGTAGAAAGGGTCTAAAGTTAGAACTAAATAATGGTAAATTTGCTACAAACTATAAATAAGTCAAGACCAAAGAGAATGTATACAAAGAAAGGAAGATCCTTGGTACTGAATATGTGGCTTCCGTGTATATCATCCCAGTACGAAAAAGAAGACTTTGGCGTGTAGTATAAAACCTGCCAATTAGGAACAAGAAAATCATTCAAATCTAAACAATGCCACGACTTTTTAACCATCACATGTATAAAAGACTATACCTGGCTTTCAACCGTTATGTTTGCTATAGGTTGCAAAGCTTGGATCACAGGATGCAACAGAGTCTTGTCAATTTCATGAAAACCCCTATATTAAGATCACCACAGAAACTTTAGGATGAAACTCTTTCAAAGAAAACTAAGCTAATAATATTCATGACAACACATATAAAAGCAAAAGAACAGTTCAACAATGATCTAGAATAACTGTTAAAGCCTCTATGTCACCACTTAAAACATGTGAATTCTGAGTGCCTAACTTATAAATAACACATCTAGATACAATATAGCAAAATAAATACTTATCATCCATCTAAGATGAATTTCTATGCCCTACAATGTAAAAAGTTTTACACTATCCATCAATCAAATTGCAAGTGAGAAATCATGATGGGTACTATTGTAAAGGGTATACTAATCTGGCACTTAATTGTATTTTCATTTGCTGACAGTGACACTTTACACTGTCAGTAAATGGAACATTAATTCCTATTTATAAAACATCAATAGCTAGTTTTTGAAAGAAAACAAAATTGAAATAAAACCTCATTAAAAGAACACTGAAATGGAGTCTCAATTTCACAATCCATACTAATCATATATCCAATCTTGTGGCTCTGCATTGAGCAAACTGAACCTGCCATCAGCACCAACCGGCATGAACTCACTGCGAATCGAATTCCCTTCACTCCCGCCACTCATAAACAACCTGGCAAAGGTCTCAGCTGTCCTTGAAGCCGCCTCATCCTCTGAAACGTGGCCGAGTACCCACGCATGCTGGTACTTACCCACCACAGCCCTCACTTCCCCTTCCTCCTTGTCCCCATTAAAAACCACAACACTATAACCCTTCCCTCCACCGCCTACATTCCCCAAACAACGCTTCAGCATCTCATCAAAATCTTCATCACTCAACTTCCCGCCAAAAACAACTTTACCACACTTCAACGGACACTGAGCTTCCGAACCCTCCGTCTGCACGCAACTGGAGCCCGAATCGATGACCACAGAGACGTCGTAGTCACCGCCGCCGCAATTGCCGCATCGCGAGGAGTTAGGGTTCAGTTGGGACATCTTGCGGGTAATTGCTGCTGCGACGTCGTTTGGACCGAGGCTGCGAGAAGTGGAGAAGTCAAAGCCGAAAGTGAGAACAGGAGCATGGCAAGCCCTAGCAGCGGCGGCGGCTTCAATTGACCCCAGGAGCGACGACAGTGCACGGCGGAACAGCCTCCTTCTCTCTCGCGTCACGTCTTCGTCCTCTCTCTCCATCTCGTCTGTGAATCGTCTTTCTCTCTCTCTCCTCCGGACTCCCTCCTCCACGGCGGCGATGGCGGCGGCTGTAGCGGCGTTGCGGCGGTGACCCCCTCTCACTCTCTGTTCTCTCGCTCGTGTTCTCATCTTTGTCTTCCTCCTCTCCTCACTCTGGTTCACTCATTCTCTCGGATCTGGGTGTGTGTGTGAAAGGAAAGGCTGCGTGCATTTGAACAATTAATTGGAAGGGGAGTTAGGGTTTTGAACAATAATTGGCAGGGTTGCGAGGGTTTACGAAGTAGGTGCAGGGAGGCAGGGTTGCGAGGATGAATGAAGGTGCGTTCTTTGGAGGGAATGACAAAAATTTTACTAAGTGTATGTGACTTTGCTTTCAGGGAAAAGAGGGAAAAAATTCACTAAGTGTCAAATTTTTTGCTCTAGACACATTAGGCATCACTTTTAAAACGCACCCAAAACTTAATAAATAGGCTACTCTCTAAAAGCGTCCCCTTTGATACAAAAAGTGAACCTATAGATATCAACCTACGGCTACACTTTATAAGTGATTTCTAAAATACCTAAGGCTACACTTTTTAAATGATGCCACAATTGTGTATCTTTTTCTCATATAAAAAGGCAACACGGAGAAAAGCGTAGCCTATTCATAGAATAGGCTACGCTTTTCAAATGTAACTTAAAAAAAGTGTGGCTGAATAGGTATTTTTCTTGTAGTGTATGTATTTCCTCTTTCAAAAATTAATCTATATATTCACACATTTAAATTGAGAATATGCCTGGTCCGGGGCTAATTTTATGTCAACTCAACAATCAAAATACTCCTTAAAATATAAAGTACAAGTTACTTTTACTTTCACTTTATGTTCAAGTATATACTCTTTTTTTATGCTTTACGCTATATATAAAAAAACTGAAAGTGAAGTATGAGATAATTAACGAACAAAATCTAACTAAAATAGAGTTTATACCTTAGAACAAGACCACACTATAAAATTTGAAAAAATAATATAATATTATATTTTAAATTAGTTTTTAGTTTTTATAAAGTTTCATTTGGTTTTCCGATATCCTCCTATAACATTTTAAAAAGTCTCTAACTTAATTTTTATCGTTAATTTGTTCAGTTAAATATTGATATAACAAACTAAATGATGATGCCAGTACATAATGGAATAAAGTAAAATAAAATTCAAATCTTAGTTTAGTAGACCAAATCTAAAATCAAAATTAAAAAAATTACAAAAATCAAAGGAAGGCCAGTAAAATATTTTAATTCTTAAAAAAAAATTTCTTTATGAGAGTAAGCGTTAACCGGCAGAAAGCAAGGGTAGTTTTGTATCAACGCAATTAACTGAATTAAGCTCTATAAAAGGTGGTGGTTGCTGAATGGCTATTTCCCATGCACAATACAACTTCTCTCTCTCTCTCTCTCTCTCTCTCTCTCTCTCTAATACTATTTGTCAATAATTTCTGTCTCATTCTAATAACAAGTTTGAAAGAAAAGAATGGTGTCTAAAGTAGAAGAAGCAATGAAGAGTCAGCAACAGCAACAGCAGAAACAGCAGCAGCAGAATCAGCAACAGAAACAAATAATTCAGTGTAACAAGGGAAAATCTGGAAGCAAGTTCAAGAGAAGCAGTTCCAGCTTGGAAGAGGATGGTGCCTCTTCTGCTATTCTCTTCCTCGCTTGCATAGCATGTGCCCCTTCCTATGCCTAATTAAAAACATATACTATTCTACAATTTCACACCTCTCATCTCAGCAGCAGCAAAGATATATGTATACATTATATATGTTTAGTTATATTTCTTGCTTCCATGGCTTTTCAATTCTCCGCCCCCCCCCCCCCTCTTTTTTCCTTCTTTTTCTCTCCCTCTGTTTTCCAAATCCTCTGTCTTTGTTTCTTTCCTTTTTCAAATTCTTACTTTTGGGTAGGTCTTTCAATCTTGTCTGTAACGAATAGCGTTTAGTTACAGTAGCATTTTATATAGCATATTTACTATTCTTTATGAATAACTGTACCACCGTTAATTAACTCTACTTCGTTCTGCGTCGTTAATTAGTTGAAAGGGTAATATTGCCGAGATAATAATTTAAAATTATTTTATTTGATTTAATATTTATATTTATATATTTATTATATTTAATATTATCTAATTAAAAAGGCATAGTGACTTGGTGATGGCAGAACTTAGAGAATAGAGAGAAAGAGAGATGAGAAGTGTTGCAGAATAGAATGAGTGAATATACTGAGTAAATGAAATTTATACATGAATTTATTTAGTATTTATAGCTCTAGTTTATTATATACTTAACACAAAAAATGATAACTAACACACACTTATTTGTACAACTAATCATAATTAATCTCCTCTTTTCATACATAGAACAGTTATAGAGATCGGAGTGCTACTCTTTCACATTCATTTAAAGAATAGATAAGATTAGAGTATCTAAATCAAAATAAAACTTTAAAAATTAAAGATAGAATTTTAAAGATAAAATAGATGAATAATAAGATAATAATTTATAAAAACGATAACAAAATTGAAATAGGCATAGTACACACTTCAATCGATTCGGTAGCACAACCAATCGATTGAATTGTGAGACCTCAGGTTGTTTTGAAGCATTCAATCGATTGGGTAGTATAAACAATCGATTGAATTATTAAAAACCCACATTTTAGTCATCGTTCAATCGATTGTGTAATATGATCAATTAATTGATTTTTGCAAAAACCATGCTGACTTGCAATTTTCAATCGATTGTTTTGTGATAACAACCTATAGTCCAATCGATTGAGTTATGGAAACCTGAAATTCAATCGATTGTTTTGATAATCTAATCGATTGATTTTCAAAGAAACACGATTTCACAGCCCTGGACGAACGTCACGGATCAAATATAATCTTTTAATCGATTGGAATTGCCAAAAAGTTTATTACCATCAATGGAAGATCTAATTCGTTATTGTTTTTGTTTTTGATTGTTAATAAATATAATAGATTAATGATAAAATAATAATTTATAAAATAAAAAATAATTTTTATAATTTAATAAAATATATGAGGTTAATTTGTAATTAAAATTAGATAAGGACTATTTAGCAGTTATTAAAAAAATTTAAAAAATATATTTTGTTTTAGAATTATTTAATGGTCCAAACGTTCTGGCATCATCAAATTCTTTGCCAGTTAACCTCATAGTTGTGATATGCTTGTATTTTCGTTCTGGTGAAGCATTTTGTTGGTGTAATTGCAGTTAAGAAAATTGAGAGACAATTCCTTGTTATCAAAAAATTAGTTAAAATAGTATTTTCTTTTGCATTGTTAGACTGAATAAACTTAATCTTTGTATTAAATTGTAGTTCTACTATTTTTTTAAATTAAACAAAGACTGAATGCAGTTGAGATTGATTACGTAATAAGAAAATCTAAGTATATTATTTTGAGAAAGCATTAATAAAATATGAATAGTATCTTGATCCATTTATTCAAAGAATGGTGCAGGACCCTAGATATTAGTGTACAACAAATCTAAAGCCGGACTTATTAAAGTATTAGAATATGAAAATGGGAGCTAATTAGACTTTCTTAAACAATAAGAATTACAAAGAGATCTTGAAATAGTAAAAAAAAATTCTTCTATCTTCAAGGACTATTGACACTATATCCGAGGATGTATGTCGAAGTCTTAAATGCTATAGCCTAAAAACAGAATTATTATCCAATTGAGTAGAATATGTAACAACATCAACATCATTATTTAATTTCTTTAAGGAAGTTGGGCCAATGAATATAAATCATTTCTAACAGTTTTTTGGAAAAATTTTTTTTTTGCAATCCTGTGATTTAACCAAATATTTGTTAAGATGAAATTCATCCTATACGTTATTATCACAAAAAAAATTATGAATAATAAATAATTTTTTTTCTAATTTCAAGAGTCTTTGCAATTTAAAAGTATGCTCAAATGAAATCAATTTTAATATTAAATTGTCAAATTTTGAAATATGCAAAGAATTTTCATTAACTACAACCATATATTCTTGATCATTGTAATTGTCATATTCTATCACGCTTGAACCTACTAGAGTTATTGTAATTATCATATTCTTCAGCAATCCATCTTTATACAGGTCCATTGTAGGTGGCTTGCAGTATGCCACAATCACACAATCACAAGACTTGAGATCTCCTTCTCAGTGAATAAGGTGGCACAATTTCTCCATAACCCTCTTGAATCTCATTGGAAGGTAGTCAAAAGAATTCTTTGATACCTAACAAGCACAATGCAGTATGGTCTAAGATTCAGCAGATCTACAAGCCTCAGAATCCAAATATATGGATTCTGTGACTCCGATTGGGCCAGTGACATTGACGATCACAAATCAACTAATGGCTATGGTATCTATCTTGGGTCAAATTTAGTTTCCTGGGCAGCAGGAAGCAAACAGCAATCTCTAAAAGCAGCACAGAGGCCGAGTTCAGAGGAATAGCAGATGCTATAACTAAAATTATCTGGCTGCAAAACCTGCTTACTGAGATCAAAATTTCTTGCTCCGCCAAGCCTGTGGTGTACTATGACAATCAGAGCGCAGTTCTCCTATCTGCCAATCCAATTCTGCACAACAAGTCGAAACACTTTGCACTTAACCAGTCTTTTGTTCAGGACTATGTCTCAAGGAAGGAAATTTTTGTCAAACACATTTCAGCTCATGATCAACTGGCCGACACCTTTACCAAATCTCTGTCAGCAGCAGCCTTCCTTAAGTTCAGAAGCCTGTTAAGAGTTTTTGATGCAGGATCTTAGAAGGCCCTTGTTTTGAGGGGGCATGTTAGTGTAGTGTGCACCTTTAGAACCTTCCAGTAACTGTAAAGTAGTTATACCTCAGGCAGTTGTACCAGCTCATCTCAAATTAGTTACAAACCTCTCTAACTAACTTGAGCTGCAACACCACACACACACCTTCACTCCCTATATATATATATATATATATATATATATATATGCACTTCAGCGCAACAACCTCTCACTTTCTGTAATTCTATTTCTTCTTCTTCTGAAATCAACAATGCACTCTTCACCATTCTCTCTATTCTTCTCTCTCTTAATACTGCTCATTGTCTTTACTGCACTGTGATTCTCTCTTTCTCAACACGCTACTGATACCTTACAATCCAGACACCAATTCATATCATAAATGGTTGAAGATGTTCTAGTTGAGTTGCTCATAAGTACATTTGCTTGAGGTCTATTCTGACTACTTCCAAATCTTTGATAGAACCTGCGCCAGCAATCTATAGCAGTGTGCCCAAACTTTTCACACAATTAATAGTTGAGCCTTGAATAATTCTGATTTCTTCCTCTAGCAAAATTTTGCACATTGTTGAACTTGTGTAAGACTTCGAATTTTTAAAAATTAAATAATAAATTATTTATAATTTATTATATTTATTTATAACTTTATTTTTATAATAATTGAGTATTTTTTTTATTTAAAATTCAATTTTTTAGTAATTAAAAAATAAGAAGGATTTATTAATTTAATTTGAATATTGAGATTTTGAATTTAATTTTATGAATAAAAAAATTAATTATATTATCTCTAATTTATAATTAGAGTACTTATTTAAAAATAATTTGTAAGTTGGTAAATAAATAGTATTCTTCAAGTAATTTTAAGGGATTAAATTAGGTTTTAAATTATTATTTTATCCCCTAATTTTATTAAAAATGATCAAACTACCCTTACTCCTCTTTACCCAAAACAAACCCTAACCCTAAACTCTCAAACAGACACGTACATGGACACACTCCCTCACACACACACATGTACGCACGCACGCACGTACGCACGCATGCACGTAGAGAGAAGAGTGGAAGAAGAAGAGGAAGAAGGAGAGGGAGATGACACCAATAGGTGTCATTGCCACCGTCGCCATTGACAATGTCACATGTGAGAGAGAGAAATATCGAATAGAAGGGAGACGTGATCGAGGACAGAGGATACTTCTGCGCCGCCGTCGTAGAGGACCATCGCCGTCATTGAACTGAGCAGAGGAAGAGAGACAGAATGTAGGGAGAGGAAGAAACGCGACGAGAAAGGAAGGGAGAGGGCTGCTTCTACCGTTGTCGAGCGATGATCGCCACTGCCGAAGCTTTTGATGCTGTCACCGCTGTCTGGGTCGTCACCAGAGGAAGTCGCCACTGCATGAGGGGGGAGAATGAGCAGAACGCGAACAGAGAGAAAAGGAACTCGCCGGAGGAGGAGAAGACTGCATTGCCGTGATTCTGGTCACTAGGTATGGCACTATTTCTCTCATATATCTTTCACACCAAATCTACTGTTTGCTTTCTTAATCTCTATTTCTACTTAATACTTTTGAACACAAAACACTCATTTTGCTTGCCTGACTAAGTGAACCACTCAACCATTGTTGCTTGGTCTATCAATCCTCATGGGATCGATCCTCACTCACCTGAAGTATTACTTGGTACGACCCAGTACAGTTGCCAGTTCGTTTGTGGTTTGAAAATTCACACCACTCCATTCTGTCATTCCTCCTTAGTTACCGATAAACCACTATTTTGCGGTTTATTTTGTATTGAATTGAGTGGATTTTATCAATTATTCACACACTTATTCATATAAATTGCATGGTTTTACAAATCCTTCCTAATTTTGTGCTATGATTGAAAACATGCTTCTTTGGCCTTAAATTTGCTAATTTTTAATCCTCTTTTATTACCATTCGATGCCGTGATATGTTTGTTAAGTATTTTCAGGGTTTATAGGGCAAGAATAGCTTAGAGGATGGAAAAGAAGCATGCAAAAGTGGAAGGAACACAAGAAATTAAGGATTTCAAAATCTGGTAGCGACGCGCACGCGTGGCTGACGCCTATGCATGGCTGATAAACCACTATTTTATGGTTTATCTTGTGCTCAATTGAGTGATTTTTATTAAATCTTTGCACACTTATTCATATGATTTGCATGATTTTATAAATCCTTCCCAATTTTACTCTATGATTGAAAACATGCTTCTTTGGCCTTAAAATTGCTATGTTTAATCCCCTTTTTTATACCGTTCGATGCCGTGATCCGTGTGTTCAGTGTTTTTAGGCTTTATAGGGTAGGAATGGCTTAAAGGATGGAAAGGAAGCTTGCAAAATTGGAAGAAACACAAGAAACTAAGGAGCTTACCAGCGAGGAATGACGCGCGTGCGTACCTGACGCATGCGCGTGAATTGGAGTTCGCACGGCGACGCATGCGCGTACCTGACGTGTACGCGTGATACGCGAAGATGATCAGTGACGTGTACGCATGACTGACGCGTACACGTGACAAGGAATGTCGCCAAACGACGTGCATGCATGACCTACGCATACGCATGATGTGCGCTATCTACAGAAATCACAGAAAACGATGGGGGCAATTTTTGGCCAAGTTTGGACCCAAATTTCGTCCCAAAACCACAGACTAGAGCCAGAAGACAAGCAGAGACTCAACACACATTCTCATGTGCATAGTTTTTAGTTTTAGATTGAAATCTGAGAGAGAAATCACTCTTCCTCTAGGTTTTCTACACACTCATAGTTTTTATAGTTTATGCTTTTGCTTTGGATATTGAGAAGAGTCACTACCTCCGTTGAAGTTTTATTATTCTAGTTTGTTTTCTTATTCCTTTACTCTTTTGATTACCTATTAACCCTGTTTAGATAAGGATGTTGCATTTTGGGATTTATTAATGCAAAGAACTATTTTTACTTTTAATTAATTTTTGATTCCTATTTTATTTAATTTATCATGTCTTCTTCTTATATTTCTGTGAACGTTATATTCATGTCAATGGAGTAGACTCTCAACTTGACTTGGGGGTTGATTAAAAGGAGACCCTTGAGTTGGAATGCTCAAGTGATTAGTTACCTCAATCACTTGACTTTCCTTTATTTAGTTAGGGTTAACTAAGTGAAAACAACAACCTCTTGATACTATACTTGGGAAAATCCAACAAGGATAGAACTTTCAATTAATCTTCCCCCGGTCAAAGCTTTTTATTTTGAATATATAAATCTCTTTTAATTTACATTGCTTTAATTTACCATCATTTAATTTTCTGTTCTTCAACTCTTAAAATTCCTCGGAGAACTCCTGACTAATAAAATAGCGCCCTTTTGTCAACTCGTTGGGAGACAACCTGGGATTCCTACTCCCAGTATTTTTATTCTAAATTTGTGATAACCTTCTAAATTGATAAGCGGATTTTTGTTGGTTAAGAACTGTACTTGCAACGCTGCTATTATCATAAATTCTTAATTGGCTAATTTCCGCCTCCATCAATTTTTGGCGCCGTTGGGGGACTTGCAATAGCGTGCTAAATTATTAGTTGGTGTAAATATTTTTAATTTTTCAATTTTTACATAATTTATTTTATTTTATTACCATGAGTTGTATGTTTCTTTCATTGAATGACGCGTTCACTGCCTGACCTGAGGTTAGCTGCGTTTGATCCAGAAATTGAAGGAACTATTTCACGTATTAGGCGAGCTCGGCATTGGTTAGCCGCTGAGGGTGGTGAAATGGTTACTACCAATTCACCAGTCTCTTCTGAAGGAGAATCTGAAGCGCCATTTGAGGAAGAAACAAGCTCCTTTTCTACTAATACTGTTGATTTATGTGCAGGTAATATGACAGAGCCCAGAAGGATTACTCTCTAGGAAGAGGGAGCTCCAGACTTTACACTGCAACTGTATCTAGCGTGTCACCCAAATCTGGCTCCAGATTTTGAACTGAAGACTGCGCTAATCAACCTAATACCTAAGTTTCATGGCTTACCTGCTCAGGAGCCCATCAAGCACCTCAGGGATTTTCAGACAGCCTGTTCTACTGTTAGGCGTCATGGTGCAGATGAGACTTCTATTCTGCTAACCGCCTTCCCATTTTCTCTTGAGGAAAAGGCGAGGGAGTGGTTCTACACTCAACCTAAAGCAGTCGATACCAACTGGGATCTGCTCAGAAGGTAGTTCCTAGAAAAATACTTTCTAGCTGAAGTTACAGATAGACTAAGGAAGGAGATTTCCTACATTATCCAAGGCGAGTCAGAGACCCTTTACAAATATTGGGAACGCTTCAGAAATCTCCTAGACTCGTGCCCCCACCACAAGATTGACCAAATGGTGTTGATCAGCTACATTACGCAAGGCTTGAAGCCTCAGGATAAGACTAAATTAGATGCTGCGAGTAATGGCTCTATGAAGAAGTACAAGACGGCGACAGAAGTGTGGCAACTAATCACCGATCTAGCGGAATCTACCCGGAATGTCAGGCACAGAAACAACCATCCCAAGGCTATTACAGAGATTTTCTTTAGCAGTGAGACTGCTGCTCTCACTCAGACTCTGGGAGAGATGACCAACTTATTGAAGCAGATATAGCTGAATCAACAATAACCTCAGCCTCCCCCATCACAACACATTCAACAGTTGGTTCCTCAAAGAGTATGCGGAATATGTTCTGATTATACTCATTACACTGATGAGTGTCCACAGCTCCAACAAGAAGACAACACCTTGGCAGCTACTCATAATTTCTATGACCGCCCGAATCAAGGATACAATCAACAAGGCGGCAATTACAACCAAGGTGGAAGCTATAATCAAGGTTGGCAGGACAACTCCAACCAGGGATGGAGAGATAATTTCAACCAAGGATGGAGAGATAATTCCAACCAAGGATGGAGGGACAACTATAACGGAGGAGGTAGAGACAACCAGGGAATCAGAGGTGGAATAATAATAACAATCAGCAAAACTGGTATCTGCAGAATCCTCACTATCAACAGCAGAACCAGAACTAGCCTTACAGAGCA
This sequence comes from Arachis ipaensis, assembly GCF_059453495.1. Classification (NCBI taxonomy): domain Eukaryota; kingdom Viridiplantae; phylum Streptophyta; class Magnoliopsida; order Fabales; family Fabaceae; genus Arachis; species Arachis ipaensis. The sequence continues at coordinate 69,103,925 of NC_142436.1, read as the reverse complement.
CCTCACCAAAGGCAGTCCCAAGCGCCTCAGAACAACCAACAGCAGGCCCCTCAAATTACTTACCCCCCTTCTTCTTCTAATGACGAGATGTTCCACACTATGACGCAAGACATTCAAAATACACTTAACTCTACTATGAACGGTCTGAATGCTACTTTACAGGCTCTCATCTCCCGGATGGATTCACTAATTGCCTCCAATAATCAACCTTCAAGCTCCAGTGCAATTCCTTCTCAACCTTTACCCAACCCCAAAGGTGGCATCAACACCATTACTTTGAGGTCCGGAACCACACTGCAAGAGAGGAACCACGAGGAGCCAAGCTCAAAGGAGAACATTCAAGTTGAAGATGTTGTTGAGGTAGAAGATCCTGAAGAGGAGGAAGAAGTACAAGACATGGTTGAAGAAGAAGCAGCTTAACCAGAGAATAGCGCACCAATGGAAGCTGAAGCTACAAGTGACGCCATCCCTATCCCCTTTCCACACCTTGCTAGGAAGTCCAGAAAGCAGATTGAGCTCGACCCAAAGATGGTAGAAATCTTCAAAAAGGTTGAGGTAACCATTCCAGCTTTTGATGCCATTAGCCAGGTACCTATTTATGCGAAATTTTTAAAGGATTTATGCATGCATAAGGATAGAATACAGGATTTAGAAACCATCCCCTTAGGTAGCTCTATATCTGCTTTAATGGGTGCCATACCAGAAAAATGTGGGGATCCAGGGCCATGTATGGTTACCTGTACCATTGGGGGTGTAACATTTTCTGATTGCATGTGTGACCTAGGTGCATGTGTTAGCATTATGCCATTGTCTGTATATGATGCTTTGAGGCTTCCTCCCTTAAAAAGCTCGGCAGCTCGTTTTATTTTGGCAGATAAAAGCATAATCACAGTGGTTGGAATTGCTGAGGACGTGCTGGTGAGTATTAAGGGGCTCACATTTTCTATTGACTTCTATATTTTGGAGATGCTCCCTAATGACTCAGGAAGACCATCATCCATCCTGCTTGGAAGGCCATTTTTGAAGACTTCAAAGTTCAAGTTGGATGCATTCTCAGGAACTTACTCCTTTGAGATAGATGGCAGAGCAGTGAGCTTCAACTTGGATGAAGCTCTGAAGCACCCTCCGGAAGATCACTCCATCTTCCAGTGCGACATCATTGATGAGACTGTAGCTGCAGTTCACCAAGAAGAAGTAGAAGAGATGCACATGGAGCAAGATACAAGTGTGGGGAAATCCTCTGAACACAATGAGGACACTTTGCCATTATCACTAGCTCCAGATGATCAAGTGCCTAGCCATGAGCAGAAAATGGAATTAAAGCCCCCGCCACCCCACCTCAAGTATGCTTACCTTGAGGATAATCAGAAGCTCCCAGTTATCATTGCAAGGGAACTCACATCCCAACAGGAGGAGCAGTTGCTTAGTGTGCTGAAAAGACACAATAAAGCAATTGGGTGGAGCTTGACGGATATAGTAGGCATCAGCCCTCAAGTTTGTGAGCATAGGATATTTTTGGAAGAAGGAGCAAGGCATGTCCGTCAACCTCAAACAAGACTGAACCCCACCATCTTGGAGGTTGTCAAGAAGGAAGTGACCAGATTGCTTGCAGTTGATATCATCTACCCCATCTAAGATAGTGAATGGGTTATCCCACTACAAGTGGTTCCCAAGAAGTATGGAGTCACAACAGTGAAGAATGAGCATGGAGAGCTCATGGCAACTAGAGTGCAGAATTCATGGAGAGTTTGCATTGATTACAGGCGCCTCAACCAAGCTACTTGCAAGGATCATTACCCCTTGCCATTTATTGATCAGATGCTTGATCGCCTATCAGGTAAATCACATTACTACTTTTTAGATGGTTATACAGGCTATTTTCAAATTCATATAGCTCCTGAAGATCAGGAGAAGACTACTTTTACACCCTTTGGAACGTATGCATACAAGAGGATGCCTTTTGGCTTATGTAATGCACCGGCTACTTTCCAAAGGTGCATGATGAGTCTTTTCTCAGATCTTATTGAGAGCTGTATAGAAGTTTTCATGGATGATTTTAGCGTATATGGTGATTCATTTAACCTTTGCTTGGATATTTTAGCTGGAGTATTAGACAGGTGTGTTAGTTCAAACCTTGTATTGAATTTTGAAAAATGTCATTTTATGGTAAAACAGGGTATTGTTCTAGGACATGTTGTTTCTAATACTGGTATTTCTGTAGATCCAGCAAAGGTAGATGTGATTTCTAGTTTACCTTACCCCTCCTCCGTGAGGGAAGTTTGTTCGTTCCTTGGTCATGCAGGTTTCTACCAGAGATTTATCAAGGACTTCAGTATGGTAGCATTGCCTTTATCCAGACTGCTGTAGAAGGATGTTGAGTTCAAGCTGAGTGAGGACTGCATGGAAGCGTTTGATAACCTGAAGATCGCCTTAACTCAAGCTCCGATTGTGCGAAGACCAGACTGAAGCCAGCGTTTTGAGATTATCTGTGACGCCTCCAACCATGCAGTAGGAGCGGTGCTGGCTCAGCGTGAAGGTAAGGACCCTCTCGTAGTTGCTTATGCTTCTAAGACTTTAGACGCTGCTCAGTCTAATTATACTATCACTGAAAAAGAGCTTCTGGCTATCATTTTTGCTCTGGATAAATTTCGAGCCTATTTACTTGGTACTAAGGTGGTAGTGTACTCAGACCATGCAGCTCTAAAATATTTATTAGCTAAAAAAGAGTCCAAACCAAGGTTGATACGTTGGATACTGCTGCTGTAAGAATTTGATTTAGAAATTAAGGATAGGAGTGGTTCCCAGAATTTAGTGGCAGACCACTTGAGTCACCTTGAGCACATCAAGGATGACTCTACTCCTATTAATGATGCTTTTCCATTTGACAACTTGCACGCAATATCTGAAGTAGTCCCTTGGTATGCTCCTATAGCTAATTATCTAGTTAGTCACACTTTCCCTCCTAATTTTACTAAGCATTAAAGAGACAAGCTGAAAAGCGAGTCCAAATATTATATATGGGATGACCCATATTTATGGAGGTATGGTGCTGACCAGATAATTAGAAGGTGTGTGCCTCAATTAGAATTTCAGTCCATTTTAGAGGCCTACCCCTCTTCTGAGAGTGGAGGACATTTTGGCCCTCAAAGAACAGCTAGAAAAATCTTAGACTGTGGATTCTGGTGGCCTACTCTTTTTAAGGATGCTACTGCCTTCTGTAAATCTTATTCCCCATGCCAAAGGTTTGGAAATATATCCAAGAGGGATAAGATTCCCCAACAACTTATGCTATTTTGCAAAATTTTTGATGTCTGGGGCATTAACTTCATGGGTCCATTCCCAAACTCTAGTGGTTTCTTATATATATATATTGTTAGCTGTAGATTATGTTTCTAAATGGGTGGAAGCAATTCCCACCCGTACTGATGATGCTAACACTGTTGTCTCTTTTGTTAGAAACCATATTATTTGTCGCTTTGGGTCACCACGAGCAATCGTGAGTGATCAAGGCACTCACTTTTGTAACAGGAGATTAGCAGGTCTACTGAAGAAGCATGGGATTGTTCACAAAGTAGCAACAGCCTACCATCCCTAGACCAATGGGCAAGCCGAGGTGTCTAACAGAGAGATAAAGTGCATACTGAAGAAGATAGTCAAGCCTCATAGGAAGGACTGGAGCACCAGACTTGTAGATGCACTTTGGGCTTATCGGATAGTATACAAGACACCCATAGGAATGAGCCCCTTCCGCTTAGTGTACGGAAAGGCTTGCCACCTCCCAGTGGAGGTGGAACACAAGACTTTCTGTACTGTAAGGGAATGCAACATGGGATTTGAGAAAGCTGGTGCTGAAAGGAAGCTGCAACTGGCAGAGCTGGAGAACATTCGACTCGAAGCATATGACAACTCCAGACTATACAAAGAGAAGGTGAAGGTTGTGCATGACAAGCATATTAAGAGAAGACATTTCAGACCTGGGGAGCTAGTCCTCCTCTACAACTTAAGGCTAAGGCTCATGCCAGGAAAGCTGAGATCCAGATGGGAAGGCCCCTACAGAGTAGAGAAGGCAGAGCCATACGGAGTCTTTCATCTGAGTCATCCTTCAAGTTCTAAATTCATCAAGGTCAATGGACATCGCTTAAAGCTATATCATGGTGAGAAGATGAAGGACAATAAAGAGCTAGAGGTCTTCCTCTTGGAGGATCCACCAACAGAGGCAGATTGAGCTTGTGGACTGTCCAAGTTGAGGACGTAAAAGCAAAGTGCTAGGTGGGAGACAACCCACCATGGTATGATCGTTTCTTCTCATTCTAAGTCTATTTTATTTTAATTTTCACAGTAGTAATTCATAACTTCTACGTATTCATCTGCATGCTGCATTTTGCATTCTGCATAAAAAAAAGAGAGCACACGACGTGCAAGCGTCGCTGACACGTACGTGTCATATGTGTGTGCGTGAAAAATAATAATTGAACAGAGAGTTGGGCAGGAGTAGTGCTGGTGGCGTGCGTTGCGCACAAGCAAGTCCACGCGTACGCATCGCTCGCGTTTTCGCCAGTCCACACGTACGCGTCCCTCACGTGTATGCGTGACCCTGTAAATCGGCGTAAATAGGTGTATGGCCAGAGAGTTATGATGGTGTGGGGCTGGAACTGTGCTGGGAGCACAACCTCTATCACGCGTACGCATCCCTGATGCATACGCGCCGTTTTCCCATCCAGGCCATCCACGCATGCGCGTTCCTGACATGCACGCGTCGTATACAATTTTGGGACATGTGCATATTAGACAGAGAGTTGTGCATGCGTGAGGCTGCCTTCGTGCCATTCGCACACCACTATCACGCGTACGCGTCCTAGACGCGTACGCGTCGCCTGGAAATAGCGCGATCCACGCGTACGCGTGATGCACGCATACGCGTCGCATGCGATGCACAATTTATCCACTTCAGTGCCTGATTTCGAATCTCCTCTCCCCCAATCCTAATTCTTTTCAATCTTAATTTTTTCTTCCTTCTTTCTTTCTTCTTCCTGATTCTTTCTTATTTTCTACTACTTTCTTCTTTCTTTCTTCACCTTCTTCATTAAGGTTCTTTTCTTCCTCCCATCTACTCTTTCATTATTACATTTATTTATGTTTCTTTCTTCTCTATCTTTCTTTTAGCTTACTTATTTATGGTTTCTTTTTCTTTTCTTTATCTTCCATTCTTATGTTGGTATTGGAGTTTTATTTGGGTATTACCTTATTATCCTGAAGCTTGTGGTTTATTATATGGAGTGATTTGATAATTGATACTTTAATTTGGCTCTCATATACATTTGGATTATATTATTTTCATTCCTATTCTATCTTGCTCACTAAGTGTTTGTGAAAAAGCCCTTATGGCATCTTGAACTCTATTTTGTTTTACTCTTTTACTTGAATGCCTCTTTTTCACAACCCTTGCACTCCACATGTATTTGGGATTATCATTCACAATTGTCATCATACAAATACTCTCTATATTGGCACATTTACTTTTTGATGCTTGAGTTATGCTTCTCATGCCTAGTCCTTGCATACTTTCACCTCTTGCATCTATTTATTTATGAATTGCCTTATTGCTCTTAATTGATGTCTTACCTACATGTTGTAGCTACCATGTATTTGAGCTAACATCTTTCCTTTGGCATTCATTATCACTTGGAATTCTCTTCCTTCCGGTTTTAGTTATCTATATTTCACACTCTTCCTTTTTCTTCTTCCTTGGGCATGGGTACCAAGAAAGGAAAAGAGAAGGCCATTGACAAGACACCGGCTAGGAGAGAAACCAAGAGAACACTGGCAAAGGCACTTCCATCTACTAGTGTCAAGCCGCCAACAAAGCGGGTGAAGAGGATCATTAAAGTTGATAAATCAGAGAAAGTCTTTCCCGCCCGAGACTCCACACGGTTTGCTAACCGTTATTGCAAACAGATGTTCCCCATCCTAGCTGAGAGGAACTACAACAATGAGCATCTACTCATTGTCCCAACACACTTTGTTGATTTTGTGGAGCCCCGAATATAGAGGAGACAGTGGGGATTTTTGAGGAGGCAGCCGCGATAGGCCAACTTATCATGGGTAGTTAAATTCTACTTAAACTTCTATGCGCCTACTCTGTAGACTGTCTTCATCCGTCAGCAGCAGGTCCCTGTCTCCGAGAGTGCCATACAGAGAGCACTGGACCTTCCACCTAGTCCAGAAGGATGTGATGCATATCAAGAAGCATCTCGTAAGCGCCAGATGTATCAGTTCGACTGGGATAGCATCCTTGGCGTTATAGCCAACCTGACAGCAAGTGGATCTAGGGGCAGCATCGTTCAAAATCCAAGAGCATCTCAGCCCATTCACTCACCCTGGAGGCTCGCGTGTGGGCACAAATTATGTCCTACTATGTCTTTCCGAGCACTCACGAGTCGACCTTCACAGCAGACATGGCTGTTCTCATCTGGTGCATCCTGACAGAGTAACCCCTCAACCTGCCACGACACATCCGGCAAGCCATGGGACACGTACAGATTGCGGGTAACCTGCCCTTCCCCACCTTGGTTTCAGATTTAGTCTCTGCAGCAGGTGTGTCCTATCGGGCAGGAGACACGAAGGTCATCATCCCTCGGGCCAACCAGTATGTCCCGAATGGGAAGTACATTATGCCACCAGTTCCCTCTGCAAGCCGGCCTGCAGGTCCATCCTTGGATACCTCTCCTACTTCCACTCCACCATCATCCACACCACAAGCACCATCCATCCATCAGATGTTCCTACAGATCCTTGAGAGGTTTGACCGGCAAGACCGGCAAATGGAGCAAATGGAGCGCCGTAACAAGTGCAGATACAACTATCTGAAGGAACTCATAGCTTGTACTCACCCACCTCCAGAATCGAAGGACAGCCCAGACTCCCCTTCATCCAGTAGTACAGAGAGCCATGGCGAACCAGACAGCGGAGGGGATGCTTCCTGCCCTACATTGCTCCTTACTGACGGCACGGAAGACCGTGCCAAGCCTTAAGTGTAGGGAGGTCAGTCCTTGACTTTCGGAGGTAAATTTTCTCTCTTAACACCAACATTTGACTTTTTCTTTTATTAGATAGGATAGACTGCATGATAATAATTTTTTGCATGTATGTTTTGTTTGGTTAAAGTAATGAGTTTCTTTTCAAGACCCTTTTTATAGCAATTCACTAATTTAAATTGAAAAATTTGTGTTAAACTTGTTTGAAGACCGTAAATTGGAACATGAATTATAGCTAAGAACACACAACCTATCAGATTTGAGCTTAATTACATGGTTACATTATTTAACCATAATATTTTATTCTTGTGTGTTTCCTTCTCTGTGATTGTAATCTATATTTTGTTCCATTCTATATGTCCATTATTTAGTATATTTACATGCTTGCATATGATTGAGACCATCATTTGATTTTAGCTCAGTTATCCTAAATAGTCTACCCTTTCAATTACCTTTGGTTGCCACTTTGAGCCTTTTAATCCCATTTTGTTCTATATTTTACCACATCACTAGCCTTAAACGAAAAAATAATTAATTATCCCAAGTGAATCTTTGGTTAGCTTAAGTTAGAGACTGTGTCAATTAAGTGTGGAGAACTGTGGGAACCTGGGTTGATGAAAGTGTACAGTGTTCTATTAACAAAATATTGGAAATTTGGGTACCTACTCATGTGAGACCAGAAAAATTAAAAATCCATGTGCATTGATATGCTATGTTTACTTTTATATTTTTAATAAAAAAACAAAAATATTCAAATAAATAAGTAATTAAATAAGGGGACAAAATTACCCCAATGTTAAGTTTAATAAAAGATCAATGCATATGTGATAAAATTAAGAAAAATTTGGTACATGAGTATGTGATGCAAAAGTGGGAATTATGGGTAGCTAGGCATGATTTTAGAATTACATAGAGTGTGTGTGTGTGTTAGGTGAAAGCTTAGGTTAGTCAAAGATTCGTATTTCAGCTCACTTGGCCATACATATATCCTCACCCTTACCATAGCCCCATTACAACCCTGAAAAAACCTCATGATGTTTGCATTGATATACTAAATTTTTGCTGATTGGTTAGATGAAGAACAAAGTCTAGAGAGCATAACTAGAGAAGAGTAGAGTGATTAACCCTAGACACTTGAGAGGTTAGAGTGCATATACACTACCAGTGAGGGTTCAATGCTTGATTTTATGTTCCTTGCTTTTATGAGCTATCATCTTACAAGTTTACTTGTCTTTTATCGTATGATTTGAATTAGTGGAATCTGATTTATGTTTGTCTGAAGGAACTTATTTACTTTTAACCAAGTAGACAGAATCATCTTAGCATATAGTTGCATTCATAGGTTGCATCTCATGAGTCTTACTTTCCCCCATTGATGACAAGTCATCTTATGCTAGTTTTACAAGTAATTTTCACTTGTTTCATTAGGTTTTATGCACTTTCTTGCACAATAAGTAAGTGATTGGAGTGGAATTTCATGATCATTTTGAATCAACCAAACATCATTTATTTTACACAAAATCATAAGGTTTATGCTAGAATTAATTGATTTTATGAATGATGCAAAGACCTTATAATTTTGGAGACACTTTGATTGCTTGTTTGGTTGCTTGTAGGTGAAGAAATGAAGAGAAAGGGGAAGCAATCAGGGAAGCGTTGCGTTAAGAAGAAGAATGCCACGCTCACTAGCAAACATGGCTAGCGTTCACTTCTAAAGTGAGCGTGGCGCTCACTTTGTCACCATTTTTGTGATTGATGCGCATGGAAACTTGTCTCTCAACAATTTTCCTTCGGCAAGTGTACCGAATTTGTCGTCAAGTAAAAACTCACAATAGAGTGAGGTCGAATCCCACAGAGATTGATTGATCAAGCAACTTTAATTAGAAGAATTTTCTAGTTAAGCGAACCAGAATTTGATTTGAGATTTGCAGAAAATTAAATGGCGGGAAAGTAAATAGCAGAAACAGTAAATGCTAGAAATAAAGAGCTGAATGTAAATGGCGGAAAGTAAATTGCAGAATCTTAAACGGAAATGGGGTAATTTCTCATAAAAGTAAATGGCAGAAATTAAAGAGAATGGGTAAGATCAGAAATGGGAGTTCATTGGGCTCAGGAGATGTTGCATTCTCCGGATCAAGTTCATTTTCATCTCTTCCTCAATCAATGCATTCATTGATCTCCTTGGCAATCTTAAGTGATCGAATTCCAATTTCTTGGTAATTCAATCTCTCAAATCTTGATCAATAGCCAATTCCTTGGTCAATTGCTCATGAGAAGAGATGAAGTATGGTCACTGATTATACCACATGCATTTCCCAAATCAGGTGTTGGTGGGATTATAGTCACATATCCATCCAAACCCAATTTGGTCCAGCATGAAAAAGCATTTCTAGCATGATCTCTTCATTCCTCTTTCAAGGTTCAGAAGAGATCTAAGTATGAATAGCTTATTTTCCAAGATAACTACCCAATTGGATGAAGATCGAAAGCTTTCAAGTAAAATCAAGAGAAAAGATAGAAGAAGGAGATTGAAAACTAATATTGATCCATCAAATTACAACAAAGCTCCCTAACCCAATGAAACGGGTTTAGTTGTTCATAGCTCTGGAAGATGAAAACAAAGATGGAGAATACATGATGAAATTAAAACTAGAAGTGCAGAAAAAGTAAAATACAGAGAGTAGTTCTATGCCAAAGGCTCCCTAAAGTTTCCAACTCCCCAAACTAATTCAAAGCTACTCCTATATATACTACTCTTCCGATCTTCTAGTTGGCTCTTCAAGTCTTGGGTATGGGCCTCTAAATCTTGAGTTTGAAGCAGTTATCCTTTTCATTGGGCTTAGCTTTGCTTGCAGAGAGAAAAGGTGAAGTAGGCAGGGACTTTGACTCAGGACGTTAGTGGTGTCAACGTTAAGTGAAAGTGTGGGTTCGAGAACGTTAGTGACAATCACCTTTTTCACTAACATTCCTAACCCAACTATGATCACGTTGACTTCAACGTTAGTGGCACTAACGTGACCACTAACTTTGCCTCTTGGTCCTTCGCACACGTTATTGGGACTTACCTTTCCCAATAACGTGGAGAGTCCTCCCTTGTCCCTACGTTAGCGTCCACGTTAACTAGGTTAACGTGGCTTCTAACGTAGTAATGCCAATCCTTCGAGAACATTAGTGACACTTACCTTTGTCACTAACGTTCCAATGTGCCCCTATTTCCCACGTTAGAGTCCACGTTAACTAAGTTAACGTGGCTTCTAACATAGTCATGCTAGCCATCTCCAACGTTAGTGACAAAGGTGAGTGTCACTAACGTTGGCTCATCATCTCTTTATCCACGTTAGCTTCCACGTTAACTAAGTTAACGTGGGAGTTAACGTTGCTCATGGTGGCTCTTGGTTGTTCACCCCAACGTTAGTGACAAAGGTAAGTGTCACTAATGTTGGCTATCAATTGCTCTCTCCACGTTAGCTTCCACGTTAACTAAGTTAACGTGGGAGTTAACGTGGCTTATGGAGGCTTGGCCAACGTTAGTGACAAAGGTGAATGTCACTAACGTTGGCTTCTCTTTTGCTTCTTAACGTTAGAGTCCACGTTAACTAAGTTAACGTGGCTCTTAACGTGGCCACTTATGAGCTTGGTCCAACGTTAGTGACAAAGGTAAGTGTCACTAACGTTGGCTCCATTTTCTTTCTTCCACGTTAGAGTTCACGTTAACTTAGTTAACGTGACTCTTAACGTGGGTTATGATGGCTTCGAGGGCGTTATTGGCGATTACTTTTCTCATTAACGTTGCGAGATAGCTCCCATTCCACGTTAGTGGTCACGTTAGTTAGACTAACGTGGCTGCTAACGTGGTTCTTCCTTGCTTCCTTTGTCTTGAAATCAAGCAATAAAGTGCATCAAAGTTCTAATCCAAATCATGAGACATGCATCCTCTAATTTGTCATATAATTCATGCAAAATTCTCATGAAATCATGTAAAGTGCACAATGTATGCTTGAATCAAGATGTAAGTGAATATCTACCCAAAACTAGCTTATTTTCTAAGAAAATGCATGAAACTACCTTAAAAACAGTAAAGAAAAGGTAAGTGAAACTGGCCAAAATGCCCTGGCATCACAACACCAAACTTAAAGCTTGCTTGTCCCTAAGCAAGTACTGGAACAAGAGAATGATGAATGGAATTCCAAGAGAAAATAAGTCATTCTTGTGGAAGTCATGTCCCTGGTTTTATGGTGGTTTAATGCATAGCAACTTAGGTTCATTCCTTCACTGGCTTTCAGACCTTTATCATGTCCTAGAATACTCACTTTGCTTGCATCCCAAGAGACTTTTATTCATTGATCCCTTTTGTTTCTTGTCAATTCAGGGCTTATTTGTGTTCTTAGGCTAAGTGCTCTGTAAGGGGGCGACTCTTTAAAATAAGCTTTCAGCTAGCACTCCCGACCCAGTTGGTTCAAGGTGCTAGGTGTTGAGACACCCCTAAGGACTTACTTCCTCAAGTCTCTCCCCCATACATACACACCACAGGTACATGGTTTGTTTATTTTCTTTCCTTGAGGTCTTGGTGTCCAGCACCTCTTTGGGCTACTAAATGTTCTGTAGCAAAGATTGCTCTTGATAGTGGACTTTCAGCTGATAATCCCGGGTTAGTTAACCCAAGTTACCAGGTGATAAAGCACCCCTGAGAGCTTAGTAATCCAAGCAGATCCTTGGTACAAGAACACCACAGACACATCCCTCAAAACTCAAACCCTTGGTGCCCAGCCTCTTTTCTTGCTATTTTTCTTTTATTCTTCACTTTAATTGTTTCTTTCCCTTTTTCTTATTAGGATCTTGTTATTTAGCTAGTCTCATGGGGTGTGTTCAAAGCATATGATTTAGGACAGATAGTTGTCTTCCCACCTTGTTGGTGAACCAACTTAGCTAACTTATGACTACACCACAAACTTAGGAACTTACTCCATAGTATGAACTCCACTCTGGTCTTTTATAAAACACTCATTCTCTTTTCATTTGATTCACAAGGACAAGCATACAAGTAAGTAAGGAAATGATGCAGTAATGACCTTCAGACTAGCAAACACAGCCCTAATTAACAAAAAGTTTAAAAGACAGAATTGAAAAAGGTTCAAACTAACATGGAAGCATGTTCTATTTCATACAAGATCTTCCTTATTTAAAGCATACAAAAAAAATGGAACAAAGAGGGAACACCACCACCTTTTACTCATGGGGTTGCCCATGCTCTCCCTCTTGCTCGTCCTCTTTGTGTTTACTTGTTGCGCTTGAGCTCCCACCTCCTTTGCCTTTTCCAATCAACTTCTTCCAGAAGCCAGCATCTTCCATCTTCTTCTTTAATGTTTCCTTCTGCTATTTCACCTTCCTTTCTTCTTGTTCTACAAAATCTTTTTGGACCTCATCATATGTAGGGATGGCATAGTGTAGATGATGCATATGACTAGACATGTAGTTCAACTTGGCTTGAGTGTTTACGTTGAACTCCTCCCTATGTAGTTGTCGTCCTTCATTAAGTACACTGAACTCGTTGAATGCTTTCATCTGAGCTAGCTGCCGCTGGTTGAGTTCTTGCAAGCTCTTATCTTGACGCTCTTGCCTTTCAGTCACTTGGTTGATGGCTTGAGTGAGCTGGGAGTAGTGTTCCTGTTGCTGCTCCATTTGTTGTTTCTGCCACTCTTCTTGTTGGCTCATCCAGTTAGACTGAAGGTTTAGTATTTGCTCTTGTCCTTCCATATGTCTCATCCCCAAGTCTTCAATGGCTCTTAGAAGATGATTCAGATTCATGTTGGTTGGGTCATGCTGTTCTTCTTGTTGATATTCTTCCTGATGAGATTCTCCTTGATGGGCTCCTTCTTTTGGTTTTCGCTTTCCTATTTGAGGTCTTCTTTGTTGTTGGGCGGGCGTAGTATAGATCAGACGCTGGAGTGTAACTAGCCTCCTAGGGTTCACCCAGTCTGGATTGCTATCCTCGAAGACTACCTTGGCTTTTGTGCACAATTTGAGAATGGTGCTGGGGTACCAAAGCCTGGCACCCGAATCAACCTTCTCAGCTGACTCTTGAATGCCCTCAGCTATAAGTTCAAGCACATTGATTTCTCCACCCTGTACTAGGCAATGTACCATAGTCGCTCGATTAATATTGACCTCTGAATTATTTGCAGCTGGGAGGATAGACCTCCTCCCCAGTTCAAACCATCCCTTAGCTTTTGGGCTAAGGTATCCCGATGAACCGGGGTCTCTTATCTGCATACCTTTCCCAGTCAGCTCCTATGACACATATGTCAGTCACTATTTCTTCGAGTTCATCATTGTCAGGGCTCTTACTTATCCTTGCATGATAACTAAGCTCATCAAAATGTGGTGATTTCTGCTGAAGGGCTCTTATTATAGCATTTGGACTGAAGTCCACCTCTTTTCCTCTTACATAGCTTTTGAAGGTTGGGGCTTTGGTTTTATCTTCTCTAACCACATTTGCATAGAACTCTTTGATGAGGTTTGCATTGATCTTCCCTTCTGGGTTCGTGAGCCTTTGCCACCTTCTTTGTTCAATTTTCTCTCGAATCTGTGGGCACTCATCCTCGTCAATTTGGAATGTTAACTCAGACAGTATCTTCTTGAGCTTTATCCGTTCAAATTTGAGCTCATGGAACGCAGTTTTGAATCTCTTCTCATCAAAAGGGATGCTCTCCATTGGTTCCTTCCTCTTTTTCCTCTTGGAGCTTGATGCTGCCATGAATTTGAGTTGCTGTGTGAAGAGAGTGGAAGGTACAGATAGATGAGGAATTTGGTTGGTTAGAACAAGGTGTGATGAAGGAATTTGGATGCCAAAGGTGTGAAGTTTGAGAAATAGCACTTTGGGTGTGAAGGGGAAGTACGGACTAGGATTCACTTATATAGGGAAGTGAGGAGGAGATGAAAGGTGTGGATTGATGGGGTTGGTGTATGATGAACGGATGGGGTTTTGTATGGAACAAGCACAAGGATTACCAACTTTATGATGGGGTTGGTTCAGTTTCCAAGTTTGTTCTTCTTCCAATGTTGCATGGCAACCATTCCCAATGCATTCCCCCTTGAGACACGTGTGTAATATTCTCCTTTTGTGTTATCCGAACCTTCCTCATTTAATTGTCCAATCAATCCCCTTCAATGCTCCTTTCCCTTTTCCTATAAAAATAAAATAAGAAAAATTAATATCATTGAGAAATTAAACTTTATGGCTAGAATAATAAAGAAAAAGAACTAGATTGTTTATTCATGAACACCAACTAACTAACTAACTGTGTATCCTTATATGCACATTGGTGGTGATGACAAGTCATCTTAGCCTAGTTTCACTAGCCTTTTTCTTTTGTTTTCGATTGATTTATGCACTTTCTTGAGCCATAAGCAAGCCAATTGGGTAGATTTCCATGTTTCCTTTGATTCAATCAACCATGTATGAATTAATGCAATTTCATGAGATTTTATGCTATAATTGTCATATATTATGAAAGAATAACAAACTCATGATTTTAAGCAAAGCTTTGATGTGTTTGATTGATTGATGATAGGTGAAAAGAGTTTTGAAGAAGGTTGAAGAAAGAAGGAATGGCTAGGAGCAAGAGAGAACAAAAAGCTTGAGCAAAAGTTTGCCTCAAACTTTGGCTCAAACTTTTAATTGAGTTGAAAACACTCCAGAGGAAAAAAGCTTGAGCCAACGTTTGCCTCAAACTTTTTGGCAAACGTTGGCATCACAAAATCAATACCCTGGAGGAAAAAGCTTGCGCCAACGTTTGAGGTCAAACTTTTGCTCAAACGTTGGCGCCACACTTGCACACCCTGGAGGAAAAAGCTAGCGCCAACGTTTGAGGTCAAACTTTTGCTCAAACGTTGGCGCCACTCTTGCACACCCTGGAGGAAAAAGCTTGCGCCAACGTTTGAGGTCAAACTTTTGCTCAAACGTTGGCGCCACACTTGCACACCCTGGAGGAAAAAGCTAGCGCCAACGTTTGAGGTCAAACTTTTGCTCAAACGTTGGCGCCACTCTTGCACACCCTGGAGGAAAAAGCTTGCGCCAACGTTTGAGGTCAAACTTTTGCTCAAACGTTGGCGCAATACACATTTACAAGGGGGCAAATATTTGAGCAAAAGTTTGACCTCAAACTTTGGCTCAAACATTGGTAGCAGCAAAGTGAAGTCATCTGGTGTAAAAAGTTTGAGTAAAAGTTTGCCTCAAACTTTTACTCAAACTTTTACTCAAACTTTTACTCAAGCTTTTATGTTTTTCAACCCGGTTCACAATGGATCTTTCTCCAACTCCAAGAGCAATCAACCAAGGCCTTTATCAACCCAATTCCATCAAGAACAAAGGCCCAATTCAAGGCTTGAAGACCATTTGAAGAAAGTGTATAAATAGCTTAGGATTTAAGTTTTCGGGGAGTTTTTCCTTTGGCGAATTATTAGAGACTTATAGTGGAGAACTCACCTTTAGATTTTTGAATTGTTGTTTTAGAATTCTAGAGAATTGGGAAGGAGAATTGATCTCTCTTCTTCCTTGTTCTTGCCTGAGCATTCTTTACTTTTCTTGCTTCGGATCTTAGGTGGAGAATTGAAGAACTTCTGTTTCAATCTCACCTTGAGATCTTGTTAAATTTTCTGCTTAATTGAATTTCCTTTTCTGTTAATTGCTTCTTCTTCTATTCTCTCTGCAATTTACACTTCTTTATTTCCTTTGCAATTGTTCTTACTGGATCTAGGAAGGCAGTGAGATCTAGACTCAGCTATCTAGTCTCTTGAGTCCTGAGATCTACAGTTTTAAATTTCAATTTCTTTATTTCATTGCTACACCAAGCTTTCTCTCATTTCCGTTTTAGATCCGGTTTGATTCAAGTCATCTTCTACTTTTCTGTTTATTGCATTTTACCTTTCCTTGTTAAATTTCTGCAAATCCAATTCCCAATTCCCTTTACAATTCAAGCCATTTACATTTCTTACACTTTAAGATTCTGCAATTTACATTTCTTGCAATCTAAGTTTCTGCAATTTATATTACTTGCACTTTAAGATTCAGCCTCTTTAATTTCTCTGCACTTTAATTTTATGCCATTTACCCATTCCCTTTACTTTTCATGCAATTTAAATTCTGTTAATCACAAATCACTCAACCAAATCTTGATTCACTTGACTAAATCAACCATTAAACTGAAATTGCTCAATCCTTCAATCCCTGTGGGATCGACCTCACTCACGTGAGTTATTATTACTTGATACGACCCGGTGCACTTGCCGGTGAGTTTTGTGTGTTTGGAATTCGTTTTCCGAAAATACACATCAAGTTTTTGGCGCTGTTGCCAGGGATTGAAATAGATTGACAATGATTACGTGAAGTGGAGATCTAGATCAAGCACTTTTTCTTTTCTGTTTCTTTAATTTTTGACTAACACGCTAACTATTTGAAATTTTGCTTAAACTAAACTTCATTCTAGCAATAGATTGAAGAGTTACTGGTGGTGTTTCTTTTGTTTTGTTTGTATGTCAGGTACAGGGAGATCCATTCCTGTTTTATCTGAAATTGACCAGAGAACTCTTAGAAGGTTAAGAAGAGCTGAAAGAGGGAAAAATATTGTTGGAGAGGAAGAATCTGAGGAAGAATATCATGAGATGGAAGGAGATCCATCCAATTCAGGTGGAGGGGTTGACAATAACCCACAGCAGAGGAGAGTATTGGCCTCCTATACCTTTGCAAATGCTAGACATTGTGGAAGCAGCATTCTCACCCCTAATGTCAATGCAAATAACTTTGAACTGAAGCCACAACTCATTACATTGGTCCAAAACAACTGCTCATTTGGGGGAGGACCATTGTAGGATCCGAATCAACATCTATCTACATTTTTAATGATTTGTGACACTGTCAAGTCCAATGGCGTGAATCCTGAAACTTACAAGCTTCTGCTGTTCCCGTTCTCATTAAGGGACAAGGCCGCACAATGGCTTGAAACTTTTCCCCAAGGAAGCATCACTAGTTGGGATGACTTGGTAACTAAATTTCTAGCCAAATTCTATCCACCTCAAAGAGTCATCAGGCTGAAGACTGAGGTGCAAACATTCACGCAATTGGATGCTGAAAATCTGTATGAAGCATGGGAGAGATACAAGGCTCTGCTGAGGAAATGTCCACCAGAAATGTTCACTGAGTGGGACAAGCTACAGAACTTCTATGAAGGACTCACTCTAAAGGCTCAAGAATCACTTGACCACTCAGCTGGAGGATCATTGCAATTGATGAAAACAGCAGAAGAAGCTCAAAATCTTATTGAAATGGTGGCCAACAATCAATATTTCTTCGCTCATTAAAGAAATCGCCAACCATCACAAAGGAGAGGAGTAATGGAGCTAGAAGGAGTGAACTCAATCTTGGCTCAAAACAAGATGATGCAGCAGCAAATTCAACAACAATTTGAGCAAATGGCCAAGAGGATTGATAGTCTCCAAGTTGCAGCAGTTAACACAAGCCAACCATCATCCACATGGGGGCAAAATAAAGAAACTCAAGAGGAGCAACAGCAAGAACAAGTCCAATACATGCACAACCAAAATTCTGGACAGAATGAAGTGTTTGGTGACACATACAATCCATCCTGGAAGAACCACCCAAACCTCAGATGGGGAGATAATCACAACCAGAAGCAACAACCATGGCAGAGGAACTCAAACCAAAACACTTCAAGAAATAACCAAAACCACAACCAGCAGCAAACTAACCAAAACCCCTACAGAAAGCCTCAAAACAACTACCCTAACCACAACCATTACCAATCTAATAACCAACCCACCAACCAAAATACCCACCATCCACCATCCACATCTCACAACCCACCACAAGCATCACCTGAATCTCAAAGACTCACCAACTTGGAAACCTTGATAGACAAAATGTGGAAACACCAAGAAATGACAACCAAGAACCATGAAGCCTCCATGAAGAGCCTAGAGAGGCAAATTGGGCAAATCTCCAAACAGATTTCGGTTGAGAGACCTTCAAGCTCACTGCCGAGTGACACAATCCCAAATCCTAAGGAAGAATGCAAGGCAATACAATTAAGGAGTGGAAGAACATTGATGAGCAACAATGACACTACAAAGAAGCAAGTAGAGAGCAGCAAAAGATCAATAGAAGATGAAAAGCAAACAAAGGCAGAGGAAGCCAAGGATCAAGCTGTGATGCCAAACAAGAGCACTGAGAAACTCAAAGAAAAGAACAACCAGCCACACAATTCAAAAGAAGTGATTCAGGGACAGCAGCAAGTAGGAAAAAGCATCACACCTCCGCTGCCATATCCCCAAAGATTCAGCAAAGAGACTAAGGACCAACACTTTCATAAGTTCCTTGAGACTTTCAAAAAGCTGGAAATCAATATTCCCTTGGCTGAAGCACTTGAGCAAATGCCTCTGTATGCCAAGTTTTTGAAGGAGCTTATCAACAAGAAAAGAAGTTGGCTTGAAAAGGAAACCGTGTTACTCACCGAAGAATGCAGTGCTGTGATTCAAAGGGGCATTCCATCAAAACTCAAGGATCCAGGAAGCTTTGTAGTCTCATACACCATCGGCAGAATAGCTCTCAACAAAGCTCTCTGTGACCTTGGTGCCAGTATCAACTTAATGCCTCTCTCAATGATGAGAAATCTTGCCATAGAAGAACTCAAACCCACCAGGATGTCGTTGGTCATGGCTGACAGATCAATCAAAACACCCAATGGAATTGTGGAGAATCTGTTGGTGAAGGTTGGGGAGTTTATTTTCCCAGCAGATTTTGTGATTTTGGATACTGAAGAGGAAGGAAACAATTCAATCATTTTGGGAAGGCCATTTCTAGCCACAGCAAGAGCCATCATTGATGTAGAAAAAGGAGAAATGATCTTCAGGGTCCACAATGAACAAATGGTCATAAATGTTTTCAAGTCAATGCAACACATTCCTGAGCAAGAGGATTACATGAGAGTGGATATGATAGAGAGTTTGGCGGAAGAAATGCTGGAAGAAAATCCTCAAGAGCAAGAAGGAAATCAAGGGACAACAGAGGAACAAGTAGCTGAGACTTCTATTGAGCAAGATGAAAAACAAGACAAGAAGGAAGAAGTACGAAAACAAGAACTGAAGCCATTACCCACCCATCTCAAATATGCATTCCTTGGCACATCGGAAAGCTTCCCAGTGATCATTAATTCATCCCTGACAAAAAAGGAAGAAGGAGAACTTCTTGATGTACTCAGAGCTCACAAAGATGCTTTGGGATGGACCATTGATGATCTAAAAGGCATCAGCCCTGCAGTGTGTATGCATAAGATCCTCTTGTAGGACAATTCCAAACCAGTGGTTCAACCTCAGAGAAGGCTAAATCCCACAATGAAGGAAGTTGTCCAGAAAGAAGTAATGAAGTTATGGAATGCAGGGATAATATTCCCAATATCTGACAGCTCATGAGTGAGCCCGGTTCAAGTTGTACCAAAGAAAGGAGGAATGACGGTCATCACTAATGAGAAGAATGAGTTGATCCCTACTAGAACAGTGACTGGGTGGAGAATATGCATAGACTATAGAAGATTGAATGATGTCACAAGGAAAGATCATTTCCCTCTCCCATTTATTGATCAGATGCTGGAAAGATTGGCTGGCCATATCTATTATTGCTTTTTGGACGGGTATTCTGGGTACAATCAAATCGTGGTAGATCCCAAGGACCAAGAGAAGACCGCCTTCACATGTCCATTCGGAGTTTTTGCATACAGGAGGATGCCATTTGGGTTGTGCAACGCCCCAGCCACATTTCAGAGGTGTATGCTTTCCATTTTCTCTGATATGGTTGAAAAATTTTTAGAGGTCTTCATGGACGACTTTTCTGTTTTTGGTGATAATTTCAACACTTGCTTGAACCATCTAACTCTTGTCTTGAAACGATGCCAAGAAACTAATTTGGTTTTGAACTGGGAGAAGTGCCATTTCATGGTACCCGAGGGAATTGTTCTTGGTCATAAGGTTTCAAGAAAAGGGATAGAGGTTGACAAGGCAAAGGTTGAGATCATAGAAAAACTCCCTCCACCAGCTAATGTGAAATCTGTTAGAAGTTTCTTGGGGCATGCAGGATTTTATAGAAGGTTTATCAAGGATTTTTCAAAAATAGCCAAGCCTTTGAGTAATCTATTAATGCTAGATAATCCTTTTGTGTTTGATGAAAATTGCCGGCATGCCTTTGAAACTTTAAAAAACAGACTCACAACAGCACCAATCATCACACCCCCAGATTGGGAACTGCCTTTTGAACTCATGTGTGATGCAAGTGACCTTGCAATTGGTGCTGTACTTGGACAAAAGAAGGGAAACCTGCATCATGTCATATATTATGCAAGTAAAGTTTTGAATGAGGCCCAAAAAAATTACACCACAACAGAAAAGGAATTGTTAGCTGTAGTCTATGCATTTGATAAGTTTAGATCATACTTGATAGGATCCAAAATTGTGGTTTATACTGACCATGCTGCCCTTAAGTATTTGATGTCAAAGCAGGATGTTAAACCAAGACTTATCAGGTGGATATTACTCCTACAAGAGTTTGATATTGAGGTAAGGGACAGGAAGGGCACTGAGAATAGGGTTGCTGATCATTTGTCAAGGCTACCACAAGAAACAATTCAAAAAGCCTCCCAGCCCGTGAATGAAAGCTTCCCAGATGAGCACCTTCTGCAGATCCTGCAAGCACCTTGGTTTGCTGACATAGCAAACTACAAAGTGGGAAGGAAGATACCTCAAGAGTTCTCTAAGCAACAAGTGAAGAAGTTAATTAATGAGGGAAGGAAATTTTTATGGGATGAACCCTTCCTGTTCAAGAGATGTTCTGATGGAGTAAATAGAAGGTGTGTTCCTGAGAGTGAAATGAGGGATATCTTGTGGCATTGCCATGGTTCAGCTTATGGTGGACACTTTGGCCCAGAAAGAACAGCTGCAAAGATACTGCAGAGTGGCTTCTATTGGCCAACTATCTTCAAGGATGCCAGAGAGTATGTTCACCAATGTAATGAATGCCAGAGAGTAGGAGGATTGACAAAAAGGAACGAGATGCCTCAAAACTTCATCTTGGAATTGGAATTATTTGATCTATGGGGAATTGATTTCATGGGACCCTTTCCCCCTTCCTATTCTTTCAGATATATCTTAGTAGCAGTGGAGTACGTCTCAAAGTGGGTGGAAGCCATAGCCACAACCACCTGTGATGCACAGATTGTCCTCCAATTCCTTAAAAAGCACATTTTCACAAGATATAGAGTGCCCAAGGGTCTTGTCAGTGATGGTGGTGGTCACTTTTGCAACAAACAGATGGAGAAACTCCTCCACAAATATGGAGTAATCCACAAAGTAGCCACACCTTACCACCCTCAGACTAATGGCCAGGCTGAACTAGCAAATAGGGAATTAAAGAAAATCCTAGAGAAAACAGTGGGAAGCACAAGAAAAGATTGGGCTAGGAAGCTAGAAGATGCATTATGGGCATATAGGACAGCTTTCAAAACTCCTATTGGCAAGTCACCCTTTCAGCTATTATATGGCAAATCCTGCCACCTCCCTGTAGAGCTTGAACACAGAGCCTTTTGGGCCACTAAACTCCTCAACCTTGGTTCCCAAGCTACAGGAGAGAAAAGGTTGTTACAACTAAATGAGTTAGATGAATTCAGACTAGAAGCCTATGAGAGTGCTAAGATATACAAGGAAAGAGCTAAGAGGTAGCATGATAAGAAGATCACAAAGAAGGAGTTCAAGCCAGGACAGCAAGTGCTCCTGTATAACTGAAGGCTTAAGATCTTTCCGGGCAAACTTAAGTCTAAGTGCACTGGCCCATACTTGGTGACAAAGGTTCTTCCTTATGGGAGTATTGAATTGCTAGATGAAGCAACAAAGAGTCAATTCACAGTAAATGGTCACAGAGCAAAGCTGTACTTGGGAGGACAATGGGATAAGGAAAAAGAGGTTCAGAGCCTACAACCTTCTTGAAAAGAATTGAAGGATGCCAAGCTAGTGACAATAAAAGAGCGCTCCATGGGAGGCAACCCATGATTTAAGATTTATGTTATTTTAAATTCAATAAGCTATGATCACCTGAGCATGAATTTTTTTCTTTTCATGGACGTACTTAATGAATGCATGCAATTTTTTTAAACATATGCTAAGACTTCTAAAGTTTGGTGTACCTTCAAGCACACCAAACCAGTGTTACAAACAGTTTCATACTATATGCCTAGCATATGACCAAACACTAAGTTTGGTGTTTTTCTTCTCATGAAAATTAAAAATCATGCATCAATGGTCATACATTGTCTCTTTCTGAGACTTTTCAATTAAAAAGAAATCATATTCTGTGATGAAGGCATCAATTGTGATTAACTACTAGCATCTCACATTTACCCCTTAAGCAAGAGACAAGTTTGGTGTTCATCAAACCTTGATGCACTGATTAAGGGACACAATTGATCCTTCATGAAAAAAAAAAAGAGAAAAAGGAAAATTATGATGAAAACATTTCTTATAAACATTTAACCAAGAGTGACATTGGGATTTCAAGAACACTAGTTGGAGGAAGAAACATTTTTAAACTATATGACGAAACATTAAGTTTGGTGTCCTCCAAGAAAAGTCACGGTCACAATGGATATAAGGAATGAGAGTTCATATAGTTGTGAATAAAGGAAGCATTCTTGCCACGATTTGATAATGTTGATCCTTGATGTCTTGTTGTGATGACTAGGTGGTCAAAGAACACTCAATGAAAGAGACAAGACAAAGGGAGAGCATAGCATGAGGACAAAATCCCATCACATGTCTCAAAAAGTGAATCTGCCACTCCTTGGAATGATCACGGTATAGACCATTGAAGAAGCAAGTTTTGTCTTCATTCACCCTCACATGCACACCTTTGATTCACATAGTGTCTAATTGCATCCCAGCCTTCCATTATTCATTTAAGTAACACACCACCTTCAAGCCATGCACATAACCGAATAGTTGCATATCTCTGCACTCCAACCATTCAAACTCCATTCCCATCATCATTCTTCATCATATAAGCTCAGCCTCAATCACTTTTCTTGTCAAAATCTCCAACTTTCTTCACACTCCCTTTAACCCCAAAGAGATCAAACAACCAAGTGATCATGGCCTCTTCCTCAAGAACCAAACGAAGAAAAGGGAAAGATCCCATGATGGAGGAGAGTACACATGAATATGACCGATGGAGATTTAGATCTTGGTTCCATCAATTACAACTTCAATGGATGAATGAGAAGAAGATATATCCAGAGGTTCCTTTCATGCTACCAGATGAAGGGTGCCAAGAAATGAAGGACAAGATTAGAAAGAGGAAATGGGAAGAACTCGTCTCACCTATCACTCGAGTCAACGCAAATATCATAAGAGAGTTCTATGCCAATATCCCAAGACTTGACATGGGTGAAGCCCCAACGTACAAGAGTTATGTACGGGGGATGGAAGTAGACTTTAGTTCAGACTCCATCAAGAAAGTCTTGGGACTAAAATCAGTCCGCTTTAGTGAACCTGGATACCACCAAAGGGTAAATGGAGATCCGGATTATGATAGAATTTCTAGAGATATTTGTATGGAGAACTCAAAGTGGGAAGGAGATGCCAAGAACAAATACAAGTATCTGAGGAGAGGAAACCTTACCCCGGAAGCAAAGGGATGGTATGAGCTATTGAAAAGATCAATTCTGGGCACAGTAAATACCTCAGAAGTCAACAGGAAGAGAGCTGTTATGTTGCATTGCATTATTGTGGGAGGAGAGGTGAAGGTTCATGAAATCCTTGCAAAAGACATTCAAAAACTTGCAGAGAAGAATTCGGTCGGGTCTTGGTTGTACTACCCAAGCACCATTATGAGGTTGTGCACAAAAGCTAAAGTACCAATGGAGGACGAGAATCCAACATGGTTGAACCCGGGTATGCCTATAACCATTGAAAGAATGATGATGGCTACTGAAGCGCATCAGGGCCGAAGACCACATGGAAGAAGGAAAAGAGAAGAACCAATGGAGGAAGAAGATTCACAAGAGGAAGAGGAACAGCAACACAGTCCATCACACAACACTCTGGACATGACTCAGATGCAGGAAGCAATTGGAAGATTATCACAATAGTACATGAGAATTCAAGAAAGGCAAGAGGAATACCATTCACTATACATGAAAAACCAACAAGAGCAAGAAGAACGGGAGCTAAGAATGATGAACAAACAAAGTGAGTTTGAGTCAAAATTCTTCGCGATGCAAGAGGAGCATGCCTTTCAATCTCACGAATCGTTTGAAAAGTTGGTACAAATGCAAGCTGAAAATCTGAGGGCTCTCAAAGAGTTCACAACCCTCCAAGATGCAAGATATGAAGTCCAAGCCGACTACAACATAAATAGTAAAATCAAACTGAACTATATTGGAGAGCATCTGCACAACATGGATCCAGCATTTCCATCTTTCGATGAATTTTTCAAAGGGAGAAGTGAGATAGAAGTAAGCAATACTATGAAGCTTGAAGATAGAGTAGAGGAGGCGATGAATAGAGCTGGGTTCTGGCGGGATCAACAGACAACAAACATGGACACAGGGAACACCAGCAACCAAGTATATGAAAGAAGAAAGAAAAAGCATGACAAATGAAAGGTGGACTTGCTCCTTGTTCATCACTACAAAAAAAAAAAAAAGAAGCATGCATCTTATTTGTTTAAAATAGTCTTTGCATTATGTTTGTTTCCCTTAAAATAAGTAAGCTAGTCTAATTGTGTGCTTGTGTGTTTACTTTCACTTAACAAAAAGCATGCTTTGTCCCCTGCAATTTCAATTCAATAAAAGAAATGTTTGAATGTGAAGTAAGATAGTTCTCTGTTAGATAGAAGTACAATAAAAGTAAGTGATGGTATATGAGTGTGATTGTATGATAGCTCACTTTTAGTGAATAAGAGAACTAGGATGTCTCCTTCTAAGTAGAAAGTGGCCTACTGTCTATGAATCTCAATCAAATAAAAGTTCTTGGTTAAAAAGAAAAACAAAAAGAGAAAAGAAAAAGCCAAAAAATGGCAACAGAACAAAAGAAAATAAAAAGAAACAAAGCTAGACACCAATAGCTTGAACCTTAGAATATATGCCTGTGGTGTCTTTGTACTAGGATCTGCTTGGATTATTAAGTTCTTTGGAGTGCATCAACACTTGGTGACTTGGGTTAACTAACCCGGGATCATCAGCTGAAAGTCCACTATCAAGAGCAACCTAACTACAAGGCATTTAGTAACCCAAAGAGGTGCTAGGCATCAATGTTTTAAAAAGGAATGTGAGCCAAGTGTCTATAGTGAATAATGTGTCAAGTATAAAGAAAGAAAAGAACTTGTTACACATGACACTGAACTAAAGCTTTTAGAGAAAAAAAATAATAGTCAAGGACAAAGGAATAATAAGAGGTCATAGCAGTGTGTTGCTTGATGCTTGAAGGGGGCTTTCTAGGCCTAAAAGTCAATAAGAAGTGAGTGTTTACATATCCACAGAAAACCCCATGAACTACCAATAATACTCTACCAGCATGAACATCCTCTTCCATTTCATTCTTTCTTCTCAATAATTCTTTTCTTGCTTGGGGACAAGCAAGCTTTAAGTTTGGTGTTGTGATGACAAGTCATCTTAGCCTAGTTTCACTAGCCTTTTTCTTTTGTTTTCGATTGATTTATGCACTTTCTTGAGCCATAAGCAAGCCAATTGGGTAGATTTCCATGTTTCCTTTGATTCAATCAACCATGTATGAATTAATGCAATTTCATGAGATTTTATGCTATAATTGTCATATATTATGAAAGAATAACAAACTCATGATTTTAAGCAAAGCTTTGATGTGTTTGATTGATTGATGATAGGTGAAAAGAGTTTTGAAGAAGGTTGAAGAAAGAAGGAATGGCTAGGAGCAAGAGAGAACAAAAAGCTTGAGCAAAAGTTTGCCTCAAACTTTGGCTCAAACTTTTAATTGAGTTGAAAACACTCCAGAGGAAAAAAGCTTGAGCCAACGTTTGCCTCAAACTTTTTGGCAAACGTTGGCATCACAAAATCAATACCCTGGAGGAAAAAGCTTGCGCCAACGTTTGAGGTCAAACTTTTGCTCAAACGTTGGCGCCACACTTGCACACCCTGGAGGAAAAAGCTAGCGCCAACGTTTGAGGTCAAACTTTTGCTCAAACGTTGGCGCCACTCTTGCACACCCTGGAGGAAAAAGCTTGCGCCAACGTTTGAGGTCAAACTTTTGCTCAAACGTTGGCGCCACACTTGCACACCCTGGAGGAAAAAGCTTGCGCCAACGTTTGAGGTCAAACTTTTGCTCAAACGTTGGCGCCACTCTTGCACACCCTGGAGGAAAAAGCTTGCGCCAACGTTTGAGGTCAAACTTTTGCTCAAACGTTGGCGCAACACACATTTACAAGGGGGCCAACGTTTGAACAAAAGTTTGACCTCAAACTTTGGCTCAAACGTTGGTAGCAGCAAAGTGAAGTCATCTGGTGTAAAAAGTTTGAGTAAAAGTTTGCCTCAAACTTTTACTCAAACTTTTACTCAAGCTTTTATGTTTTTCAACCCGGTTCACAATGGATCTTTCTCCAACTCCAAGAGCAATCAACCAAGGCCTTTGTCAACCCAATTCCATCAAGAACAAAGGCCCAATTCAAGGCTTGAAGACCATTTGAAGAAAGTGTATAAATAGCTTAGGATTTAAGTTTTCGGGGAGTTTTTCCTTTGGCGAATTATTAGAGACTTACAGTGGAGAACTCACCTTTAGATTTTTGAATTGTTGTTTTAGAATTCTAGAGAATTGGGAAGGAGAATTGATCTCTCTTCTTCCTTGTTCTTGCCTGAGCATTCTTTACTTTTCTTGCTTCGGATCTTAGGTGGAGAATTGAAGAACTTCTGTTTCAATCTCACCTTGAGATCTTGTTAAATTTTCTGCTTAATTGAATTTCCTTTTCTGTTAATTGCTTCTTCTTCTATTCTCTCTGCAATTTACACTTCTTTATTTCCTTTGCAATTGTTCTTACTGGATCTAGGAAGGCAGTGAGATCTAGACTCAGCTATCTAGTCTCTTGAGTCCTAAGATCTACAGTTTTAAATTTCAATTTCTTTATTTCATTGCTACACTAAGCTTTCTCTCATTTCCGTTTTAGATCCGGTTTGATTCAAGTCATCTTCTACTTTTCTGTTTATTGCATTTTACCTTTCCTTGTTAAATTTCTGCAAATCCAATTCCCAATTCCCTTTACAATTCAAGCCATTTACATTTCTTGCACTTTAAGATTCTGCAATTTACATTTCTTACAATCTAAGTTTCTGCAATTTATATTACTTGCACTTTAAGATTCAGCCTCTTTAATTTCTCTGCACTTTAATTTTATGCCATTAACCCATTCCCTTTACTTTCCATGCAATTTAAATTCTGTTAATCACAAATCACTCAACCAAATCTTGATTCGCTTGACTAAATCAACCACTAAACTGAAATTGCTCAATCCTTCAATCCCTGTGGGATCGACCTCACTCACGTGAGTTATTATTACTTGATACGACCCGGTGCACTTGCCGGTGAGTTTTGTGTGTTTGGAATTCATTTTCCGAAAATACACATCAGGTGGCACCTTGGGTGACACCAAACTTAGTTTGTAGCACTGTGATGAAAAAGTTTTGTTCAAGGCTCCAAGACTAGCATGCTCTGAATTGCATTCATGCTTTCTTGGCATGCTTTGAACACCACTTATTCTTCACTATATATTGCATAATAAGGATTTCACCAAGTGTTTGTCAAGTTTGGGTTAGAATTCATGAATATTGACTTATTCACTATTTTCTAAAAGCATATAAAACATGGGTTGCCTCCCATGAAGCGCTTCTTTAGCGTCACTAGCTTGACGTTTCTCCTTCATCAGGGAGGTTGATAATGCTTCAAGTCCTCCCCTCTTGCTGTGGACCTATATCCATTGGTTGTATCAATGATCTCTATATGTTCCAAGGAGAGAACTCTGTTGATAGTGAAGACCTTAGGTAACTGAGATGGTACAGTGGGAAGATCAGGGGGGATATCTGGGAAGTAAGCTGAGATCACTTTATCCCCTGGAGAGAAGTCCTCGGTAGGGATCTGCTTGTTCCTCCACCTCCTTGGTACCTTCTTCTTTGTTCCTTGTGATGTTGTCTTACTCTTTATGACCACCTCCTCTAAGGAAATGTGGTTACTGGTCTCATATGATTCTGGTGGTTTAGGTTCCTCCTGATTTTCTTTGAGCTGTGGCAGTTGCTGTTTGCCTTGTTCATCAATCAAGGGAGTTCCCAGATGTGCTGGTTGTGCTTCAGTGCTTGTTTCTTCCTTCAGTATCTCACTGTGATCCTTCCTTGGTTCCTTGTTCTCTTGATCTGTTTCTTGTGAGTGTTTGAAAACAGTGAAGGTGAGCTATTTATCATGGATCCTCAAGATTAGCTCCCCTCGCTCCACATCTATAAGTGCTCTGGCTATAGCTAGGAATGGTCTTCCCAATATGATTGGGTGAGTATGACTCTCTTCCATGTCCAATATGACAAAGTCTGTGGGAAGAAAGTATTTCCCAACCTTTATCAACACGTTTTCCACCACTCCTATTGCTTGTTTTTGAGTTTTGTCAACCAGCCTGATGACTACATCTGTGGGCATTATCTCATTGATCTGCAGCCTCTTCATAAGGGATAAGGGCATTAAGTTGATGCTTGCTCCCAAATCGCAGAGTGCTTTATCAAACATTGTTTCTCCTATGGCACAGGGGATGTGAAAGCTCCCTGGGTCCTTTCTCTTTGTAGGCAACTCTGGTTGAATGAGGGCGCTGCACTCCTTGTTCATCACTATAGTTTGGCCTCCCTTGAGTGAGCTTTTCTTGGGAAGCAGTTCCTTCATATACTTGATGTATGCAGGCATTTGTTGGATGGTCTTGATGAATGGTATGTTTACATGCAGAGATGCAAACAAGTCAAGAAATCTTGAGTATATTCTCTTCTCCACAGCACCATTGAGTAGTTGGGGAAAGGGTGCATAGAGTCTCAGCAGCTCCTGTTGTGAGATTTTTGGTTCTTGGTGATCTTTTTCCTTCTTCTCTGCTGAGGTATCTCCAGGTTGTTCTGGCGGCCTGTTTGGCTTGTCCTCAGTCTCCTTATCACCTGTAGTGACCATCTTGCAATCTTCCCATCTTACTTTCTTTGTTTCACCTCTCGGATTTTTCTCTGTGTCACTTGGGAATCCATCTGTAGGTTTGGGAATCTGCTCAGAGAGATACCCCCACTTGAGATCCCAACCTCTTGATGGTGTCTCCCTGGTTCTTAAAATTGGCTCGCACTTCCTCCTTGAACACCTTGTTGTCTTGAATCTCTTTGCATATGCCTTCAAGTAAGTTCTCAATCCTTGAGAGTCTGTCATCAGATGATGGTGGGTTGGGGTTGGATGGATGAGAAAGGTTAGTTTAGCCTTGGTAGAAGTTTTGAGAAGGGTGGTTATGTGGGTGCTGATATGGTCTAGGTGTGGCATGTTGGTGAGCTAAGTTGTTGGGATTTGGACGTCTTTGATCTATGCCTTGGTCTTGTTGATTTCCCCACCCAAAGTTTGGGTGGTTCCTCCATCCAGGGTTGTAGGTTTTAGAGTATGGATCATGGTTTTGCCTAGGTGAATTCCCAATGTAGTAGGCTTGCTTCTGACTACCCTCTGCTTCTTCATTCACTTCTTCTTCGGTCGTTGATGAGGTGGTGATTGCTGCTATTTGGTTCCTCTCCATCTTCTTGGTGAGGTCAGCCAACTGCTTGGTTATGAGCTTGTTTTGGGCCAACAGTGCATCCACATTGTTTAGCTCCATCACTCCTCTAGTGTTCCTTCTTTCGGAGGCATAGAAGTAGTCATTCTCTGCTACAGTTTCAATGACATCTATGACCTCCTCAATGGTCTTCTTCTTGTTCAGAGATCCCCCGGATGAGTGGTCTACTGCCTTCTTTGATTCATAGGAAAGGCCTTCATAGAAAATGTGTAGCTGTACCCATTCATTGAACATATCTGGTGGACACCTCCTTGTTAGGTCCTTAAACCTCTCCCATGCTTCATATAGAGTCTCACCATCCTGCTGCCTGAATGTTTGCACCTCAGCTCTCAGCCTGTTAATCCGTTGAGGAGGATAAAATTTTGCCAAGAATTTGTTCACCACATCTTCCCAAGTTGCTAAACTCTCCTTTGGGAAGGACTCCAGCCATTTAGATGCCTTGTCCTTGAGTGAGAAAGGGAACAAAAGTAGTCTATAGGTGTCAGGATGAACACCATTAGACTTCACAGTATCGCATATCCTCAGGAAGGTGGTTAGATGTTGATTGGGGTCTTCTTGGACACTCCCTCTGAATGAACAGTTGTTCTGAACAAGGGTGATGAGCTGTGACTTTAGTTCAAAGTTGTTGGCATGTATGGTTGGCCTTTGGATGCTACTTTCACAGTTTTCTGGGTTTGGGTTGATGTAAGAACCCAAAACTCTTCTCTCTTGCCCAGCATGATTTGCTAGACCCTCTCTGCCATGGTTGTGAGCCTCTTCTTCATGATGGTTCTCCATGTTTTCATCCGTGTCTGGTTCAAAATATTCTTCCTCTTCCTCAGCACCAACTACTCTCTTTCCTCTTTCTTCCCTCCTTAATCTAAGGAAGGTCATCTCAGGTTCAGAATCAAAGGAAGTTGAAGCCCCGCTTCTTCTCCCTGTCATACAACCAACAAGGTACAAGCAAGGAAATAGATCCAGAAACTATTCTAAAAAAATGCTGTTAGTGTGAGTGATGCAATATATCAAACAGTTAGTGGGTGAGTGAAACAGAGTGTAAACAACTGAAATAAAGGGGTTAAGGGGATGGGAATACAAAACAACTGAAACCGAAAGTAAAGTGCTCAAACAGAAATTTAAATCAACAGAATAACAAATGCTCAATCTAGTGATCCTCCAACTTAATCATTGTTGATACAAAATCAATCCCCGGCAACGGCGCCATAAACTTGATGTGCACGGAAACTTGTCTCTCAACAATTTTCCTTCGGCAAGTGTACCGAATTTATCGTCAAGTAAAAACTCACAATAGAGTGAGGTTGAATCCCACAGAGATTGATTGATCAAGCAACTTTAATTAGAGGAATTTTCTAGTTGAGCGAACCATAATTTGATTTGAGATTTGCAGATAATTAAATGGCAAGAAAGTAAATAGCAGAAACAGTAAATGCTAGAAATAAATAGCTGAATGTAAATGGCGGAAAGTAAATTGCAGAATCTTAAACGGGAATGGGGTAATTGCTCATAAAAGTAAATGGCAGAAATTAAAGAGAATGGGTAATATTAGAAATGGGAGTTCATTGGGCTCAGGAGATGTTGCATTCTCTGGATCAAGTTCATTTTTATCTCTTCCTCAATCAATGCATTCATTGATCTCCTTGGCAATCTTAAGTGATCGAATTCCAATTTCTTGGTAATTCAATCTCTCAAATCTTGATCAATAGCCAATTCCTTGGTCAATTGCTCATGAGAAGAGATGAAGTATGGTCACTGATTATACCACATGCATTTCCCAAATCTGGTGTTGGTGGGATTATAGTCACATATCCATCCAAACCCAATTTGGTCCAGCATGAAAAAGCCTTTCTAGCATGATCTCTTCATTCCTCTTTCAAGGTTCAGAAGAGATCCAAGTATGAATAGCTTCTTTTCCAAGATAACTACCCAATTGGATGAAGATCGAAAGCTTTCAAGTAAAATCAAGAGAAAAGATAGAAGAAGGAGAATGAAAACTAATATTGATCCATCAAATTACAACAGAGCTCCCTAACCCAATGAAAGGGGTTTAGTTGTTCATAGCTCTGGAAGATGAAAACAAAGATGGAGAATACATGATGAAAGTAAAACTAGAAGTGCAGAGAAAGTAAAATACAGAGAGTAGTTCTATGCCAAAGGCTTCCTAAAGTTTCCAACTCCCCAAACTAATTCAAAGCTACTCCTATATATACTACTCTTCCGATCTTCTAGTTGGCTCTTCAAGTCTTGGGTATGGGCCTCTGAATCTTGAGTTTGAAGCAGTTATCCTTTTCATTGGGCTTAGCTTTGCTTGCAGAGAGAAAAGGTGAAGTAGGCAGGGACTTTGACTCAGGACGTTAGCGGTGTCAACGTTAAGTGAAAGTGTGGGTTCGAGAACGTTAGTGACAATCACCTTTTTCACTAACGTTCCTAACCCAAATATGATCACGTTGACTTCAACGTTAGTGGCACTAACGTGACCACTAACTTTGCCTCTTGGTCCTTCGCCCACGTTATTGGGACTTACCTTTCCCAATAACGTGGAGAGTCTTCCGTTGTCCCTACGTTAGCGTCCACATTAACTAGGTTAACGTGGCTTCTAACGTAGTAATGCCAATCCTTCGAGAATGTTAGTGACACTTACCTTTGTCACTAACGTTCCAATGTGCCCCTATTTCCCACGTTAGAGTCCACGTTAACTAAGTTAACGTGGCTTCTAACGTAGTCATGCTAGCCATCTCCAACGTTAGTGACAAAGGTGAGTGTCACTAACGTTGGCTCATTATCTCTTTATCCACGTTAGCTTCCAAGTTAACTAAGTTAACTTGGGAGTTAACGTTGCTCATGGTGGCTCTTGGTGGTTCACCCCAACGTTAGTGACAAAGGTAAGTGTCACTAACGTTGGCTATCAATTGCTCTCTCCACGTTAGCTTCCACGTTAACTAAGTTAACGTGGGAGTTAACGTGGCTTATGGAGGCTTGGCCAACGTTAGTGACAAAGGTGAATGTCACTAACGTTGGCTTCTCTTTTGCTTCTTAACGTTAGAGTCCACGTTAACTAAGTTAACGTGGCTCTTAACGTGGCCACTTATGAGCTTGGTCCAACGTTAGTTACAAAGGTAAGTGTCACTAACGTTGGCTCCATTTTCTTTCTTCCACGTTAGAGTTCACGTTAACTTAGTTAACGTGACTCTTAACGTGGGTTATGATGGCTTCGAGGGCGTTATTGGCGATTACTCACATTAGTTGTCACGTTAGTTAGACTAACGTGGCTGCTAACGTGGTTCTTCCTTGCTTCCTTTGTCCTAAAATCAAGCAATAAAGTGCATCAAAGTTCTAATCCAAATCATGAGACATGCATCCTCTAATTTGTCATATAATTCATGCAAAATTCTCATGAAATCATGTAAAGTACACAATGTATGCTTGAATCAAGATGTAAGTGAATATCTACCCAAAACTAGCTTATTTTCTAAGAAAATGCATGAAACAACCTTAAAAACAGTAAAGAAAAGGTCAGCGAAACTGGCCAAAATACCCTGGCATCAGTGATTTTCAAATTTGGGAGGAAAGCCTTTTGGCCATCCGTACTAATGCAGTGCTCAAATTGCAAACGTAGCGCTCACTAAGGCAGCGCTAATGTGAGGAAGGCACGCACCAAAGAAGCAGCGCTCAACCAAGAAGGCAGCGCTTAATAAAGGAGCGCAGCGCTAAATAAGTGAGCGCTAGTAGAAGGAGTTGCACACGTGAAAGGAGCACACAAGGAATGAACGTAGCGCTCATTTCATGCATGGAGCGCTCCACTGGAAGGAGCTATAATGCACCCTAACCCACTATCATTCAAGGCCAACCCAAAAGCCCATTCTAATTGCTCAATGACTGAAAATAGAAAGTGTATAAATAGGATCAAATTTGATTTGAACATGACTTTGACTTCACACTTTTCTTTGACTTTTCTTTTTCTCTTGTAATTTTCTTTTTAGAATTTTAGAGCTTGAGATCAGATCTAGGTTTTCCTTTTCTTTGAAGTTTCATTTTCTTTCTTCTTCAATCTAATCTTTTCTGTTTTGACAAGAGAGCAATTGAGCTCTAGGTTTTCTTTCTGTTTTTGTTACTTCACTGAATTTGTCAATTTTTCTTTAGAATTTCAGAATCGATCTAGGTTTCCTTGTTGTTTTGAATTCATCTGCAATTTGCTATTTCTGTTTTGCTATTGAGACCCTGATCTGAATCTCTTCATCTCATAGTTCTCTGATTTACTTCAATTTACATTTTCCAGCTCAATTTTGAATCCCAAAACCCAAATCCTTTTATTCTTGATGCAATTTAAGTTTCCTGTCAATTTAGATTCAGCAATTTAAATTTCTTGCACTTTAAGTTTCAGCTTGTTTACTTTCTTACACTTTAAGTTTCTGCAATTTACTTCTTTTGCACTTTAAGATTTTGTCAATTTACCTTCTCCCTTTTATTTTCTTGCAATTTTACTTCTGTTAATCAAGTTTCACTCAAATCATCAAATATTCGCTTAACTAAATTCATCACCAGACTAAAGTTGCTCAATTCATCAATCCTGTGGGATCGACCTCACTCTTGTGAGTTATTGCTACTTGATGCAACCCGGTACACTTACCGGTGAGTTTGAGTGGAATCATTTTTCCCTCATCACCCATTCATTCTTTATGTCTCCTTGAGCTTAGCATGAGGACATGTTAATGTTTAAGTGTGGGGAGATTGATAAACCAGTGGCCAGTGAAAAGTCCAGTGACGCGTACGCGTGGCTGACACGTACGCGTGACGAGTGTCAAGTGCTGCATTAAATAGAATTCACTGGGGGCGATTTCTGGGCTACTTTTGACCCAATTTCAGGCCTGAAAATACAGATTAGAGGCTGCAGAGTGGAGATGGAAGGGAGAAAAAACTTTTATTTACACAATTTTAGGTTTTAGATGTAGAATTCCAGAGAGAGAGGCTTTCTCCTCTCTCTAGGTTTTGGGGTTTCTACTCCAATTTCTTCTTAGATTTAGATTTAATTTCTGTTTTTATTTACAATTCCTTACAATTTATTGTTCTAGCATCTTTGTTCTTCAATTCTACTTGTTATTTCCTTTACTTTGTCATCCTTATGTTTATGCACTCTTGATACTTTGGATCTTTGTTAATGCAAGTTATATGTTCATGTTCAATTGGTAGTTGTTAGATTTTATTATTGTTGCAATTTTACCATGCTTTTATTTTGTGCCTTCCAAGTGTTTGATAAAATGCTTGGGTGGATTTTAATTTAGATTTTTATGTTCTTGACTTGGATTGACTATTTAGAGACTTCTGAGTTATCAAAAGTCTTTTGTTGATTGGTGATTGAAGATTGCCAGTTAGCTTGAACTTCACCAAAGCTAGTCTCTCACTATGAGTTGATTAGGACTTGTGAACTCAAGTTAATTGTATGCACTTGACCTTCCTCCATTGGTTAGAGGTTAACTAAGTGAAGGCAATTCACATTTACCATCACAATTGACAATGATAATGAGGATAGGACTTCTAATTCGCTTTCCTTGCTAAGAGCTTTCTTAGTTATTAGTTTATTTTCTCGCCATTTTACTTTCTTGTTCCTTATTTCAAAAACCCCAAAAATATACTTTTCCATAACCAATAATAAACTACACTTCCCTGCAATTCCTTGAGAAATGACCCGAGGTTTAAATACTTCGATTAATTTTATTGGGTTTGTATTTGTGACAAACAATCTAAACGTTGATTGAGGTTTAATTGTCGGTTTAGAACTATACTTGCATCACGACATCTTTGTGAAATTCTTTACCGACATTTTTCCTTCGTCAAATTTATGGTGCTATTGTCGGGGAATTGCAAATGTGTGCCTTATTACTGGTTATTGTGAATATTGTGAATATATTTGCTGATGTGAGTGGAAATTAGCCAATGAAGAAATTATAGTAAGAACAATATTGTAAGTATAGTTCTTAACCGACGAAAATCCGCTTATCAATTTAGAAGGGTTGTCACAAAATTAAAATGAAAATACTGGGAGTAGGAATTCCAGGTCATCTCCCAACGAGTTGACAAAGGGGTGCTATTTTATTAGTCAGGAGTTTTCCGAGAAATTTTGAGAGTTGGAGAACGGAAAAATAAAGGATTGTGAATTAAAGCAATGTAAATTAAAAGAGATTTATATAATCAAATAAAAAGGCTTGACCGGGGGAATGATTAATTAGAAGTTCTATCCTTGTTGGAATTCTCTCAAGTGTAGTATCAAGAGGTTGTTGTTTTCACTTAGTTAACCCTTACTAAATAAAGGAAAGTCAAGTGATTGAGCTAACTCTTATTCAAGAGTCCTAATCCTCTCCCTTGGGAAGGATTAGCGTTAGTGCCTAGAGAGTTAGCTAACAACTTCCAATTTAACTAATCACTTGAGCATTCCAACTCAAGGGTCTCCTTTTAATCAACCCCCAAGTCAAGTTGGGAGTCTACTCCATTGACATGAATATAACGTTCACAGAAATATAAGAAGAAGACATGATAAGTTAAATAAAATAGGAATCGCAAATTAATTAAAAGTAAAAATAATTCTTTGCATTAATAAATCCCAAAATACAACATACTTATCTGAACAGGGTTAATAAGTAATCCAAAAGAGTAAAGGAATAAGAAAGCAAACTAGAATAATAGCAACTTCAACGGAGGTAGTGACTCTTCTCAATATCCAAAGCAAAAGCATAAAAAGCATA
This sequence comes from Arachis ipaensis, assembly GCF_059453495.1. Lineage (NCBI taxonomy): Eukaryota > Viridiplantae > Streptophyta > Magnoliopsida > Fabales > Fabaceae > Arachis > Arachis ipaensis. The sequence goes on along the minus strand of NC_142436.1, from coordinate 69,067,263 downwards.
AAAACTAGAACTATGAATGTGAAGAAAACCTAGAGGAAGAGTGATTTCTCTCTAAGATTCTCATCTAAAAAAAAAAACTATGCGAATGAGAAAGTGTTTCTTGAGTCTCTGCTTGTCCCCTGGCTCTAGTCTGTGTTTCTGGGCCGAAAACTGGGTCCAAACTTGGCCCAAAATCACCCCCAGTATTTTCTGTGATTTCTTCAGGTAGCGCATGTCATGCGTACGCGTTAGTCACGTATACGCGTCGATTGACAAAAATCCTGGTCACGCGTATGCGTCGCTTGTCTTCTGCGCTAGTCACGCGTACGCGTCAGGTACGCGCACGCGTCGTCGTGCAAACTCCAATTAACGCGTACGCGTCAGGTACGCGCACGCATCGATCCTCGCTGGTTGTCTCCTTTATTTCTTATGCTCCTTCCATTTTTGCAAGCTTCCTCTCCATTCTCTAAGCCATTCTTGCCCTATAAAGCCTAAAAACACTTAACACAAAGATCACGGCATCGAATGGTATAAAAGGGAATTAAAATACACAAATTAAGGGCTTAGGAAGCAAGATTTCAATTATGGAACAAAACTAGGAAGAAATTGTAAAATCATGCAATTTGTATGAACAAGTGTGCAAAGGATTGATAAAAACCACTCAATTAAGCACAAGATAAACCATAGAATAGTGGTTTATCAATCTCCCCACACTTAAACATTAGCATGTCCTCATGCTAAGCTCAAGGAGATAGAAAGAATGAATGGGGGAAAGTAAGACTCATGAGATGCAACCTATGAATGCAACTATATGCTATGATGATTCTGTCTACTTGGTTAAAAGCAAATAAGTTCTCCAAGACAACCATAAATCAGATTCTACTAATTCAAATCATACAATAAAAGACAAGTAAACTTGTAAGAAGATAGCTCATGAAAGTAGGGAACATAGAATCAAGCATTGAACCCTCACTGGTAGTGTATATGCACTCTAATCTCTCAAGTATCTAGGGTTAATCACTCTACTCTTCTCTAGTCATGCTTTCTAGACTTTGTTCTTCATCTAACCAATCAACAAAAATTTAGTATACCAATGCAAACATCATGAGGTCTTTTCAAGGTTGTAATGGGGCTAAGGTGAGGGTGAGGATATATGTATGGCCAAGTGAGCTGAAATATGAATCTTTGGCTAACCTAAGCTCTTACCTAACACACACACACACTCTATGTAACTCTAAAATCATGCCTAGCTACCCATAATTCCCACTTTTGTATCACATACTCATGTACCAAATATTTCTTTAATTTTATCACATATGCATTGATCTTTTATTAAACTTAGCATTGGGGTAATTTTGTCCCCTTATTTAATTACTTATTTATTTATTTATTTGAATTTTATTTTGGAAGTAAACATAACATATCAATGCACATGGATTTTTAATTTCTCTGGTCTCACATGACTATGCACCCAAATTTCCAATACTTTGATCAATAAAACACAACACACTTTTATCAACCCAAGTTCCCACAGTTCTCCACACTTAATTGATACACAATCTCTATCTTAAGCTAACCAAAGATTCAATTGGGGGTAATTAATTTGTTTTTCCACCTAAGGCTAGTGATGTAGTAAAATATAGAACAAATGGAGATTAAAAGGCTCAAGGTGGCTAACAAAGGTGATTGAAAGGGTAGGCTATTTGGGATAAGTGAGCTAATAACAAACGATGGCCTCAATCATATGCAAGCATGTAAATATACTAAACAATGGACATATAGAATGGAACAAAATATAGATTACAATCATAGAGAAGAGAACACACAAGAATAAAATATTATGGTTAAATAATGTAACCATGTAATTAAGCTCAAATTTCACAGGTTGTGTGTTCTTAGCTATAATTCATGTTCTAATTTACAGTCTTCAAACAAGTTTACCACAAAAGTTTTAATTTAAATTAATGAAATGCTATAAAAAAGGGTCTTGAAAAGAAACTTAGTACCTTAACCAAGCAAAACATACATGCAAACAATTATTATCATGCAATCTATCCTATCTAACAAAAGAAAAAGTCAAATGTTGGTGTTAAGAGAGAAAAGTTACCTCCGGAAGTCAAGGACTGATCTCCCCACACTTAAGGCTTGGCACGGTCCTCCGTGCCATCAGTAAAGAGCAAGGGAGGGCTGGAAGCATCGCCTCCAGTGTCTGGTTCGCCTTGGCTGCCTGTGCTATTGGATGAAGGGGAGTCTGGGGTGTCCTTCTGTGCTGGAGGTGGGTGAGTACCAGCTATGAGTTCCTTCAGATAGTTGTATTGGCACTTGTTACGGCGCTCCATTTGCTTCATTCGCTGGTCTTGCCAGTCGAACCTCTCAAGGATCTGAAGGAACATCTGATGGATGGACGGTGCCTATGGTGTGGATGATGGTAGAGTAGAAGAAGGAAGAGTATCCAAAGATGGACCTGCAGGCCGGTTTGCAGAGGGAACTGGCGGCCGGATGTACTTCCCATTCGGGACATACTAGTCGGCTCTAGGGATCATGTCTCCTGTCCGATATGACACACGTGCTGCAGAGACTAAATCTAAAACCAAGGCGGGAAAAGGCAGGTTACCCGCAATCTGTACATGTCCCATGGCATCCCAGATGTGTTGCGACAGGTTGACGGGTTGCTCTGTCAGGATGCACCAGATGAAGACATAGTGGGACATAATCTGTGCCCACACGCAAGCCTCCCGAGTGAGTGACTGGGCTGAGATGCTCTTGGGTTTTGAACGATGCTGCCCGTAGATCCACTTGCTGCCAGGTTGGGCTATAACTCCAAGTACGCTATCCCAGTCGAACTGATACATCTGACGCCTACGAGATGCTTATTGATATGCATCCCATCCCTCAAGACTAGGTGGAAGGTCCAATGCTCTCTGTATGACAGGGACAGGGACCTGCTGCTGATGGGCAAAGACAGTCTGTAGAGTAGACGAGTAGAAGTTTCAGTAGAATTCAACTACCCATGATAAGTTGGCATCTCGCGGCTGCCTCCTCAAAAATCCCTAATGTCTCCTCTCTATTCGGGACTCCACAAAATCAACAAAATGTGTTGGGACAATGAGTAGATGCTCATTGTTATAGTTCCTCTCAGCTAGGATGGAGAACATCTGTTCGCAATAACGGTTAGCAAACCGCGTGGAGTCCCGGGCAGGAAAGGCTTTCTCGGATTCACCAACCTTAATAATCCTCTTCACCCGCTTTGTTGGCAGCTTGACACTGGTAGATGGAAGTGCCTTTGCCAGTGTTCTCTTGGTTCCTCTCCTAGCCGATGGCTTGTCAGTGGCTTTCTCTTTTCCTTTCTTGGTACCCATGCCTAAGGAAGAAGAAAAAGGAGGAATGTGAAATATAGATAACTAAAATCGGAAGGGAGAAAATTTCAAGTGATAATGAATGCCAAAGAAAAGATGTTAGCTCAAATACATGGTAGCTACAACTTATAGGTAAGACATCAATTAAGAGTAGTAAGGCAATTCATAATTAAATAGATGTAAGAGGTGAAAGCATGCAAGGAATAAGCATGAGAAGCATAACTCAAGCATCACAAAGTAAATGTGCCAATATAGAGAATATTTATATGATGACAATTGTGAATGATAATCCCAAATACATATGGAGTGCAAGGGTTGTGAAAAAGAGGCATTCATGTAAAAGAGTTAAACAAAATAGAGTTCAAGATGCCATAAGGGCTTTTTCACAAACACTTGGTGAGCAAGATAAAATAGGAATGAAAATAATATAATCCAAATGTATATGAGAGCCAAATTAAAGTATCAATTGTCAAATCACTCCATATAATAACCACAAGCTTCAGGATAATAAGGTAATACCCAAAGAAAACTCCAATACCAACATAAGAATGCGTGAAAAAGAAAAGAAGAAGAAACCATAAATAAGTAAGCTAAAAGAAAGATCGAGAAGAAAGAAACATAAAGAAATGCAATAATGAAAGAGTAGATGGGAGGAAGAAAAGAACCTTGATGAAGAAGATGAAGAAGGAAAGAAGAAAGTAGTAGAAAGTAAGAAAGAATAAGGAAGAAGAAAGAAAGAAGGAAGAAATAATTAGGATTGAAAAGAATTAGGATTGGGGGAGAGGAGATTTGAAATCAGACACTGAAGTGGATAAATTGCGCGTCGCATGCGACGCGTACGCGTGGATCGCGCGATGTGCAGACGATGCGTACGCGTCGAGGACGCGTTGATAAACCACTATTTTATGGTTTATCTTGTGCTAATTTGACTGGTTTTTATCAATTCTTTACTCACTTATTCATATAATTTGCATGGTTTTACAAATCCTTCCTAACTCTGGATATAATTGAAAACATGTTTTCTAGGCCTTTAAACTGTCAATTTTAATTATCCTTTATTACCATTTGATGCCGTGATCTATGTGTTAAGTGTTTTCAGGCTATATAGGGCAGGAATGGCTTAGAGGATGAAAAGGAAACATGCAAAAGTGGAAGGAACACGAAAAATAAAGTTTTGAGAAGCTGGCAGCGACGCGCACGCATGGGCGACGCGTACGCGTGCCTAGCGCAGAAGACGAGCGACGCGTACGCGTGACTGACGCCTACGCATGACAAAGGATTTTGCCAAAGGACGCGTACGCGTGACTGACGCGTACGCGTGACATGCGCTACCTGCAGAAATCGCAAAAAATGCTGGGGGCAATTTTGGGCTGAGTTTGGACCTAGTTTTTAGCCCAGAAACGCAGACTAAAGCCAGGGGACAAGCAGAGACTCAAAAAAACAATTCACACAACTTTCATTCACAATTTTAGGTTTTAGATGTAGTTTTCTAGAGAGAGAGAGAGGCTCTCTCCTCTCTCTAGGTTTTAGGATTTCTCTTAGTTTTAGGTTTATTTCTTCTCAATTCCAGGTTCAATGTTCCTTTAATTTAGTTTCTTTTCTACTTTCATTTATTCTAGCATTCTAGTTTATTTATTTTCCCAATTTGGTTTATGAACTCCATGTTAGATTTGATTTCTTTATTTAATGCAATTTGAGGTATTTCATATTTATGATTTTAAATTAGCTTTTTATGTTCTTAGCTTTGGTTGAGTAATTAGAAATTGTTGAGTTATCAAACTCCTTTGTTGATTGATAATTGAAAGTTGCTAATTGACTTGAATTCCACTAACTCTAGTCTTTCCTTGGGAGTTGACTAGGACTTGAGGATTCATATTGATTTATCCATTGGACTTACCTTCATAGTTAGAGGTTAACTGATGAGCGGATAATTTATACCCTTTTTGGCATTGTTTTTACATAGTTTTTTAATATGTTTTAGTTACTTTTTATTATATTTTTATTAGTTTTTATGCAAAAATCACATTTTTGGACTTTACTATGAGTTTGTGTATTTTTCTGTAATTTCAGGTATTTTCTAGCTGAAATTGAGGGACCTGAGCAAATATCTGATTCAGAGGCTGAAAAAGAACTGCAGATGCTGTTGGATTCTGACCCTGCTGCACTCAAAGTGGATTTTCTGGAGCTTGGTGCACAAAATTGTGATCTTAATGGCGCCAACAACTTGGTACGCACAATTGTAATCTCAACTCTTTTTCACAACTTCGCACAACTAACCAGCATGTGCACTGGGTCATCCAAGTAATAAACCTTACGTGAGTAAGGGTCGATCCCACGGAGATTGTCGGCTTGAAGCAAGCTATGGTCATCCTTGTAAATCTCAGTCAGGCGGATTCAAATGGTTATAAGGTTTTGATAATTAAAATATAAATAAAATATAAAATAAGATAGAAATACTTATGTAATTCATTGGTGGGAATTTCAGATAAGCATATGGAGATGCTTTGTTGCTTCAGAACCACTACTTTCCTATTTCCTTCTTCCAACCATGCGTTACCTCCTTCCATGGCAAGCTGTATGATCCTCTCGGAAGAAAACAATTCCATATGTGCTGTCACCGCACGGCTAATTATCTGTCGGTTCCCGCTAGCGTCGAAATAGGACCATTGTCCTTTTGCACACTGTCACTTGTGCCCTACATTCCCAGGTTTGAAGGTCGTTACAGTCATCCCTTCCCAGATCCTACTTAGAATACCACAGACAAGGTTTAGACTTTTCGGATCTCAGGAATGCTGTCAATGGTTCTAGCCTATACCACGAAGGTTCTAATCCTAGATTAGAAACCCAAGAGATACGCACTCAAGCTATTGCAGATAGAACAGATATGGTTTTCAAGCACGCGCTCATAGGTGAGAATGATGATGAGTGTCACGGATCATCACATTCATCTGATTGAAGTGCGAGTGGATATCTTAGAGAAGAAGTAGGCGTGAATTGAAGAGAAAAATAATAGTACTTGTATTAATTCATGAAGAACAGCAGAGCTCCACACCTTAATCTATGGGGTGTAGAAACTCCACCGTTGAAAATACATAAGTGAAAGGTCTAGGCATGGCCGTGAGCCAGCCTCCAAACGTTTACAAAATGATCAAAGATCAAAAGACTATCTAAGATGAAAATACAATAGTAAAAGGTCCTATTTATAATGAACTAGTAGCCTAGGGTTTATAGAAATAAGTAAATGATGCAGAAATCCACTTATGGGGCCCACTTGGTGTGTGCTTGGGCTGAGCATTGAATCTTTCACGTGCATAGGCTTTTCCTGGAGTTAAACGCCAGCTTTGGTGCCAGTTTAGGCGTTTAACTCCAATTCTGGTGCCAGTTTGGGCGTTTTACGCCAGAAATTTTAGGCTGACTTTGAACGCCAGTTTGGGCCATCAAATCTCGGGCAAATTTTAAACTATTATATATTTCTGGAAATTCCAGAATGTCTACTTTCCAACGCAATTAAGAGCGTGCCAATTGCGCTTTTGTAGCTCCAGAAAATCCACTTCGAGTGCAGGGAGGTCAGAATCCAACAGCATCTGCAGTTCTTTTTCAGCCTCTGAATCAGATTTTTGCTCAGGTCCCTCAATTTCAGCCAGAAAATACCTGAAATCATAGAAAAACCCTAAACCCTAAACCCTAAACCCTAAACATACTAAAACTAATAAATCTATGTAAAAACAATGCCAAAAAGCGTATAAATTATCCACTCATCACAACACCAAACTTAAATTGTTGCTTGTCCCCAAGAAACTAAAAACAAAATAGGATAAAAAGAAGAGAATATACAATAAATTCTGAAAACATCTATGAAGATCAGTCTTAATTAGATGAGCGGGGCCATTAGCTTTTTGCTTCTGAACAGTTTTGGCATCTTCCTTTATCCTTTGAAGTTCAGAATGATTGGCATCTATAGGAATTCAGAATTTAGATAGTGTTCTTAAATCTCCAATTTCTGTAACAACCCTAGTTTTTGAAAATCAAATAATCAGTTATTTGTGATTTATTTTATTCATTGATAATTTTATTTTAAGAAAATTATTTTACTAAAGGTAATTAAATGGAGTTTCATAATAATTGAAGTTTAAATTAATTAGAATTTTTATATAATTTTTATTGAATATTTGATATAATTGAAATTATAATGTTAGTAATTGAAAAATAAGAAGATTTGTATAATTTAATTTAAATAAATTCTATTTTGAATGAATTATGTTATTAATTTGAACTACTAGAAAATGATTTTATTAAAAATGATTAGATTGATATTTATAAATACTTTAAGTTTAAGTCAATTAATATTTTTGTACAATTTTTATTATTAGTTATTTTACAATTTGAAATTAATGTTCCGGTGATAGAAAAATAATGAAAAATTATACTATTTGATTTGAATAATTAATATTGAGTTTAAAACTATATTTTATAAAAATATGATTAATATGTTCATTTTATATTTTAAATTAGAAATAATTGATTGAATTTAACAATATGTTGATAAATAATGTTCCTAAATATTTTTAATAAAGTATATTTGATTTTAAAATTATTCTACCCTTCAATTTTATCAAAACATCTACTCATATCTATTCATATTCTTTTATAAAATCCCTAATTCCTAAACCTAAATTCCCAAATCAAACTCAGAAACCCTAATTTCCCAAATTGAAACCCTAACCCTTCATAAACCTAGCCGCAGCCCTTTCCCCCAAATCATGCAGCAGCCTCATCCTCCCTCAGCCTAGCAACACACACAAAAAATAGGGGAGGACTTCTGAGAGAGCTGAGGGAAAGAGAGGGAGCTTCACCGCGCCATCATCCAACCGGTCGCATCTGCTGCCTCACCGCCGCCTCCTCCATCGCGCGCTACTGCCGGCCTGGAACCGCCGCCACTGTGCCTTGCTGTCGACCTAACCATGTCGCCGCCAACCCGTTACGCTGCCTCTAGAACCGTGCGAAGGACAGAGGGAGGAGAGGGAGAGAGTTCGCGTCAGAGGAGAGAGGGAGCTCGTGCCTCACCACCGTCACCCATGGAGCCACGAGCTGCGCCGGTCGCCGCCGCTGTTGCGCTACTGACCGCCGCCGTTCCGCTGTCACCGTCGTTGCCTTGGAGCTCGCCCACCATCGTCATTGAGGGGCCAGCAGAGAGAGAGAACGAACGTGGGTTAGGGTCGTCACCAGGAAGAGGAGCTATGTTCCACGCCACCGTCGCCACCAGTTCACGACCACCACTGCGAGGGTTCCGCTGCCGTCGTTCCAGTGCCGCCATTCATGCCCTCCGTTCCCTTCGTCGTTCTGTCCAGCATCACCAGCACTGAAGTCAGCTTCTACCACCATCAAGCCTGAAGGGAAGCGCCACTGCTATTGCCCGATAGTAGTTTCCTCTGCGTTCCCAATTCCATTCTTGAAACTGTAAAACTCTTGCTCATGCTTTATTTCCCGAATCTATTTCTCTACCATATTTTGTTCTGATTACAATAAGTATATGTTAATGTCTCTGTTTATTGTTATCGTCCTTATCCGGAACCACTGATGTCACTACTATAGTAGTGATTGGGATAGGTGCGATTGTCATTGTTGTTGCTGCCCCAGAAGAAGTGAGGCTGCTACTACTGTTCCGGCCACGTTGGCTGTTGTAAATTGGGAAAAAGAAGGGGATCGTTGCGTTTAAATTCGACGGTTTCGACTAATTAAGGTAGGGGATTTTATTTGAAATTAACAATTTTTAACTTATGAATGCCAATGAGGTTTAGTGAGTAATTGCAAATAATTCATAAACATGATTAATTGATAGGAATAAGCTTAATTTGAGGTTGTAAAATTTGGATTAAGTTTGGTATTGAGATGATTTTCCTAGTATTTTAATTAATTTATTGATTTTAGATTGTGGCTGTGAAATGTCAGTAGGTGTTCTTGTTGGAGTGGTTATTCTGAGTTATTATTAGAATTGAATGTGGCTGTGATTACGCTGAACTGTAATTGGAATTAGATGCAGTTGTGAGATGTGACTGATTTATTGATTCTGCGATGAATTAGTTGAGATTCTGATTTTGTGTGAATTATTGTCTTGTTTGATGTTGAATTGGATATTTGATGTACGGGAACGGTTGTGAAGTTTATTTGTGACTAGTTGAGATTGGTTTTGGTGGTTATTGAAGGATTGGAACTAAGGGATTAAACTGTTTTGAGAACCTGTGATTTTCTGAAATAATATAGTAAACTTTAGGAGTATATAAATAATTTTGTAATGGTTAGACTAATTTTCTGTGTCATGATTTGTTGATTTTGACTTGGCTGTGATTGTGGCTGGTTTCATTGTTGTAAGTGATTAATTGATGAGGTTGATTTTGTTTTGAGGCTATGCTTGTTACCTAAATTTCGGGTTACATTGAATTCTTAATTTGGTTGTTATTGTTGATTTAAGGTTAACTAGAGTTGATTTTGGGAACGGTTAAAGGATTGAAGATTGATTACTGAAATATTTTCCTAAAGCGTGATCTTTAGAATAAAATGGTAACTTTGCTAATAACTAAGTAACTCTAAATGTATAAGGATAACTTGTGACAATTGGAAACTATATGGAGCAGAATTTTTGGGTGAACATATTATAAGAGAACTGGAATTATGTAAATAACACATATTCTATGTGTTTTGGTGTCAATATTGCTAAGATTCTGGTTAAGTTAGGTGATAATGTGTTTTCGGTGTTTGGAAAGTGCAAAATTGTTAATCCTTTGGTTAAAATAATTTATGAATTGATGAAATTGAAGTTGGGTAGATGGAATATGTGGATGTTGCGGATTATGGCTGAATTATTAACTATTGCGGATTGTTAAATTTCTGATTGATCGGTTGTGATAATTGTTGAGAAAGGTTTGATGAGATGTTGAGAAAGAGGGAACCCGTAAGGGTGGCTAAGTCCGAGTTTTAAGGGAGGTGCTACCGGAATTTTGTGAAATCTGAGGTTTTACTTGAAAAAGTTATTTTAAAAGGTTTGGATTTGGGAAATTATATTATTTGATTCTGATTTACTAAGAAAAGAAATGAATTATGTTTTTCGGTTTTATTCATTGAGAAAAAAATATTATGTTTAAGATGGATTTATTACGAAAAGGATTCCGTTTTGAGTTGATTTATTAAGAATAGAAAGAAATATGTTTTGAGTTTGATTTAATATGAAAAGAGTTATGTTTTAGGTTTGAAATAAAGGATGATCTTCTTAGAAGTTTGGTGAAATAATAATATTTGAATTTGAATGGTAAAAAGAGATGGGTTTTGAGTCTTTGGGAAGTTAGTAAATTTGAAAAAGAGTTTTATTTGGTTACTTTTAGTAAGAGGGTGATGCTTTGAAAAGTATTTAGCGAATTTAAAATAAATTATTTTCTTGAGTCTTTTGAAAGAAAAATAAACTAGAAAATAGTTTTAAAATTAGTTCGAGTTAAGCGGTTGCAAAAGTAGAAGTCGTGAAGTTTGTACAACATGATTGAATAAAGAAAGAGAGAGATATTGTATAAGAATATATAACTGGAGATGAATAACAGGAATGATAACTTATGATGATAATTACACTAATTCTTTTGAGGGAAGGTATTTAGTTTGTGAAATTGTTGGCAAGGACGTGGGTTTTCTCCCGCTTGCATATTTATGATAATAAAAGAGAATAAAAAGTAGAGGACCTGTTGAAAAGTCATTTGTTGCTTGAGGCAACCCAAGAGATGTGTTTATTCATTTGTTGCGTTAAGGAAACTCCAGATATACTTGTATGATCATCTGCTACAGTGAGGCTGTCAGATAGATAATGGTGTGATCACTGAGAACACTTTCCTACGGTACAGATCCATATTTTATTTCTGTAAGGCAGAGGGGTTATTTCCTGCTACAGGAGTACCGTGACCACTTGTTCCATTTCTGTAGTGGCAGAGGGCTTATTTCCTGTATGCAGTGGACCTTATGGTGGCAGAAGGGTTATTTCCTGTACACAGGGGTATAGCCAATAGGAAAGCCTTATCCAGACCGAGGTTGCTGGATAACATCGGGAGCGGGTTAGTAACCGACAGATGAGCTCATTACCTGCACTAGGGCTAGAAATGCATCATCCTTGTTTGCGCATTTGCATTTGATTGGGTTTGTTTATTATACTTCCCTGTGATTGTGCTGTTTGTCTTGCTGTGACTTGTTTGTATGTTGAACTGAATCTCTTGCTTGTACTATTAGTTTGTGAATGTATTAAATTGATTAAGAATTGATGTTTTGATTGAGAATTAATTATGTGACTGATAGATGGTTAATGTGACTAGTTTCATTTTTAGAATTTCTTTTGAGTTAGAGATTTTGAAGGAGGTAATTAAGTAGCTAAAGTAAAACCGAAAGTATTTTCAAAAAGGTTTGTTGAAATATAGTTCTCTTGAGTATGTTAATTATTTGCATTCTATTTCATTACTTTTACGGCATTCCCATTCCCTACTGAGAACGTGTGGTTTGTTCTCACCCCAAAATCTTTCACCCTTTCAGTGATACAGGTTCGAAGACTCAGTTTGAAGCTGCGGGCGATTGTTAGACCTTTTTATGAGTTAAGTTTTTGAATTGAGTTGCTTTCATAGAATTCCCTCGCCTTTGTTGCTTAAGATTTTATTTTGTAAAGAGGGATAGGAGTTGTATCTAAGTTACACTTGAATTTGTTTGTATAATATTTACTAATAATTATATGATTATTATTAATTGGTGATGCTTGATATATGATTTAATAGATAAAAACAAAATTTTCTGGAATTTTCCATAAAATAGAAACGCGATATCGAACTAAAGGCTCAATATTAAATAGTTAATAAAAGATATAGGATAGTAACTCCTTACTTTTGGTACGATCATGACGTATTGGAAGTTGGGTCGTTACAAATGGTATCAGAGCAGTTCGTTCCTGTTAGAGCCTTGGGAATGGACTGACTATGCTTCATTGCATACTCTGAGTGTCTGTCATGCTTAGTGACTTGTTCTGATAACAAGAGTTTGTGTTTTATTTGCATGACTATCTAATGATTAACACTGTTGGTTTACCATTGCATGCCTCAAGGTATTAGGTCTGGCCAACTTAATACTAATGATTTATGTATATGGGAACACTAATGTGTTATCATAGAAGAAATAGAAGTAATAGGTAATGCGATTCACGGGGTTTGGGAGCGTTAGAAGTTATGAAGTTAGCTTTGATTTGACGTATAACCTTTATTCGTGCCACGTGAACTTGTGTTATCTCTTCATTGTTTTCATTTGAATTCCTTGTTTTGGATTTCCTCGTCAGCATATAACTCGCTTATCTTTCAACCTTAACTTATTGTTCCTATATACCTTTCCTTGCTTGTAAATCTAATTACTTATCTGACTATTTCCGAATCTTCATTCTTGACCATGCTTATATTTTTGTTCATAGATTCCGTTTTCTTTGATTCGAGTTTAAATTTATTTTCTTATAACAATTTTCGAGGGAGAAAATTTTTCTAAGGTGAGTAGAATGTAACAACCCTAGTTTTTGAAAATCAAATAATCAGTTATTTGTGATTTATTTTATTCGTTGATAATTTTATTTTAAGAAAATTATTTTACTAAAAGTAATTAAATGGAGTTTCATAATAATTGAAGTTTAAATTAATTAGAATTTTTATATAATTTTTATTGAATATTTGATATAATTGAAATTATAATGTTAGTAATTGAAAAATAAGAAGATTTGTATAATTTAATTTAAATAAATTCTATTTTGAATGAATTATGTTATTATTTTGAACTCCTAGAAAATGATTTTATTAAAAACGATTAGATTGATATTTATAAATACTTTAAGTTTAAGTCAATTAATATTTTTGTACAATTTTTATCATTAGTTATTTTACAATTTGAAATTAATGTTCCGGTGATAGAAAAATAATGAAAAATTATACCATTTGATTTGAATAATTAATATTGAGTTTAAAACTATATTTTATAAAAATATGATTAATATGTTCATTTTATATTTTAAATTAGAAATAATTGATTGAACTTAGCAATATGTTGATAAATAATGTTCCTAAATATTTTTAATAAAGTATATTTGATTTTAAAATTATTCTACCCTTCAATTTTATCAAAATATCTATTCATATCTATCCATATTCTTTTATAAAATCCCTAATTCCTAAACCTAAATTCCCAAATCAAACTCAGAAACCCTAATTTCCCAAATTGGAAACCCTAACCCTTCCTAAACCTAGCCGCAGCCCTTTTCCCCAAATCAAGCAGCAGCCTCATCCTCCCTCAGCCTAGCAACACACACACAAAATAGGGGACGACTTCTGAGAGTGCTGAGGGAAAGAGAGGGAGCTTCACCGCGCCGTCATCCAACCAGTCGCGTCTGCTGCCTCACCGTCGCCTCCTCCATCGCGCGCTACTACCGGCCTGGAACCGCCGCCACCGCGCCTTGCTGTCGACCTAACCACGTCGCCGCCGACCCGTGACGGTGCCTCTAGAACCGCGCGAAGGACAGAGGGAGGAGAGGGTGAGAGTTCGCATCAGAGGAGAGAGGGAGCTCGTGCCTCACTGCCGTCACCCATGGAGCCACGAGCTGCGCTGGTCGCCGCCGCTATTGCGCCACTGACCGCCGCCATTCCGCCGTCACCGTCGTTGCCTTGGAGCTCGCCCACCGTCGTCATTGAGGGGCCAGCAGAGAGAGAGAACGAACGTGGGTCAGGGTCATCACCAGGAAGAGGAGCTATGCTCCACGCCCCCGTCGCCACCAGTTCACGACCACCACTGCGAGGGTTCCGCCGCCGTCGTTCCAGTGCCGCTATTCATGCCCTCCGTTCCCTTCGTCGTTCTGTCCAGCATCACCAGCACTGAAGTCAGCTTCTACCACCATCAAGCCTGAAGGGAAGTGCCACTGCTATTGCCCGACAGTAGTTTCCTCTGCGTTCCCAATTCCATTCTTGAAACTGTAACACTCTTGCTCATGCTTTGTTTCCCGAATCTATTTCTCTACCATATTTTGTTCTGATTACAATAAGTATATGTTAATGTCTCTGTTTAGTGTTATCGTCCTTATCCAGAACCACTGATGTCACCACTATAGAAGTGTTTGGGATAGGCGCGATTGTCATTGTTGTTGCTGCCCCAGAAGAAGTGAGGCTGCTACTGCTGTTCTGGCCACGTTGGCTGTTGTAAACTGGGAAAAAGAAGGGGATCGTTGCGTTTAAATTCGACGGTTTCGACTAATTAAGGTAGGGAATTTTATTTGAAATTAACAATTTTTAACTTATGAATGCCAATGAGGTTTAGTGAGTAATTGCAAATAATTCATAAACATGATTAATTGATAGGAATAAGATTAATTTGAGGTTGTGAAATTCGGATTAAGTTTGGTATTGAGATGATTTTCCTAGTATTTTAATTAACTTATTGATTTTAGATTGTGGCTGTGAAATGTCAGTAGGTGTTCTTGTTGGAGTGGTTATTCTGAGTTATTATTAGAATTGAATGTGGCTGTGATTACGCTGAACTGTAATTGGAATTAGATGCGGTTGTGAGATGTGACTGAGTTATAGATTCTGCGATGAATTGGTTGAGATTCTGATTTTGAGTGAATTATTGTCTTGTTTGATGTTGAATTGGATATTTGATGTATAGGAACGGCTGTGAAGTTTACTTGTGACTAGTTGAGATTGGTTTTGGTGGTTATTGAAGGATTGGAACTAAGAGATTAAACTGTTTTGAGAACCTGTGATTTTTTGAAATAATATAGTAAACTTTAGGAGTATATAAATAATTTTGTAATGGTTAGACTAATTTTCTGTGTCATGATTTGTTGATTTTGACTTGGCTGTGATTGTGGCTGGTTTCATTGTTGTAAGTGATTAATTGATGAGGTTGATTTTGTTTTGAGGCTATGCTTGTTACCTAAATTTCGGGTTACTTTGATTTCTTAATTTGGTTGTTATTGTTGATTTAAGGTTAACTAGAGTTGATTTTGGGAACGGTTAAAGGATTGAAGGTTGATTATTGGAATATTTTCCCAAAGCGTGATCTTTAGAATAAAATGGTAACTTTGCTAATAACTAAGTAACTCTAAATGTATAAGGATAACTTGTGATAATTGGAAACTATATGGAGCAGAATTTTTGGGTGAACATATTATAAAAGAACTGGAATTATATAAATAACACATATTCTATGTGTTTTGGTGTCAATATTGCTAAGATTCTGGTTAAGTTAGGTGATAATGTGTTTTCGGTGTTTGGAAAGTGCAAAATTGTTAATCCTTTGGTTAAAATAATTTATGAATTGATCAAATTGAAGTTGGGTAGATGGAATATGTGGAAGTTGCGGATTATGGCTGAATTATTAACTATTGCGGATTGTTAAATTTCTGATTGATCGGTTGTGATAATTGTTGAGAAAGGTTTGATGAGACGTTGAGAAAGAGGGAACCCGTAAGGGTGGCTAAGTCCAAGTTTTAGGGGAGGTGCTGCCGGAATTTTGTGAAATCTGAGGTTTTACTTGAAAAAGTTATTTTAAAAGGTTTGGATTTGGGAAATTATATTATTTGATTCTGATTTACTAAGAAAAGAAATGAATTATGTTTTTCAGTTTTATTCATTGAGAAAAAAATATTATGTTTAAGATGGATTTATTACGAAAAGGATTCCATTTTGAGTTGATTTATTAAGAATAGAAAGAAATATGTTTTGAGTTTGATTTAATATGAAAAGAGTTATGTTTTAGGTTTGAAATAAAGGATGATCTTCTTAGAAGTTTGGTGAAATAATAATATTTGAATTTGAATGGTAAAAAGAGATGGGTTTTGAGTCTTTGGGAAGTTAGTAAATTTGAAAACGAGTTTTATTTGGTTACTTTTAGTAAGAGGGTGATGCTTTGAAAAGGTTTTAGCGAATATAAAATAAATTATTTTCTTGAGTCTTTTGAAAGAAAAATAAACTAGAAAATAGTTTTAAAATTGGTTCGAGTTAAGCAGTTGCAAAAGTGGAAGTCGTGAAGTTTGTACAACATGATTGAATAAAGAAAGAGAGAGATATTGTATAAGAATATATAACTGCAGATGAATAACAGGAATGATAACTTATGATGATAATTACACTGATACTTTTGAGGGAAGGTATTCAGTTTGTGAAACTGTTGGCAAGGACGTGGGTTTTCTCCCGCTTGCATATTTATGATTATAAAAGAGAATAAAAAGCAGAGGACCTGTTGAAAAGTCATTTGTTGCTTGAGGCAACCCAAGAGATGTGTTTATTCATTTGTTGCGTTAAGGCAACTCCAGATATACTTGTATGATCATCTGCTGCAGTGAGGCAGTCAGATAGATAATGGTGTGATCACTGAAAACGCTTTCCTACGGTACAGATCCATATTTTATTTCTGTAAGGCAGAGGGGTTATTTGCTGCTACAGGAGTACCGTGACCACCTGTTCCATTTCTGTAGTGGCAGAGGGGTTATTTCCTGTACACAGGGGTATAGCCAATAGGAAAGCCTTATCCAGACAGAGGTTGCTGGATAATGTCGGGAGCGGGTTAGTAACCGATAGATAAGCTCATTACCTGCACTAGGGCTAGACATGCATCATCCTTGTTTGCGCATTTGCATTTGATTGGGTGATGAGCGGATATTTTATACGCCTTTTGGAGTTAATTTCATATAATTTTGAGTATGTTCTAGTTAGTTTTTAGTCTATTTTCATTAGTTTTTAGGAAAAATTCATATTTCTGGACTTTACTATGAGTTGTGTGTTTTTCTGTAATTTCAGGTATTTTTCTGGCTGAAATTGGAGGAGCTGGGCAAAAATCTGATTCAGGCTGAAAAAGGACTGCTGATGCTGTTGGATTCTGACCTCCCTGCACTCAAAATGAATTTTCTGGAACTACAGAACTCGAAATGGCATGCTTCCAATTGCGTTAAAAAGTAGACATCCAGGGCTTTCCAGAAATATATAATAGTCTATACTTTGCACAAGGATAGACGACGTAAACTGGCGTTGAACGCCAGTTCTCTGCCCAATTCTGGCGTCCAGCGCCAGAAAAGGATCAAAAGCTGGAGTTGAACGCCCAAACTGGCACAAAAACTGGCGTTCAACTCCACAAATAGCCTCTGCACGTGACTTGCTTAAATCTCAGCCCCAGCACACACCAAGTGGGCCCCAGAAGTGGATCTCTGCATCATCCATCATAGTCCACTCATTTTTTGTAAACCTAGGCTACTAGTTTAGTATTTAAACAACTTTTAGAGACTTATTTTGGATCTCATGACATTTTAGATCTAAACTTTGTATTCTCTGATGGCATGAGTCTCTAAACCCTATTGTTGGGGGTGAGGAGCTCTGCTGTGTCTCGATGAATTAATGCAAGTATTTCTGTTTTCCATTCAAACACGCTTGTTCCTATCTAAGATGTTCATTCGCGCTTAACTGTGATAGAGGTGATGATCTGTGACACTCATCACCTTCCTCAAATCATGAACGTGTGCCTGACAACCACCTCCGTTCTATATACGATTGAATGAGTATCTCTTAGATTCCTTAATCAGAATCTCCGTGGTATAAGCTAGAACTGATGGCGGCATTCATGAGAATCCGGAAAGTCTAAACCTTGTCTGTGGTATTCCGAGTAGGATTCAAGGATTGAATGACTGTGACGAGCTTCAAACTCCTGAAGGCTGGGCGTTAGTCACAGACGCAAAAGGATAGTAAATCCTATTCCAACCGGATCGAGAACCAACCGGTGATTAGCCGTGCTGTGACAGAGCGCGTGAGCGTAGTTTTCACTGGAAGGATGGAAGGTAGCCATTGACAACGGTGATCCACCAACACACAGCTTGCCATAGGAGGACGTGCGTGTGTGAATAAGAAGACAGAGGAAAGCAGAGATTCAGAAGACAAAGCATCTCCAAAACTCCAACATATTCTCCATTACTGCATAACAAGTAACCTTTAATCCATGCTCTATTGTTTATTTGCAATTCAACTGATAAACATAATTGACTTCCTGACTAAGATTTACAAGATAACCATAGATTGCTTCAAACCAAAAATCTCTGTGGGATTCGACCCTTACTCACGTGAGGTATTACTTGGACGACCCAATGCACTTGCTGGTCAGTGGTACGAGTTGTGAAAAGTGTGATTCACAATTCGTGCACCAAGTTTTTGGCGCCGTTGCCGGGGATTGTTCATGTTTGAACAACTGACGGATTATTTTGTTGCTTAGATTAGGAAAATTTTTCTTTTTGGTTTAGAGTCTCTTATAATTGTTCTTGGTTAAAAATATCCTTCTTTAAAACAAGTGTTACATTTACTGCCCAATTGGCTAGAGCGTTAGTCTAAGTCCGTGGCAGTTTGGTACACTCTTTTTTAAAATCTTTTTCAAAAATAATATTTTCTCAATTAAATTTTGTGCCAAACTTTAAGTTTGGTGTTTTCCTGTTGATTTCCCTTGATTTTCAAAAATTTTGGTTTGGTTTTCTAAAAATTTTAAGTTTGGTGTTCCTTCTTCATGTTCTTGTGTTCTTGTTAGTCTTCAAAGTGTTCTTGAGTTTTCCTTGTGTCTTGATCTTAAAATTTTTAAGTTTGGTGTTCCTTGGTGTTTTCTCTCCAAATTTTTCGAAAATAAGGAGCATTAGATCTAAAAATTTTAAATCTTGTGCTATCTTATTGTTTTTCTCTTTCCTCTTAAAAATAAAAAATATCTTTTCTCTCTATTTTAAAAACAAATTTTCGAAATATATTTCTAAAATTCAGATTTTTTTATTTCAAAATTTAAAATTTTAAAAAAAAAAATCATCATATCCTTTTCAAAACTTCCTAACTACTTTCTCTCTCCTCAGTTTTTCGAAAATCTTCACTCAATTTTTATTTACTTTATTTTAATTTATTTCATTTTCGAAATAAATATATAAATAAATAAATAAAAATATTTTTTCTATTTTACATCATCTCCCTTTCTCCATCATGGACCTAAGCGGAAATGAACAGTACAGGAGGACTCTGGGGTCATATTCTAACCCCTCTACTGCTTCATATGGGAGTAGTATCTGCATACCCTCCATTGGAGTCAGTAGCTTTGAGTTGAATCCTCAGCTCATTATCATGGTGCAGCAAAGTTGCCAGTATTCCGGTCTTCCACAGGAAGAACCTACAGAGTTTCTGGCACAGTTTTTACAAATTGCTGACACAGTACATGATAAAGAAATAGATCAGGATGTCTACAGACTATTACTGTTCCCATTTGCTGTAAAAGACCAAGCTAAGAGGTGGTTGAATAACCAACCTAAGGCCAGCATAAGAACATGGAAACAGCTAATAGAAAAATTCCTAAATCAATATTTCCCTCCAAAACGGATGACACAGCTAAGGCTGGACATCCAAGGCTTTAAACAAGGAGATAATGAATCTCTTTATGATGCCTGGGAGAGATACAGAGAGATGCTACGAAAATGCCCCTCTGAAATGTTTTCAGAGTGGGTTCAGTTAGACATCTTCTACTATGGGCTTGCAGAAGAAGCTCAGATGTCTCTAGATTACTCAGCTGGTGGATCTATCCACATGAGAAAGACAATTGAAGAGGCTCAAGAGCTCATTGATACAGTTGCCAGGAATCAGCATCTGTACCTAAGCAGCAACCCTTCCATGAATGAAGAGGTTAAAATAGTAACTGCTGAACTCAGTCCTGTAAAACAAGCTGCTGAATTCAATCAGCAATTGGACCTCCTAACAAAGCAATTAGCCGAATTCAAAGATAGACTACAAGAGACAAGGATGGCTAATATACATATGGAAGAACAGTTTAAGCAAACAAAGCAGCAGCTGTCAAGACAAATAACAGAAGAATGCCAAGCAGTTCAATTAAGAAGTGGGAAAATATTAAATACCCCACCTCAAGGCAGCAAAAAGCTAAGGAATGAGCAAACCACCCAAAATTCACCTGAGGACAGTAAGAGCCCAGGGAAAAATAATTCTGGCACTAAAACGCCAGAAAATTAGTGGAAGGCTGGCGCTGAACGCCCAGACCATGCCCAAAACTGGCGCTCAACGCCAGAAACAAGGCAAAACTGGCGTTCAACGCCAGAAATGGGCAAGGATCTGGCGTTGAACGCCCAAACTGGGCAAGATCTGGCGCTGAACGCCCAAAATGGGCACAATTCTGGCGTTCAAACGCCAGGAACAGACAAAGAGTTGGCGTCTAACGTCACTCCAGTTTCTAACTCTGGCACTCAATTGCCAGTGAGGGATCAGACACACACAAATGCTGATAACAACCCCTCTAAAAAGGCTTCTTCAACCACTTCTGTAGGCAATAAACCTGCAGCAACTACGGTTGAGGAATATAAAGCCAAGATACCTTATCCTCAAAAACTCTAGAAAGAGGAACAGGATAAGCAATTTGCTCGCTTTGCAGATTATCTCAGGACTCTTGAAATAAAGATTCCATTTGCAGAAGCACTCGAGCAAATACCTTCTTATGCCAAGTTCATGAAAGAGATCTTGAGTCATAAAAAGGATTGGAGAGAAACAGAAAGAGTTCTCCTCACTGAAGAATGCAGTGCAGTCATTCTGAAGAGCTTTCCTGAAAAGCTTAAAGACCCTGGGAGTTTTCTGATGCCATGCATATTAGAAGGTAATTGTACCAAGACAGCTTTATGCGATCTTGGGGCAAGCATCAATTTAATACCTGCATCCACTATCAGAAAGCTTGGCTTAACTGACGAAGTTAAACCGACCCGGATATGTCTCCAACTTGCTGATGGCTCCACTAAATACCCATCAGGCGTGATTGAAGACATGATTGTCAGGGTTGGGCCATTCGACTTTCCCACTGACTTTGTTGTGCTGGAAATGGAGGAGCACAAGAGTGCTACTCTCATTCTAGGAAGACCCTTCCTAGCAACTGGACGATCCCTCATTGACGTCCAACAGGGGGAAATAACCCTGAGAGTCAATGATGATGAGTTCAAGTTGAACGCTGTCAAAGCCATGCAGCATCCAGACACATCAACAGACTGCATGAAAGTTGATTTTATTGTCTCTTTGGTAGAAGAGATCAACATGGCTGAGAGTTTCGAATCAGAGTTGGAACATATCTTTAAAGATGTTCAGCCTGATTTGGAGGACTCAGAGGACATGAAAGAGCCTCTGAAATTTCTTCTGGAAGAGGAAAAACCTCCTAAACCGGAGCTCAAGCCATTACCACCATCCTTGAAATATGCATTTCTGGGAGAAGGTGATACTTTTCCAGTGATCATAAGCTCTGCTTTAAATTCACAGGAAGAGGAAGCACTTATTCAAGTGCTAAGGACACACAAGACAGCTCTTGGGTGGTCCATAGGTGACCTTAAGGGCATAAGCCCAGCTAGATGCATGCACAAAATCCTATTGGAGGATAATACCAAACCAGTGGTTCAACCACAGAGGCGGCTAAATCCAGCCATGAAGGAAGTGGTGCAGAAAGAGGTCACCAAATTACTAGAGGCTGGGATTATTTATCCTATTTCTGATAGCCCCTGGGTGAGCCCTGTCCAAGTCGTCCCAAAAAAGGGAGGCATGATAGTGATTCATAATGAAAAGAATGAACTGGTTCCTACGAGAACAGTTACAGGGTGGCGCATGTGTATTGACTACAGAAGGCTCAATACAGCCACCAGAAAGGATCATTTTCCTTTACCATTCATAGACCAGATGCTAGAAAGACTGGCAGGTCATGATTATTACTGTTTTTTGGATGGCTACTCAGGCTACAACCAGATTGCAGTAGATCCCCAGGATCAAGAGAAAACAGCATTCACATGTCCATCTGGAGTGTTTGCTTATAGAAGGATGCCATTTGGGTTATGTAATGCGCCTGCAACCTTCCAGAGATGCATGCTCTCTATTTTCTCTGATATGGTGGAAAAATTTCTGGAAGTCTTCATGGATGACTTCTCAGTATATGGAGACTCATTCAGCTCCTGTCTTGATCACCTGAAACTTGTTCTGAAAAGATGCCAAGAGACCAACCTAGTTTTAAACTGGGAAAAGTGTCACTTCATGGTGACTGAAGGAATTGTCCTTGGGCATAAAATCTCAAACAAGGGAATAGAGGTGGATCAAGCAAAAATAGAGGTAATTGAAAAATTACCACCACCTGCCAATGTTAAGGCAATCAGAAGCTTTCTGGGGCATGCAAGATTCTATAGGAGGTTTATAAAGGATTTTTCAAAAATCGCAAAACTTCTAAGCAATCTGCTAGCTGCTGAGACGCCATTTGTGTTTGACACAGAATGCCTGCAGGCGTTTGAAACACTGAAAGCTAAGCTGGTCACAGCACCAGTCATTTCTGCACCAGACTGGACGTTACTATTTGAGCCAATGTGTGATGCCAGTGATCATGCCATTGGTGCAGTATTGGGACAGAGGCATGACAAGCTTCTGCATGTTATTTATTATGCCAGTCGCGTTCTAAATGATGCCCAGAAAAATTACACAACCACAGAAAAAGAATTACTTACAGTGGTTTACGCCATTGACAAGTTCAGATCATACTTAGTAGGATCAAAAGTGATTGTGTATACTGACCATGCTACTCTTAAATATCTACTCACAAAGCAGGATTCAAAACCCAGGCTCATCAGATGGGTATTGCTTCTGCAAGAGTTTGATATAGAAATAAGAGACAGAAAAGGGATAGAGAACCAAGTGGCTGATCATCTGTCCCGGATAGAGCCAGTGGAAGGGACGTCCCCTCCTTTCTTGAGATCTCTGAGACGTTTCCTGATGAGCATTTATTTGCCATTCAGGAAGCACCATGGTTTGCCGATATTGCAAACTATAAAGCTGCAAGGTTCATACCCAAGGAGTACAACAGGATACAAAAGAAGAAATTAATTACTGATGCAAAGTAATACTTGTGGGATGAACCCTATCTCTTTAAGAGATGTGCAGACGGAATAATCCGTAGGTGTGTGCCTAGAGAAGAATCACAGAGGATCCTATGGCATTGCCATGGATCACAATATGGAGGCCCTTTCGGAGGTGAGCGAACAGCCACCAAGGTCCTCCAATGTGGCTTCTATTGGCCCACACTCTATAAAGATTCCCGAGAGTTTATACGTAACTGTGACAGTTGCCAAAGAGCTAGCAATCTGCCTCATGGTTATGCCATGCCTCAACAAGGAATTTTGGAGATTGAGTTGTTTGACGTATGGGGAATTGACTTCATGGGACCTTTCCCACCATCATACTCAAACACTTATATTCTGGTGGCAGTTGACTATGTGTCAAAATGGGTTGAGGTCATTGCCACACCCACCAATGATACTAAAACAGTGCTGAAGTTCCTCCAGAAATATATCTTTAGCAGGTTTGGTGTCCCTAGAGTACTAATCAGTGATGGGGGCACTCACTTCTGCAATAAACAGCTTTACTCTGCCATGGTTCAGTATGGAATTCGCCACAAGGTGGCCACTCCATATCATCCACAAACCAATGGGCAAACTGAAGTCTCTAACAGAGAATTAAAGAGAATCCTGGAACGAACAGTAAATACCCGTAGAAAGGATTGGGCACGGAGCTTGGATGATGCTCTGTGGGCTTGCAGGACAGCATTCAAGACCCCTATAGGGACCTCTCCATACCAACTCGTGTATGGTAAGGCATGTCACCTGCCCGTGGAACTGGAACATAAGGCCTACTGGGCAACCAGATTCCTAAACTTTGATGCCAAACTAGCAGGAGAAAAACGATTGCTCCAGCTAAATGAGCTAGAGGAATTCAGATTCACAGCTTTCGAAAATGCCAAACTTTATAAAGAAAAATAAAAAAGTGGCATGATAGAAAGCTGTCATCTAGAATCTTTGAACCAGGACAGAAGGTTCTGTTGTTTAACTCTAGACTCAGGCTATTCCCCGGGAAACTGAAATCCCGATGGAGGGTACCATACGTGATTACAAGTGTATCACCATATGGTTATGTGGAGCTTCAAGATATTGATTCTGATAAGAAGTTCATTGTCAATGGACAGAGAATCAAGCATTATCTTGAAGGCAACATTGAGCAAGAATGCTCAAGGCTGAAGCTAGATTAAAAGCTCAGCAAGGTCCAGCTAAAGACAATAAAGAAGCACTTGTTGGGAGGCAACCCAATTTTTATTTATTTTCATGGTTTTTCATGTTTTATTAGGTTCATGATCATGTGGAGTCACAAAATAAATATCAAAAATTAAAAACGGAATCAAAAACAGTAGAAGAAAAATCACACCCTGGAGGAAGCACCTGTCTGGCGTTCAACGCCAGAACAGAGTATGGTTCTGGTGCTGAACGCCCAAAATGGGCAACATCCTGGCGCTGAACGCCCAAAACAAGCATGGTTCTGGCGTTCAACGCCAGAAATGGCTAGTAAATGGGCGTTGAACGCCCAAAATGGGCACCAACCTGGCGCTGAACGCCCAGAGTTATGTGCAAGGGCATTTTGCATGCCTAAATTGGTGCAGGGATGTAAATGCCTTGACACCTCAAGATCTGTGGACCTCATAGGATCATTTCAAGATCTGTGGACCCCACAGGATCCCCACCTTCCCTCCTCATAATCCTAGTTTTTTTTCCACATCTTCTTCTTCATCTATTCCTTCTTCTTTTGCTCGAGGGCGAGCAACATTCTAAGTTTGGTGTGGTAAAACAATTATGTGAAGGATCTATAGCTCAGTGGTAGAACATGTGGCTGCAAATCAAGAGATCCCTGAGATACCTCAGGGGATGCACTTCCCTCCACATAATTATTGGAAGCAACTGAGGATAGAAATACCAAAAATCACTAGGAATCAAGCCACAAAGGCAAGGAAGAGACATAAAAAAGCTCAAGAACATCATTGGTTCCTCAAGAAGGAAATTCCATCATCACTAAGGTGGAATCGTTCCTTGTTCTTACTTTCTCTGTTTTTCGTTTTCTCTATGTTAAGTGCTTATCTATGTTTGTGTCTTCATTACATGATCATTAGTAGTAATTAGTATCTATTTTGATTTTATCTCCAATTAAGCTATAGTTTATTTTTCTCATCATCAGCAAACATAAATAAAGTAGTAGATCTTTTGAATAAGAGGCAATAAAATTTCGAGTTTTTAATAAGAAAAATTCTAATTAGTTAAATGTGGTGGCAATGCTTTCTGTCTTCTGAATAAATGCTTGAACAGTGCATATGTCTTTTGAATTTGTTGTTTAAGACTGTTAAATATGTTGGCTCTTGAAAGAATGATGAACATGAGACATGTTATTGATAATCTGAAAAATCATAAAAATGATTCTTGACGCAAGAAAAAGCAGCAAAAAACAAAGCTTGCAGAAAAAAAAATAAAAAAATAAAAAAATAAAAAAATAGAAAGAAAAAGAAAAAGCAAGCAGAAAAAGCCAAAAGCTCTTAAAACCAAGAGGCAAGAGCAAAAAGCCAATAACCCTTAAAAACAAAAGGCAAGGGCAAATAAAAGGGATCCCAAGGCTTTGAGCATCAGTGGATAGGAGGGCCTAAAGAAATAAAATCCTGGTCTAAGCGGCTAAACCAAGCTGTCCCTAACCATGTGCTTGTGGCGTGAAGGTGTCAAGTGAAAACTTGAGACTGAGCGGTTAAAGTCAAGGTCCAAGGCAAAAAGAAGAGTGTGCTTAAGAACTCTGGACACCTCTAATTGGGGACTTTAGCAAAGCTGAGTCACAATCTAAAAGGTTCACCCAATTATGTGTCTGTGGCATTTATGTATCCGGTGGTAATACTGGAAAACAAAGTGCTTAGGGCCACGGCCAAGACTCATAAAATAGCTGTGTTCAAGAATCATCACACTGAAATAGG
Source organism: Arachis ipaensis (assembly GCF_059453495.1). Lineage (NCBI taxonomy): Eukaryota > Viridiplantae > Streptophyta > Magnoliopsida > Fabales > Fabaceae > Arachis > Arachis ipaensis. The sequence goes on along the minus strand of NC_142436.1, from coordinate 69,041,041 downwards.
AGAATCAATAACACTATCTAAATTCTAAGTTCCTATAGATGCCAATCACTCTGAGCTTCAATGGATAAAGCGAGATGCCAAAACTGTTCAGAAGCAAAAAGCTACTAGTCCCGCTCATCTAATTAGAATCTGAGCTTCACTCAAAAACTCTGAGATATTATTGCTTATCAACCTATTAGTCTTCTATTTTATTTGTCTAGTTGCTTGAGGACAAGCAACAGTTTAAGTTTGGTGTTGTGATGAGCGGATATTTTATACGCTTTTTGGGGTTAATTTCATATAATTTTGAGTATATTCTAGTTAGTTTTTAGTCTATTTTCATTAGTTTTTAGGAAAAATTCATATTTCTGGACTTTACTATGAGTTGTGTGTTTTTCTGTAATTTCAGGTATTTTTCTGGCTGAAATTGGAGGAGCTGAGCAAAAATCTGATTCAGGCTGAAAAAGGACTGCTGATGCTGTTGGATTCTGACCTCCCTGCACTCAAAATGAATTTTCTGGAACTACAGAACTCGAAATGGCATGCTTCCAATTGCGTTAAAAAGTAGACATCCAGGGCTTTCCAGAAATATATAATAGTCTATACTTTGCACAAGGATAGACGACGTAAACTGGCGTTGAACGCCAGTTCTCTGCCCAATTCTGGCGTCCAGCGCCAGAAAAGGATCAAAAGCTGGAGTTGAACGCCCAAACTGGCACAAAAACTGGCGTTCAACTCCACAAATAGCCTCTGCACGTGACTTGCTTAAATCTCAGCCCCAGCACACACCAAGTGGGCCCCAGAAGTGGATCTCTGCATCATCCATCATAGTCCACTCATTTTTTGTAAACCTAGGCTACTAGTTTAGTATTTAAACAACTTTTAGAGACTTATTTTGGATCTCATGACATTTTAGATCTAAACTTTGTATTCTCTGATGGCATGAGTCTCTAAACCCTATTGTTGGGGGTGAGGAGCTCTGCTATGTCTCGATGAATTAATGCAAGTATTTCTGTTTTCCATTCAAACACGCTTGTTCCTATCTAAGATGTTCATTCGCGCTTAACTGTGATAGAGGTGATGATCTGTGACACTCATCACCTTCCTCAAATCATGAACGTGTGCCTGACAACCACCTCCGTTCTATATACGATTGAATGAGTATCTCTTAGATTCCTTAATCAGAATCTCCGTGGTATAAGCTAGAACTGATGGCGGCATTCATGAGAATCCGGAAGGTCTAAACCTTGTCTGTGGTATTTCGAGTAGGATTCAAGGATTGAATGACTGTGACGAGCTTCAAACTCCTGAAGGCTGGGCGTTAGTGACAGACGCAAAAGGATAGTAAATCCTATTCCAACCGGATTGAGAACCAACCGGTGATTAGCCGTGCTGTGACAGAGCGCGTGAGCGTAGTTTTCACTGGAAGGATGGAAGGTAGCCATTGACAACAGTGATCCACCAACACACAGCTTGCCATAGGAGGACGTGCGTGCGTGAACAAGAAGACAGAGGAAAGCAGAGATTCAGAAGACAAAGCATCTCCAAAACTCCAACATATTCTCCGTTACTGCATAACAAGTAACCTTTAATCCATGCTCTATTGTTTATTTGCAATTCAACTGATAAACATAATTGACTTCCTGACTAAGATTTACAAGATAACCATAGATTGCTTCAAACCAACAATCTCTGTGGGATTCGACCCTTACTCACATGAGGTATTACTTGGACGACCCAGTGCACTTGCTGGTCAGTGGTACGAGTTGTGAAAAGTGTGATTCACAATTCGTGCACCATTAGGTTTGTTTATTATACTTCCCTGTGATTGTGCTGTTTGTCTTGTTATGACTTGTTTGTATGTTGAACTGAATCTCTTGCTTGTACTAGTAGTTTGTGAATGTATTAAATTGATTAAGAATTGATGTTTTGATTGAGAATTAATTATGTGACTGATAGATGGTTAATGTGACTAGTTTCATTTTTAGAATTTCTTTTGAGTTAGAGATTTTGAAGGAGGTAATTAAGTAGCTAAAGTAAAACCGAAAGTATTTTCAAAAAGGTTTGTTGAAATATAGTTCTCTTGAGTATGTTAATTATTTGCATTCTATTTCATTACTTTTACAGCATTCCCATTCCCTACTGAGAACGTGTGGTTTGTTCTCACCCCAAAATCTTCCACCCTTTCAGTGATACAGGTTCGAAGACTCAGTTTGAAGCTACGGGCGATTGTTAGACCTTTTTATGAGTTAAGTTTTTGAATTGAGTTGCTTTCATAGAATTCCCTCGCCTTTGTTGCTTAAGATTTTATTTTGTAAAGAGGGATAGGAGTTGTATCTAAGTTACACTTGAATTTGTTTGTATAATATTTACTAATAATTATATGATTATTATTAATTGGTGATGCTTGATATATGATTTAATAGATAAAAACAAAATTTTCTGGAATTTTCCATAAAATAGAAACGCGATATCGAACTAAAGGCTCAATATTAAATAGTTAATAAAAGAAATGGGTTAGTAACTCCTTACTTTTGGTACGATCATGACGTATTGGAAGTTGGGTCGTTACAAATGGTATCAGAGCAGTTCGTTCCTGTTAGAGCCTTGGGAATGGACTGACTATGCTTCATTGCATACTCTGAGTGTCTGTCATGCTTAGTGACTTGTTCTGATAACAAGAGTTTGTGTTTTATTTGCATGACTGTCTGATGATTAACACTGTTGGTTTACCATTGCATGCCTCATGGTATTAGGTCTGGCCAACTTAATACTAATGATTTATGTATATGGGAACACTAATGGGTTATCATAGACGAAATAGAAGTAATAGGTAATGCGATTCATGGGGTTTAGGAGTGTTAGAAATTATGAAGTTAGCTTTGATTCGACGTATAACCTTTATTCGTGCCACGTGAACTTGTGTTATCTCTTCATTGTTTTCATTTGAATTCCTTGTTTTGGATTTCCTCGTCAGCATATAACTCGCTTATCTTTCAACCTTAACTTATTGTTCTTGTATACCTTTCCTTGCTTGTAAATCTAATTACTTATCTGACTATTTCTGAATCTTCATTCTTGACCATGCTTATATTTTTGTTCATAGATTCCGTTTTCTTTGATTCGAGTTTAAATTTATATTCTTATAACAATTTTCGAGGGCAAAAATTTTTCTAAGGTGGGTAGAATGTAACAACCCTAGTTTTTGAAAATCAAATAATCAGTTATTTGTGATTTATTTTATTCGTTGATAATTTTATTTTAAGAAAATTATTTTACTAAAAGTAATTAAATGGAGTTTCATAATAATTGAAGTTTAAATTAATTAGAATTTTTATATAATTTTTATTGAATATTTGATATAATTGAAATTATAATGTTAGTAATTGAAAAATAAGAAGATTTGTATAATTTAATTTAAATAAATTCTATTTTGAATGAATTATGTTATTATTTTGAACTCCTAGAAAATGATTTTATTAAAAATGATTAGATTGATATTTATAAATACTTTAAGTTTAAGTCAATTAATATTTTTGTACAATTTTTATTATTAGTTATTTTACAATTTGAAATTAATGTTCCGGTGATAGAAAAATAATGAAAAATTATACCATTTGATTTGAATAATTAATATTGAGTTTAAAACTATATTTTATAAAAATATGATTAATATGTTCATTTTATATTTTAAATTAGAAATAATTGATTAAACTTAGCAATATGTTGATAAATAATGTTCCTAAATATTTTTAATAAAGTATATTTGATTTTAAAATTATTCTACCCTTCAATTTTATGAAAATATCTATTCATATCTATCCATATTCTTTTATAAAATCCATAATTCCTAAACCTAAATTCCCAAATCAAACTCAGAAACCCTAATTTTCCAAATTGGAAGCCCTAACCCTTCCTAAACCTAGCCGCAGCCCTTTCCCCCAAATCAAGCAGCAGCCTCATCCTCCCTCAGCCTAGCAACACACACACAAAATAGGGGAGGACTTCTGAGAGTGCTGAGAGAAAGACAGGGAGCTTCACCACGCCGTCATCCAACCGGTCGCGTCTGCTGCCTCACCGCCACCTCCTCCATCGCGCGCTACTGCCGGCCTGGAACCGCCGCCACTGCGCCTCGCTGTCGACCTAACCACGTCGCCACCGACCCATGACGTTACCTCTAGAACCATGCGAAGGACAGAGGGAGGAGAGGGAGAGAGTTCGCGTCAGAGGAGAGAGGGAGCTCGTGCCTCACCACCGTCACCCATGGAGCCACGAGCTGCGCCGGTCGCCGCCGCTGTTGCGCCACTGACCGCCGCCATTCCGCCATCACCGTCGTTGCCTTGGAGCTCGCCCACTGTCGTCATTGAGGGGCCAGCAGAGAGAGAGAACGAACGTGGGTCAGGGTCGTCACCAGGAAGAGGAGCTATGCTCCACGCCACCGTCGCCACCAGTTCACGACCACCACTGCGAGGGTTCTGCCGCCGTCGTTCCAGTGCCGCCATTCATGCCCTCCGTTCCTTTTGTCGTTCTGTCCAGCATCACCAGCACTGAAGTCAGCTTCTACCACCATCAAGCCTGAAGGGAAGCGCCACTGCTATTGCCCGACAGTAGCTTCCTCTGCGTTCCCAATTCCGTTCTTGAAACTGTAACACTCTTGCTCATGCTTTGTTTCCCGAATCTATTTCTCTACCATATTTTGTTCTGATTACAATAAGTATATGTTAATGTCTCTGTTTAGTGTTATCGTCCTTATCCGGAACCACTGATGTCACCGCTATAGAAGTGATTGGGATAGGCGCGATTGTCATTGTTGTTGCTGCCCCAGAAGAAGTGAGGCTGCTACTGCTGTTCCGGCCACGTTGGCTGTTGTAAACTGGGAAAAAGAAGGGGATCGTTGCGTTTAAATTTGACGGTTTCGATGAATTAAGGTAGGGGATTTTATTTGAAATTAACAATTTTTAACTTATGAATGCCAATGAGGTTTAGTGAGTAATTGCAAATAATTCATAAACATGATTAATTGATAGGAAAAAGCTTAATTTGAGGTTGTAAAATTCGGATTAAGTTTGGTATTGTGATGATTTTCCTAGTATTTTAATTAATTTATTGATTTTAGATTGTGGCTGTGAAACGTCAGTAGGTGTTCTTGTTGGAGTGGTTATTCTGAGTTATTATTAGAATTGAATATGGCTGTGGTTACGCTGAACTGTAATTGGAATTAGATGCGGTTGTTAGATGTGACTGAGTTATTGATTCTACGATGAATTAGTTGAGATTCTGATTTTGAGTGAATTATTGTCTTGTTTGATGTTGAATTGGATATTTGATGTATGAGAACAGCTGTGAAGTTTATTTGTGACTAGTTGAGATTGGTTTTGGTGGTTATTGAAGGATTGGAACTAAGGGATTGGTGGACGAAATTGTGATTACACTTTGATTATGTAAAATTCATTGCTCTTTCTTTTCCTGGCAATGGCGCCAAAAACATGATGCCAATACCATGGTTCACAACTTCGCACAACTAACCAGCAAGTGCATTGGGTCGTCCAAGTAATACCTTATGTGAGTAAGGGTCGAATCCCACGGAGATTGTTGGTCTGAAGCAAGCTATGGTCACCTTGTAAATCTCAGTCAGGCAGATATAAAATAGTAATGGGGTTTTCGAAAATTAATAAGAAGGATAGAAATACTTATGTAGATCATTGGTGAGAGTTTCAGATAAGCGTATGGAGATGCTTTCATTCCTCTGAACCTCTGCTTTCCTGCTGTCTTCATCCAATCAATCTTACTCCTTTCTATGGCTGGCTTTATGTAAGGATGTCACCGGTGCCAATGGCTACTTTTGATCTCTCTCGGGAAAATGATCCAAATGCTCTGTCACAGCACGGCTAATCGTCTGGAGGCATCACCTTTGTCGTTGGTTGCATCCTATTCCTCCCTGTGAAAATGGTCCGATGCGCTGTCACTGCATGGCTAATCATCTGGAGGTTCTCGATCATACTAGAATAGGATTTACTATCCTTTTGCGTCTGTCACTACGCCCAGCACTCGCGAGTTTGAAGCTCGTCACAGTCATTCAATCCCAGAATCCTACTCGGAATACCACGGACAAGGTTTAGACTTTCCGGATTCTCATGAATGCCGCCATCAATCTAGCTTATACCACGAAGATCCCAATATCTCGGACTCGGTCCCCTGTATTAGTAATCTAAGAGATACTCGTTCAATCGAAGGTAGAACGGGAGTGGTTGTCAGGCACGCGTTCATAGGGAATTATGATGATTGTCACGTTCATCACATTCAGGTTGAAGTGTGAATAAATATCTTAGAAGTGGAATAAGTTGAATTGAATAGAAAACAGTAGTACTTTGCATTAATCTTTGAGGAACAGCAGAGCTCCACACCTTAATCTATGGAGTGTAGAAACTCTACCGTTGAAAATACATAAGTGAAAGGTCCAGGCATGGCCGAGAAGCCAGCCCCCAAAATGTAATCACAGGATCAAAATACAATCCAGGATCTCTAATACAATAGTAAAAGGTCCTATTTATAATAAACTAGCTACTAGGGTTTACAGAAGTAAGTAATTGATGCATAAATCCATTTTCGGGGCCCACTTGGTGTGTGCTTGGGCTGAGCTTGAGTGTTACACGTGTAGAGGTCATTCTTGGAGTTGAACGCCAACTTTTGTGCCATTTTGGGCGTTGAACTCCACTTTGCAACTTGTTTCTGGCGCTGGACGCCAGAATTGGGCAGAGAGCTGGCGTTGAACGCCAGTTTGCGTTGTCTAAACTTGGGCAAAGTATGGACTATTATACATTTCGGCAAAGCCCTTAATGTCTACTTTCCAACGCAATTGGAAGCGCGCCATTCTGAGTTCTGTAGCTCCAGAGAATCCACTTTGAGTGCAGGGAGGTCAGAATCCAACAGCATCAGCAGTCCTTCTTCAACCTCTGAATCTGATTTTTGCTCAAGTCCCTCAATTTCAGCCAGAAAATACCTGAAATCACAGAAAAACACACAAACTCATAGTAAAGTCCAGAAATGTGAATTTATCATAAAAACTAATGAAAATATCCCTAAAAGTAACTAGATTCTACTAAAAACATACTAAAAACAATGCCAAAAAGCGTATAAATTATCCGCTCATCACAACACCAAACTTAAATTGTTGCTTATCGCCAAGCAACTGAAAATCAAGTAGGATAAAAATAAGAGAATATACTATAAATTCCAAACTATCAATGAAACATAGCTCCAATTAAATGAGCGGGATTTATAGCTTTTTGCCTCTTGAATACTTTTGGCATCTCACTTTATCCATTGAAGTTCAGAATGATTGGCATCTATAGGAACTCAGAGTTCAGATAGTGTTATTGATTCTCCTAGTTCCGTATGATGATTCTTGAACACAGCTATTTTATGAGTCTTGGCCGTGGCCCTAAGCACTTTGTTTTCCAGTATTACCACCGGATACATAAATGCCACAGACACATAATTGGGTGAACCTTTTAGATTGTGACTCAGCTTTGCTAAAGTCCCCAATTAGAGGTGTCCAGAGTTCTTAAGCACACTCTTCTTTTTGCCTTGGACCTTGACTTTAACCGCTCAGTCTCAAGTTTTCACTTGACACCTTCACGCCACAAGCACATGGTTAGGGACAGCTTGGTTTAGCCGCTTAGACCAGGATTTTATTCCTTTAGGCCCTCCTATCCACTGATGCTCAAAGCCTTGGGATCCCTTTTATTTGCCCTTGCCTTTTGTTTTTAAGGGTTATTGGCTTTTTGCTCTTGCCTCTTGGTTTTAAGAGCTTTTGGCTTTTTCTGCTTGCTTTTTCTTTTTCTTTCTATTTTTTTATTTTTTTATTTTTTTATTTTCCTTTTCAGATTGTGACTCAGCTTTGCTAAAGTCCCCAATTAGAGGTGTCCAGGGTTCTTAAGCACACTCTTTTTTTACTATGGACCTTGACTTTAACCGCTCAGTCTCAAGTTTTCACTTGTCACCTACACGCCACAAGCACATGGTTAGGGACAGCTTGGTTTAGCCGCTTAGACCAGGATTTTATTCCTTTAGGCCCTCCTATCCACTGATGCTCAAAGCCTTGGGATCCTTTTTATTTGCCCTTGCCTTTTGGTTTTAAGGGTTATTGGCTTTTTGCTCTTGCCTCTTGGTTTTAAGAGCTTTGGCTTTTTCTGCTTGCTTTCTCTTTTTCTTTCTATTTTTTTTCGCCTATATATATATATATATATTTTTTTTTTCTGCAAGCTTTGTTCTTTGCTGCTTATTCTTGCTTCAAGAATCATTTTTATGATTTTTCAGATTATCAAATAACATGTCTCCTAGTCATTATTCTTTCAAGAGCCAACATATTTAACATTCTTAAACAACAACTTCAAAAGACATATGCACTGTTCAAGCATACATTCAGAAAACAAGAAGCATTGTCACCACATCAATATAATTAAGCTAAGTTCAAGGATAAATTCGAAACTCATGTACTTCTTGTTCTTTTGAATTAAAATATTTTTCATTTAAGAGAGGTGATGGATTCATAGGACATTCATAACTTTAAGACAAAGTTACTAACTACTAATGATCATGTAATGAAGACACAAACATAGATAGGCACATAACATAGAAAACGAAAAACAGAAGAAATAAGAACAAGGAATGAATCCACCTTAGTTATTGTGGCATTTCCTTCTTGAGGAACCAATGATATCCTTAAGCTCTTCTATGTCTCTTCCTTGTCTTTGTTGCTCCTCCCTCATTGCTTTTTGATCTTCTCTTATTTCATGAAGGATGATGGAGTGCTCTTGATGTTCCACCCTTAGTTGTCCCATGTTGGAACTCAATTCTCCTAGGGAGGTGTTGATTTGCTCCCAATAGTTTTGTGGAGGAAAATGCATTTGAGGCATCTCCGGAATCTCATGGTGATGAGCTTCATACACCTCTTGAGCTCCATGAATGGGCTCTCTTACTTGCTCCATCTTTTTCTTAGTGATGGGCTTCTCTTCCTTAATGGGAATGTCTCCTTCTATGAAAGCTCCAGCTGAGTAACATAGATGGCAAATAAGATGAGGAAAAGCTAGCCTTGCCATGGGAGATGACTTTTCGGCTATTTTGTAGAGTTCATTAGAGATGACTTCATGAACTTCTATTTCCTCTCCAATCATGATGCTATGAATCATGATGGCCCGATCCACAGTAACTTCAGATCGGTTGCTAGTAGGGATGATGGAGCATTGGATGAATTCCAACCATCCTCTAGCCACAGGCTTGAGGTCCAATCTTCTTAGTTGAACCGGCTTGCCTTTGGAGTCAATCATCCATTGAGCTCCTTCCACACATATTTCCATAAGGACTTTGTCCAACCTTTGATCAAAGTTGACTCTCCTTGTGTAGGGGCGTGCGCTCTCTTCCATGTTTGGCAAGTTGAACGCCAACCTCACATTCTCCGGACTAAAATCTAAGTATTTCCCCCGAACCATTGTAACATAGTTCTTTGGATCCGGGTTCTTACTTTGATCATGGTTCTTGGTGATCCATGCATTGGCATAGAACTCTTGAACCATTAGGATGCCGACTTGTTGGATGCGATTTGTTAGAACTTCCCAACCTCTTCTTTGAATTTCATGTCGGATCTCCGGATACTCATTTCTTTTGAGTTTGAAAGGGACCTCGGGGATCACCTTCTTCTTGGCCACAACATCATAGAAGTGGTCTTGATGGGCGTTGGAGATGAACCTTTCCATCTCCCATGACTCGGAGGTGGAAGCTTTTGTCTTCCCTTTTCCTTTTCTAGAGGATTCTCCGGTCTTAGGTGCCATCAATGGTGATGGAAAAACAAAAAGCTTATGCTTTTACCACACCAAACTTAAAATTTTGCTCGCCCTCGAGCAAGAGAAGAAAGAATAGATGAAGAAGAAGAAGAAGAAAATGTGGAGAGGAGGGGGGAGGTGTGTTTCGGCCAAGAAGAGAAGAGAGGGTTGTGTTGTGTGAAAATGAAGAAGAATGGAGGGCTTTATATAGGGAAGGGAGGGGGTGAAGGTTCGGCCATATAGGGTGGGTTTGGGTGGGAAATTGATTTTAAATTTTGAAGGTAGGTGGAGTTTATGTGGTAGGTTTATGGGGAAGAGTGGATGGATGTGAGTGGTGAAGAGGTGATGGGGAAGAGAGATTGAGGTGATTAGTGAAGGGTTTTCGGGAAGAGTGTTTATGGGATTTTGTGAAAGAGGGGTGAGAAGAAGTGAGTGGAGGTAGGTGGGGATCCTGTGGGGTCCACAGATCCTGAGGTGTTCGAGAATTTTCAACCTTGCACCAAATTAGGCATGTAAAATGCCTTTGCACACAATTTTGGGCGTTCAGCGCCAGGTTGGTGCCCATTTTGGGCGTTCAACGCCCATTTGTTGCCCATTTCTGGCGTTGAACACCAGAACCATGCTTGTTCTGGGCGTTCAGCGCCAGCTCCTCTCCAGGGTGCAATTCTGGCGTTCAGCGCCCAGATGATGCCCATTTTGGGCGTTCAGCGCCCAGATACTGCCCATTTTGGGCGTTCAGCGCCAGAACCATGCTCTGTTCTGGCGTTGAACGCCAGACAGGTGCTTCCTCCAGGGTGTGATTTTTCTTCTGCTGTTTTTGATTCCGTTTTCAATTTTTATATTTATTTTGTGACTCCTCATGATCATGAACCTATAAAGACATATAACTAAGAAAAAATATAGTCAGATAAGTAAAAATTGGGTTGCCTCCCAACAAGCGCTTCTTTAATGTCAATAGCTTGACAGTGGGCTCTCATGGAGCCTTACAGATGTTCAGAGCATTGTTGAGACTCTTCAACACCAAACTTAGAGTTTGACTGTGGGGGCTTTGTTTGACTCTGCTTTGAGAGAAGCTTTTTATGCTTCCTCTCCATAGATGCAGAGAGAGATCCTTGAGTTGTAAACACAAGGTTGTCCTTATTCAATTGAAGGATCAATTCTCCTCTGTCCACATCAATCACAGCTCTTGCTGTGGCTAGGAAAGGTCTTCCTAGGATGATGGATTCATCCTCTTCCTTTCCAGTATCTAAGACTATGAAATCAGCAGGGATGTAAAGGCCTTCAACCTTTACTAACACGTCCTCTACTTGTCCATAAGCCTGTTTTCTTGAATTATTTGCCATCTCTAATGAGATTTTAGCAGCTTGCACCCCATAGATTCCCAGTTTCTCTATTACAGAGAGGGGCATGAGGTTTATCCCTGAACCAAGGTCACACAGAGCCTTAAAGATCATGGTGCCTATGGTACAAGGTATTATGAACTTTCCCGGATCCTGCCTCTTCTGAGGCAATGTCAGTTGATCCAGATCACTTAGTTCATTGGTGAACAAGGGAGGTTCATCTTCCCAAGTTTCAATAAGAAAATAATTTGGCATTCAGCTTCATGATTGCACCAAGAAACTTGGCAGTTTGCTCTTCAGTAACATCCTCATTCTCTTCAGAAGAGGAATACTCATCAGAGCTCATAAATGGCATAAGGAGGTTCAATGGAATCTCTATGGTCTCTAGATGAGTCTCAGATTCCTTTGGTTCCTCAGAGGGAAGCTCCTTATTGATCACTGGACGTCCTAGGAGGTCTTCCCCCTTGGGATTCACGTCCTCTCCTTCCCTTACAGGTTCGGCCATTTTGGTTATGTCAATGGCCTTACACTCTCCTTTTGGATTCTTTTCTGTATTGCTTGGGAGAGTACTAGGAGGGATTTCAGTGATCCTTTTACTCAGCTGGCCCACTTGTGCTTCCAAATTTCTAATGGAAGACCTTGTTTCATTCATGAAACTCACAGTGGCCTTAGATAGATCAGAGACTAAGTTTGCTAAGCTAGATGGGTTCTGCTCAGAATTCTCTGTCTGTTGCTGAGTGGATGATGGAAAAGGCTTGCTATTGCTAAACCTGTTTCTTCCACCATTATTAAAGCCTTGTTGAGGCTTTTGATCCTTCCATGAGAAATTTGGATGATTTCTCCATGATGAGTTATAGGTGTTTCCATAAGGTTCACTTAAGTAATTCACCTCTGCTATTGCAGGGTTCTTAGGATCATAAGCTTCTTCTTCAGAAGATGCCTCTTGAGTACTGTTGGATGCAGCTTGCATTCCATTCAGACTCTGAGAAATCATATTGACTTGTTGAGTCAATATTTTGTTCTGAGCCAATATGGCATTCAGAGTATCAATCTCAAGAACTCCCTTCTTCATAGGCGTCCCATTATTCACAGGATTCCTTTCAGAAGTGTACATGAACTGGTTATTTGCAACTATGTCAATGAGTTCTTGAGCTTCTGCAGGCGTTTTCTTTAGGTGAATGGATCTACCTGCAGAGGTATCCAATGACCTCTTAGATAACTCAGACAGACCATCATAGAATATATCCAGGATGGTCCATTCTGAAAGCATGTCAGAAGGACACTTTTTGGTCAGTCCTTTGTATCTCTCCCAAGCTTCATAGAAGGATTCACCTTCTTTCTGTCTGAAGGTTTGAACATCCACTCTAAGCTTGCTCAGCTTTTGACGAGGAAAGAACTTGGCTAGGAAAGCCTTGACCAGCTTATCCCAAGAGTTCAGGCTATCCTTAGGTTGAGAGTCTAACCATACTCTAGCTCGGTCTCTTACAGCAAAAGGGAAAAGCATGAGCCTGTAGACTTCAAGATCTACTCTATTAGTCTTAACAGTATCACATATTTGCAAGAATTCAGTTAAGAACTGAAAAGGATCTTCAGATGGAAGTCCATGAAACTTGCAGTTCTGCTGTATCAGAGAAACTAATTGAGGTTTCGGCTCAAAGTTGTTTGCTCCAATGGCAGGAATGGAGATGCTTCTTCCATGTAAATTAGAATTAGGTGCAGTAAAGTCACCAAGCATTCTCCTTGCATTATTGTTGTTGGGTTCGACTGCCATCTCCTTTACTTGTTTGAAATTTTCAATAAGGTTTTCTCTGGATTGTTGTAATTTAGCTTCTCTTAGTTTCCTCTTCAGAGTCCTTTCAGGTTCTGGATCAGCTTCAACAAGAATGCCTTTTTCTTTGTCCCTGCTCATAAGAAAGAGAAGAGAAAAAGAAAAGAAGAGGAATCCTCTATGTCACAGTAAAGAGGTTCCTTATTGTTAGTAGAAGAAGAGAAGAAGAAAAAAATTCGAACACAGATAGAAGAGGGGGGTTCGAATTTGGTGAGTGATGTGAGGAAGAGATGTTAGTAGATGAATAAACAATTAGAGAGAGATGAAAGAGGGAGAATTTTGAAAGTAATTTTTTTTGAAAAAGAGTTAGTGATTTTCGAAAATAATTTTTGAAAAAAAAGGTTAGTAATTTTCGAAAATTAAAATCAGAAATTAAAATAATGAGTTAATTAAAAAGAAATTTTGAAAAAAAGGGAAGATATTTTTGAAAATTAGAGAGAGAGAGAGTTAGTTAGGTAGTTTTGAAAAAGATAAGAAACAAACAAAAAGTTAGTTAGTTAGTTGAAACAAATTTTGAAAAGATAAGAAGTTAGGAAGTTAGAAAAGATATTTTGAAATCAAATTTTTGAAAAAGATAAGATAAGAAGATATTTTTGAAAAGCTATGATTGAAATTAGTTTTGAAAAAGATTTGATTTTTAAAATCACAATTAATGACTTGATTCACAAGAAATCACAAGATATGATTCTAGAACTTAAAGTTTGAATCTTTCTTAACAAGCAAGTAACAAACTTGAAATTTTTGAATCAAAACATTAATTGTTATCGTTATTTTCGAAAATTTGATATAAAAATAAGAAAAATATTTTTGAAAAATATTTTTGGAATTTTCGAAAATAACTAAGAAATTTGAAAAAGATTTGATTTTTGAAAAAGATTTTGAAAAAGATAAGATTTTCAAATTGAAGATTTGATTTGACTCATAAGAAACAACTTCATTTTAAAATTTTTTGAAAAGGTCAATCCAAATTTTCGAATTTGATGAGAGAAAAAGGGAAAGATATTTTTTTATTTTTGAATTTTTATGAGGAGAGAGAAAAATAAGAAAAATGATGCAATGCATGAAAGTTATGGATCAAAACAATGAATGCATGCAAGAATGCTATGAATGTCAAGATGAACACCAAGAACACTATGAATGTCAAGATGAACACCAAGAACATATTTTTGAAAAAATTTTTTATGCAAAGAAAACATGCAAGACACCAAACTTAGAATTCTTTAATGCTTAGACACTAAGAATTCAATAATGCATATGAAAAACAAGAAAAGACACAAAACATGCAAATGCAAAGATCAAACAAGAAGACTTACCAAGAACAACTTGAAGATCATGAAGAACACTATGAATGCATGATTTTTTCGAAAAATGCAAGATGCACACGCAATTGACACCAAACTTATAACATGACTCAAGACTCAAAAAAGAACACAAAAAATATTTTTGATTTTTATGATTTTCTATTTTTTTTTTGTATTTTTTTTCGAAAATTATTCGAAAAACAAAAATAAGGATGTCAAAATCTTTAATATGAATTCCAGAAATCTTGTGCTCTTTAGTCTAAAGCTCCAATCAAAGGGTCTGACATGGCTTAATAGCCATTCAAGCTTTAGAATGGATTTACATCCATTGAGGTGATTAGTTGAAGACCAATCCCAAAGGAGTTTGGGTATGGCTTTTCAGCCAGATAGGATTCAACATGTTACCATGAAACTCTAGAATTCATTCTTGAAAGTTTTGAAGCCATAGAATAATTTATTTTTGAAAACATTTTTATTTTTAAAAATTTTTTTTTTAGAAAACAAAGGAGAAAATTTTGAAAGAAATTTTTTTTTTTGAAAAATTTTTGAAGAGAAAACAAAAAGAAAATTACCTAATTTGAGCAACAAGATGAACCGTTAGTTGTCCAAACTCGAACAATCCCCGGCAATGGCGCCAAAAACTTGGTGGACGAAATTGTGATTACACTTTGATTATGTAAAATTCATTGCTCTTTCTTTTCCTGGTAATGGCGCCAAAAACATGATGCCAATACCATGGTTCACAACTTCGCACAACTAACCAGCAAGTGCACTAGGTCGTCCAAGTAATACCTAACGTGAGTAAGGGTCGAATCCCACGGAGATTGTTGGTATGAAGCAAGCTATGGTCACCTTGTAAATCTCAGTCAGGCAGATATAAAATAGTAATGGGGTTTTTGAAAATTAATAAGAAGGATAGAAATACTTATGTAGATCATTGGTGAGAGTTTCAGATAACCGTATGGAGATGCTTTCATTCCTCTGAACCTCTGCTTTCCTGCTGTCTTCATCCAATCAATCTTACTCCTTTCTATGGCTGGCTTTATGTAAGGATGTCACCGGTGCCAATGGCTACTTTCGATCTCTCTCGGGAAAATGATCCAAATGCTCTGTCACAGCACGGCTAATCGTCTGGAGGCATCACCTTTGTCGTTGGTTGCATCCTATTCCTCCCTGTGAAAATGGTCCGATGCGCTGTCACTGCATGGCTAATCATCTGGAGGTTCTCGATCATACTAGAATAGGATTTACTATCCTTTTGCGTCTGTCACTACGCCCAGCACTCGCGAGTTTGAAGCTCGTCACAGTCATTCAATCCCAGAATCCTACTCGGAATACCACGGACAAGGTTTAGACTTTCCAGATTCTCATGAATGCCGCCATCAATCTAGCTTATACCATGAAGATCCCAATATCTCGGACTCGGTCCCCTGTATTAGTAATCTAAGAGATACTCGTTCAATCGAAGGTAGAACGGGAGTGGTTGTCAGGCACGCGTTCATAGGGAATGATGATGATTGTCACATTCATCACATTCAGGTTGAAGTGCGAATAAATATCTTAGAAGTGGAATAAGTTGAATTGAATAGAAAACAGTAGTACTTTGCATTAATCTTTGAAGAACAGCAGAGCTCCACACCTTAATCTATGGAGTGTAGAAACTCTACCGTTAAAAATATATAAGTGAAAGGTCCAGGCATGGCCGAGAGGCCAGCCCCCAAAACGTGATCACAGGATCAAAATACAATCCAGGATCTCTAATACAATAGTAAAAGGTCCTATTTATAATAAACTAGCTACTAGGGTTTACAGAAGTAAGTAATTGATGCATAAATCCACTTCCGGGGCCCACTTGGTGTGTGCTTGGGCTGAGCTTGAGTGTTACTCGTGTAGAGGTCATTCCTGGAGTTGAACGCCAACTTTTGTGCCATTTTGGGCGTTGAACTCCACTTTGCAACTTGTTTCTGGCGCTGGACGCCAGAATTGGGCAGAGAGCTGGCGTTGAACGCCAGTTTGCATCGTCTAAACTTGAGCAAAGTATGAACTATTATACATTGCTGGAAAGCCCTGAATGTCTACTTTCCAACGCAATTGGAAGCGCGCCATTCTGAGTTCTGTAGCTCCAGAGAATCTACTTTGAGTGTAGGGAGGTCAGAATCCAACAGCATCAGCAGTCCTTCTTCAACCTCTGAATCTGATTTTTATTCAAGTCCCTCAATTTCAGCCAGAAAATACCTGAAATCACAGAAAAACACACAAACTCATAGTAAAGTCCAGAAATGTGAATTTATCATAAAAACTAATGAAAACATCCCTAAAAGTAACTAGATTCTACTAAAAACATACTAAAAACAATGCCAAAAAGCGTATAAATTATCCGCTCATCAGGGATTAAACTGTTTTGAGGGAATGATAACTTATGATGATAATTACACTGATTCTTTTGAGGGAAGGTATTCAGTTTGTGAAATTGTTGGCAAGGACGTGGATTTTGTCCCGCTTGCGTATTTTTTATTATAAAAGAGAATAAAAAGCAGAGGACCTGTTGAAAAGTCATTTGTTGCTTGAGGCAACCCAAGAGATGTGTTTATTCATTTGTTGTGTTAAGGCAACTCCAGATATACTTGTATGATCATCTGCTGCAGTGAGGCAGTCAGATAGATAATGGTGTGATCACTGAGAACGCTTTCCTATGGTACAGATCCATACTGTAAGGCAGAAGGGTTATTTCCTGCTACAGGAGTACCGTGACAACCTGTTCCATTTCTGTAGTGGCAGAGGGGTTATTTCCTGTATACAGAAGGTGTGTCGGCATACATCCCTGCAGTGGCAGATGTGTTATTTCCTGTATGCGGTGGACCATGTGGTGGCAGAGGGGTTATTTTCTGTACACAGGGGTATAGCCAATAGGAAAGCCTTATCCAGACAGAGGTTGCTGGATAACGTCGGGAGCGGGTTAGTAACCAATAGATGAGCTCATTACCTGCACTAGGGCTAGACATGCATCATCCTTGTTTGTGCATTTGCATTTGATTGGGTTTGTTTATTATACTTCCCTGTGATTGTGCTGTTTGTCTTTCTGTGACTTGTTTGTATGTTGAACTGAATCTTTTGCTTGTACTATTAGTTTGTGAATGTATTAAATTGATTAAGAATTGATGTTTTGATTGAGAATTAATTATGTGACTGATAGATGGTTAATGTGACTAGTTTCATTTTTAGAATTTCTTTTGAGTTAGAGATTTTGAAGGAGGTAATTAAGTAGCTAAAGTAAAACCGAAAGTATTTTCAAAAAGGTTTGTTGAAATATAGTTCTCTTGAGTATGTTAATTATTTGCATTCTATTTCATTACTTTTACGGTATTCCCATTCCCTACTGAGAACGTGTGGTTTGTTCCCACCCCAAAATCTTCCACCCTTTCAGTGATACAGGTTCGAAGACTCAGTTTGAAGCTGCGGGCGATTGTTAGACCTTTTTATGAGTTAAGTTTTTGAATTGAGTTGCTTTCATAGAATTCCTTCGCCTTTGTTGCTTAAGATTTTATTTTGTAAAGAGGGATATGAGTTGTATCTAAGTTACACTTGAATTTGTTTGTATAATATTTACTAATAATTATATGATTATTATTAATTGGTGATGCTTGATATATGATTTAATAGATAAAAACAAAATTTTCTGGAATTTTCCATAAAATAGAAATGCGATATCGAACTAAAGGCTCAATATTAAATAGTTAATAAAAGAAATAGGTTAGTAACTCCTTACTTTTGATACGATCATGACGTATTGGAAGTTGGGTCATTACAATTTCAGTATGTTGATTCTTGAACACAGTTACTTTATGAGTCTTGGCCGTGACCCTAAGCATTTTGTTTTCCAGTATTACCACCGGATACATAAATGCCACAGACACATAAATGGGTGAACCTTTTCAGATTGTGACTCAGCTTTGCTAGAGTCCCAATTAGAGGTGTCCAGAGATCTTAAGCATACTCTTTTTGCTTTGGACCAAGACTTTAACCGCTCAGTCTCAAGCTTTTCACTTGACACCTTCACGCCAGAAGCACATGGTTAGGGACAGCTTGGTTTAGCCGCTTAGGCCAGGATTTTATTCCTGTGGGCCCTCCTATCCATTAATGCTCAAAGCCTTGGATCCTTTTTACCCTTGCCTTTTGGTTTAAAGGGCTATTGGCTTTTTCTGCTTGCTTTTTCTTTTTCTTTCTTTTTCTTTTATTTTTTTCGCCTCTTTTTTTTCTGCAAGATTTTCTATTCACTGCTTTTTCTTGCTTCAAGAATCAATTATATGATTTTTCAGATTATCAATAACATTTCTCTTTTTTCATTATTCTTTCAAGAGCCAACAATTTTAACATTCATAAACAACAAATTCAAAAATTATGCACTGTTCAAGCATTCATTCAGAAAAACAAAAAGTATTGCCACCACATTAAAATAATTAAACTATTTTAAAATTCGAAATTCATGTACTTCTTTTTCTTTTTCAGAAAACATTTTTCATTTAAGAAAGGTGATGGATTCATAGGACATTCATAACTTTAAAGAATAGACACTAAACACTAATGATCATGTAATAAAGACACAAACATAGACAAAACATAAAGCATAATTTTCAAAAAATAGAAAAATAAAAACAAGGAAGTTAAAGAACGGGTCCACCTTAGTAATGGCGGCTAGTTCTTCCTCTTGAAGATCTTATGGAGTGCTTGAGCTCCTCAATGTCTCTTCCTTGCTTTTGTTGCTCCTCCATCATGGCTCTTTGGTCTTCTCTAATTTCATGGAGGAGGATGGAGTGCTCTTGGTGCTCCACCCTTAGTTGTCCCATGTTGGAACTTAATTCTCCTAGGGAGGTGTTGATTTGCACCCAATAGTTTTGTGGAGAAAAATGCATCCCTTGAGGCATCTCAGGGATTTCATGATGAAGAATTTCCTCATGCTCTTGTTGAGGTCCATTAGTGGGCTCTCTTGTTTGCTCCATCCTTTTCTAGTGATGGACTTTTGAGATGAATTTCTCCATCTTCCATGACTCGGAGTTGGAAGCAATTGCCTTCTCTTTCCTCTTTCTAGAGGTTTCTCTGGCCTTAGGTGCCATAGATGGTTATGGAAAAACAAAAAGCAATGCTTTTACCACACCAAACTTAGAAGGTTTGCTCGTCCTCGAGCAAAAGAAGAAAGAAGAAAAGAGAAGAAGAAGAAAATAGAAAAGATGGAGAGGTGTGAGTGGTTCAGCCAAGGGGGGAAAATGAGTGTTTATGATGTGTGAAAATGAAGGAGGGATTAGGGGTTTATATAGGAGTGGAGAGAAGGGTAGGGTTCGTGTATTAGGGGTTGGGTGTGGGAGGGCAAGGATTTTGATTTTGAATTGTGAGGTGGGTGTTATGGGAAGGTGTGAAGAAGAGAGAGAGAGAGTTGAGGTAGGTGGGGATCCTGTGGGGTCCACAGATCCTGAGGTGTCAAGGATTTCTCATCCCTGCACCATTTTGGTGTGTAAACGCCCTTTGGAGTGCTAATCCTAGCGTTAAACGCTAGGCTGCTACCCATTTCTGGCGTTTAACGCCCGCTTTTCTCCCCTTTCTGGCGTTAAACGCCAACTTTTGCCCTTTTCTGGCGTTAAACGCCAGTCTGGTGCCCTTTTTTAGCATTAAACGCCCAGAATGGTGCCAGACTGGGCGTTTAACGCCCATTCTGCTACCCTTACTGGTGTTTAAACGCTAGTAAGTTCCTCCTCCAGGGTGTGCTATTTTTAATGCTGTTTTTTATTTTGCTTTGATTTTTGCAATTGTTTTTGTGACTCCACATGATTATCAACCTAAGAAAAACATAAAATAACAATAGAAATTTAACATAGATAAGTATAAATTGGGTTGCCTCCCAACAAGCGCTTCTTTAATGTCAATAGCTTGACAGTTGGCTCTCATAGAGCCTCACAGATACTCAGAGCATGATGATGGCCTCCCAACACCAAACTTAGAGTTTGACTGTGGGGGCTCTGTTTGACTCTGCATTGAGAGAAGCTTGTCATGCTTCTTCTCCATGTGTACAGAAGGAGATTCTTTAGCATTAAACACAAGGTAGTCCTCATTCACTTGAAGGACTAACTCTCCTCTGTCAACATCAATCACAGCTTTTGCTGTGGCTAGGAAGGGTCTGCCAAGGATGATAGATTCATCCTTATTCTTCCCAGTGTCCAGGATTATGAAGTCAGCAGGATGTAACGGCCTTCAACCTTTACCAAAACATCCTCTACAAGTCCATAAGCCTGTTTCCTTGAATTGTCTGCCATCACTAGTGAGATTTTTGCAGCTTGCACCTCAAGGATCCCTAGTTTTGCCATTACAGAGAAGGGCATGAGGTTTATACTTGACCCTAGGTCACACAGAGCCTTCTCAAAGGTCATGGTGCCTATGGTATAGGGTATTAAGAACTTTCCATGATCCTGTTTCTTCTGAGGTAATTTTAGTTGAACCAGATCATTTAGTTCATTGATGAGCAATGGGGGTTCATCCTCCCAAGTCTCATTACCAAATAGCTTAGCATTCAGCTTCATGATTGCTCCCAGGTACTTAGCAACTTGCTCTTCAGTAATATCTTCATCCTCTTCAGAGGATGAATACTCATCAGGGCTCATGAATGGTAGAAGTAAGTTCAATGGAATCTCTATGGTCTCTGTATGAGTCTCAGATTCCTTTGGTTCCTCATTAGGGAACTCTTAGATAGATCAGAGACTACAGTTGCTAAGTCAGAGTGGCTCTACTTAGAATTCTGTGTCTGTTGCTGAGAAGATGATGGAAAATGTTTGCTATTACTAAACCTGTTTTTTCCACCATTATTATTATTGAAACCTTGATTAGGCTTCTATTGATTCTTCCATAAGAGATTAGGATGATTCCTCCATAAAGAATTGTAGGTGTTTCCATAGGGTTCTCCCATGTAATTCACCTCTTCCATTCTAGGATTCTCAGGATCATAAGCTTCTTCCTCAGAGGAAGCTTCTTTAGTACTACCGGATGCAGCTTGCATTCCAGACAGACTCTGAGAAATCATATTGACTTACTGAGTGAATATTTTATTCTGAGCCAGTATGGCATTCAGAGTATCAATCTCAATAACTCCTTTCTTCTGAGTTGCCCTATTGTTCACAGGATTTCTTTCAGAAGTGTACATGAACTGGTTATTTGCAACCATTTCAATGAGTTCCTAGGCTTCTTCAGGCGTCTTCTTCAGATGAAGAGATCCACCATCAGAGTTGTCCAATGACATCTTGGACAGTTCAGACAACCATCATAGAATATGCATATGATGCTCCATTCTGAAAGCATACCAGAAGGACACCTTCTGATTAGCTTCTTGTATCTTTCCCAAGCTTACTCAGTTTTTGAGGTGGAAAGAACTTTGCTAAAAAGGCATTGACCAGCTTTTCCCAAGAGTTCAGGCTTTCTTTAGGTTGTGAGTCCAACTATGTCCTAGCTCTGTCTCTTACAGGAAAGGGAAAAAGGATAAGTCTGTAGACCTCAGGATTAACCCCATTGGTCTTAACAGTGTCACAGATTTGCAAGAATTCAGCTAAAAACTGATGAGGATCTTCCAATGGAAGTCCATGAAACTTGCAATTCTGCTGCATCAGAGAAACTAATTGAGGCATAAGCTCAAAGTTATTTGCTCCAATTGCAGGAATTGAGATACTTCTTCCACAGAAGTCAGAAGAGGGTGTAATAAAGTCACCAAGCATCTTCCTTATATTGTTGGCATTGTTGTTATTTTCGGCTGCCATGTCTTCCTCTTTTTTGAAAATTTCTGTTAGGTCCTCTACAGAGAGTTGTGCTTTAGCTTCTCTTAGCTTCCTCTTCAAGGTCCTTTCAGGTTCAGGATCAGCTTCAACAAGAATGCCCTTGTCCTTGTTCCTACTCATAAGAAAGAAAAGAGAACAAAAAGTATGGAATCCTCTATATCACAGTATAGAGATTCCTTGAGGTGTCAGAGAAAAACAGGAATAGAGGGATGAGGTAGGTAGATAAGAATTCGAACATATGAAGAGAGAGAGAGAGAGAGTCCGAATTACTAATTGAGGAGGAGTGTTAGTCCTTAAATAGAAATAGATGAGAGAGGGAATTTTCGAAAATTTTTAAAAGAAACAAAATAAAATTAAAATTTAAAACAATTAGTTAATTAAAAAAGAATTTTGAAAAATGGTTAATGGTTTTTCGAAAATTAAAAGTGAGAAAGTGGTTAGGTGATTTTGAAGAAGATTTTGAAATCAGTAATAAAAAAGATATGATTGAAAATTATTTTGAAAAAGATGTGGTTGAGAAGATATGATTGAGAAGATATGATTGAAAAGCAATTTAAAAAGATTTGAATTTTTGAAAATTAAAGTTGATTACTTGACTAACAAGAAACTAAAAGATATGATTTTAAAATTCAAAGATTGATCATTTCTTAATAGGCAAGTAACAACTTGAGATTTTTGAATCAAATCATTAATTGTAGCAAGGATTTTCGAAAATATTGAAAAATAATTTAAAAAGATTTAATTTTTGAAAAAGATATGATTGAAGAGGTTTGATTGGAAAAGATAAGATTTTGAAAAATTATGAAAATTTGAAAAAGATTTGAATTGAAAACTAACTTACCTCCCTTGTATCTTCTTGGCGTTAAACGCCCAAAATGCTGCCCATTCTGGCGTTTAACGCCCAAAATACTACCCTTTTGGGCGTTTAACGCCCAGCCAGGGACCCTAGCTGGCGTTTAAACGCCAGATTTCCTTCCTCACTGGGCATTTTGAACGCCCAGCTTTTTCTCTGTAATTCCTCTGCTGAATGTTCTGAATCTTCAATTTTCTATATTATTGACTTGAAAAAGATATATTTTGAATTTTTTTTGAATTTTTAATGATGAGAGAGAAAAACAACAAAATGAAACTAATCATGAAAAACTAAGATCAAATAAACAATGCATGCAAGAACACGTTGAATGTCAAGATGAACAATCATATTATTTTTTTTAAGAAAAGAAAGACATGCAAGACACCAAACTTAGAAATTTTCATACTAGAGACACTAACAAATTGAGAATGCATATAAAAAATAACAAAAGACACAAAACAAGAGAATTTAAAGATCAGACCCAAGAAAGTCATCAAGAACAACTTGAAGATCAATGAAGAACATAATGCATGAAATTTTTTTTGAAAATTTTTAAGATAATTTAAAAATATGCTACTGACACCAAACTTAAAATTTGACACTAGACTCAAACAAGAAACACAATTTTTTGGTTTTTATGATTTTATGAGATTTTTTTTTGTATTTTTCGAAAATTATTTGGAAAAAAAAATTCAAAATTTTTAATATGATTTCCAGGAATCATGCAATGTTAGTCTAAAGCTTCAGTCTAAAAAGATTAGACATGGCTAGCCAAGCTTCAACAGGACATAACATACAACAGCCAAATTGATGGGAATCAACCAGCTCCTATAATGATAAAAGCATCATCTGAAATTCTAGAATTCATTCTTAAAAATTCTGAAGAACATAGAATAATTTAATTTTTTGAAAGTTTTTTTTTCAAAAATAAAAAGCTTAAAAATAAAATAAAATAACCTAATCTGAGCAACAAGATGAACCGTCAGTTGTCCAAACTTGAACAATCCCAGCAACGGCGCCAAAAACTTGGTGCACAAAATTGTGATCTCAATGGCACCAACAACTTGGTACGCACAATTGTAATCTCAACTCTTTTTCACAACTTCGCACAACTAACCAGCAGGTGCACTGGGTCGTCCAAGTAATAAACCTTACGTGAGTAAGGGTCGATCCCACGGAGATTGTCGGCTTGAAGCAAGCTATGGTCATCCTTGTAAATCTCAGTCAGGCGGATTCAAATGGTTATAAGGTTTTGATAATTAAAATATAAAATAAGATAGAAATACTTATGTAATTCATTGGTAGGAATTTCAGATAAGCGTATGGAGATGCTTTGTTGCTTCAGAACCCCTGCTTTCCTATTGCCTTCTTCCAACCATGCGTTACCTCCTTCAATGGCAAGCTGTATGATCCTCTCGGATGAAAACAATTCCATATGCGCTGTCACCGCACGGCTAATCATCTGTCGGTTCCCGCTAGCGTCGGAATAGGACCATTGTCCTTTTGCACACTCTCACTTGTGCCCCATATTTGCAGGTTTGAAGCTCGTCACAGTCATCCCTTCCCAGATCCTACTCGGAATATCACAGACAAGGTTTAAACTTTTCAGATCTCAGGAATACTGTCAATGGTTCTAGCCTATACCACGAAGGTTCTAATCTTAGATTAGAAACCCAAGAGATACGCACTCAAGCTATTGCAGATAGAACGGACGTGGTTGTCAGGCACGTGCTCATAGGTGAGAATGATGATGAGTGTCACAGATCATCACATTCATCAGGTTGAAGTGCGAGTGGAAATCTTAGAGAAGAAGTAGGCGTGAATTGAAGAGAAAAACAATAGTACTTGTATTAATTTATGAAGAATAGCAGAGCTCCACACCTTAATCTTTGGGGTGTAAAAACTCCACCGTTGAAGATACATAAGTGAAAGGTCTAGGCATGGCCGTGAGGCCAGCCTCCAAACGTGTACAAAATGATCAAAGATCAAAAGACTATCCAAGATGAAAATACAATAGTAAAAGGTCCTATTTATAATGAACTAGTAGCCTAGGATTTACAGAAATAAGTAAATGATGCAGAAATCCACTTCCGGGGCCCACTTGGTGTGTGCTTGGGTTGAGCGTTGAAGCTTTCACATGCATAGGCTTTTCCTGGAGTTAAACGCCAGCTTTGGTGCAAGTTTGGGCGTTTAACTCCAATTCTGGTGCCAGTTTGGGTGTTTTACGCCAAAAATTTTAGGCTGACTTTGAACGCCAGTTTGGGCCATCAAATCTCGAGAAAAGTATGGACTATTATATATTTCTGGAAAGCCCATAATGTCTACCTTTCAACGCAATTGAGAGTGCGCAAATTGGGCTTCTGTATCTCCAGAATATCTACTTCGAATGCAGGGAGGTCAGAATCCAACAGCATCTGCAGTCCTTTTTCAGCCTCTGAATAAGATTTTTGCTCAGGTCCCTCAATTTCAGCCAGAAAATATCTGAAATCACAGAAAAATACACAAACTCATAGTAAAGTCCATAAATGTGATTTTTAAATAAAAACTAAAAAAATATAATAAAAAGTAATAAAAATATACTAAAAACTGTAAAAATAATGCCAAAAAGCGTATAAATTATCCGCTCATCAGAGCTACAGAAGCCCAATTGGTGCAGTCTTAATTGCGTTGGAAAGTAGACATCTTGGGATTTTCAGCAATATATAATAGTTCATACTTTTTCCGAGATTTGATGGCCCAAACTGGCGTTGAAAGACAGCCAAAAACTTTCTAGCGTAAAACGCCAGAACTAGCACATTTCTTGGTGTTAAACGCCTATTTTGGCACCCAGGGTGGCGTTTAACTCCAACTTTAGGCATATGCACGTGAAAGCTTGAAAGCTCAGCCCAAACACTCACCAAGTAGGTCCCGAAAGTGGATTTCTGCACTATCTGCACTTAGTTACTCATTTTCTGTAAACCTAAGTTACTAGTCTAGTATAAAAACTACTTTTAGAGATTCAGTTTACAACTCATGACATTTTTTACATTTCATATTGTATCTTCTACAGCAAGAGTCTCTAAACCCCATAGGTGGGGGTGAGGAGCCCTACTGTGTTTCAATGGATTAATGCAAATATATGAACGCGTGCCTGACAACCACTCTCGTTCTATCTGAGCTCAACGTGTTCATTGGGCGACAGCTTGAGTGCGTATCTCTTGGGTCTCTGATCCACAGACCGAGTTCGTGAGATTAAAACCTTCGTGGTAGAGGCTAGAACCAATTGGCAGCATTCCTGCGATCCGGAAAGTCTAAACCTTGTCTGTGGTATTCCGAGTAGGATCTGGGAAGGGATGACTGTGAAGAGCTTCAAACTTGCGAATGTTGGGCGCAGTGACAATGTGCAAAAGGACAAGGGTCCTATTCCGACGCTAGCGGGAACCGACAGATGATTAGCCGTGCGGTAGATGTACCTGGTATTTTTCATCCGAGACGAGAAATCCGATAGTTGATTTGCCGTGCAGAGATCGTACCTGGTATTTTTCATCCAAGAGGATCATACAGCTTGCCATTGAAGGAAGCCATGCGTGTTTGGAGAAGAAGACAGTAGGAAAGCAGAGATTCAGGCGACAGAACATCTCCGAAACCTCAACCTGTTCCTCATTACTGAATCACAAGTACCATTTATTTCATGTTATTTACTTTTCATAAACAAAAATCATTTTTATCATTAATCTCCTGACTAAGATTTACAAGGTAACCATAGCTTGCTTCAAGCCGACAATCTCTGTGGGATCGACCCTTACTCATGTAAGGTATTACTTGGACGACCCAGTGCACTTGCTGGTTAGTTGTGCGGAGTTGTGAAAAGTGTAATCACAATTTCGTGCACCAAGTTTTTGGCGCCGTTTGCCGGGGATTGTTCGAGTTTGGACAACTGACGGTTCATCTTGTTGCTTAGATTAGGAAAAATCTATCTTTTTTTTTTGTTTAGATTCACTAAAATTGAATCTTCTATTACTGTTTTTTGTTAAAATTTTAAAATCCTTGTTTTCTTTTTCTAGATAATTTTCGAAAACTTTTAATAAATAGATAAAATCAATAAACTAATATTTGAGTCTTCTGTTTGAGTTTAGTTTCATGTTTTAAGTTTGGTGTCAATTGCAGGTTTTTATTTTCCTTCACACTACTAGAAAACTAGTTATTACAGACGAATATTTCCGACGGATTTTATCCCACTGAAATACAGAGGGAATTTCAGAGGGATTTTTTATCGGAAAATAAAAAAAATGGATTAACATAAATTACAGACGGAAAAGAGAATCCGTCGATAATTCCATCGGAAAAATTAATTTTTTTTCCATGAAAAATGATTACAGATGGAAAATCCGTCTGTAATTAAATAGATAAAATGCTGCATTTTTATTAAATTATTACAGACGGAAAATCCGTCTGTAATTTAAATTTTCCGTCGGAAATATTGAAAACCCTAATTTTATCACCACCCATTTCACACTCCATTCACACTCCATTCGAACACCATTCACACTCCTCTTCGCCCTCATCCCTCGAACTCTTCGCCCTGCAGCCACCGCAGTCTCTGCCGCCACTGCAGCCCCCGCATCAGCCCTCGCAGCTCCTGCAACCCCACAGCCTCGCAGCCCTACAGCGACGCAGCCACCGCAGCCCCTACACAGACACAGCCTCCACCGCCACCATAGAAGATCCGTCGCCGTCGTAGGAAGCTGTGTCGCCGTGATTGGAAGCTCCCTCGCCGTTGTTTGGAAGCTCGTTGGCCTTCTCCTCTGTTCGAGCGCTCTCCTTCTCTCTCAGTGTCGCCGTTGTGTTTCTGCCACTGCCCTTCCTCCTCGCTTTTATTCACGAGTCATGACTGTTCCTTCACTCCTCCATTGGAAGTAGATCTGAAGAGCCACGAACTGAGGTGTGGCATGTTCCTCCATCATTGAGTTGGTGTTGCGGTTGCCATAACTTTGCGTCCCTTGCTGTCGTCGACAATCACATTGTGCCCCTCCTCCCACACCTCCTCCATACGCCATTTTCCCTTTATTTCTGAGGTAAGATTTGAGATTTTTTTGCTATTTCTTAGTTTTTATTTTTTGTTTTTGTTCTTGGTGTTTCTTCTGATGAGTTTTCTTATTGTGTTGTTATTGTTATGTTCAACATTTTTTTGAGGGATTTTGCTCAATGTTAAGGTTCGTATTGTAACATTTATGATTAGTGGAAAAATAGATAAAAAAAAAACTGAATAAAGTGTTGGTGAGACATCTCCAAACAAGAAATTAAAAGAATTAAAGCTTACTGAAGATCAATCATATGTTTAACTATTAGTTGTTTATGAAACTACCATAAGCTATTGAGTTTTTTGGGCCAATTGAGATGCTATGAAGTGTATAGGCTTCTGGTTCAACCCGTGTCACATTCTGTCTCCATCTCCTATTGATTACTCACTTCTGGTTCAACCCTTGTCACATTAATTTTCTGCATATAATATCTTTTTATCATGCATGTGTTATAAATAAAGTGGAATTATCGTTCTATTTTCTCTCATCAACTTGGCAGCATACTTTAATTTTCTTCTTCATTATATTTCCAAAGTGGTTTCTGAATGAAATATATATGAGCATGATGTGCTGAGTGGCTAGCTGATAATTTAGGATAGGAACTATAAAGTTTTTGATGTATGGTTGTATACTCAATATAATTGAAAGGTAGCTTATTAGGTTCTCTATTTTGTTTGATTGGGATGTATTTAACTTGGTGTGAGTATTTTGTGATGCTATGGAATAGAACAAAAGTGTCAGACTGAGCTAAAAGTAGGGTTATATTTGGAAGATAATCATACATGTTTGGATGTTTGTATTAGAGGCAGTGGTGCGCAGAAATTGTGATTACACTTTGATTATGTAAAATTCATCGCTCTTTCTTTCCCTGGTAATGGCGCCAAAAACATGATGCCAATACCATGGTTCACAACTTCGCACAACTAACCAGCAAGTGCACTGGGTCGTCCAAGTAATACCTTACGTGAGTAAGGGTCGAATCCCACGGAGATTGTTGGTATGAAGCAAGCTATGGTCACCTTGTAAATCTCAGTCAGGAGGATATAAATTAGTAATAGGGTTTTCGAAAATAATTAATAAAACAGGGATAGAAATACTTATGTAAATCATTGGTGAGAATTTCAGATAAGCGAATAGAGATGCTTTCGTTCCTCTGAACCTCTGCTTTCCTGCTATCTTCATCCAATCAGTCTTACTCCTTTCCATGGCTGGCTTTATGTGATACATCACCATTGTCAATGGCTACTTTCGGTCTTCTCTCGGGAAAATGATCCAAATGCCCTGTCACGGCACGGCTAATCGTCTGGAGGCATCACCTTGTCAACGGTTTCATCCTATCCTCTCAGTGAAAATGGTCAACGCACCCTGTCACGGCACGGCTATTCATCTGTCGGTTCTCGATCATGCTGGAATAGGATTTACTATCCTTTTGCGTCTGTCACTACGCCCAGCAATCGCGAGTTTGAAGCTCGTCACAGTCATTCAATCATTGAATCCTACTCGGAATACCATTGACAAGGTTTAGACTTTCCGGACTCTCTTGAATGCCGCCATCATTCCAGCTTACACCACGAAGATTCCGATTAAGAGATCTAAGAGATACTCATTCAGTCGAATGTAGAACGGAAGTGGTTGTCAGGCATGCGTTCATAAGGAATGATGATGATTGTCACGTTCATCACATTCAGGTTGAAGTGCGAATGAATATCTTAGAAGCGAAATAAGATGAATTGAATAGAAAACAGTAGTACTTTGCATTAATCTTTGAGGAACAGCAGAGCTCCACACCTTAATCTATGGAGTGTAGAAACTCTACCGTTGAAAATACATAAGTGATAATGGAGTTCATTGGTCTCGGCCCCAGAGGGGAACCGGAGTAACAAAGACTACTATGATCCGAAGATAAAACTCAGGATGTCAAATACAATAGTGAAATGTCCTATTTATAATAAACTAGCTACTAGGGTTTACATAAGTAAGTAATTAATGCATAAATCCACTTCCGGAGCCCACTTGGTGTGTGCTTGGGCTGAGCTTTGAGTGTTGCACGTGTAGAGGTCCTTCTTGGAGTTGAACGCCAGCTTTTGTGCCAGTTTGGGCGTTCAACTCTGGTTTTGGATCCTTTTCTGGCGTTGGACGCCAGAATTGGGCAGAAAGCTGGCGTTGAACGCCTGTTTGCGTCGTCTATTCTTGGCCAAAGTATGGACTATTATATATTGCTGGAAATCCCTGGATGTCTACTTCCAACACAATTGGAAGCGCGCCATTTCGAGTTCTGTAGCTCCAGAAAATCCACTTTAAGTGCAGGGAGGTCAG
This sequence comes from Arachis ipaensis, assembly GCF_059453495.1. Lineage (NCBI taxonomy): Eukaryota > Viridiplantae > Streptophyta > Magnoliopsida > Fabales > Fabaceae > Arachis > Arachis ipaensis. Next base: position 69,010,735 of record NC_142436.1, on the reverse strand, counting down.
AATCCAATAGCATCTGCAGTCCTTCTTCAACCTCTGAATCTGATTTTTGCTTAAGTCCCTCAATTTCAGTCAGAAAATACCCGAAATCACAGAAAAACACACAAACTCATAGTAAAGTCTAGAAATGTGAATTTAACATAAAAATTAATGAAAACATCCCTAAAAGTAACTAGATCCTACTAAAAACATACTAAAAACAATGCCAAAAAGCGTATAAATTATCCGCTCATCACAACACCAAACTTAAATTGTTGCTTGTCCCCAAGCAACTGAAAATCAAATAGGATAAAAAGAAGAGAATATACTATAAATTCCAAACTATCAATGAAACATAGCTCTAATCAAATGAGCGGGACTTATAGCTTTTTGCCTCTTGAATAGTTTTGGCATCTCACTTTATCCATTGAGGTTCAGAATGATTGGCATCTATAGGAACTCAGAGTTCAGATAGTGTTATTGATTCTCCTAGTTCAGTATGATGATTCTTGAACACAGCTATCTTATGAGTCTTGGCCGTGGCCCTAAGCACTTTGTTTTCCAGTATTACCACCGGATACATAAATGCCACAGACACATAATAGGGTGAACCTTTTCAGATTGTGACTCAGCTTTGCTAAAGTCCCCAATTAGAGGTGTCCAGGGTTCTTAAGCACACTCTTTTTTTGCTTTGGACCTTGACTTTAACTGCTCAGTCTCAAGTTTTCACTTGACACCTACACGCCACAAGCACATGGTTAGGGACAGCTTGGTTTAGCCGCTTAGACCAGGAATTTATTCCTTTAGGCCCTCCTATACACTGATGCTCAAAGCCTTGGGATCCTTTTTATTTACCCTTGCCTTTTGGTTTTAAGGGTTATTGGCTTTTTGCTCTTGTCTCTTGGTTTTAAGAGCTTTTGGCTTTTTCTGCTTGCTTTTTCTTTCTTTTTTTTTACTATTTTTTTTTCGCCTATTTTTTTTTTCTGCAAGCTTTGTTCTTTGCTGCTTTTTCTTGCTTCAAGAATCATTTTTATGATTTTTCAGATTATCAAATAACATGTCTCCTAGTCATCATTCTTTCAAGAGCCAACATATTTAACATTCTTAAACAACAACTTCAAAAGACATATGCACTGTTCAAGCATACATTCAGAAAACAAGAAGCATTGTCACCAAATCAATATAATTAAGCTAAGTTCAAGGATAAATTCAAAACTCATGTACTTCTTGTTCTTTTGAATTAAAACATTTTTTATTTATGAGAGGTGATGGATTCATAGAACATTCATAACTTTAAGACATAGTTACTAATTACTAATGATCATGTAATGAAGACACAAATATAGATAAGCACATAACATAGAAAACGAAAAACAGAGAAAGTAAGAACAAGGAATGAGTCCACCTTAGTGATGGTGGCGTTTCCTCCTTGAGGAACCAATGATGTCTTTGAGCTCTTCTATGTCTCTTCCTTGTCTTTGTTGCTCCTCCCTCATTGCTTTTTGATCTTCTCTTATTTCATGGAGCATGATGGAGTGCTCTTGATGTTTCACCCTTAGTTGTCCCATGTTGGCACTTAATTCTCCTAGGGAGGTGTTGATTTGCTCCCAATAGTTTTGTGGAGGAAAATGCATTTTAGGCATCTCCAGGATCTCATGGTGATGAGCTTCCTGCGCCTCTTGAGCTTCATGAATGGGCTCTCTTGCTTGCTCCATCTTTTTCTTAGTGATGGGCTTCTCTTCCTTAATAGGAGTGTCTCCTTCTATGAAAGCTCCAGCTGAGTAACATAGATGGCAGATAAGATGAGGAAAGGCTAGCCTTGCCATGGAGGATGACTTTTTGGCTATTTTGTAGAGTTCATTAGAGATGACTTCATGAACTTCTATTTCCTCTCCAATCATGATGCTATGAATCATGATGGCCCGATCCATAGTAACTTCAGATCGGTTGCTAGTGGGAATGATTGAGCATTGAATGAACTCTAACCATCCTCTAGCCACAGGCTTGAGGTCCAATCTTCTTAGTTGAACTGGCTTGCCTTTGGAGTCAATCTTCCATTGATCTCCTTCCACACATATGTCCATAAGGACTTGGTCCAACCTTTGATTAAAGTTGACCCTTCTAGTGTAGGGGCATTCATCTCCTTGCATCATAGGCAAGTTAAACGCCAACCTCACATTTTCCGGACTAAAATCTAAGTATTTCCCCCGAACCATTGTAACATAGTTCTTTGGATCCGGGTTCTTACTTTGATCATGGTTCTTGGTGATCCATGCATTGGCATAGAACTCTTGAACCATTAGGATGCCGACTTGTTGGATGGGGTTTGTTAGAACTTCCCAACCTCTTCTTTGAATTTCATATCGGATCTTTGGATACTCATTTCTTTTGAGTTTGAAAGGGACCTCGGGGATCACCTTCTTCTTGGCCACAACATCATAGAAGTGGTCTTGATGGGCTTTGGAGATGAACCTTTCCATCTCCCATGACTCGGAGGTGGAAGCTTTTGTCTTCCCCTTCCCCTTTTTAGAGGATTCTCCGGTCTTAGGTGCCATCAATGGTAATGGAAAAACAAAAAGCTTATGCTTTTAGCACACCAAACTTAGAATATTGCTTGCCCTCGAGCAATAAAAGAAAGAATAGAGGAAGAAGAAGAAGAAAATATGGAGAAGAGGGGGTGAAGTGTGTTTCGGCCAAGTAGAGAGGAGAGGGTTGTGTTGTGTGAAAATGAGGAAGAATGGAGGGCTATATATAGGGGAGGGATGGGGGTTATGGTTCGGCCATTTAGGGTGGGTTTGGGTGGGAATTTGGTTTTGAATTTTGAAGGTAGGTGGAGTTTATGAGGTAGGTTTATGGGGAAGAGTGGATGGATGTGAGTGGTGAAGAGGTGATGGGGAAGAGAGATTGAGGTGATTGGTGAAGGGTTTTTGGGGAAGAGTGTTTATGGGATTTTGTGAAAGAGGGGCGAGAAGATGTGAGTGGAGGTAGGTGGGGATCCTGTGGGGTCCACAGATCCTGAGATGATCCTGTGGGGTCCACAGATCTTGAGGTGTCAAGGCATTTACATCCCTGCACCAATTTAGGCATGCAAAATGCCCTTGCACATAACTCTGGGCGTTCAGCGCCAGGTTGGTGCCCATTTTGGGCATTCAACGCCCATTTACTAGCCATTTCTGGCATTGAACGCCAGAACCATGCTTGTTCTGGGCGTTCAGCGCTAGGATGCTGCCCATTTTGGGCGTTCAGCGCCAGAACCATGCTCTGTTCTGGCGTTGAACGCCAGACAGGTGCTTCCTCCAGGGTGTGATTTTTCTTCTGCTGTTTTTGATTCCGTTTTCAATTTTTATATTTATTTTGTGACTCCACATGATCATGAACCTATAAAGACATATAACTAAGAAAAATATAGTTAGATAAATAAAAATTGGGTTGCCTCCCAACAAGCGCTTCTTTAATGTCAATAGCTTGACAGTAGGCTCTCATGGAGCCTCACAGATGTTCAGAGCTTTGTTGAGACTTTCCAACGCCAAACTTAGAGTTTGGATATGGGAGTTCAACACCAAACTTAGAGTTTGGTTGTGGCCTCCCAACACCAAACTTAGAGTTTGACTGTGGGGGCTTTGGTTGACTCTGCTTTGAGAGAAGCTTTTTCTGCTTCCTCTCCATGGATGCAGAGAGAGATCCTTGAGTTGTAAACACAAGGTTGTCCTTAATTAATTGAAGGATCAATTCTTCTCTGTCCACATCAATCACATCTCTTGCTGTGGCTAGGAAAGGTCTTACTAGGATGATGGATTCATCTTCTTCCTTTCCAGTATCCAGGACTATGAAATCAGCAGGGATGTAACGGCTTTCAACCTTTACTAACACGTCCTCTACTTGTCCATAAGCCTGTTTTCTTGAATTGTCTGCCATCTCTAATGAGATTTTAGCAGCTTGCACCCCATAGATTCCCAGTTTCTCTATTACAGAGAGGGGCATGAGGTTTATCCCTGAACCAAGGTCACACAGAGCCTTAAAAATCATGGTGCCTATAGTACAAGGTATTATGAACTTTCCAGGATCCTGTCTCTTCTGAGGCAATGTCAGTTGATCCAGATCACTTATTTCATTGATGAACAAGGGAGGTTCAACTTTCCAAGTATCAATGCCAAATAATTTGGCATTCAGCTTCATGATTGCACCAAGTAACTTGGCTGTTTGTTCTTCAGTAACATCCTCATTCTCTTCAGAAGAGGAATACTCATCAGAGCTCATGAATGGCATAAGGAGATTTAATGGGATCTCTATGGTCTCTAGATGAGCCTCAAAGTCCTTTGGTTCCTCAGAGGGAAACTCTTTATTGATCACTGGACATCCCAGGAGGTCTTCCCCCTTGGGATTCACGTCCTCTCTTTCCATTACAGGTTCGGCCATGGTGCTTATGTCAATGGCCTTGCACTCTCCTTTTGGATTCTCTTCTGTATTGCTTGGGAGAGTACTAGGAGGGATTTCAGTGATCCTTTTACTCAGCTGGCCCACTTGTGCTTCCAAATTTCTAATGGAAGACCTTGTTTCATTCATGAAACTCACAGTGGCCTTAGATAGATCAGAGACTAGATTTGCTAAGCTAGATGGATTCTGCTCAGAATTTTCTGTCTGTTACTGAGTGGATGATGGAAAGGGTTTATTATTGTTAAACCTGTTTCTTCCACCATTATTAAAGCCTTGTTGAGGCTTTTGATCCTTCCATGAGAAATTTGGATGATTTCTCCATGATGAGTTATAGGTGTTTCCATAAGGTTCACCTAAGTAATTCACCTCTGCTATTGCAGGGTTTTCAGGATCATAAGCTTCTTCTTCAGAAGATGCTTCTTGAGTACTGTTGGATGCAGCTTGCATTCCATTCAGACTCTGAGAAATCATATTGACTTGCTGAGTTAATATTTTGTTCTGAGGCAATATGGCATTCAGAGTATCAACTTCAAGAACTCCCTTCTTCATAGGCGTCCCATTATTCACAGGATTCCTCTCAGAAGTGTACATGAACTGGTTATAAGCAACCATGTCAATGAGTTCTTGAGCTTCTGCAGGCATTTTCTTTAGGTGAATGGATCCACCTGCAGAAGTATCCAATGACATCTTTGATAGCTCAGATAAACCATCATAGAATATATCCAGGATGGTCCATTCTGAAAGCATGTCAGAAGGACACTTTTTGGTCAGCTGCTTGTATCTTTCCCAAGCTTCATAGAGGGATTCACCTTCCTTCTGTCTGAAGGTCTGAACATCCACTCTAAGCTTGCTCAACTTTTGAGGAGGAAAGAACTTGGCTAAGAAAGTCGTGACCAGCTTATCCCAAGAGTTCAGGCTATCTCTGGGTTGAGAGTCCAACCACACTCTAGCTCTGTCTCTTACAGCAAAAGGGAAAAGTATGAGCCTGTAGACTTCAAGATCTACTCCATTAGTCTTAACAGTATCACATATCTGCAAGAATTCAGTTAAGAACTGAAAAGGATCTTCAGATGGAAGTCCATGAAACTTGCAGTTCTGCTGCATCAGAGAAACTAATTGGGGTTTCAGCTCAAAGTTGTTTGCTCCAATGGCAGGAATGGAGATGCTTCTTCCATGTAAATTGGAATTAGGTGCAGTAAAGTCACCAAGCATTCTCCTTGCATTATTATTATTTTTGGCTGCCATCTCCTCTTCCTGTTCGAAAATTTCTGAAAGGTTATCTCTGGATTGTTGTATTTTAGCTTCTCTTAGTTTTCTCTTCAGAGTCCTTTCAGGTTCTGGATCTACTTCAACAAGAATATTCTTGTCCTTGTTCCTGCTCATATGATAAAGAAGAGGGCACAGAAAAAATAATAATAATAATATGGATCCTTTATACCACAGTATAGAGGTCCTTGTGTTAGTAGAAGAAAAGAAGAAAAAATCTGAACTCAGAGAAAGAGAGGGTTCGGATTTTTGGTGGTGTAAGGAAAAGATGTTAGTAGATGAATAAATAAATAGAAGGGGATGAGAGAGAAGGAATTTTCGAAAATAATTTTTGAAAAAGAGTTAGTGATTTTTGAAAATAGTTTTTGAAAAATGTTAGTAATTTTCAAAAATTAAGATTTAAAAATTAAAATAATTAGTTAATTAAAAAGAGATTTTTGAAAAAGAGGGAAGATATTTTCGAAAATTAGAGAGAGAGAGTTAGTTAGGTGGTTTTGAAAAAGATAAGAAACAAACAAAAAGTTAGTTAGTTAGTTGAAACAAATTTTGAAAAGATAAGAAGTTAGGAAGTTAGAAAAGATATTTTGAAATCAAATTTTTGAAAAAGATAAGATGAGAAGATAATTTTGAAAAGATATGATTGAAATTAGTTTTTGAAAAAGAATTGATTTTTAAAATCACAATTAATGACTTGATTCACAAGAAATCACAAGATATGATTTTAGAACTTAAAGTTTGAATCTTTCTTAACAAGTAAGTAACAAACTTGAAATTTTTGAATCAAAACATTAATTGTTATTGTTATTTTCGAAAATTTGATGTAAAATTAGGAAAAAGATTTTTGAAAAATGTTTTTGGAATTTTCGAAAATAACTAAGAAATTTGAAAAAGATTTGAATTTTGAAAAAGATAAGATTTTCAAATTGAAAATTTGATTTGACTCATAAGAACAACTAGGTTTTAAAAATTTTTGAAAAAGTCAAATCTAATTTTTGAAATTATGAGAGAAAAGAGGGAAAGATATTTTTTTTGATTTTTGAATTTTTAATGATGAGAGAGAGAAACATGAAAATGATGCAATGCATGAGAATTTTACATCAAAACATGTGATGCATGCAAGAATGCTATGAATGTCAAGATGAACACCAAGAACACTATGAAGATCATGATGAACATCAAGAACATATTTTTGAAAATTTTTAATGCAAAGAAAACATGCAAGACACCAAACTTAGAATTCTTTAATGCTTAGACACTAAGAATTCAAGAATGCATATGAAAAACAAGAAAAGACACAAAACATGCAAATGCAAAGATCAAACAAGAGGACTTACCAAGAACAACTTGAAGATCATAAAGAACACTATGAATGCATGAGAATTTTCGAAAAATGCAAGATGCACATGCAATTGACACCAAATTTATAACATGACTCAAGACTCAAACAAGAAACATGAAAAATATTTTTGATTTTTATGATTTTCTAATTTTTTTGTATTTTTTTTTCGAAAATTATTTTGAAAAAGGAAAATAAGGATTCCAAAATTTTTAATATGAATTCCAGGAATCTTGCATTCTTAGTCTAAAGCTTCAGTCCAGTAATTAGACATGGCTCACTAGCCAGCCAAGCTTTCAATGAAAGCTCCAGTCCAAAACACTAGACATGGCCAATGGCCAGCCAAGCTTCAGCAAGATATCAGAATATACTGCTCATTACTTATCAAATATGTAACTTGCCTCTATGCTGATGGTTTGGAAGCCTCAGTCCAAAAGAATTTAGACATGGCTTTGCAGCCAGCCAGGCTTCACATGCTTCATGAAACACTAGAATTCATTCTTAAGAATTTTGAATCTAAATTTTTTTTTTTCGAAAACACAAGAAAAAATTTTTGAAAGAATTTTGAAAATTTTTTTGAAAATAAAAAAAAAGAAAATTACCTAATCTGAGCAACAAGATGAACCGTCAGTTGTCCAAACTCAAACAATCCCTGGCAACGGCGCCAAAAACTTGGTGCGCAGAAATTGTGATTACACTTTGATTATGTAAAATTCATCGCTCTTTCTTTCCCTGGTAATGGCGCCAAAAACATGATGCCAATACAATGGTTCACAACTTCGCACAACTAACCAGAAAGTGCACTAGGTCGTCCAAGTAATACCTTACGTGAGTAAGGGTCGAATCCCACGGAGATTGTTGGTATGAAGCAAGCTATGGTCACCTTGTAAATCTCAGTCAGGAGGATATAAATTAGTAATAGGGTTTTCGAAAATAATTAATAAAACAGGGATAGAAATACTTATGTAAATCATTGGTGAGAATTTCAGATAAGCGAATAGAGATGCTTTCGTTCCTCTGAACCTCTGCTTTCCTGCTATCTTCATCCAATCAGTCTTACTCCTTTCCATGGCTGGCTTTATGTGATACATCACCATTGTCAATGGCTACTTTCGGTCTTCTCTCGGGAAAATGATCCAAATGCCCTGTCACGGCACGGCTAATCGTCTGGAGGCATCACCTTGTCAATGGTTTCATCCTATCCTCTCAGTGAAAATGGTCAACGCACCCTGTCACAGCACGACTATTCATCTGTCGGTTCTCGATCATGCTGGAATAGGATTTACTATCCTTTTGCATCTGTCACTACGCCCAGCAATCGCGAGTTTGAAGCTCGTCACAGTCATTCAATCATTGAATCCTACTCGGAATACCACAGACAAGGTTTAGACTTTCCGGACTCTCTTGAATGCCGCCATCATTCTAGCTTACACCACGAAGATTCCGATTAAGAGATCTAAGAGATACTCATTCAGTCGAATGTAGAACGGAAGTGGTTGTCAGGCATACGTTCATAGGGAATGATGATGATTGTCACGTTCATCACATTCAGGTTGAAGTGCGAATGAATATCTTAGAAGCGAAATAAGATGAATTGAATAGAAAACAGTAGTACTTTGCATTAATCTTTGAGGAACAGCAGAGCTCCACACCTTAATCTATGGAGTGTAAAAACTCTACCGTTGAAAATACATAAGTGATAATGGAGTTCATTGGTCTCGGCCCCAGAGGGGAACCGGAGTAACGAAGACTACTATGATCTGAAGATAAAACTCAGGATGTCAAATACAATAGTGAAATGTCCTATTTATAATAAACTAGCTACTAGGGTTTACAGAAGTAAGTAATTGATGCATAAATCCACTTCCGGGGCCCACTTGGTGTGTGCTTGGGCTGAGCTTTGAGTGTTGCACGTGTAGAGGTCCTTCTTGGAGTTGAACGCCAGCTTTTGTGCCAGTTTGGGCGTTCAACTCTGGTTTTGGATCCTTTTCTGGCGCTGGACGCCAGAATTAGGCAGAAAGCTGGCGTTGAACGCCAGTTTGCGTCATCTATTCTTGGCCAAAGTATGGACTATTATATATTTCTGGAAATCCCTAGATGTCTACTTTCCAATGCAATTGGAAGCGCGCCATTTCGAGTTCTGTAGCTCCAGAAACTCCAGTTTGAGTGCAGGGAGGTCAGAATCCAACAGCATCAGCAGTCCTTCTTCAACCTCTGAATCTGATTTTTGCTTAAGTCCCTCAATTTCAGTCAGAAAATACCTGAAATCACAGAAAAACACACAAACTCATAGTAAAGTCCAGAAATGTGAATTTAACATAAAAACTAATGAAAACATCCCTAAAAGTAACTAGATCCTACTAAAAACATACTAAAAACAATGCCAAAAAGCGTATAAATTATCCGCTCATCAGGCAGCCAAAAATTAATTTTGATTTATTGATGCCACAGGTTTTGGAGTTATCATGTGCTCTGGCACTTATGTAATTTGATGATTACCTATTACTGCTACTTTGAATGTTCATTTCAGCGTGTGGCAATGGTTAGCCTTTATGTTTGTGAATTTGAACTTGATGGATGATTATATAATATACTTCTTGGTAGTAACACTTTTGTTTTGTCTAAAGAAATGTCACTGTCTTTTGAACAAAATTAAACTGATCACTAATTATCTATATTTCACTCATTTAGTATATATTAGTTGAATGAATCAGTTCATTTGAGAATATGAAGGAGCTGAAATTTGATAATGATATATCACAAAATAGAATTCATTTGAGAATTTGAGATATAACAATAGCAAAAATTTTATAGCAGTATCTTGTCATGAATTTCACAGAAATTATTGTTGTATATTGTGTTTTATAAGAATTGTTAGGTTTACTATATGGATACTCATGGTCAGTCATGGATTTCGTAGCTACCTAGAGATTTAGTAATTGCTTATTCATCATCATCAACATATCATGTTCTAATTCTCCCTCAAAGTTTTTGCAACTAGTTAAGTAAATTAATTAGGTATAAGCAACAAGTTTTTGCTTCCAAGAAAGCCTATAAGTTTATGCATTATTTGCATTCCCTCAAAGTTGAATAATTGAACTTATTATATATAGCATCAAGAACTGTAGCACTAAATATTTTCTGATTAGGTAAGGTAGCAATAGTTGACTTTTTCAATGGCAGCGAGAATTTCAGGCAAACAAACTGAGGCAAGACACTGCTTGACAGCCAAATCCAATGATTTTGAGGATTCTTTAACTGATGGGAGCAGAAGTAACCTTTTGGAAGTTAATGGTTAGTGTTTTTTTGTGCTCTCTATAATTCTTAAGTCTTTTGGGGCTTCCATGTTATTCCATTCAAGCATTCACCAGTGGTGTCACTATTTTCACTGTTTTCAAGTTTCAGAAGTAGATCACCATGAAAGACAAGTAGAGGAAGCTCAGCAGAAAGGATTGTCCCTCACTGATGGAGATAAGGTATAATTTTTTATATTAAATATAATTTTAAAGAGTCTAATAACTAACTAGAGAAGCAGTTTCTAATAGTCAATTTCAATCAATTTCACTTTACTATTTCAATCAATTTGATTTTCTAGTTATAAATTAATCTCTAAACAGTTGCACTGTGTTACTTGTTCCAATTTTTCTTGCGTACTACTTGAATAGCATGATGAAGTTCAAAATTTTAAATTTCTTAACCCTGTGCGTTTCTTCTTTTTCACAGTTTTGTACAGGAATATGATCCCTAGTAACTTTACGATGAGATTAAATGCGAATCAGCAACTTTCACCGGAGTTGGATCTCTTCATGAAACAGAGGCTCCAAAATTATGAATTAAAATGAAAGAAACTTGGTACTCGAATTGGACAGACTAAGTTCCCCTTCTGTAATACTCTGAAGTTAGGTCATCTTCTTCTTGCACTAAAACTGTTCGATGAATTGCCTCACTCACCTGTCAAACAAAATTTCTGCTAACCTACGTGTTCACTCCCTAACAAGTTGCATATCAGAATAATTAATTAATAAACTGATGTGTTTATCTGAATTATTTCACATTAAACACCAAACTCATATGACATATATAATAGGCCATGGATTTCTTATATATTGACTTAGAAATTATTTATTTATTGTTTTCACTTTTCAGAAGCACACACTCTTTTTTGGCGCGAAGTCAACAGTAACTGTGCCGTTACAGTAACTCTCTTTCCCCTTATCAGCTTATCTTATCCAAAAATTCGGTATGAAATCTTCCAATCTACTCTGTCCCTTTAATTTCAATAAAAGTTAGGGGGAAAAAGAAAAAAGCACCAATGCTTTATGCTTCCCTTCATTCGTGCATAACTAAGTAACTAACAATAACTTTTATCTCACAAAAAAGCTTCAATGGCAGAGAAGAAGAACCTGCTTGTACTTGACACCGTGACCAGGAGACTCGCCACCATAGTCAACCACCTTGGTGCCTCTTCTCAATCTGATCACCCTTCTCTTCATCCCCACAACCAACTCCAACTTGGCCTTTGACTCTTCAACTTCCCGGAATGATAGCTACAAACGTGTTTACGGTGATGTTCTCTCCCACGACGTCGTTTGGAGGGTCATCGCTTCCGATGCTGACTCCGACAAGGAGTTCACTGACATCATTTATGAGAAGGCTGTTGGGGAAGGCATAGCCAAGGTTTGGCTTTCAGCTTTCAACTTTTTCAAGTTCATTTTTATTTTGGATTTTTGTGATTGGGTGAGTGTGGTTGCAGATTAGTATTAATAGGCCTGAGAGAAGGAATGCCTTTCGACATAATACAGTTAAGGAACTTATTTGTGCTTTCAATGATGCCATGCATGATAGTTCTATTGGGGTTGTCATTCTTACTGGCATGGTATGCCTCCTCCCTACTCCAGTGTTTTTCAGAAATTCTGTAAATTGATGCGTTGACCTAAAAAATTAAGGTTAATTGAGATGGATTCAAGCCAAATGGTTGGGGTTGATGCCCCTTTTGACTAGAGTTTAATTCTGATATACTATTATCCAATCAAATCTATTCTTAGAGTCGGATGATCATTCAAGTGATTGGTGTTAAAATGAGTTTAATTGAATGTCAGTGTATTGCATCAAATTAAATCCTTCCTTGATTATTTTAAACATGATGCTTCCAGTGAAAAGGACATTTGGCCATGTTGTTGTCACTTTGACATGAATGGAATATTCACATTTTATGTGCAAACTAGTGTGAACTTGATTGATGTTGATTTGCCTATTTATTTTGTAGGGGACCAAGGCATTTTGTAGTGGTGGTGACCAAGCTTTGAGGATAGCAGATGGTTATTCTGATAATGAAGATATTGGTAGCCTTAATGCGTTAGACTTGCAGGTTTATTGATTGTTGGCATTTTTTATGAGGCAATTATTAGTGTTATTATGCCAATATATAAGATTAGTATGATTCTTGATCCCTAGTGTTGTTGAATCTTACGATGAGATTGTATTTTCTGAACCGTCTGAGGTTTTTCTGGCGTGTGTGCAGAATCATCCTGCTGTTGTTGTGCCTAGGCTTCCTGCTGGTTTGAATTTGCCTAGCCCAGGTGAGTTCTTTCAAATGTTCTTTTTCATTCCGCACTCTGTGAAGAACCCTTTAATTATTTTATTTTTGTTCTGATCTCTGTTTGCTTTTGTTGTTCTCTCTGTTTTTCTATGTTTTGATTCTTTGGCATAGATTGATTTACTCCAATTCCAATTCGGATTTTAATTCTATTTCAGTCAGGAGATGTCAAAATTAAATTTCAATGTGGAGCTTGATGTTGCTAATGCAACTTAGTTATTTATTAATATTTTAGATTATCCTATCTTTAAGTGCTAAGTGTAATTTGTGACATTCATGTAACATTGGGATGGTCATCTTATTTTTTTTTGGGTATCTTTTTATTAAGACAATGAGATATTGGCTAATGATGTTGAAAAATAACATCCAATTTTATAGGTATCATGTAATGAATATTATGTTTATTTATGTGATTTTTGGCTCTCTTTTTTCAATTTACAGTGTTTGATGGAGTAAATTTAGAAAACAAATTTAAAGTATTCATTTTGCAATGGAAAAATCTAAAAAAAATTCTATTTTATCTTACTGACGGATTTACAGACGGATTTTCTGTCTGTAATCAGAACGATGGATGATTTTCCAAAGTTCAAATTACAGACGGAAAATTTGTTGAAAAATCCGTCCGTAATTACAGACGGAAAATCCGTCGGAAAATCCGTCTGTAATTACAGACAGAAAATCCGTCTGAAAATTCATCTGTAATTACAGACGGAAAATCCGTCGAAAAATTCGTCTGTAATTACAGACAAAAAATCCGTCGAAAAGTTCGTCGCCTTTGGAAAATGGATAGAAAATTTACAGAGGGAAAATCTGTCGGTAATTGCTAAAAATCCGTCTGTAATTTTTCGACGGAAAAAAAATCCGTCGGTAAATAATTTCCGACGAGGCTTTTACATAGGGACGAAATCCGTCGGTAATTTTGTCGGTATCCAAAAATTCGTCTGTAACAAAGACTAAATCCGTCTATAAATCTGTCTGTATTAATCCATTTTCTAGTTGTATCAATTTTTCGAATTATATGTTCTTTTTATTCTTTATATTTTCGATTTTTATGTTCCTTGTTCTTTCTTGATCTTCAAGTTGTTGTTTATTTTCATTGTTTGATCTTTAGCTTTTCTTGTTTTGTATCTTTCCTTATTTTTCTTGTGCATTTTCGAATTATTAGTGTCCAAAGTATAAAAAGTTTTTAGTTTGGTGTCATTTGTGTTTTTATTTTCTTAAAAATTTTCAAAATTTGTTTTTGGTGTTCATCTTGATCTTCAAAGTGTTCTTGGTGTTCATCTTGACATTCACAGTCTTCTTGTTTGTTTTCTTTGTTTTGATTTAAAAATTCTAAGTTTGGTGTCATTTTATTATTTTTCTCTTTCCTCATTAAATTCAAAAAAAATATTTTCCTTTATTTACTCATCAATTTCGAATTCCTTAGGATTGACTTAGTCAAAATTTTTAAAATTTGGTAGTTTCTTGTTAGTCAAGTTAGAATTTCAATCTTAGAAATTTATCTTTTTTTTTATCTTTTTCAAAACAAATTCTTTTTCAATTTTTTATATTTTTCGAAAATCTTTTATAAAATTTTTCAAAATCTTTCTCTTTTTTTTTTCGAATTACTTATCCTATTCTATTAGTTTGATTGAAAAATTTTAAGTTTGGTGTTTCCTTGTTAAGAAAGTTTCAACCTTGAAAATTTTAAAATCATATCTTGTTCAAATCTTTTCTTTTATCTATTTATTTTCTTACAAGTATCTTTAAGTTTAAGACATATCTTTTTCAAAACCTCCTGACCACTTTCTCTCCCTTCATTTTTCGAAAATCATATCCAAATTTTTTTCAAATCTTTTTAATTAATTAATCATTTTAGTATTCGAATTTCTTTTATTTTTTTTTCTTTTAAGTTTTCGAAACATATATTCTATTTTCCAATTATTTTATTTTATTTTCTTTTGAATTCGGTTTATCTCCAATTAAATAAAATAAAAACAAAAATATTTTATTTTATCTTATATTTTATTTACAATCCACATCATCTCCCTTTCTCCATTATGGACTCAAGTGGAAATGAACAGTCCAGAAGGACTCTGGGGTCATACGCTAATCCCACTACTGCTTCATATGGGAGTAGTATCTGTATACCCTCATCAGAGCAAGCAGTTTTGAGCTAAATCCTCAGCTCATTATCATGGTGCAGCAAAATTGCTAGTATTCTAGTCTTCCACAGGAAGAGCCTATTGAGTTTCTGGCACAGTTCTTACAAATTGTTGACACAGTACGTGATAAGGAAGTAGATCAGGATGTCTACAGATTATTACTGTTTCTATTTGCTATAAGGGATCAAGCTAAGAGGTGGTTAAATAACCAACCCACAGCAAGCATAAGAGCATGGAAACAATTATCAGACAAATTCCTGAATCAATATTTCCCTCCAAAAAGGATGACACAGCTAAGGCTGGACATCCAAGGCTTTAAACAAGAGGATAATGAATCTCTTTATAATGCCTGGGAGAGGTACAAAGAGATGCTAAGAAAATGTCCCTCTGAAATGTTTTTAAAATGGGTGCAGTTAGACATCTTTTACTATGGGCTTACAGAAAAGGCCCAGATGTCTCTAGACCACTTAGCTGGTGGATCTATACACATGAGAAAGATAATTGAAGAGGCTCAAGAGGTCATGATACAATTGCTAGAAATCAGCACCTGTACTTAAGTAGTGAGTCCTCCATGAAAGAAGAGGCTGAGGCAATATCCACTGAACTTAGTCCTCCAGAACAAATTATTGAACTAAATCAGCAACTATTTTCTATAACAAAACAGTTAGCAGAATTTAAAGAGATGCTGCAAGAAACCAAAGATGCTAACCAGAATATGGAAAAACAATTAAATCAAATAAGACAGTAGTTATCTAAACAGATAACAGAAGAGTGTCAAGCTGTTCAGTTAAGGAGTGGGAAGACATTGAATGTTTCAACTCAAGGTAGCAGAAAGCTTAGAAAGGAACAACTACCAGAGGATGACCAACCCACTACCCAAAATCCTCTTGAGGACAGCAAGAGCCCAGAGAGGAATGATTCTGGCGTTCAAATGCCAGAAAAAGGTGAAAAAGTGGCGTTAAACGCCCAGTGTATGTCTAATTCTGGCGTTCGAACGCCAGAAAAGGGTGAAAAAGTGGCGTTAAACGCCCATACAGCACACAATGCTGGCGTTCAAACGCCAGTAAGGGGTCAGACACCTACAAGTGCTGATAACAACCCCCTTAAGTAGGCTTCTCCAACCACTTCTGTAGGAAATAAACCTACAGTAACTAAGGTTGAAGAATATAAAGCCAAGATGCCTTATCCTCAGAAGCTCTACCAAGCGGAATAGGATAAACAATTTTCCCGCTCTGCAGACTATCTCAGGACTCTTGAAATAAAGATTTCATTTGCAGAGGCACTTGAGCAAATACCCTCTTATGCTAAGTTCATAAAAGAGATCTTAAGTCATAAGAAGGATTAGAGAGAAACTGAAAAAGTTTTTCTCACTGAAGAATGCAGTGCAGTCATTCTGAAAAGTTTACCAGAGAAGCTTAAAGATCCCGGAAGCTTTATGATACCATGCACATTAGAGGGTGCTTGTACCAAGACAGCTTTATGTGATCTTGGGGCAAGTATCAACCTAATACCTGCATCCACTATCAAAAAGCTTGGTTCGACTGATGAAGTTAAACCAACCCGGATATGCCTCCAACTTGCTGATGGCTCCATTAAGATTCCATCAGGAAATAATTGAGGACATGATTGTCAAGGTTGGGCCATTTGCCTTTTCCACTAACTTTGTAGTGCTGGAAATGGAGGAGCACAAGAGTGCTACTCTCATTCTAGGAAGACCTTTCCTAGCAACTGAATGAACCCTCATTGACATCCAAAAAGGAGAGATAACCCTGAGAGTCAATGAGGATGAGTTTAAGTTGAATGTTGTCAAAGCTATTCAGCATTGAAGAGAGAACTTTTGCGTGGTCTAGAAATTCGCAGATAAATCCTCGTTGCAGGTATAGCTTCTAAACCAACAAAAGTCCCTTCTTACAAATGTTTTGGTTGTCACAAGTAACAAACCCCTTTAAAATTGATAACCGAAGTATTTAAACCTCGGGTTGTCTTCTCAAGGAACTGCAGGGAGGCGTTCTTATTATTGGTTATGAGTTTTCTAAATTGGGGGTTTTGAAAGTAAGGAACAAGTAATTTAAATGACAAGTAAAATATATAAATAACTGTAAAATAAACTCTTGGCAAGGTATGAAAATTCGGAAGTCCTATCCTAGTTTTCCTTATCGATGGTGATGAGAATTGAGTTTAATCCCACTTAGTTAACCTTCACTAAAGCAAAGAAAAGTCAAGTGGACTAATTAGTTTGATCCTCAGGTCCTAGCCAATTCCTAAGAAAGGACTTGAGTTATTGGAATCTAATTCAATTAGCAAAAATAACAATTATCAATCACGATGAGTTTGATAACTCAAGAGTCTCCAATTGATCAATTAAAGCCAAAAGGGAAAAATTTAAATTATTTATATAAATAAAGAAAAGCAATCATAATTCTGAAATACCTCAAGTTGTACTAATAAAGATATCAAATGTAACATGAAAAAGTTCATAAATTAAATTGGGAAAATAAATAAAAGGAATATTGAACATGTGATGAAGAAGAAATAATCCTAAATCCTAAAACTAAATCCTAAGAGAGAGGAGAGAACTTCTCTCTCTAAAATCTACATCTAATCCAAAAATTATGAATTATGAGCTGATGATTGTGAATGGATGCATTCTCCCACTTTATAGCCTCTAATCTGTGTTTTCTGGGCCGAGAACTGGGTCGGAAACAACCCAGAATTCGCTGGTTTCGAATTCAAGCACGCTGGTTTTTTTTCCACTGCGATGCGTCTGCGTAGATCACGCATTCGTGTCACTTATCGTCAAAGAAACTATGGCAAATTATATATCAAATTGAAGCCCCGGACATTAGATTTCCAACGCAACTAGAACCTCATAATTTGGACCTCTGTAGCTAAAGTTCTAGCCATTTGAGTGCGAAGAGGTCAGGCTGACTGCTTTGCAGTTCCTTCAACTTCTTGTATTCCTTCCATTTTTGCATGCTTTCTTTCCATCCTCTAAGCCATTCCTGCCCTATAAACTCTGAAATCACTTAACACACATATCAAGGCATCTAATGGTAATAAGAGAGGATTAAACATAGGGAACTTAAGGCCAAAGAAGCATGTTTTCAATCAAAGCACATAATTAGGAAGGCAAATGTAAAACCATGCAAAAGTATGAATAAGTGGGTAAAGAGTTGATAAAAACCACTCAATTGAGCACAAGATAAACCATGAAATAGTGGTTTATCAACCTCCCCACACTTAAATACTAGCATGTCCTCATGCTAAGCTCAAGAGAAGCTATAAGAGAGTGAAGAGGAATGGTAGAAAGTATGAAATGCAACCTATCTATATGAATGCAACTACATGCTAAGATGTTTCTATCTATTTGGTTAAAAGTAAATAAGCTCTTCAAGACAAACATAAATCAGATTTCACTAATTCAAATCATACAATAAAAAGCAAGTAAACTTGTAAGAAGATAGCTCATGAAAGCAGGGAACATAGAATTAAGCACTGAACCCTCACTAGTAGTGCAAGTGTACAGGGTAATTCACTCTACTCTTCTCTAACCATGCTTTCTAAACTTTGTTCTTTATCTAACTAATCAACAAATATTTAATGTACCAATGCAAACATCATGAGGTCTTTTTCAAGGTTGTAATGGGGCTAAGGTAAGGGTAAAGGTATATATAAGGCTAAGTGAGCTATATAAAATGAATGCTTGATTAGTCTAAGATCTCACCTAACATATACATACTTTATACAATTTTTAAAATACTTTACCTAGCTACCCAAATTTTTCCCACTTTTGTATTACATGCTCATGTATCAAACTTATTTTTGAATTTTGTCCCATGTGCATTGATTCTTTTTATAAACTTAACATTGGGGTAATTTTGTCCCCTTATTTATTTACTTATTTATTGAATATTTTTTTCTCTCTTTTTTTTTCCAATGCACATGGTAATTTAATTATTTTGATTTCACATGAGCATGCTTCCCAAATTTGCAAATAACTTATTCAATTTAATTCCCTTTTTTTTATCATCCCATGTTCCCATAAAATTTCCCATACTTAAATTATACACAATATCTATCTTAAGCTAACAAAGGATTCAACTTGGGATTTTTAATTTGTTTTTCTGCTTAAGGCTAGTAATGTGGTTATAAAACAGAACAAATGGGGATTAAAAGGCTCAAAGTGGCTGACAAGGGTGATTTAAAGGGTGGGCTTATTTGGGATAAGTGAGCTAAAATCAAACAATGGCCTCAATCATATGCAAGCATGTAACATATTAAACATTGGACATATAGAATGGAACAAAGCAAAGATTGCAATTATAGAGAAGAAAACACACAAGAATAAAAATTTATGGTTAAATAATGTAACCATTTAAATAAGCTCAAAATCTCACAGGTTGTGTGTTCTTTGGCTTAAAAACTATGTTCCAAATACAACTTCTGATA
This sequence comes from Arachis ipaensis, assembly GCF_059453495.1. Lineage (NCBI taxonomy): Eukaryota > Viridiplantae > Streptophyta > Magnoliopsida > Fabales > Fabaceae > Arachis > Arachis ipaensis. Next base: position 68,991,534 of record NC_142436.1, on the reverse strand, counting down.
AGTTTAACACAAAAATTTTTTCAATTTAAATTAGTGAAATACTATAAAAATTTATTGAAAATGAAAATATTACTTCAACCAAGTAGTAACTAAATGCATAAAATCAAAAAAACATGCAATTAAATATGCAAATGCAACAATGAATTAACAGAGAAAATAAAACATTGGTGTTGAGAAGAAGGTAACTAACCCATGGAGATCGGTATCGACCTCCCCACACTTAAAGATTGCATCGTCCTCGGTGCATGCTGAGATGTGCAGGTGGACGGGTTGTTCCAACTGATGCTTTTCTTCAAGGATTGTGTAGATGGACTTGTTTGTCTCCCCTTTTAGAAGTTTCTCCCTTTTTCCGTCTTCGGTAGCCAGCCTGAAAGAAGAGAAAAAGAAGAACAGTAACCCAGAAATAAAGATAAGAAAATAAATGAAGTATGGGTGGGTTAATGCCAAATGATAAGGGTCTCATTGGTGCACGAAATTGCGATCATCAACAATGGCGCCAACAACTTGGAGCTCTCAAACGTGAATCACACTTTGTCACAACTTCGCACAACTAACCAGCAAGTGCACTGGGTCGTCCAAGTAATAAACCTTACGTGAGTAAGGGTCGATCCCACGGAGATTGTCGGCTTGAAGCAAGCTATGGTCACCTTGTAAATCTCAGTCAGGCGGATTCAAATGGTTATGGAGATTTGAAAATTAAAATATGATTGAAATATAAATAGGATAGAGATACTTATGTAATTCATTGGTGAGAATTTCAGATAAGCGTATAGAGATGCTTTCGTTCCTCCTGCACCTCTGCTTTTCTGCTGTCTTCATCCAATCATTCCTACTCCTTTCCATGGCAAGCTGTATGTTGGGCATCACCGTTGTCAATGGCTACATCCCGTCCTCTTTGTGAAAATGGTCCAATGCGCTGTCACTGCATGGCTAATCATCTGTCGGTTCTCGATCATACTGGAATAGGATTTACTATCCTTTTGCGTCTGTCACTACGCCCAGCACTCGCGAGTTTGAAGCTCGTCACAGCCATCCCTTCCCAGATCCTACTCGGAATACCACAGACAAGGTTTAGACTTTCCAGACCTCAGGAATGGCCATCCATGGGTTCTAACTTATACCATAAAGACTCTAATATCTCGGACTCGGTCCTCTGTATTAGATATCTAAGAGATACTCATTCTAGCTTGTTTGTATGTAGAACGGAAGTGTTTGTCAGGCACGCGTTCATAAGTGAGAATGATGATGAGCGTCACATAATCATCACATTCATCATGTTCTTGTGTGCGAATGGATATCTTAGAATAGGAATAAGCTTGAATTGAATAGAAAAACAGTAGTACTTTGCATTAATCTGTGAGGAACAGCAGAGCTCCTCACCTTAATCTATGGTGTGTAGAAACTCTACCGTTGAAAATACATAAGTGATAATGGTCCAGGCATGGCCGAAAGGCCAGCCCCCATAAAGATCTAAGATAGCATAAAACTGATCAAAGATAAGATCCAAAGACGTAAATACAATAGTAAAAAGTCCTATTTATACTAATCTAGTTATTAGGGTTTACAGAAATGAGTAAATGATGCAGAAATCCACTTCCGGAGCCCACTTGGTGTGTGCTTGGGCTGAGCATTTAGCTTTACACGTGTAGAGGCTTTTCTTGGAGTTGAACACCAATTTGTAACCTGTTTCTGGCGTTTAACTCCACTTTGCAACCTGTTTCTGGCGTTTAACTCCCGAATAGGGCAGGAATCTGGCGTTGAACGCCAGTTTGCGTCATCTAAACTCGAGCAAAGTATAAACTATTATATATTGCTGGAAATCCCTGGATGTCTACTTTCCAACGCAATTGAGAGCGTGCCATTTGGAGTTCTGTAGCTCCAGAAAATCCACTTTGAGTGCAGGGAGGTCAGAATCCAACAACATCTGCAGTCCTTCTTCAACCTCTGAATCTAATTTTTGCTCAAGTCCCTCAATTTCAGTCAGAAAATACCTGAAATCACAGAAAAACACACAAACTCATAGTAAAGTCCAGAAATGTGATTTTTATTTAAAAACTAATAAAAATATATTGAAAACTAATTAAATCATACTGAAAACTATGTAAAAACAATGCCAAAAAGCGTATAAATTATCCGCTCTTCACAACACCAAACTTAAATTGTTGCTTGTCCCCAAGCAACTGAAAATCAAATAGGATAAAAAGAAGAGAATATACTATAAATTCCAAAATATCAATGAAACTTAGCTCCAATCAGATGAGCGGGACTTGTAGCTTTTTGCCTCTTGAATAGTTTTGGCATCTCACTTTATCCCTTGAAGTTCCGAATGATTTGCATCTATAGGGACTTAGAATTTGGATAGTGTTATTGATTTTCCTAGTTCAGTATGTTGATTCTTGAACACAGCTACTTTATGAGTCTTGGACGTGGCCTTAAGCACTTTGTTTTCCAGTATTACCACCGGATACATAAATGCCACAGACACATAACTGGGTGAACCTTTTCAGATTGTGACTCAACTTTGCTAAAGTCCCTAATTAGAAGTGTCCAGGGTTCTTAAGCACACTCTATTTTTGCTTTGGACCTTGACTTTAACTGCTCAGTCTCAAGTTTTCACTTGATACCTTCACGCCACAAGCACATGATTAGGGACAGCTTGGTTTAGCCGCTTAGGCCAGGATTTTATTCCTTTAGGCCCTCCTATCCACTGATGCTCAAAGCCTTGGATCCTTTTTATTACCCTTGCCTTTTGGTTTTAAGGTCTATTGGCTCTTTGCTCTTGCCTTTTGGTTTAAAGAGCTTTTGGCTTTTTCTGCTTGCTTTTTCTTTTTCTTTTTTTTTTCGCTATTTTTTTCCCAAGCTTTGTTCTGCACTGCTTTTTCTTGCTTCAAGAATCAATTTTATGATTTTTCAGATCATCAAATAATATTTCTCCTTTTTCCTTATTCTTCAAGAGCCAACATATTTAACATTCATAAACAATAATTTCAAAAGACATATGCACTGTTCAAGCATTCATTCAGAAAACAAAAAGTATTGTCACCACATCAAAATAATTAAACTAGTTTCAAGGATGAATTCGAAACCATGTACTTCTTGTTCTTTTGTAATTAAAACATTTTTCATTTAAGAGAGGTGATGGATTCATAGGACATTCATAGCTTTAAGACATAGACACTTAGACACTAAATGATCATATAGTAAAGACACAAACATAAATAAAACATAAAGCATAGTAAACGAAAAACAGGAAAATAAGAACAAGGAGATTAAGGAATGGGTCCACCTTAGTGAGGGTGACGTCTTCCTCTTCTTGAAGAACCAATGGTGCTCTTGAGCTCCTCTATGTCTTTTCCTTGTCTTTGTTGCTCCTCCCTCATAGCTCTTTGATCTTTTCTAATCTCATGGAGGATGATGGAGTGCTATTGGTGCTCCATCCTTAGTTGTCCCATGTTGGAATTTAATTCTCCTAGGGAGGTGTTGATTTGCTCCCAATAATTCTGTGGAGGAAAGTGCAACCCCTGAGGCATCTCAGGGATTTCATGGTGAGGAACTTCCTCATGCTCTTGTTGAGGTCCATAAGTGGGCTCTCTTATTGTGCAGTCAAATGCTCTACTACTGAGCTATGGATCCTTGAGATGAATCTCTCCATCTCCCATGACTCGGAAGTGGAAGCTTTTGTCTTCCCTTTCCTCTTTCTTAGAGGTTTCTCTGGCCTTAGGTGCCATAAATGGTTATGAAAAAACAAAAAGCAATGCTTTTACCACACCAAACTTAGAAGGTTTGCTCGTCCTCGAGCAAAAGAACGAAGAAGGTAGTAGAAGAAGAAGAAAATGGAGGAGATGGAGGGAGGTGAGTGGTTAAGAGGTGATGGGAAAGAGAGAATGAGGTAATTGGTGGAGGTTATTTTGGGGAAGAATGTTATGAAAAGGTGTGAAGAGAAGTGGTGGGGATCCTGTGGGGTCCACAGATCCAGTGGGGCCAAGGACTTAACATCCCTGCTCCAATTAGGCGTGTAAAATGCTCTTGCTGTGCAATCCTGGCATTTAACGCTAGACTGCTGCTTGTTTCTGGCGTTAAACGCCCAAATGTAGCGTGTTTCTGGCGTTTAACGCCAGGTAGATTCTTGTTTCTAGCGTTAAACGCCAGCTTGATGCTTGTTTTTGGCCCTTAAACGCCAGGCAGATGCTTATTTCTGGCGTTTAAATGCCAGAATGCTCCTCCTCCAGGGTGTGCTGTTTTTAATGATGTTTTTCATTCTGTTTTTGATTTTTCAGTAGTTTTTGTGACTCCACATGATCATTAACCTAATAAAACACGAAATAACAAAATGAAAATAAAATAGATATGATTAAATAACATTGGGTTGCCTTCCAACAAGCGCTTCTTTATTGTCAATAGCTTGACAGTGAGCTCTCATGGAGCTTCACAGATGTTCAGAGCATTGTTGGAACCTCCCAACACCAAACTTAGAGTTTGAATATGGGGGTTCAATACCAAACTTAGAGTTTAGTTGTGGCCTCCCAACACCAAACTTAGAGTTTGACAGTGGGGGCTTTGGTTGACTCTGCAGTGAGAGAAGCTTTTCATGCTTCCTCTCCATGGTTACAGAAGGAGATCCTTGAGTTTTAAACACAAGGTGGTCCTCATTCAGTTGAAGGATCAATTCTCCTCTGTCCACATTAATCACAGCTCTTGCTGTGGCTAGGAAGGGTCTTCCAAGGTATGATGGATTCATCCTCATCCTTCCCAGTGTCTAGGATTATGAAATCAGCAGGGATGTAAAGGCCTTCAACCTTTACTAACACGTCCTCTACTAGTCCATAAGCCTATTTTCTTGAGTTGTCTGCCATCTCTAATGAGATTCTGGTAGCTTGCACCTCAAAGATCCCAAGTTTCTCCATTACAGAGAGTGGCATTAAGTTTATTCCTGACCCCAGGTTACACAGAGCTTTTTCAAAGGTCATGGTGCCTATGTTACACGGAATTAGGAATTTCCTAGGATCCTGTTTCTTTTGAGGTAATTTCTGCCTATCCAATGCATTCAGTTCATTGGTGAACAAGGGAGGTTCATCTTCCCAAGTCTTATTAACAAATAATTTGGCATTCAACTTCATGATTGCACCAAGGTACTTAGCAACTTGCTCTTCAGTAACGTCTTCATTCTCTTCAGAAGAAGAATACTCATCAGAGCTCATGAAGGGCAGAAGAAGGTTTAATGGAATCTCTATGGTCTCTAGGTGAGCCTCAGATTCCTTTAGGTCCTCAAAGAGATACTCCTTATTGGTCACTAAACGTCCTAGGAGGTCTTCCTCACTAGCATTCACGTTCTCTCCCTCCCTTGTAGGTTCGGCCATGATGGTTAAATCAATGGCCTTGCACTCTCTTTTTGGATTCTCTTCTGTATTGCTTGGAAGAGTACTAGGAGGGGTTTCAGTGACTCTTTTACTCAGCTGGCCCACTTGTGCCTCCAAACTTCTAATGGAGGACCTTGTTTCATTCATGAAACTTAAAATGGCCTTAGATAGATCAGAGACTATATTTGCTAAGCTAGATGGATTCTACTCAGAATTCTCTGTCTGTTGCTGAGTGGATGATGGAAAAGGCTTGCTATTGCTAAACATGTTTCTTCCACCATTACTAAAGCCTTGTTGATGCTTTTGTTGATCCTTCCATGAGAAATTTGGATAATTTCTCCATGAGGGATTATAGGTGTTTCCATAGGGTTCATCCATGTAATTCACCTCTACTATTACAGGGTTCTCAGAATCATAAGCTTCTTCTTCAGAAGATGCCTCTTTAGTACTGTTGGATGATTCCTTCAATCCATTCAGACTTTGAGAGATCATATTGACTTGCTGAGTCAATATTTTGTTCTTATCCAATATGGCATTCAGAGTATCAATTTCAAGAACTCCCTTCCTCATAGGCGTCCCATTACTCACATGATTCCTTTCAGAAGTGTACATGAACTGGTTATTTGCAACCATGTCAATGAGTTCTTGAGCTTCTGCAGACATTTTCTTTAGGTGAATGGATCCACCTACAGAATGGTCCAGTGATATTTTTGATAGCTCAGATAGACCATCATAGAATATATCCAGGATGGTCCATTCTGAAAGCATGTCAGAAGGACACTTTTTGGTCAGTTCCTTGTATCTCTCCCAAGCTTCACAGAGGGACTCACCTTCTTTCTGTTTGAAGGTTTGAACATCCACTCTAAGCTTACTAAGCTTTTGAGGAGGAAAGAACTTGGCTAAGAAAGCCGTGACCAGCTTATCCCAAGAGTTCAGGCTATCTTTAGGTTGAGAGTCCAACCATACTTTAGCTCTGTCTCTTACAGCAAACGGAAAAAGCATAAGCCTGTAGACCTCGGGATCAACCCCATTGGTCTTAACAGTATCACAGATCTGCAAGAATTCAGTTAAGAATTGAAAAGGATCTTCAGATGGAAGTCCATGAAACTTGCAGTTCTGTTGCATCAGAGAAACTAGTTGAGGTTTAAGCTCAAAATTGTTTGCTCCAATGGCAGGGATTGAGATGCTTCTTCCATGTAAATTGGAATTTGGTGCAGTAAAGTCACCAAGCATCTTCCTTGCATTGTTATTATTTTTGCCCATGTCTCCTTCTTTTTCGAAAATTTCTGTCAGATTTTCTCCAGAGAGTTGTGCTTTAGCTTCCCTTAGCTTCCTCTTCAGAGTCCTTTCAGGTTCAGGATCAGCTTCAACAAGAATGTTCTTATCCTTGTTCCTGCTCATATGAAAAAGAAGAAAACAGAAAAGAAAATATGGAATCCTCTATGTCATAGTATAGAGATTCCTTTACGTGAGTAGAAGAAGATAAGAAAAGAAGAAGGAAAGATGAGAATCCAAACACAAGGGTGAGGAGTGGGTTTGAATTCTTAGATGAAGAGGAGTGTTAGTAAATAAATAAATAATTAAAAGGAGATGAGGGAGAGGAATTTTCGAAAATTAGATAAATTAAAATAAAAATATTTTTGTTTTTAATTTAAAATCAAAGTTAGAATTTGAAAATAAGAAGGAAAAATGAAACTAATTTAAATTGAAATTTAAAACAATTAGTTAATTAAAAAGGAATTTTGAAAAAGAGGAAGGTGATTTTCGAAAATTAAAGAGAGAATTAGTTAGATAGTTTTGAAAAAAAATATGATTGAAATAGTAAACTTTTAAAATCAAACAAAAAATCAAGTAGTTAATTGAAAAAGATTTGAAAATCAATTTTTGAAAAGATAAGAAGTTAGAAAAGAAGTTAGAAAAGATTTTGAAATAAATTTTGAAAAAGATGTGATTGAAATTTATTTTGAAAAAGATTTGAAAAGAAATTTAAAAAGATTTGATTTTGAAAACTAAAGTTAATTACTTGACTAACAAGAAACAAAAATATATGATTTTAAAATTTAAAGATTGAACCTTTCTTGATAGGCAAGTAACAAACTTAAAAATTTTGAATCAATCACATTAATTGTTAGCATTAATTTTGAAAATATGAATTAGAAATAAGAAAAAGATTTTGAAAATCAATCATAAAGTTTTCGAAAATATGAAAGGAAAAATGAAAAAGATTTGATTTTTGAAAAAGATTTGAAAAAGATAGAATTTTTAAATTGAAAATTTGATTTGACTCATAAGAAACAACTAAATTTTAAAAAGTTTTGAAAAAGTCAACTCAAATTTTCGAAAATTTATGAGTGAAAAAGGAAAAGATATTTTTTTTTATTTTTGAATTTTTAATGATGAAAGAGAAAAACATCAAAAAGACTCAATTCATGAAAATTTTGGATCAAAACACATGATGCATGCAAGAACACTATGAATGTCAAGATGAACACTAAGAACACTTTGAATGTCAAGATGAATACCAAGAACTTATTTTTGAAAGATTTTCAAGAAAAGAAAACATGCAAGACACCAAACTTAAAGATTTTTAATTTTTAGACACTAACAAATTGATTTTATTAAACAAGAGACACAAAATTAATTTTTTTTGGTTTTTTTGATTTTATTAAATTTTTTTGGATTTTTCAAAAATTATTTTGAAAAAAGAAAATAAGGATTTCAGAATTTTTAATGAGAATTCCAAGAATTAGACATGGCTTACTAGCCAGCCAAGCTTTCAGTGAAAGCTCCGGTCCAAAACACTAGACATGGCCAATGGCCAGCCAAGCTTCAGCAGATACAAATAAGGCATATAACAGCTGATTTGCTGAAGAAGATAAAGAAGCTCTTCTCTTGAGGATAAGTGAAACCTCGGTCCAAAAGATCAGACATGGCTTAACAGCCAGCCAGGATTCGACATATCTCTTGAAACTCTAGAATTCATTCTTAAAAATTCTGAAGCCATAGAATAATTTATTTTTTTTTTTGAAAATATAATTTTTTTTTTGAAAAATTTTCGAAAATAAAAGAACAAAAACAAAAAGCTTGAAATTAAAATAAAATTACCTAATCTGAGCAACAAGATGAACCGTCAGTTGTCCAAACTCGAACAATCCCCGGCAACGGCGCCAAAAACTTGGTGCACGAAATTGCGATCATCAACAATGGCGCCAACAACTTGGAGCTCTCAAACGTGAATCACACTTTGTCACAACTTCACACAACTAACGAGCAGGTGCACTGGGTCGTCCAAGTAATACACCTTACGTGATTAAGGGTCGATCCCACGAAGATTGTCGGCTTGAAGCAAGCTATGGTCACCTTGTAAATCTCAGTCAGGCGGATTCAAATGGTTATGGAGATTTGATAATTAAAATGTGATTGAAATATAAATAGGATAGAGATACTTATGTAATTCATTGGTGAGAATTTCAGATAAGCATATAGAGATGCTTTCGTTCCTCCTGAACCTTTGCTTTCCTGCTGTCTTCATCCAATCATTCCTACTCCTTTCCATGGCAAGCTGTATGTTGGGCATCACCGTTGTCAATGGCTACATCCCGTCCTCTCTGTGAAAATGGTTCAATGCTGTCACTGCATGGCTAATCATCTATAGGTTCTCGATCATACTGGAATAGGATTTACTATCCTTTTGCGTCTGTCACTACGCCCAGCACTCGCGAGTTTGAAGCTCGTCACAGCCATCCCTTCCCAGATGCTACTCGGAATACCACAGACAAGGTTTAGACTTTTTGGACCTCAGGAATGGCCATCCATGGGTTCTAACTTATACCCCGAAGACTCTAATATCTCAGACTCGGTCCTCTGTATTAGATATCTAAGAGATACTCATTCTAGCTTGTTTGCATGTAGAACGGAAGTGTTTGTCAGGCACGCGTTCATAAGTGAGAATGATGATGAGCGTCACATAATCATCACATTCATCATGTTCTTGTGTGCGAATGGATATCTTAGAATAGGAATAAGCTTGAATTGAATAGAAAAACAGTAATACTTTGCATTAATCTGCGAGGAACAGTAGAGCTCCACACCTTAATCTATGGTGTGTAGAAACTCTACCGTTGAAAATACATAAGTGATAATGGTCCAGGCATGGCTGAATGGCCAGCCCCCATAAAGATCTAAGATAGCATAAAACTGATCAAAGATAAGATCCAAAGACGTAAATACAACAGTAAAAATCCTATTTATACTAAACTAGTTACTAGGGTTTACAAAAATGAGTAAATGATCCAGAAATCCACTTCCGGGGCCCATTTGGTGTGTGCTTGGGCTGAGTATTGAGCTTTACACGTGTAGAGGCTTTTCTTGGAGTTGAACACCAGTTTGTAACCTGTTTCTGGTGTTTCACTCCACTTTGCAACCTGTTTCTGGCGTTTAACGCCAGAATAGGGCAGGAAGCTGGCGTTGACGCCAGTTTGCATCATCTAAACTCGGGCAAAGTATGGACTATTATATATTTCTGGAAATCCCTGGATGTGTACTTTCCAACGCAATTAAGAGCGCGCCATTTAGAGTTCTGTAGCTCCAAAAAGTCCACTTTGAGTGCAGGGAGGTCAGAATCCAACAGCATCTGCAGTCCTTCTTCAACCTCTGAATCTGATTTTTGCTCAAGTCCCTCAATTTCAGCCAGAAAATACCTGAAATCACAGAAAAACACACAAACTCATAGTAAAGTCCAGAAATGTGATTTTTGTTTAAAAACTAATAAAAGTATATTGAAAACTAACTAAATCATACTGAAAACTATGTAAAAACAATGCCAAAAAGCGTATAAATTATCCGCTTATCACTCATTTACATGGAACTTTCAACATGTACGTGAGAAAACAATAGAAGCACATGGCATACCAGTGGTGCAAAATTTGCAACAAAGGAGAGGAGTGTGGGTAATAAAAATATCAATATAAGTTCATGTCAATGCAAATGAAGTGCAAGTATCATAAAAGATTGGCATTGGCAGATAATTAATATCATCCCATAGTGTAAAAAAAGTCACTTAGCACCAAAATAATTCAAGAAAAGATGCAACAGTTGAATAAGAACATTTAACACCAATGGTAAAATAAGAAATTTAGAATAGAAAAATAAAAATATGCACAAAATTAAAATGCAATGAATGAAATATGCAAATAAATTAAGTAAAATAGAATGAAGGTGAAAAATAATGAGAAGTGAAAGAAATAAAGTAAGAAAGAAAGAAGAAAAGATAGAAGAAATTAGGATTAGAGAAGAAAAGATAAGATATTTGGCTGATCTGGATAAGCTGTGCGCTGCATGTGACGCGGACGTGTGAGTGACGCGGTCGCGTGGTGCGCGATAAGGTCAGGTGACGCGGATGCGTGGGTCACGCGATCGCGTGGCCTGATTTGTGCGATTGGCGCGAGTGCAGCCTCGCGTTCGCGCAACTCTCTGTTCAAAACTCTTTTTGCCAAATTTTTGGGTGACGCGGTTGCGTGGTTGACGCGATCGCGTGGATGGCCATACTTTGAAAAACGACGCGGACGCGTGGGACACGCGTTCGCGTGGCAAGGCTTGTGCTTCTAGCATAGTTCCAGCCCTACTCCATCACAACTTGCTGCCATACACCCGTTTACATCGATTTCACAGGGCCACGCGTTTGCGTGGGTGATGCGGATGCGTGGGAGGAATTTTTCCCACATGACGTGGACACATCAGCGATGCGGTCGCGTGGATCAATTTGTGCCAATCCACTGGTGACGCAGGCGCGTCAGCGACGCTGTCGCGTCGCGTGCGATTTTTTTTTATGCATGAAAAATGCAGAATGCAATGCTAATATGAATGTTATGCAAAACTCCAGGTTCAATACAATAAAATAAAATAAAACTCGAAAACAAATAAAAATAAATAAAAATGAAAAAGGAACGATCATACCATGGTGGGTTGTCTCCCACCTAGCACTTTTAGTTAAAGTCCTTAAGTTGGACATTTGGTGAGCTCCTTGTCATGGCCGCTTGTGCTTGAACTCATCCTGAAACTGCCACCAATGCTTGGACTTCCAATGGCCTCCGGGATCCCAAACTAGGCGTAGAAAGCCTTCAAGCAAGTTAAAGCAAGTGACAAGGCCCCAAGAGTATTGATTGCCAGAATGAATTCCGGGGTCCCAAACCTTGATTTTGCACCCGTCTTCTTGTTGAGCAATATTGTTCCATCCGGGTGGCCGGCAATCTGAATTCTCACTAAGGTGGCCAAACAACTTTCTAGACCCATTCAGCTGAGCTTTACACCAACCTTTGCATTTAAACTTTGAGCTTTCCACCCTATTGAATCTTGCATGACGACTCCTACCACTAATCATCTTCCTCTTACGCTCAATGCCACAAAGAGCTCTAAGCTGATCATCTGTTTCAAGTAAAGCATATTCAAGCGAGCTAATTAAGCTTAGAGATGAAAGATTTACCTACTTGAACGAAGGAATAGATGGTGATGGCTTTGAGGAAGAGGTCTCCAACAGCATTGGCAAGGTGATTTCCATCTCCATTCCCTTGAGTTCTTCCTTGACAACTTCCACCTCCTTGCAAGCTTCTTCAATTTCAACCTCTTCCTCTTGGTAGCTTTCTTCCAATTTAATCTCTTCTTCATTACTTTCCAAGGGCATAGGAGGTTGTGCTTCTTCTTCTTGAATCTCCATCTCTTGATCAACCTCTTCAAAGTCTTTAGCCATGATATGCCTTGGAGGTTGTACACCCTCTTTGGCATCAAATGCAACCGTCTTCGAAGGAGGCTCTATGTCTTGACTTTCCCATGGAGGTTCTGCATCTCCTAAGTCTTCAACCACTTCTTCCTCTACAACTATTATGGCTTCCTCCACTTGTTCCAATACAAAGCCATGTTCCTCATTGTCCACCGAAGTTTCTAGTGTCTCCTTCATGCTTTGCTCTTCTTTTGATTCTCCACATGTAGCCATGGGAGTTCTTTGAGTGCTCAGACGTTGGGAAGCTATTATTTTTACTACCTCGGTTAAGGCAGTAGTGAGTTCCAGCACGCCCTGTTCTATCTTTGCTTGCCCTTGAAGAAGAACACGAAGTTTGTCATTCACTGGAGGTTGGGGTCGATATGAGGGTTCATTGGTTGGGAGAGAGGGTTCATAATAGGGAGGTGGTTCTTCTTGATAAGGATATGGAGATGGTGAATATTGAGGTAGTGGTTCATGAGAGTAGTTGTGTTGGAATGGGGGTGGTTCTGTGTATTGTTCATTTGGCTCATAAGGTGGTTGGTATGGTGGATACGGGTTAGGGTCATATGGAGGTGAATGGTGGTAGTTGGCTTGTGAGTGTGGTGGTTCAAAGTTGTGTTGAGGAGGTTCATAGGCGTATGATGGGGCTCCATCATATCTATCATCTTGGTATGCCCCCTGGAATGGCTCTTGACTATAGTAATTTGGTGGATGTTGGTTGTCATGGAAGGGACCACCATAACTATTGTCTTGGTATACATCGTGGAATGGTCTTTGTCTGTGGTACTGTGGAAGGTGTTTTTGCCGAAAGGGTTGATCAGATCCTCGTGGCTCCTTCCATCTCTGATTGTTTTGACCTTGATGCATGTTCCTGTTATAATTTCCATTCCTTGCAACAACATTGGAACCAAACTCAAAGCGAGAGGGGTGAGAGTTCATAGTAATAAATAAAAATTAAAAACGAAAACAAATTTAAATTAAAAGGTTATTGAAATATAAAATTTGAATTTTGAAATTTGAAATTTGAATTTTGAAATAAGATAAGATAAGATTTGGAAAAAGATATGATTTTTTTGAAAAAAGATTTGAATTTTACATTTTCAAATTTAAATTTTGAAAATTGAAATCTAAAATTTTGAAATTTTGAATTTTAAATTTTTGAATTTTTGAATTTAATGAGGAAAGAGAACAACAATAAAATGACACCAAACTTAAAATTTTTAGACCAGAACGAAAAAAACAACTAAGAACAACTTGAAGGTCAAGATGAACACGAAGAACAACTTGAAGATCAAGATGAACACCAAGAACAAATTTTTTTTTGAAAAATTTTTTAATAACTAAATAAAAACCAATAACCTCTTAATTTACGAAAAAGCAAAAATAAAAACAAAAATAAAAACAAATAAACAGGCAAAAAGTAAATATTTACAATAACCAATAATAAGGCACACGTTTTCAATTCCCCGGCAACGGCGCCATTTTGAAGAGAGAACTTTTGCGTGGTCTAGAAATTCGCAGATAAATCCTCGTTGCAGGTATAGCTTCTAAACCAACAAAAGTCCCATCTTACAAACGTTTTGGTTGTCACAAGTAACAAACCCCTTTAAAATTGATAACCGACGTATTTAAACCTGGGGTCGTCTTTTCAAGGAACTGCAGGGAGGTGTTCTTATTATTGGTTATGAGTTTTGTAAATTGGGGGTTTTGAAAGTAAGGAACAAGTAATTTAAATGACAAGTAAAATAAATAAATAACTGTAAAATAAACTCTTGGCAAGGTATGAAAATTCGGAAGTCCTATCCTAGTTATCCTTATCGATGGTGATGAGAATTGAGTTTAATCCCACTTAGTTAACCTTCACTAAAGCAAAGAAAAGTCAAGTGGACTAATTAGTTTGATCCTCAGGTTCTAGCCAATTCCTAAGAAAGGACTAGAGTTATTGGAATCCAATTCAATTAGCAAAAATAACAATTATCAATCACGATGAGTTTGATAACTCAAGAGTCTCCAATTGATCAATTAAAGCCAAAAGGGAAAAATCTAAATTATTTATATAAATAAAGAAAAGCAATCATAATTCTGAAATACCTCAAGTTGCACTAATAAAGATATCAAATGTAACATAAAAAAGTTCATAAATTAAATTGGGAAAATAAATAAAAGGAACATTGAACCTGTGATGAAGAAGAAATAATCCTAAATCCTAAAACTAAATCCTAAGAGAGAGGAGAGAACCTCTCTCTCTAAAATCTATATCTAATCCTAAAATTATGAATTATGAGCTGATGATTGTGAATGGATGCATTCTCCCACTTTATATCCTCTAATATGTGTTTTCTGGACCGAGAACTGGGTCGGAAACAACCCAGAATTCGCTGGTTTCGAATTCAAACACGCTGGTTTTTTCGCCACTGCGACGTGTCAGCATAGATCACGCGTTTTCGTTACTTATCATTAGGGCAACTATGGCAAATTATACATCAAATTGAAGCCCCAGACGTTAGCTTTCCAACGCAACTAGAAACGCATCATTTAGACCTATGTAGCTAAAGTTATAGCCGTTTGAGTGCGAAGAGGTCAGGCTGACAGCTTTGCAGTTCCTTCAACTTCTTGTATTCCTTCCATTTTTGCATGCTTCCTTTCCATCCTCTAAGCCATTCCTGCCCTATAAACTCTGAAATCACTTAACACACATATCAAGGCATCTAATGGTAATAAGAGAGGATTAAACATAGGGAACTTAAGGCCAAAGAAGCATGTTTTCAATCAAAGCACATAATTAGGAAGGCAAATGTAAAACCATGCAAATAGTATGAATAAGTGGGTAAAGAGTTGATAAAAATCACTCAATTGAGCACAAGATAAACCATGAAATAGTGATTTATCAAGCATCCAGACACATCAAAGGACTGCATGAGCGCTGATATTATTGACTCCCTGGTAGAAGAAGTCAATATGACTAAGAGTCTCGAATCAGAGCTAGAGGACATTTTTAAAGATGTTCAGTCTGATTTGGAGGAACCAGAGAAAACAGAAGAAACTATGAAAACTCCTCAGGAAGAGGAGAAGCCTCCTAAACCCGAGCTCAAACCACTACCACCATCCTTGAAATATACATTTTTGGGAGAAGATGACACTTTTCCTGTGATCATCATCTCTACTTTAGAACCACAGGAAGAGAAAGCATTAATTCAGGTGCTAAGGACACACAAGACAGCTCTTGGGTGGTCCATAAGTGATCTTAAGGGCATTAGCCCAGCCAGATGCATGTACAAGATCCTATTGGAGGATGATGCTAAGCCAGTGGTTCAACCACAGAGGCGGCTGAATCTAGCCATGAAGGAAGTGGTGCAGAAAGAGGTCACTAAGCTACTAGAGGCTGGGATTATTTATCCTATTTCTGATAGCCCTTGGGTTAGCCCTGTCCTAGTTTTCCCCAAGAAGGGAGGCATGATAGTGGTTCATAATGAAAAGAATGAACTGGTTCCTACAAGAACAGTTACAGGGTGGCATATGTATATTGACTACAGAAGGCTCAATACAGCCACCAGAAAGGATCATTTTCCTTTACCATTCATAGACCAGATGCTAAAGAGATTAGCAGGTCATGAATACTACTACTTTTTGGATGACTATTCAGATTACAACCAAATTGCAGTAGATCCTCAAGACCAAGAGAAAACAGCATTCACATGTCCATCTGGAGTGTTTGCCTATAGAAGGATGCCATTTGGTCTGTGCAATGCACCTGCAACCTTTCAGAGGTGCATGCTCTCTATCTTCTCTGATATGGTAGAGAAATTTCTGGAAGTCTTCATGGATGATTTCTCAGTATTTGGAGACTCATTCAGCTCTTGTCTTGACCATCTAGCACTTGTTCTGAGAAGGTGCCAAGAGACTAACTTGGTTTTAAACTGGGAGAAATGTCACTTTATGGTGACTGAAGGAATTTTCCTTGGACACAAAATTTCAAACAAGGGGATAGAGGTGGATCAAGCTAAGGTAGAGGTAATTGAAAAATTACCACCACCTACCAATGTTAAGGCAATCAGAAGCTTTCTGGGGCATGCAGGATTCTATAGGAGGTTTATAAAGGATTTTTCAAAAATTGCAAAACCTCTGAGAAATCTGCTAACTGCTGACACGCCATTTGTATTTGACACAGAGTGTCTGCAGGCGTTTGAAACTCTGAAAGCTAAGCTGGTCACAGCACCAGTCATTTATGCACCAGACTGGACATTACCATTTGAACTAATGTGTGATGCCAGTGACCATGCCATTGGTGCAGTATTGGGACAGAGGTATAACAAGCTTCTGCACGTCATTTACTATGCTAGCTGTGTTTTGAATGATGCACAGAAGAATTACACAACCATGGAAAAGGAGCTGCTTGCAGTGGTTTATGCCATTGACAAGTTCAGATCTTATTTAGTAGGATCAAAAGTGATTGTGTCCACTGACCATGTTGCTCTAAAATATCTCCTCGCAAAGCAGGATTCAAAACCCAGACTCATAAGATGGGTGTTGCTTCTGCAAGAGTTTGATATAGAAATAAGAGACAGAAAAGGGACAGAGAACCAAGTAGCTGATCACCTGTCCCGGATAGAACCAGTAGCAGGAGCGTGCCTCCCTCCTACTGAGATCTCTGAAACCTTTTCGGATGATCAACTCTTTGCCATTCAGGAAGTACCATGGTTTGCAGACATTGCAAACTATAAAGCTGTGAGATTCATACCCAAGGAGTACAGTAAGCAGCAAACGAAAAAATTGATTTCTGATGCAAAGTACTACTTGTGGGATGAACCATATCTCTTCAAGAGGTTTGCAGACGGAGTAATCTGTAGATGTGTGCCTAGAGAAGAGGCGCAGAAGATCCTTTGGCATTGCCATGGATCACAATATAGAGGACATTTCGGAGGTGAGCGAACAGCCACAAAAGTTCTCCAATGTGGCTTCTACTGGCCTACTCTCTATAGAGACTCCCGAGAGTTTGTATGTAACTGTGACAGTTGTCAGAGAGCTGGTAATCTACCTCACGGTTATGCCATGCCTCAGCAAGGGATCTTAGAGATTGATTTGTTTGATGTATGGGGTATTGACTTCATGGGGCCTTTCCTACCATCATACTCAAACACTTATGTTCTGGTGGCAGTAGACTATGTATCTAAATGGGTAGAAGCAATTGCAACACCCACTAATGATACTAAAACAGTGATGAAGTTCCTCCAGAAGCATACCTTCAGCAGGTTCGGTGTTCCTAGGATACTGATCAGTGATGGAGGCACTCATTTCAGCAATAAACAGCTTGACTCTGCTCTGGTCCGATACAAAATTAACCACAAAGTGGCGACTCCATATCATCCACAGATAAATGGGCAGGCTGAAGTCTCAAATAGAGAACTAAAACGAATCCTAGAATAGACTGTAAGTACCCGTAGAATGGATTGGGCAAGAAGTCTGGATGATGCTCTGTGGGCATACAGAACAGCATTCAAGACCCCTATAGGGACCTCTCCATACCAGCTTGTGCATGGAAAAGATTGTCATCTGCCAGTGGAACTAGAACACAAAGCCTACTAGGCAACCAGATTCCTCAACCTTGATGCTAAGGTAGCTGGAGAGAAAAGATTAGTCCAGTTGAATGAGCTGGAGGAATTCAGACTCAATGCTTTCGAAAATGATAAAATTTATAAAGAGAAAGCGAAAAGATGGCATGACAGAAAACTGTCATCTAGAGTCTTTGAGCCAGGATAGAAGGTTCTGCTGTTTAACTCCAGGCTCAGATTGTTCCCTGGGAAATTAAAATCCCGGTGGAAAGGACCATATGTGATTACAAGTGTGTCACCATATGGATATGTAGAGCTTTAGGATATTGACTCTGACAAAAAATTCATTGTTAATGGATAGAGAGTCAAACATTATCTTGAAGGCAATGTTGGGCAAGAGTGCTCAAAACTGAGACTAAATTAACAGCTCAATAAAAGTCCAGCTAAAGATAGTAAAGAAGCACTTGTTGGGAGGCAACCCAGTCATTATCAAAAAATTAGATGTTTATAACAATTATATAAGTCCATTTAATTTCTTATTCATATTTGTTAATGCTTTTCAGTGAACAAGTCAAGGAAATAAAGGTTCAGAACAGAAAGCAGAGGAATCACAGAGAAAAAGAGCTCACTAGCGTTAAAACACCAGTAAAGAGGCAATTTGGGCGTTAAACGCCAGCATGGCTACCATTCTGGGCGTTTAACACCAAAATGGCAGCATGCTGGGCATTCAGAAAAACGCCCAGTAAAGAAGGATTTCTGGCATTTAACCCCCAGCCAGGTACCCTGGCTGGCGTTAAACGCCCAAAATGTCCACCAGATGGGCGTTAAACGCCCAGAATGATAGTCATTCTGGGCGTTTAACACCAGAACAGCTAGGGGAGAGGTAATTTCGTTTCCACTTCAAATTTTTTCGACTTTTCATGTTTTAATTCAAGATTTTATGCATCCAAACATTACAAACATTCAATTCTCAATTTCCATTCCCAAAAATTCATAATCTTAAAGATTCTTTTTTAATTCTTCTTCAATTCTTCTCAATTCTTTTTCAAAACTCATTCATCTTTCCAATTTCTTTTCAAATATTTTGAACTCATTCATATTATCTTTTATTTCTTAGATGCATAAACAAAAATTCAGATCTAACTTCCTCAAATCTTTTTCATATCTCTTAAATTTTGAAAACAATCTTCTCTTTTTCATATCATGTTTATCTTTTATCAATCATATCTTTCAAATCATATCTTTTTCTAAAATTTTGAACCCATTCCCTCCCTTCCCTTTATTTATACATTCGGCCATCCCCTCTACTCCATCATTTGAATCCTTCTCTCCATCTATTCATCTTATTTCTTTTTATTTTGCTTGAGGGCAAGCAAATCTCTAAGTTTGGTGTGATTTCCGTGATCCCTGAGCCAAAACAAACCAATCTCATGGCACCCAATGGAAGACAAACTGCTTCAAGAGAGAAGAAAGAAAGCAATCAAAAACCACGTTGGATGCACGAGAACTTCTGCTCCAAAGAACATGCAGACCATTATTTCAAAATTGTGTGCAGAAGATCAGTGATCCCGGAAGTTAGGTTCAATCTGAAAGAAGACGAATACCTGGAGATCCAAGAGCAGATTCAAAACAGGGGCTGGAAAGTCCTGGCTAATCCTGAGATACATGTTGGAAGAAACATGGTCCAAGAATTTTATGCAAATTTGTGGATGACAGAAAAGCAAAGATTAGAAGAAACTGCTTTCTACTCCTTTCAGACTATGGTCAGAGGGAAGATTATTTACTTCCATTTTGACAAAGTGAGAGAAGTTCTCAAACTTCCTCAGCTACAAGATGACCCAGAGTCCTTTAGTAGGAGAATGGCCAAGGATAAAAGGCTAGATCAAGTTCTAGAGGACATATGCCTCCCTGGAACCAAGTGGATTACTAATTCAAAAGGTGTCCCAAACCAACTAAAGAGAGGTGATCTCAAACCAGTTGCTAGAGGTTGGCTGGATTTCATTGGGCGTTCTGTACTCCCAACCAACAACCGATCTGAAGTCACTATTAAGAGGGCAGTGATGATTCACTGTATTATGCTGGGAAAGGAAGTAGAGATTCATCAGCTGATCCCTATTGAAATTTACATGTTTGCAAACAAGGAATCCACTGAGGCCAAATTGGCCTACCCAAGCTTGATTAGTCTGTTATGCAAAGATGCGGGGGTAAAGATGTGTGTGGATGAATATATCACAGTTGAATGCCCAATAACCAAAAAAGTGATGGATGGACCTCAAATTCAAGATAACCTCATCAAGAGGGGGGCGCATGAGCTCTTCCCATAAATTTCTCAATTTGATTATTGGGCCCGCTTAGAAGCATCTGTCACTAAGCTGCAAGAAGCTGTGAATCAACTCAAAGAAGAGCAGCGGAATCAAAATAGCATGCTTTGCAAAATGCTCATATAACAAGAGAAACAAGGGCGTGAAATACAGGAGCTAAAGCGTCAGAAGCTGTCTCTTGAAGAGTTGGACATCCCACAGATTGAAGGAGCACCTACCCCTCAAAATCAAGGTTGTTGAGTCCTAACTCTGTGATAACTTTTATTATTAGAAACCTATTTTAAGAGTTACATAAGCATTAGTATTAGAGTCATTTATTTTTATGTCTTTAATTTCCTTTCTTTTATTATTATTTGTCTGCTTTTATGTTTATTTTATGTATGTTTTATTTTTATTCCATGATCAATAAAGTTTAGAGTCTATGTCTTAAAGCTATGAATGATTCCATGAATCCCTCACCTTTCTTAAATGAAAAATGTTTTTATTTGCAAAAGAACAAGAAGTGCATAGTTTCAAAATTTATCTTGAAATTTGTCTAATTATTTTGATGTGGTGGCAATACTTTTTGTTTTTTGAATGAATGCCTGAACAGAGCATATTTTTTATAGTGAAGTTTATGAATGTTAAAATTGTTGGCTCTTGAAAGAATAATGAAAAAAAGAGAAATGTTATTGATAATCTGAAAAATTATAAAATTGATTCTTGAAGCAAGAAAAAGCAGTGAAAAAGCAAAAGCTTGCCAAAAAAAAAAAAAAAAGAGAAAAAGCAAGCAGAAAAAGCCAATAACCCTTTAAGCTAAAAGACAAGGGTAAAAAGGATCCAAGGCTTTGAGCATTAATGGATAGGAGGGCTGATAAACACCTATTTCATGGTTTATCTTGTGCTCAATTGAGTGGTTTTTATCAACTCTTTACCCACTTATTCATACTATTTGCATGGTTTTACATTTTCCTTCCTAATTTTGTGCTATGATTGAAAACATGTTTCCTGGACCTTTAAATTGCTAATATTAATCCTCTCTTATTACCATTAGATGCCTTGATATGTGTGTTAAGTGATTTTAGAGTTTATAGGGCAGGAATGGCTTAGAGGATGGAAAGGAAGCATGCAAAAATGGAAGGAATACAAGAAGTTGAAGAAATTGCTAAGCTGTCCAGCCTGACCTCTTCGCACTCAAACGGCCATAACTTGAGCTATAGAGATCTAAACGACACGGTTCTAGTTGCGTTGGAAAGCTAACGTTCGGGGCTTCGATTTGATATATAATATGCCATAGTTTCCATGACGGTAGGTGATGCAAACGCGTGCTCCACACGGACGCGTCACAGTGACGAAAATCAGCGTGGCAGATTTCTTCTCCAGCGATTTCTGGGCTGTTTTCGACCCAGTTTTTGGCCCAGAAAACACAGATTAGAAGCTATAAAGTGGAGGAATCTATTCATTCATAATCACCAGCTCATAATTCACAATTTTAGGTTTAGATGTAGTTTTAGAGAGAGAGGTTCTCTCCTCTCTCTTAGGATTTAGAATTAGGATTTCTCTTGCTTTCAGGATTGTTTCTTTTTATCAGGTTCAATTTTTCTTTTATTTAATTTTCCAATTTAATTTATGAACTTTTCCATGTTAAGATTTGAATATTTTATTTAATATAATTGAGGTATTTCAGATTTATCACTTCTTCTATTGTTTGTTATTAATTGATGTTCTAAGTTAGATCCTAACTTGATTTTGGAGTTGATTGATATTTGGAGACCCTTGAGTTGAATTACTCAAGAGTTAAGTTGTAATTGGATTTATTGTTGGCTGGCTCTCTAGTCACTAATGCTAATCCTTCCCAAGGGAGAGGATTAGAACTTGTGAATAGATGTAGACTTCTAACTTACTTGACTTCCTTTTACTTTACTTGGTAAAGGATAACTAAGTAGAAGCAACCTTCAATTATCAATTGATCTTGAGAAAAGTCCAACAAGGATAGAACTTCCGATTAATCTTCTCCGGGTCAAGGGTTTTAAATTAATTACATAAAATCTCTTATTTATTTTTATTGCTTTAATTTATAAATATACCTGTGCCCATTGTCCAAACTTCAGAACTCCCAATTTACAAGACTCATAACCAATAATAAGAACATACTTCCCTGCAATTCCTTGAGAAGACGACCCGAGGTTTAAATACTTCGGTTATCAATTTTAAAGGGGTTTGTTACTTGTGACAACCAAAACGTTTGTAAGAAAGGTTGATTGCTTGGTTTAGTAACTATACTTGCAACGAGAGTTTACTATAACTTCTAAACCATCAATCTTCAGTTCTTCAAAATGGCGCCGTTGCCGGGGAATTGCAAACGTGTGCCTTATTATTGGTTATTGTAAATATTTGCTTTTTACTTGTTTATTTGTTTTTATTTTTTCTTTTTCGTAAATTAAGAGGTTATTGGTTTTTATTTCGTTATTAAAAAAAATTTTTCAAAAACTTTTATTTTCTTGGTGTTCATCTTGACCTTCAAGTTGTTCATAGTTGTTTTCTTCGTTTTGATCTAAAAATTTTAAGTTTGGTGTCATTTTATTGTTTTTCTCTTTCCTCATTAAATTCAAAAATTCAAAATTTAAAACTCAAATTTCAAATTTCAAATTTTAATTTTCAAAATTCAAATTAAAAAAAAATTTAATTCAAATTTCAAAATTTCAAATTTCAATTTTCAAAATTCAAATTTAAAAAATTTAAAATTCAAATCTTTTTCAAAATCTTATCTTATCTTATTTCAAAATCAAATTTCAAATTTCAATATTTAAATTCCAAAATTCAAAATCCAAATTTAAAATTATAAATTTAAAATTTTAAAAAAATCAAACCTTTTCAAAATTTAAATCTTTTTCAAAATTTTATCTTATATTGTTGACTTTTTCAAATTTAAAAATTTTCAAATTTCAAAATTCAAATTTCAAATTTCAAATTTCAAAATTTAAAATTTAAAAATTCAAAAATTCAAAATTTAATTTTCGAATTAAAAATTTAAATTTCAATAACCTTTTAATTTAAATTTGTTTTTATTTTTATTTGTTACTATGAACTCTCACCCCTTTGGCTATGAGTCTGGTTACAATTATGTTGCAGGAAGAGGAAATTACAATGAGAACAGGCATCAAGGTTGGAACAATCAAAGATGGGAGGAGCCACAAGGATTTGATCAACCCTCATGGCAACAACCACCTCCAATGGACTATCAACAACCGTTCTGTGATGCATATCAAGGCAATGGCTATGGTGAGCGCTCTTTTGATTATCAACAACTACCACCATATGCCTATGAACCCTTTCCTCAACATGGCTTTGGACCACCATACTCACAAGCCCCTTACAACAAAACACCACCATATAACCCGCATCCACTATACCAACCACCATATGAACCACACCCAGAACCACCACCTCAATATTCACCATCCCCATATCTTTATCAAGAAGAACCACCTTCCTGCCATGAACCCTTTCTACCAACAAATGAGCCCTCCTATCCACCCCAAACCTCCATGGAGAAAGCACTTGCGATCTAAACTCTACTATACAAGCTTTCGTCGCCCAAATCGGACCACCAAATACCTTCAACAATCAACCCTCCAGCTCTAGTGCACTTCCTTTTCAGCCACAGAATGATCTCTCTATCCCATCACCACCATCCATGGAAGAGCACCCACATCCATCAATCCAAGAGCAACATGATCCCAATGATGCTATTGACATAGAACAAGAGTGAAGGGATCATCTTCGCAAATCCATACTTCATAAGGAGCTAGAGGAGGCCCTAAAGGTGAAGGTAGTAAAGACCCTTGAAGTCGAAGGAGTGGTTGAAGAATTAGTGAAGGAAGACATGAAGGAGGAGTCTGATTTTGTCTTAGAGCAAGAGGAGGCCCAAAATGTGGAGATAGGAGAGACCCTTGAAGATGAAAGAATAGTTGAAAGGAGTTGTCATAGAAAGAAAATCATCAAGGATAAGTACGATTTTATATTAAAACTACTGGACAAAGCAGTAATTATTAAAGAGGAAAAAGTGGTTGAAGACTTGCGAGATGCTGAACCTCCATGGGAAAGTCAAGACATAGAACCTCCTTCCAAGACGGTTGCATTTGATGTTGAGGAGGGTGTACAACCTCCTAGGCATATCATAGTTGAAGACTTGGAAGAGGTTGGTCAAGAAATGGAGATTAAAGAAGAAGAAAGCTACCAAGAGGAAGAGGTTGATATTGAAGAAACTTGCAAAGAGGTGGAAGTTGTCAGAGAAGAGCACAAGGGAGTGGAGCCTGCAATTTCATTAGAAATACCTCCCCCTAAGTTACCATCATCCTTCACAACATTCAAGTGGGTAAAATTCATATCCCTCAGCTTTCTAATTCCACTTGAATATGGGCTACTGGAGACGGATGGTCAACTTAGAGCTCTTTGTGGCATTAAGAGTAAGAGGAAGATGGTTAGTGGTTGGAGTTGTCAAGCAAGGTTCAACATGGTTGCATACTCAAAGTTTAAATGCAAGGGTTGGTGTAAAGCTCAACTGAATGGGTCTAGGAAGTTGTTTGGCCACTTTAGTGAGAATTCAGATTGCTTGCCACCCGAATGGAATCATGATGATCAACAAGAAGACGGGTGCAAAAGCAAAGTTTGGGACCCTGGAGTCTATTCTGACATTCAGCACACTGGAAGCCTGAGAACCTGTTTAAAACTACTCAAGGGCTTTACGTGCCTTGTTTGGGATCCCGGAGGTTACTGGAAGTACAAACATTGGTGGAGATTCCTGGATGAGTTCAAGCACAAGCCACCATAACAAAGGACTTCCCAAATGTCCAACTTAAGGACTTTAACTAAAAGTGCTAGGTGGGAGACAACTCACCATGGTATGATCGTTCCTTTTTCAATTTTAATTTTATTTCGTTTTGTTTGTTTTTGAGTTTTATTTTATTTTATTTCATTGAACCTGGAATTACTCATAACATCCATATCATACTGCATTATGCATTTTGCATTTAAAAAAAAAATCGCACGCGACGCGGCAGCGTCGCCGACGCGTCCGCATCGCCAGTGCATTGGGAAGAAAAGAAAAGTGAACAGAGAGTCACACGAGAGCATGGTTGGAGGCTTGCCTTTGGCACGAATACGCTCACGCGACCGCATAGCTGACGCGTTCACGTCGTTTTGCGAAATAGCCTCCCCACGCGTCCACGTCACCCATGCGAACGCGTGGCTCTGTAAAATTGAAGTAAAGGGGTGTATGGCAGTATGTTGGGCTGGAATGGAGCTGGAACCATGCTAGAAGCACAAGCCCTACCACGCGAACGCGTGCCCCACGCGAACGCGTGCCCCACGCGTCCGCGTCATTTTTAAAAGAAAGGCCATTCACGCGATTGCATCACCCACGCGACCGCGCCACCCAAAAATTTGGCAAAAAGAGTTTCGAACAGAGAGTTGCGTGAACGCGAGGCTTCACTCGCGCCAATCGCACAAACCAGGTCACGCAATCGCATGACCCACGCGTCCGCGTCACCTGACCTTATCGCGCACCACGCGACCGCGTCACTCACGCGTCCGCGTCGCCTGCGCCGCACAACTTATCCAGATCAGCGCCAATTATCTTGTCTTTTCTTTTCTAATCCTAATCTCTTCTATCTTTTCTTTTTTTCTTCTTTCTTTCTTACTTTATTTCTTTCACTTCTCATTCTTTTTCACCTTCATTCTATTTTCCTTAATTTATTTGCATATTTCATTCATTGTATTTTAATTTTGTGGATATTTTTCTTTTCTTTTCTAAATTTATTACTTTTCCATTGGTGTCACTTGTTCATATTCAACTGTTGTGTCTTTTCTGATATTATTTTGGTGCTCAGTGACTTGTTTTACACTATTGAGTAATATTATTTAAGTCAATGCTAATCTTTTATGATATTTGTATTAATTTTGCATTGACATTAATTTATATATTCTTGCACTCTCTTCCCCATTGTTGCAAATTTTTGCACTCTTGATTTGCCATGTACTTCTATTGTTTTCTCACGTACATGTTGAAGCTTCCATGTAAATGAGACCCTTATCATTTGGCATTAACCCACCCATACTTCCTTTATTTTCTTATCTTTATTTCTGGGTTACTGATCTTCTTTTTCTCTTCTTTCAGGCTGGCCACCGAAGACAGAAAAAGGGAAAAACTTCTAAAAAGGGAGACAAACAAGTCCATCTGCACAATCCCTGAAGAAAAGCATCAGTTGGAATAACCCGTCCACCTGCACATCTTAGCATGCACCGAGGACGGTGCAATCTTTAAGTGTGGGGAGGTCGATACTGACTTCCAGGGGTTAGTTACCTTCTTTTCAACACCAATATTTAAATTTTCTTTGTTAAATTAGTTGTTGCATTTGCATGTTTAATTGCATGTTTGTTTGATTTTATGCATTTAGTCACTACTTGGTTAAAGAAATAAATTTCTTTTTAGGACTCTATTTTTGAAAAATTTCACTAATTTAAATTGAAAATTTTTTTTTATGTTAAAACTTATTTGAAGTTGTATTTGGAACATGGTTTTTGAGCCAAAGAACACACAACCTGTGAGATTTTGAGCTTATTTACATGGTTACATTATTTAACCATAAATTTTTATTCTTGTGTGTTTTCTTCTCTATAATTACAATCTTTGCTTTGTTCCATTCTATATGTCCATTATTTAGTGTATTTACATGCTTGCATATGATTGAGGCCATTATTTGTTATTAGCTCACTTATCCCAAATAAGCCTACCTTTTACATCACCCTTGTTAGCCACTTTGAACTTTTTAACCCCCTTCTATTTCATAACCACATTACTAGCCTTAAGCAGAAAAACAAAATAAAAATCCCAAGTTGTATCCTTGGTTAGCTTAAGATAGATATTGTGTATAATTTAAGTATGGAGAATTTTATGGAAACATGGGATGATAAAAAAAAAAGGGGGAATTAAATTGAATAAGTTATTTGAAAATTTAGGAAGCATGCTCATGTGAAATCAAAATAATTAAATTACCATGTGCATTGAAGAAAAAAAAATATATTAAGTAATTAACTAAGGGGATACAAAAAAAAAAGAGAAGAGAAAAATAATATTACCCCAAATGCAAAATAAAAAGAATCAATGCACATAGGACAAAATTCAAAAATAAGTTTGATACATGAGCATGTAATACAAAAGTGGGAAAAATTTGGGTAGCTAGGTAAAGTATTTTAAAATTATATAAAGTATGTATATGTTAGGTGAGATCTTAGACTAATCAAGGATTCACTTTATAAAGCTTACTTGGCCATACATATATCCTTACCTTTACCTCAGCCCCATTACAACCCTGAAAAGACCTTATGATGTTTGCATTGATATGCTAAATATTTGTTGATTGGTTAGATGAAAAATAAAGTTTAGAAAGCATGACTAGAGAAGAGTAGAGTAATTAACCCTAGGCACTTGAGAGTTAGAGTGATATACACTACCAGTAAGGGTTTAGTGCTTAATTATTCTATATTCCCTGCTTTCATGAGCTATCTTCTTACAAGTTTACTTGCTTTTTATTGTATGATTTGAATTAGTGAAATCTGATTTATGTTTATCTTGAAGAGCTTATTTACTTATAACCAAGTAGGTAGAAATATTTTGCATGTAGTTGCATTCATACAGATAGGTTGCATTTCATACATTCTATCATTCCTCTTCACTCTCTTATAGCTTCTCTTGAGCTTAGCATGAGGACATGCTAATGTTCAAGTGTGGGGAGGTTGATAAACCCCTATTTCATGGTTTATCTTGTGCTTAATTGAGTGGTTTTTATCAACTCTTTACCCACTTATTCATACTATTTGCATGGTTTTACATTTTCCTTCCTAATTTTGTGCTATGATTGAAAACATGTTTCCTGGACCTTTAAATTGCTAATATTAATCCTCTCTTATTACCATTAGATGCCTTGATATGTGTGTTAAGTGATTTCAGAGTTTATAGGGCAGGAATGGCTTAGAGGATGGAAAGGAAGCATGCAAAAATGGAAGGAATACAAGAAGTTGAAGAAATTGCTAAGGTGTCCAGCCTGACCTCTACGCACTCAAACGGTCATAACTTGAGCTACAGAGGTCCAAACGACGCGGTTCCAATTGCGTTGGAAAGCTAACATTCGGAGCTTCAATTTGATATACAATATGCCATAGTTTCCCTGACGCTAGGCAATGCGAATGCGTGCTCCACGCGGATGCATCGCAGTGACGAAAATCAGCGTGGCAGATTTCTTCTCCAGTGATTTCTGGGCTATTTTCGACCCAGTTTTTGGCCCAGAAAACACAGATTAGAAGCTATAAAGTGGGGGAATCCATTCATTCATAATCACCAGTTCATAATTCACAATTTTAGGATTGTTTCTTTTTATCAGGTTCAATTTTTCTTTTATTTAATTTTCCAATTTAATTTATGAACTTTTCCATGTTAAGATTTGAATATTTTATTTAATATAATTGAGGTATTTCGGATTTATCACTTCTTCTATTGTTTGTTATTAATTGATGTTCTAAGTTAGATCCTAACTTGATTTTGGAGTTGATTGATATTTGGAGACCCATGAGTTGAATTACTCAAGAGTTAAATTGTAATTGGGTTTATTGTTGGCTAGCTCTCTAGTCACTAATGCTAATCCTTCCCAAGGGAGAGGATTAGAACTTGTGAATAGAAGTAGACTTCCAACTTACTTGACTTTCTTTTACTTTACTTGGTAAAGGATAACTAAGTAGAAGCAACCTTCAATTATCAATTGATCTTGAGAAAAATCCAACAAGGATAGAACTTCTGATTAATCTTCTCCGGGTCAAGGGTTTTAAATTAATTACATAAAATCTCTTTTTTATTTTTATTGCTTTAATTTATAAATATACCTGTGCCCATTGCCCAAACTTCAGAACCCCCAATTTACAAGACTTATAACCAATAATAAGAACATACTTCCCTGCAATTCCTTGAGAAGACGACCCGAGGTTTAAATACTTCGGTTATCAATTTTAAAGGGGTTTGTTACTTGTGACAACCAAAACGTTTGTAAGAAAGGTTGATTGCTTGGTTTAGTAACTATACTTGCAACGAGAGTTTACTATAACTTCTAAACCATCAATCTTCAGTTCTTCAAGGGCCCAATGGAATAAAATCCTGGCCTAAGCGGCCAAATCAAGCTGTCCCTAACCACGTGCTTGTGGCATGAAGGTCCAAGTGAAAAGCTTTAGACTGAGTGGTTAAAGTCGTGGTCCAAAGCAAAAGAGTGTGCTTAAGAGCTCTAGGCACCTCTAACTGGGGATTCTAGCAAAGCCGAGTTACAATCTGAAAAGGTTCACCCAGTTATGTGTCTGTGGCATTTATGTATCCGGTGGTAATACTGGAAAACAAAATGCTTAGGGTCATGGCCAAGACTCATAAAGTAGCTGCGTTCAAGAATCAACATACTGAACTAGGAGAATCAATAACACTATCTAAATTCTGAGTTCCTATGGATGCTAATCATTCTGAACTTCAAAGGATAAAGTGAGATGCCAAAACTGTTCAGAAGCAAAATAAAAGCTACTAGTCCCGCTCATCTAATTGGAACTAAGCTTCATTGATATTTTGGAATTTATTGTATATTCTCTTCTTTTTATCCTATTTTGTTTCTAGTTGCTTGGAGACAAGCAAGAATTTAAGTTTGGTGTTGTGATGAGTGGATAATTTATACCCTTTTTGGCATTGTTTTTACATAGTTTTTAATATGTTTTAGTTACTTTTTATTATATTTTTATTTGTTTTTATGCAAAAATCATATTTCTAGACTTTACTATGAGTTTGTGTGTTTTTTTGTAATTTCAGGTATTTTCTTGTTGAAATTGAGGGACCTGAGCAAATATCTGATTCAAAGGCTGAAAAAGAACTGCAGATGCTGTTGGATTCTGACCCTCCTGCACTCGAAGTGAATTTTCTTGAGCTACAGAAGCCCCATTGGTGCGCTCTCAATTGCGTTGGAAAGTAGACATCTTGGGCTTTCCAGCAATATATAATAGTTCATACTTTTCTCGAGTTTTGATGGCCCAAACTGGCGTTGAAAATAGCCAAAAACTTTCTGGCGTAAAACGCCAGAACTGGCACATTTCTTGGCGTTAAACGCCCATTTTGGCGCCCAGGGTGGTGTTTAACTCCAACTTTAGTCATATGCACGTGAAAGCTTAAAAGCTCAGCCCAAACACTCACCAAGTGGGTCCCGAAAGCAGATTTCTACACTATCTGCACTTAGTTACTCATTTTCTGTAAACCTAAGTTACTAGTCTAGTATAAAAACTACTTTTAGAGATTCAGTTTACAACTCATGACATTTTTTATATTTCATATTGTATCTTCTACAGCATGAGTCTCTAAACCCCATAGGTGGGGGTGAGGAGCTCTGCTGTGTTTTAATGGATTAATGCAATTACTACTGTTTTCTATTCAATCACGCCTGATTCTATTCTAAGATACTCACTCGTACTTCAATATAGAGAATATGATGATCCGTGACATCGTTATTCTCAAATATATGAACGCGTGCCTGACAACCACTCTCGTTCTATCTGAGCTCAACGTAGTCATTGGGCGACAGCTTGAGTGCATATCTCTTGGGTCTCTGATCCACGGAACCTTCGTGGTAGAGGCTAGAACCAATTGGCAACATTCCTGGGATCCGGAAAGTCTAAACCTTGTCTGTGGTATTCCGAGTAGGATCTGGGAAGGGATGACTATGAAGAGCTTCAAACTTGTGAATGTTTGGCGCAGTGACAGTGTGTAAAAGGACAAGGGTCCTATTCCGACGCTAGCGGGAACCAACAGATGATTAGCCGTGCGGTAGCTGTACCTGGTATTTTTCATCCAAGAGGAGAAATCCGACAGTTGATTAGCCGGTAGAGATCGTACCTGGTATTTTTCATCCGAGAAGATCATACAGCTTGCCATTGAAGGAAGCCATGCATGTTTGGAGAAGAAGACAGTAGGAAAGCAAAGATTCAGGTGACATACCATCTCCGAAACCTCAACCTATTCCTCATTACTGAATCACAAGTACAATTTATTTCATGTTATTTACTTTTCATAAACAAAAATCATTTTTATCATTAATCTCCTAACTAAGATTTACAAGGTAACCATAGCTTGCTTCAAGCCGACAATCTCCGTGGGATCGACCCTTACTCACGTAAGGTATTACTTGGACGACCCAGTGCACTTGCTGGTTAGTTATGCAGAGTTGTGAAAAGTGTAATCACAATTTCGTGCACAATTAACCAAGTGGGAGCAATAAACAATTCTCATCACAATTGATAAGGATAACTAGTATAGGACGTCTAATTCTCATACCTTGCCAAGAGTTTTCTTAATTATTAATTTACTTTCTTGCAATTTACTTTTCTTGTCCCTTATTCAAAAACCCAAAAAGATACCTTTCCATAACCAATAATAAATCATACCTCCCTGCAATTCCTTAAGAGACGACCCGAGGTTTAAATAATTCGGTTATTAATTTTATTGGGTTTGCTTTAGTGACAAACAAGTTTTTGTATGAAAGGATTCTTTGTTAGGTTATAAACTATACTTGCAACATGATTATTTTTGTGAATTCTTTACTAGCAAATATCCTTTTGTCACACGTACGCGTGATATGGGTTGTGCGACTGGCGCGAAGGCAGCCTCGCGCGCGCATAACTCTCTGTTTGATACGCACATGTGCCAAAATTGTATATGACACATGCGCATCAGGGACGCGCATGCGTGGATGGCCTGGATGGGAAAACGACACGCATGCATCAGGGACGCGTACGCGTGGCGGGGCTCGTGCTTCCAGCACAGTTCCAACCCCACACCATCATAACTCTCTGGCCATACACCTATTTACGCCGATTTGCAGGGTCACGCGTACGCGTGAGGGACGCGTACACGTGAAGGACGCATACGCGTGGTCTGGGGAAAACGCAAGCGACGCATTTGCGTGGACTTGCTTGTGCGCAAGGCACGCCACCAGCACCACTCCTGCCCAACTCTCTGTTCAATTTTTTTATTTTTCACGCACACACATATGACACGTACGCGTCAGTGACACTTGCGCGTCGTGTGCTTTTTTTTATATGCAAAATGAAAAATGCAGAATGCAGATGAATATGCAAAAATTATAAATGAATAGTATGGAAAAACAAAAGAAAATAAAACTAGGAATGAAAACGGAACGATTATACCATGGTGGGTTGTCTCCCACCTAGCACTTTACTTTTACGTCCTTAAGTTGGACGGTCTACAAGCTCAATCTGCTTCTGTTGGTGGGTCCTCCAAGAGGAAGACCTTTAGCTTTTTATTATCCTTCACCTTCTCACCATGATATAGCTTTAAGCGATGTCCATTGACCTTGATGAAATTGGAACTTGAAGGATTATGCAGGTGGAAGACTCCGTATGGCTCTGCCTTCTCCACTCTGTAGGGGCCTTCCCATCTTAATCCCAACTTGCCTGGCATGAGCCTTAGCCTTGAGTTGTAGAGGAGGACTAGCTCTCCAGGTATGAAATGTCTTCTCTTGATATGCTTGTCATGCACAGCCTTCACCTTCTCTTTGTATAGTCTGGAGTTGTCATATGCTTCGAGTCAAAGGTTTTCCAGTTCTGCCAGTTGCAGCTTCCTTTCAACACCAGCTTTCTCAAATCCCGTGTTGCATTCCCTTATAGCTCAGAAAGCTTTGTGTTCCACCTCCACTGGGAGGTGACAAGCCTTTCCGTACACTAAGCGGAAGGGGCTCATTCCTATGGGTGTCTTGTATGCTGTCCGATAAGCCCAAAGCGCATCTACAAGTCTGGTGCTCCAGTCCTTCCTATGAGGCTTTACTATCTTCTCCAGAATATGCTTTATTTCTTTGTTAGACACCTCTGCTTGCCCATTGGTCTAAGGATGGTAAGCTGTTGCTACTTTGTGAATAATCCCATGCTTCTTCAGTAGACCTGCTAATCTCCTGTTAGAAAAGTGAGTGCCTTGATCACTCACGATTGCTCGTGGTGACCCAAAGCGACAAAAAATATGGTTTCTAACAAAAGAGACAACAGTGTTAGCTTCATCAGTACGGGTAGGAATTGCTTCCACCCATTTAGAAACATAATCTACAACAACAGTATATATAAGAAACAACTAGAGTTTGGGAATGGACCCATGAAGTCAATGCCCCAAACATAAAAAATTTTACAGAATAGCATAAGCTGTTGGGGCTCATCCCTCTTGGATATATTATCAAACCTTTGGCATGGGGAATAAGATTTACAGAAGGCAGTAGCATCTTTAAAAAGAGTGGGCCACCAGAATCCACAGTCTAGAATATTTCTAGCTGTTCTTTGATGGCCAAAATGTCCTCCACTCTCAGAAGAGTGGCAGGCCTCTAAAATGGACTGGAATTCTGATTGAGGCACACACCTTCTAATTACCTGGTCAGCACCATACCTCCATAAATATGGGTCATCCCATATATAATATTTGGACTCGCTTTTCAGCTTGTCCCTTTGATTCTTAGTAAAATTAGGAGGGAAGGTATGACTAACTAGATAATTAGCTACAGATGCATACCAAGAAACTACTTCAGATATTGCGTGCAAGCTGTCAAATGGAAAAGCATCATTAATAGGAGTGGAGTCGTCCTTGATGTGCTCAAGGCGACTCAAGTGGTCTGCCACTAAATTCTGGGAACCACTCATATCCTTAATTTCTAAATCAAACTCTTGCAGCAGCAATATCCAACGTATCAACCTTGGTTTGGACTCTTTTTTAGCTAATAAATATTTTAGAGCTGCATGGTCTGAGTACACCACCAACTTAGTACCAAGTAAATAGGCTCGGAATTTATCCAGAGCAAAAACAATAGCCAGAAGCTCTTTTTCAGTGGTAGTGTAATTAGACCGAGCTGCGTCTAAGGTCTTAGAAGCATAAGCAATTACGAAAGGATCCTTACCTTCGCGCTGAGCCAGCGCCACTCCTACGGCATGGTTGGAGGCATCACACATAATCTCAAAAGGCTGGCTCCAGTCTGGTCCTCTCACAATCGGAGCTTAAGTCAAGGCGATCTTCAGCTTATCAAACGCCTCCTTACAGTCTGCATTCAGCTCGAACTCAACATCTTTCTGCAGCAGTCTGGATAAAGGCAATGCTACCTTACTGAAGTCCTTGATAAATCTCCGGTAGAAACCTACATGGCCAAGGAACGAACGGACTTTCCTCACGGAGGAGGGGTAAGGCAAACTAGAAATCACATCTACCTTTGCTGGATCTACATAAATACTAGTATTAGAAACAACGTATCCTAGAACAATACCTTGTTTTACCAAAGAATGACATTTTCAAAATTTAACACAAGGTTTGAACTGACACACCTTTCTAATACTCTAGCTAAACTATCCAAGCAAAGGCTAAATGAATCACCACAAATGCTAAAATCATCCATGAAAACTTCCTTACAGCTTTCAATAAGATCGGAGAAAATACTCATCATGCATCTTTGGAAAGTAGCCGGTGCATTACATAAGCCAAAAGGCATCTTTTTGTATGCATATGTTCCAAAGGGACATGTAAAAGTAGTCTTCTTCTGATCTTCAGGAGCTATATGAATTTGAAAATAGCCTGTATAACCATCTAAAAAGTAGTAGTGTGATTTACCTGACAAGCGATCAAGCATTTGATCAATAAATGGCAAGGGGTAATGATCCTTGCGAGTAGCTTGGTTGAGGCGCCTGTAATCAATGCAAACTCTCCATGAATTCTGCACTCTAGTTGCTATGAGCTCTCCATGCTCATTCTTCACTGTTGTGACTCCAGACTTCTTGGGCACCACTTGTACTGGGCTGATCCATTCACTGTCTGAGATGGGGTATATGATATCAGCTTCAAGGAGTCTGGTCACTTCCTTCTTGACAACTTCTAAGATGGTGGGGTTCAGTCTTCTTTGAGGTTGACGGACAGGCCTTTGGTGCACGAATTGTAAATCACACTTTTCACAACTCGTACCACTAACCAGCAAGTGCACTGGGTCATCCAAGTAATACCTTACGTGAGTATGGGTTGAATCCCACGGAGATTGTTGGCTTGAAGCAATCTATGGTTATCTTGTAATTCTTAGTCAGGATATCAATTATAATTATCAGTTTGGATTGCAAAAAATAAAAGAGCATGAATTAAATACTTGTTATGCAGTAATAGAGAATATGTTGGAGTTTTGGAGATGCTTTATCTTCTGAATCTCTGCTTTCCCCCTGTCTTCTTCTTCACGCACGTAAGGTTCCTCCTATGGCAAGATGTGTGTTGGTGGATCACCATTGTCAATGGCTACCATCCATCCTCTCAGTAAAAATGGTCCAGGTGCGCTGTCACCGCACGGCTAATCATCTGTCGGTTCTCACTCATGCTGGAATAGGATCCATTGATCCTTTTGCGTCTGTCACTACGCCTAACCCTTGTGAGTTTGAAGCTCGTCACAGTCATTTAATCCTTGAATCCTACTCGAAAAACCACAGACAAGGTTTAGACTTTCCGGATTCTCAAGAATGCTGCCAATGGATTCTAGCTTATACCACGAAGATTCTGATTAAGGAATCCAAGAGATACTCATTCAATATAAGGTAGAACGGAGGTGGTTGTCAGGAACACGTTCATAGGTTGAGAATGGTGATGAGTGTCACGAATCATCACGTCCATCATATTGAAGTGCGAATAAACATCTTAGATAGAAACAAGCGTGTTTAAATAGAAAACAGAAATAATTGCATTAATTCATCGAGACACAGCAGAGCTCCTCACCCCCAAAAATGGAGTTTAGAGACTCATGCCGTCAAAGAGTACAAAGTTCAGATCTAAAAATGTCATGAGGTACAAAATAAATCTCTAAAAGTTGTTTAAATACTAAACTAGTAACCTAGGTTTACAGAAAATGAGTAAACTAAGATAGATCGTGCAGAGATCCACTTTTGGGGCCCACTTGGTGTGTGCTGGGGGGGGCTGAGACTTGAGCTTTACACGTACCTAGGCTATTTCTAGAGTTAAACGCCAGGTTGTAACCTGTTTCTGCCGTTTAACTCCAACTTGTAGTCTATTTCTGGCATTTAACGTCAGAATGCAACATGGAACTGGCGTTGAACGCCAGTTTACGTCGTCTATCCTTGAGAAAAGTATAAACTATTATATATTGCTGGAAAGCCCTGGATGTCTACTTTCCAACGCAATTGAGAGCGCGCCAATTGGAATCCTGTAGCTCCAAAAAATCCATTCCGAGTGCAGGGAGGTCAGAATCCAACAGCATCAACAGTCCTTTTTCAGCCTGAATCAGATTTTTGCTCAGCTCCCTCAATTTCAGCCAGAAAATACCTGAAATTACAGAAAAACACAAAAACTCATAGTAAAGTCCAAAAATGTGATTTTTATTTAAAAACTAATAAAAATATAATAAAAAGTGACTAAAACATATTAAAAACTACCTAAAAATAATGCCAAAAAGCGTATAAATTATCCGCTCATCACAACACTAAACTTAAATTGTTGCTGGTCCCCAAGCAACTAAAAACAAAGTAGGATAAAAAGAAGAAAATATATAATGAATTCCAAAAACATCTATGAAGATCAGTCTTAATTAGATGAGCTGGGCTATTAGCTTTTTGCTTCTAAACAGTTTTGGCATCTCACTTTATCCTTTGAAGTTCAGAATGATTGGCATCTATAGGAACTCAGAATTCAGATAGTGTTATTGATTCTCCAAGTTCAGTATGTTGATTCTTGAACACAGCTACTTTATGAGTCTTGGCCGTGGCCCTAAGCACTCTGTTTTCCAGTATTACCACCGGATACATACATGCCACAGACACATAACTGGGTGAACCTTTTCAGATTGTGACTCAGCTTTTCTAAAGTCCCCAATTAGAGGTGTCCAGGGTTCTTAAGCACACTCTGTTTTTGCTTTGGACCTCGACTTTAACCGCTCAGTCTCAAGTTTTCACTTGACACCTTCACGCCACAAGCACATGGTTAGGGACAGCTTGGTTTAGCTGCTTAGGCCAGGATTTTATTCCTTTAGGCCCTCCTATCCACTGATGCTCAAAGCCTTGGATCCTTTTTATTACCCTTGTCTTTTGGTTTTAAGGGCTATTGGCTTTTTGCTCTTGCCTTTTGGTTTAAAGAGCTTTTGGATTTTTCTGCTTGCTTTTTCTTTTTCTTGCTCTTTTTTTTCGCATTTTTTTTCTGCAAGCTTTGTTCTTCACTGCTTTTTCTTGCTTCAAGAATCATTTTTATGATTTTTCAGATTATCAAATAACATTTCTCCTTTTTCATCATTCTTTCAAGAGCCAACAATTTTAACATTCATAAACAACAAATTCACAAGACATATGCACTGTTCAAGAATTCATTCAGAAAACAAAAAGTATTGCCACCACATCAAAATAATTAAACTATTTTAAAATTCGAAATTCATGTACTTCTTTTTCTTTTTCAGAAAACATTTTTCATTTAAGAAAGGTGATGGATTCATAGGACATTCATATCTTTAAGACATAGACACTTAGATACTAGTGATCATGTAATAAGACCCAAACATAAATAAACATAAAGCATAGTAAACGAAAAACAGAGAAATAAGAACAAGGAGATTAAGGAACGGGTCCACCTTAGTGAGGGTGGCTTCTTCCTCTTCTTGAAGAAACAATAGTGCTCTTGAGCTCCTCTATGTCTCTTCCTAGTCTTTGTTGCTCCTTCCTCATAGCTTTTTGATCTGCAGTCAAATGCTCTACCACTGAACTATAGACCCTTGAGATGAACCTCTCCATCTCTCATGACTCGGGGGTGGAAGAAACTGCCTTCCTTTTCCTCTTTCTAGAGGTTTCTCCGGCCTTAGGTTCCATAAATGGTTATGGAAAAACAAAAAGCAACGCTTTTTTCCACACCAAACTTAAAAGGTTTGCTTGTCCTTGAGCAAAAGAGATAGAAGGGAGTAGAAGGAGAAGTGGAGGAGAAGGAGGTGTGTGAATAGGTGGGTATGGGAGGGGAATGGTTTGAATTGGAATGGTGAGGTAGGTGGGGATCCTGTGGGGTCCACAGATCCTTAGGGGTCAAGGACTTAGCATCCCTGCTCCATTGAGGCATGCAAAACGCCCTTAGTGTGCAATCCTGGCGTTTAACGCCAGACTGCTGCTTGTTTCTGGCGTTAAATGCCAGCTTTTCCCCTTTCTTGGCATTGAATGCCAACTTGGTGCTTGTTTCTGGCGTTTAACGCTAGCTTGATGCTTCTTTCTGGCGTTAAACGCCAGTCTGATGCTTCTTACTAGCGTTTAAACGCCAGTAAGCTCTTCCTCCAGGGTGAGCTGTTTTAATGCTATTTTTGACTTTGCTTTGATTTCTGTGACTCCACATGATCATCATCCTAAAGAAAACATAAAATAAAAATGGAAAATAGAAAATTAACATAGATAAGGAAAAATTGGGTTGCCTCCTAATAAGCGCTTATTTATTGTCTTTAGCTGGACTTTGCTGAGCTTTTAATCTAGCCTCAGCCTTGAGCACTCTTGCTCAATATTGCCTTCAAGATAATGCTTGATTCTCTGTCCATTAACAATGAACTTCTTATCAGAATCAATGTCTTGAAGCTCCACATAGCCATATGGTGACACACTTGTAATCACATATGGTCCCCTCCACCGGGATTTCAGTTTCCTAGGGAATAGCCTGAGCCTAGAGTTAAACAACAGAACTTTCTGTCCTGGTTCAAAGACTCTAGATGACAGCTTTCTGTCATGCCACCTTTTTGCTTTCTCTTTGTAAAGCTTGGCATTTTCGAAAGCAGTGAGTCTGAATTCCTCTAGCTCATTCAGCTGGAGCAATCTTTTTTCTCCAGCTAATTTGGCGTCAAAGTTTAGGAATCTGGTTACCCAGTAGGCCTTATGCTCTAGTTCCACGGGCAGATGACAGGCCTTACCATAAACAAGCTGGTATGGAGAGGTCCCTATAGGAGTCTTGAATGCTGTTCTGTAAGCCCACAGAGCATCATCCAAGCTTCTCGCCCAATCCTTTCTACGGGTACTTACAGTCCGTTCCAGAATTCTTTTTATTTCTCTATTAGAGACTTCAGCTTGCCCATTTGTCTATGGATGATACGGAGTTGCCACCTTGTGACTAATTCCATACCGGACCATAGCAGAGTAAAGCTGTTTGTTGCAGAAGTGAGTGCCCCCATCACTAATTAGTGCTCTAGGGACACCAAACCTACTGAAGATATGTTTCAAGAGGAACTTCAGCACTGTCTTAGTATCATTAGTGGGTGTGGCAATGGCCTCTACCCATTTGGATACATAGTTAACTACCACCAGAATAAAAGTGTTTGAGTATGATGGTGGGAAAGGCCCCATAAAGTCAATACCCCATACGTCAAACAACTTAATCTCTAAGAATCCTTGATGAGGCATGGCGTAACTGTAAGGCAGATTACCAGCTCTCTGGCACCTGTCACAGTTACGCACAAACTCTCGGGAGTCTTTATAGAGAGTGGGCCAGTAGAAGCCACATTGGAGGACTTTTGTGGCTGTTCGCTCACCTCCGAAATGCCCTCCATATTGTGATCCATGACAATGCCATAGGATCTTCTGTGCTTCTTCTCTAGGTACACACCTATGGATTATTCCGTCTGCACATCTCTTAAAGAGATATGGTTCATCCCACAGGTAGTACTTTGCATCAGTAATTAATTTTTTCTTTTGTTGCTTGCTGTACTCCTTGGGTATGAATCTTGCAGCTTTATAGTTTGCAATGTCTGCAAACCATGGTGTTTCCTAGATGGCAAACAGTTGCTCATCCGGAAAGGTTTCAGAGATCTCAATAGAGGGGAAGGACGCCCCTTCTACTGGCTCTATCTGGGACAGATGATCAGCCACTTGGTTTTCTGTCCCTTTTCTGTCTCTTATTTTTATATCAAACTCTTGCAGAAGCAACACCCAACTTATGAGCCTGGGTTTTGAATCCTGCTTTGTAAGTAGATATTTAAGAGCAGTATGGTCAATGTACACAATCACTTTTGATCCTACTAAGTATGATCTAAACTTGTCAATGGCATAAACCACTGTAAGCAATTCTTTTTCTGTGGTTGTGTATTTTTTCTGGGAATCATTTAAAACGCGGCTAACATAATAAATGACATGCAGAAGCTTGTTATACCTCTGTCCCAGTACTCCACCAATGGCATGGTCACTAGCATCACACATTAGTTTAAATGGTAATGTCCAGTCTAGTGCAGAAATAACTGGTGCTGTGACCAGCTTAGCTTTCAGAGTTTCAAATGCCTGCAGACACACTGTGTCAAACACAAATGGCATGTCAGCAGCTAGCAGATTGCTCAGAGGTTTTGCAGATTTTGAAAAATCCTTTATAAAACTCCTATAGAATCTTGCATGCCCCAGAAAGCTTCTGATTGCCTTAACATTGGCAGGTGGTGGTAATTTTTCAATTACCTCTACCTTAGCTTGATCCACAACTATTCCCTTGTTTGAAATCTTGTGCCCAAGGACAATCCCTTCAGTCACCATAAAGTGACATTTTTCCCAGTTTAAAACCAGGTTAGTCTCTTGGCATCTTTTCAGAACCAGTGTCAGGTGATCAAGACAGGAGCTGAATGAGTCTCCATATACTGAGAAGTCATCCATGAAGACTTCCAGAAATTTTTCCACCATATCAGAGAAAATAGAGAGCATGCATCTCTGAAAGGTTGCAGGTGCATTACACAGTCCAAATGGCATCCTTCTGTAGGCAAATACTCCAGATGGACATGTGAATGTTGTTTTCTCTTGATCTTGGGGATCTATTGCAATTTGGTTGTAGCTTGAATAGCCATCCAAAAAGCAGTAATAATCATGACCTGCTAGTCTTTCTAGCATCTGGTCTATGAATGGTAAAGGAAAATGATCCTTTCTGGTGGCTGTATTGAGCCTTCTATAGTCAATACACATGCGCCACCCTGTAACTGTTCTTGTAGGAACCAGTTTGTTTTTTTCATTATGAACCACTGTCATGCCTCCCTTTTTAGGGACAACTTAGACAGGGCTCACCCAGGGGCTAACAGAAATATGATAAATAATCCCAGCCTCCAATAACTTGGTGACCTCTTTCTGCACTACTTCCTTCATGGCTGGATTTAGCTGCCTCTGTGGTTGAACCACTGGCTTAGCATCATCCTCCAATAGGATCTTATGCATGCATCTAGCTGGGCTTATGCCCTTAAGGTCACTTATGGACCACCCAAGAGCTGTCTTGTGCGTCCTTAGCACTTGAAGTAGTGCTTCCTCTTCTTGTGGATTTAAAGCAGAGCTTATGATCACTGGAAAAGTGTCACCTTCTCCCAGAAATGCATATTTCAGGGATGGTGATAATGGTTTGAGCTCGGGTTTTGGAGGTTTTCCTCTTCCTGAGGAATTTCCAGAGGCTTTTTTATCTCCTCTGAATCCTCCAAATCAGGCTGAGCAACTTTAAAGATGTCTTCTAGCTCTGATTCGAGACTCTCAGCCATGTTGAGATCCTCTACCAAAGAGTCAATAAGATCAACTTTCATGCAGTCTTTTGGTGTGTCTGGATGCTGCATGGCTTTGACAGCATTTAACTTGAACTCATCCTTATTGACCCACAGGGTTACTTCCCCCTTTTGGACATCAATGAGAGTTCGTCCAGTTGCTAGGAAAGGTCTTCCTAGAATGAGAGTAGCACTCTTGTGCTCCTCTATTTCCAGCACTACAAAGTCAGTGGGAAAGGCGAATGGCCCAACCCTGACAATCATGTCTTCAATTACGCCTGATGTGTATTTAATAGAGCCATCAGCAAGTTGGAGACATATCCTGGTTAGTTTGACTTCTTCAGTTAAACCAAGCTTTCTGATAGTGGATGCAGGTATTAGGTTGATGCTTGCCCCAAGATCACATAAAGCTGTCTTGTTGCAATCACCCTCTAATATGCATGGTATCATAAAGCTCCCGGGATCTTTAAGCTTTTCTGGAAAGCTTTTCAGAATGACTGTACTGCATTCCTCAGTGAGGAGAACTCTTTCAGTTTCTCTCCAATCCTTCTTATGACTCAAGATCTCTTTCATGAACTTGGCATAAGAGGGTATTTGCTCAAGTGCCTCTGCAAACGGAATCTTTATTTCAAGAGTCCTGAGGTAGTCTGCAAAGCGAGCAAATTGCTTATCCTGCTCCTCTTGGCGGAGTTTTTGAGGATAAGGCATCTTGGCTTTGTATTCCTCAACCTTGGTTGCTGCAGGTTTATTTCCTACAGAAGTGGTTGAAGAAGCCTTTTTAGAGGGGTTGTTATCAGCACTTGTGTGTGTCTGATCCCTCACTGGCGTTTGAATGCCAGGGTTGGAAGCTTGATTGGCGTTGAACGCCAACTTCCTACCTATTTCTGGCGTTTGAACGCCAGAACTAAGCTTCCATTGGGCGTTTGACGCCAGCTCCTTGCCTGTTCCTGGCGTTTGAACGCCAGAACTGCGCGTAGGTTGGGCGTTTAACACCAACTTTGCATCCTTTTCTGGCGTTTGAACGCCAGAGTTATTCCTCTCTGGGCTCTTACTGTTCTTAGAGGGATTTTGGATAATATTTTGCTCATCCTCTGTCAGTTGTTCTTTTCTTAGCTTTCGACTGCTCTGAAGTGAAGTATTTAATGTTTTCCCACTTCTTAATTGAACTGCCTGGCACTCTTCTGTTATCTGCTTTGATAACTGCTGTTTTGTCTGATTCAATTATGCTTCCATATTTTTATTAGCATTTTTATTGTCTTGTAGCATCTCCTTGAATTCTGCTAGCTGTTTTGTTAGAAAACACAATTGTTGATTGAGTTCAGCAACTTGTTCTGGAGGACCAAGTTCAGTAGACACTGCTTTGGCTTCTTCTTTTATGGAGGACCCATTACTTATGTACAGATGCTGGTTTCTAGCAACTATATCAATAAGCTCTTGAGCCTCTTCAATAGTTTTCCTCATGTGTATAGATCCACCAGCTGAGTGGTCTAGGGACATCTGAGCTCCTTCTATAAGCCCATAGTAGAAGATGTCTAATTGCACCCACTCTGAAAATATTTCAGAGGGGCATTTCCTTAGCATCCCTCTGTACCTCTCCTAGGCATTATAAAGGGATTCATCATCCTCTTGTTTAAAGCCTTGGATGTCCAGCCTTAGCTGTGTCATCCTTTTTGGAGGAAAATATTGATTCAGAAATTTGTCTGATAACTGTTTCCATGTCCTTATGCTTGCTGTGGGTTGGTTATTTAACCACCTTTTAGCTTGATCTTTTACAGCAAACGGAAACAGCAACAGCCTGTATACGTCCTGATCTACCTCCTTGTCACACACTGTGTCAGCAATTTGCAAGAACTGCGCCAGAAACTCAGTAGGTTCTTCCTGTGGAAGACCGGAATACTGGCAATTTTGCTGCACCATGACAATGAGCTGAGGATTTAGCTCAAAACTGCTTGCTTTGATGGGAGGTATACAGATGCTACTCCCATATGCAGTAGTAATGGGGTTAGTATATGACCCCAGAGTCCTTCTGGACTGTTCATTTCCACTTAGGTCCATGATGGAGAAAGGGAGATGATGCGGATTGCAAATATATATATTTTTTTTTGAAACCGAAATTAAAATAAAATAAAACAAAATAAATGAAAAATTGACTATAATTTCAAAAATTAGAAGAAAAAGAAATAAAAGAAAATTTAAAACTAAATTAATTAATTAAAAAGATTTGAAAAAGATGTGGGTGAGAATTTTCGAAAAAAATGAAGAGAGAAATTGGTTAGGAAGTTTTGAAAAAGATATATCTTAAAATTAAAGATATTTGTAAGAAAATAAAATAAAATAAAAAAAGAAAAGATATGAAAAAGATTTGATTTTAAGATTTGAGATTAGAAAAGATAAGATAAGCTAGGTAAGAGAAGATAAGGAATTTAAATTAAAAAGTTTTAAAATTTGAAATTGGAAATAAAAAATATTGAAAATTGAAATTTGAAAATTGAAATTTGAAAGTTGAAATTTGAAAATTGAATTTTGAATTTTTGAAAAAGTCAACAATATAAGATAAGGATCTGAAAAAGATTAAAATTTTGAAAAGATTTGATTTTTAAATTTGAAAATTAGATTTTGAATTTTAAATTTTGAAATTTGAATTTTGAAATTTTGGAAGTTGAAATTTGAAATTTGAAATAAGATAAGATAAAATTTTGAAAAAGATATGATTTTTTTGAAAAAAAAAATTGAATTTTGAAATTTTTAAAACTAAGATAAGATAAAATAGAGATTTTAAAATAAAAATCTAAAATTTTTTTTGAAAAAATTTCGAAATATTTGCTCAAAACTAGTTAGAGAAGGTATTTTTTTGATTTTTGAATTTTATGATGAAAAAGAA
The DNA here is from genome assembly GCF_059453495.1 of Arachis ipaensis. Lineage (NCBI taxonomy): Eukaryota > Viridiplantae > Streptophyta > Magnoliopsida > Fabales > Fabaceae > Arachis > Arachis ipaensis. Next base: position 68,947,094 of record NC_142436.1, on the reverse strand, counting down.
AAACACACAAAAGACACACAACTTAAAATTTTTAGATCTCGTGCTCCTTGTTTTCGAAAATTTTGGAGGGAAAACACCAAGAAACACCAAACTTAAAAATTTTAAGATCAAAACACAAGGAAGACTCAAGAACACTTTGAAGACTCACAAGAACAACAAGAACATGAAGAAAGAACACCAAACTTAAAATTTTTAGAAAACCAAAATAAAATTTTTGAAAACTAAAGAAAAGTTAACAGGAGAACACCAAACTTAAAGTTTGGCACAAGATTTATTCAAAGAAAAATTATTTTTGAAAAAGTTTTTAAAAAAGAAGATAGCCAATTACCAAAAACATAAGCACAACGGTCTAGCCAATTGAGCTATAAATTTAACGTATTTTAATAAGGTATTTAATAAATATTTTTTTTTAAAAACTGATATTTTGAAAAAGCACAAGAAAAAACAAGAAAAATCACAAAACAAGAAAAACTAAAGATCAAACAAAGAAAATAAAAAACATGCAATTGACACCAAACTTAAAACATGAAACTAAACTCAAACAGAAAAACTCAATTATTAGTTTATAAAAATTTTTGAAAAATTTAAAAAGAGAAAATAAGGATTTTAAAAAAAAATGTCAACCCAAAACAATAATATAAGACTCTAAACCAAAAAGAAAAATTTTTCCTAATCTAAGCAACAAAATAAACCGTCAGTTGTCCAAACTCGAACAATCCCCGGCAACGGCGCCAAAAACTTGGTGCACGAATTATAAATAACACATTTCACAACTCGTACCACTAACCAGCAAGTGCACTGGGTCGTCCAAGTAATACCTTACGTGAGTAAGGGTCGAATCCCACGGAGATTGTTGGCTTGAAGCAATCTATGGTTATCTTGTAATTCTTAGTCCGGATATCAATTATAATTATCAGTTTGGATTGCGAAAAATAAAAGAGCATGAATTAAATACTTGTTATGCAGTAATGGAGAATATGTTGGAGTTTTGGAGATGCTTTGTCTTCTGAATCTCTGCTTTCCCCCTGTCTTCTTCTTCACACACGCAAGGTTCCTCCTTTGGCAAGCTGTGTGTTGGTGGATCACCGTTGTCAATGGCTACCATCCGTCCTCTCAGTGAAAATGGTCCAGGTGCACTGTCACTGCACGGCTAATCATCTGTCGGTTCTCACTCATGCTGGAATAGGATCCATTGATCCTTTTGCGTCTGTCACTATGCCCAACCCTTGTGAGTTTGAAGCTCTTCACAGTCATTCAATCCCTGAATCCTACTCGGAATACCACAGACAAGGTTTAGACTTTTCGGATTCTCAAGAATGCTGCCAATGGATTCTAGCTTATACCATGAAGATTCTGATTAAGGAATCCAAGAGATACTCATTCAATTGAAGGTAGAACGGAGGTGGTTGTCAGGCACATGTTCATAGGTTGAGAATGGTGATGAGTGTCACGGATCATCACATCCATCATATTGAAGTGTGAATGAACATCTTAAATAGAAACAAGCATGTTTGAATAGAAAACAGAAATAATTGCATTAATTCATCGAGACACAGCGGAGCTCCTCACCCCCAACAATGGAGTTTAGAGACTCATTCCGTTAAAGAGTACAAAGTTCAGATCTAAAAATGTCATGAGGTACAAAATAAATCTCTAAAAGTTGTTTAAATACTAAACTAGTAACCTAGGTTTACAGAAAATGAGTAAACTAAGATAGATAGTGCAGAGATCCACTTCTGGGGCCCACTTGGTGTGTGCTGGGGCTGAGACTTGAGCTTTACACATGCCTAGGCTGTTTCTAGAGTTAAACGCCAGGTTGTAACCTATTTCTGGCGTTTAACTCCAACTTGCAGCCTGTTTCTGGCGTTTAACGCCAGAATGCAACATGGAACTGGCGTTGAACGCCAGTTTACGTCGTCTATCCTTGAGTAAAGTATGGACTATTATATATTGCTGGAAAGCCCTGGATGTCTACTTTCCAACGCAATTGAGAGCAAGGAGGTCAGAATCCAACAGCATCAGCAGTTCTTTTTCAGCCTGAATCAGATTTTTGCTCAGCTCCCTCAATTTCAGCCAGAAAATACCTGAAATTACAGAAAAACACACAAACTCATAGTAAAGTCCAGAAATGTGATTTTTATTTAAAAACTAATAAAAATATAATAAAAAGTGACTAAAACATATTAAAAACTACCTAAAAACAAACTTGAGGGCTGATGCCTACTATATCCGCCAAGCTCCACCCAATTGCTTTCTTGTGTCTTCTCAACACACTAAGCAACTGCTCCTCCTGTTCAGAAGTGAGTTCCCTTGTAATGATAACTGGGAGCTTCTGATTGTCCTCAAGGTAAGCGTACTTGAGGTGGGGTGGAAGGGGCTTTAACTCCAACTTCTGTTCATGGCTAGGCACTTAATCATCTGGAGCTAGTGATGGTGGCACAATATCGTCAGTAAGTTCAGGGGGTGTCCCCATACTTGCATCTTGCTCCATGTCCTTCTCTTCTGCTTCCTCCTGGTAAACTGCAGCTACAGTCCTATCAATGATGTCGCACTGAAAAATGGAATGATATTCCGGAGGATGCTTCACAGCTTCATCCAAGTTGAAGTTCACTGCTCTGCCATCTATCTCAAAGGAGTAAGTTCCTGAGAATGCATCCAACTTGAACTTTGAAGTCTTCAGAAAGGGCCTCCCAAGCAGGATGGATGATGGTCTTCCTGAGTCATTAGGGGGCATCTCCAAGATATAGAAGTCAATAGGAAATGTGAGCCCCTTAATGTTCACCAGCACGTCCTCAGCAATTCCAACCACCGAGATAATGCTTTTATCTACCAAAACAAAACGTGCTGCCGATCTTTTAAGGGAGGGAGCCTCAAAGCATCATATACAAATAATGGCATTATACTAACACATGCGCCTAAATCACACATGCAGTCAGAAAATTTCACACCATCTATAGTAATAGTAACCATGCATGGACCTGGGTCACTACATTTTTCAGGTATATCACCCACTAAAGCAGAAGCTACCTAGAGGAATAGTTTCTAAATCATTTATTTTATCTTTATGCATGCACAAATCTTTTAGAAACTTAGCATATTTAGGTACCTGCTGAATGGCATCAAAAAGTGGAATGGTTACCTCAACCTTTTTAAATATTTCTACCATTTTAGGGTCTAGTTTCATCTGCTTTCTGGGCTTCCTAGCAAGGTATGAAAATGGAATAGGAATGGCGCCACTTGCAGTTTCTGCGTCCCTTGGTGCTCCATTCCTTGGTTGAGCTGCTTCTTCATCAACCATGTCTTGTACTACATCTTTTTCTTCAGCATCCTCTACCTCCACAGTACTTTCAACTGGAGTGTCTTCTTTTAAGCTTGGTTCCGCATGACTCCTCTCTGGTAGTATAGTCTCGGACCTCAAAGTAATGGCGTTGATTCCTCCTTTGGGGTTGGGTAAAGGCTGAGACGGAAGTGTACTGGAGCTTGCAGGTTGAGGGTTGGAGGTACTCGATGATCCCATCTGGGAGACGAGAGCTTGTATAGCAGAGGTCAGACCAGTAAGTGTGCTTTCCATGGTCTGTTGTCTTTGTGCAAGAGAGTGAAGCAACTCGTCATTGGGAGAGGAAGATGGGTAAGTGACTTGAGGGCCCTGCTGTTGGTTATTTTGAGATCCCTGGGCTTGTCTTTGGTGAGGTCCCCAGTAAAGCTGGTTTTGGTTTTGCTGAGTCCGGTTCTGCTGATTGTTGTTGTTGTTTCACCTCTGATTTCCACCATTATCTTTGCCTCCTTGGTTGTAGTTGTCTCTCCATCCCTGGTTGGAGTTACCTCTCCACCCTTGGTTGGAGTTATCCCTCCGTCCCTGGTTGGAGCTGTCTTGCCAACCTTGATTGTAGTTTCCACCTTGGTTATAATTACCGCCTTACTGATAGTATCCTTAATTTGGGCGGTCATAGAAGTTGTGGGTAGCTGCCAAGGTGTTGTCTTCTTGTTGGAGCAGCGGGCATTCATTAGTGTAATGAGTATTGCATGCACATATTCCACAAATTCTCTGAGGGGCCAAGTGTTGATACTGTTGTTGTGGTGGAGGCTGAGGTTGTTGTTGTTGATTCAGCTGTATCTGCTTCAGTAGGTTGGTCATCTCACATAGAGTCTGTGTGAGAGCAGTAGTCTCACTGCTAGAGGAAACCTCTGCAACAGCCTTGGGATGGTTGTTCCTGTGCCTAGCATTCCGAGTGGACTCAGCTAGGTCGCTGATCAGTTGCCACGCTTCATCTGCGGTCTTGTACTTTTTCAGATAACCATTACTCGCACCATCCAGTGTAGTCTTATCCTGAGGCTTCATGCCTTATGTGAAGTAGCTGATCAACACCAACTTGTCAATCATGTGGTAGGGGCATGTGTCCAGAAGATTCCTGAAGTGCTCCCAATACTCATAAAGGGTCTCTGACTCGCCTTGGATAATGCAGGAAATCTCCTTCCTCAGTCTATCTATAACTTCAGCTGGAAAGTATTTTTCCAAGAATTCTCTCCTGAGCGTATCCCAGTTAGTAACAACTTCTTTAGGTTGAGTGTAGTACCACTCCCTCACCTTTCCCTCAAGAGAAAACGGGAAGGCGGTTAGTAAAATAGAAGTCTCATTTGCACCATGATGCCTAACAGTAAAACAGGCGGTCTGAAAATCCCTGAGGTGCTTGATAGGCTCCTGAGCAGGTAAGCCATGAAACTTAGGCATTAAGTTGATTAATGCAGTCTTCAGTTTAAAATCTAGAGCCAGATTTGGGTGACGCTCTTGATACGGTTGCAGTGTAAAGTTTGGAGCTCCTGCTTCCTGGAGAGTAATCCTTCTGGGCTCTGCCATATTATCTGCACGTAAATTGACAGAATCAGTAGTAAAGGAGCTTGTTTCTTCCTCAAATGCCGCTTCAGATTCGCTCTCATATAAGATGAGTGTCACGTGCTACATTAAACAGAATTCGCTGGGGGAAATTTTTGGGCTGCTTTTGACCCAATTTCAGGCCCAAAAATACAGATTAGAAGCTACAGAGTGGAGATGGAAGGGAGAAAAAACTTTTATTCACACAATTTTAGGTTTTAGATATAGAATTCTAGGTTTTAGGGTTTTTACTCCAATTTCTTCTTAGATTTATATTTAATTTCTATTTTTATTTACAATTCCTTACAATTTATTGTTCTAGCATCTTTGTTCTTCAATTCTACTTGTTATTTCCTTCACTTTGTCATCCTTATGTTTATGCACTTTTGATACTTTGGATCTTTGCTAATGCAAGTTATACGTTCATGTTCAATTGGTAATTGTTAGATTTTATTATTGTTGCAATTTTACCATGCATTTATTTTGTGCCTTCTAAGTGTTTGATAAAATGTTTGGGTGGATTTTAATTTAGATTTTTATGTTCTTGACTTGGATTGACTATTTAGAATCTTCTGAGTTATCAAAAGTGTTTTGTTGATTGGTGATTGAAGATTGCTGGTTAGCTTAAACTTCACCAAAGCTAGTCTCTCACTATGAGTTGATTAGGACTTGTGAACTCAAGTTGATTGTATACACTTGACCTTCCTACATTGGTTAGAGGTTAACTAAGTGAAGGCAATTCACATTTACCATCATAATTGACGATGATAATGAGGATAGGACTTCTAATTCGCTTTCCTTGCTAAGAGCTTTCTTAGTTATTAGTTTATTTTCTCGCCATTTTACTTTCTTGTTCCTTATTTCAAAAATCCCAAAAATATACTTTCCCATAACCCATAATAAACTACACTTCCCTACAATTCCTTGAGAAATGACCTGAGGTTTAAATACTTCAGTTAATTTTTATTGGGTTTGTATTTGTGACAAACAATCTAAACATTGATTGAGGTTTAATTGTCAGTTTAGAACTATACTTGCAACGCGACATCTTTGTGAAATTCTTTACCGACATTTTTCCTCCGTCAAATTTTTGGCGCCATTGCCGGGGAATTGCAAATGTGTGCCTTATTACTGGTTATTATGAATATTGTGAATATATTTGCTGATGCGAGCGGAAATTAGCCAATTAAGAAATTATAGTAAGAACAGCATTGTAAGTACAGTTCTTAATCGACGAAAATCCGCTTATCAATTTAGAAGGGTTGTCACAAAATTAGAATGAAAATACTGGGAGTAGAAATCCCAGGTTGTCTCCCAACGAGTTGACAAAAGGGTGCTATTTTATTAGTCAGGAGTTTTCCAAGAAATTTTGAGAGTTGGAGAACAGAAAAATAAAGGATTGTGAATTAAAGCAATATAAATTAAAAGAGATTTATATAATCAAATAAAAAGCCTTGACCAGGGGAATGATTAGTTGGAAGTTCTATCCTTGTTGGAATTCTCTCAAGTGTAGTATCAAGAGGTTGTTGTTTCCACTTAGTTAACCCTTACTAAATAAAGAAAAGTCAAGTTATTGTGCTAACTCTTATTCACGAGTCCTAATCCTCTCCCTTGGAAGGATTAGCGTTAGTGCCTAGAGAGTTAGCCAACAACTTCCAATTTAACTAATCACTTGAGCATTCCAACTCAAGGGTCTCCTTTTAATCAACCCCCAAGTCAAGTTGGGAGTCTACTCCATTGACATGAATATAACGTTCACAGAAATATAAGAAGAAGACATGATAAATTAAATAAAATAGGAATTTCAAATTAATTAAAAGTATAAATAATTCTTTGCATTAATAAATCCCAAAGTGCAACATACTTATCTGAACAGGGTTAATAAGTAATCCAAAAGAGTAAGGGAATAAGAAAGCAAACTAGAATAATAGCAACTTCAACGGAGGTAGTGACTTTTCTCAATATCCAAAGCAAAAGCATAAAAAGCATAAAAAGCATAAAAACTAGAACTATGAATGTGAAGAAAACCTAGAGGAAGAGTGATTTCTCTCTAAGATTCTCATCTAAAACTAAAAACTATGCGAATGAGAATGTGTTTGCTGAGTCTCTGCTTGTCCCCTGGCTCTAGTCTGTGTTTCTAGGCAAAAAACTGGGTCCAAACTTGGCCCAAAATCGCCCCCAGCATTTTCTGCGATTTCTGCAGGTAGCGCATGTCACGCGTACGCGTCAGGTACGCGCACGCGTCGTCGTGCAAACTCCAATTCACGCATACGCGTCAGGTACGTGCATGCATCGATCCTTGATAAACCCATATTTCATGAGTTATTTTGTGCTTGATTTGAGTGATTTATTCAATCCTTCACCCACTTATTCATATTAATTGCATGGTTTTACTTTCCCTTCCTTATTATGTGATGTATGTGAAAAACATGTTTCCTATGCTTTAATACTAATCATTTTTTTTAATTACCTTTATTCCCATTCAATGCCGTGATTAGTGTGTTGAGTAGTTTCAGATTTTCTAAGGCAGAATGACTTAAAGGTTGGAAAAGGAAACGTACAAAAATGGAAGGAAAAGTGCGAAATGGAATTTTGCAGAAACTGCTATCCACACGATCGCATGGACGACGCGATTGCATGCCAGAAGCGAAGAAGCAGCGACGCGGCCGCATGACTAACGCGATCGCGCGCCTTAAGCAGAACGTATACGACACAGACGCGTGACTGGCGCGACCGTGTGGCAAGGAAAAGCTCCGGATGACGCGACCGCATGACCCACGCGGACGCGTGACAGAGGCCACGCACCAGAAATTACAGAACACGCCCCCAGTGGATTTTGAAACCCATTTTGGCCCAAATCCAAGTCCAGAATGCATAGACTAGAGGTTATGAAGTGGAGGAATGCATCCATTGAGAGAGAGCTCGCCAATTTTCACTTTCCATGATTTAGATTTAGTTTGAGAGAGGTTCTCTCCTCTCTCTCTTAGGATTAGGATTAGGATTTAGGACTTCTCTTAGTTTCTAAGAGTGACGCTCGATCCAGGTTTAATATTTACCTTAAATTATGTTTCTATGCTGCTTTTACTTTAATGCTTTTATTCGTATCTATAAATGTTGCCAACTTGACTTATGAATTCTTTCCATGTTAAGAATTGAATTAATGATTATTTTAGGTATTTCAGTTATTGATTGCTTTCTCTTTAATTTGTGTTACCATTGCTTTCCATCTAAGGACATTGTTATTCCAGCAATTTACTTTTTTCCCTTTTGGTCCTGGTTAAGAAATCAGTAACTCAACAGTTGTCAAACTAAACTTAATTGATAATCGTTATCTTGCTAATTGAGCTGAACTTTAGTAATCCCAACCTTTTCCTAGGAAATAAATAGGATTCAAAGGCCAATTTAATTAGTCCCTTGACTTACTTTTACTTTAAAGGTCGACCAAGTGGAATTTAGATTCAACTTTCATTATTGTTGAGAGAGATAACAAAGTGGACTTCTAATTTCTCTTACCTTGCCAAAAGTTGCTTTACAGTAATTATTTATTTCAATTGCCATTTACTTTACTTGTCATTTAAATCACTTGCTTCTCACCTTCTAAACCCCGATTACAACCTTTATAGCCAATAATAAGAACATACTTCCTTGCAGTTCTTTGAGAAGACGACCCGAGGTTTGAATACTCGGTTAACAATTTTTAAGGGGTTTGTTACTTGTGACAACCACAACTTTTGTAAGAAAGGTTGATTGCTTGGTTTAGTAACTATACTTACAACGAGAGTTTCCATAACCTCTAAACCATCAATCTTCAGTTCTTCAAAATGGCGCCGTTGCCGGGGAACTGCTAACGTGTGCCTTATTATTGGTTATTGTAAATATTTTTCTTTTGCTTGTTTATTTATTTTTATTTTTCCAGTTTATCTTTATTTGCTACCTGACGAATGAATTTTTGACGGTTTAGAATTTCACAAATGAATTCTCGTTGAAGTATAGTCTCTAAACCAACAATAATCCTTTCATGCAAAAATTTGTTTGTCACAAGTACAAACCCCTAAAATCTATAAACCGAAGTATTTAAACCTCGGGTCTTCTCTCAAAGGACTTGCAGGGTAGTGTTCTTGTTATTGGTTATGGACTTGTTTATTTTGGGGTTTTGAATGAGGAATGTGAATAGTAAATGGTAGGAAAACTTTATTCACAAAATGGTCTTGGCAAGGTTTGGTTGTCAAGGGTCTTCATCATTATCACTAGCCACAAGTATGGTAGTTGCAAGGATTAATCCCACTTAGTCATCCTTAAATCGATTAACAAAGGAAAGTCAAGTGAGTTATATCAATCCTAGTCCATAAGTCCTAGCTTTCCACTAATTGGATTAATGAAGGCTAGAGTTAATGGCTATCAACTATCAATCAATTGGACACTAGTGACTCAAGAAATCCTAAGTTACCTTCTCAAGCCAAGAACATAAAATTCTAGTCTAAAATTCTTCCAAGCATTTGATCAAACACTTGGAAGGCACAAAAGAAAAGTATAGTCAATCACAACAAGAATGAATTCTAACTACAATTGAATGTAAAGGATCAACAACAACAACCAAGGAGATCACAATTATCATGAATTACCTCAAATTGCATTATTAAAAGGAAATAAAGAGAACAAGAGTATCTCAATTACAAAACCTAGAAACAAAATAAGAGAAATTACAACAAGAGAATAGGGATAGAGAGAAGAACCAAAGAGTAGCAATCATCAATTGAAGGTAGAAGTAGAAGGAGACTTGAATTAAACCTAGAACTATGAGATCCTAATCTAACCCTAATTCCTAATCCTAATTCTAGAGAGAAGAGAGAGCTTCTCTCTCTAAAACTCTAAACTAAAAGTGATTATTGGTCAAAAAGTGATGATAATGATGCCTTCCCCTTAATCCTTCACCCTTTTATTCCTTTCCCTTAGCAATTTGGCGCCAAAAATGGGTTCAGAAACCCTCTCAAATCGCCAGGCACGTGTTGCATTAGTGAGGTCATGTGCCCTCATCGACGCGTGCGCGCATGGTACGCGTGCGCGTCCCTGGCTAGTTCTGCGATGTGCGCGCGAGCGCCTTGTGCGCGTGCGCGTGCATGGCTGACTTTGCTTCTTTGACTTTTTTATGCTTCTCTCCACTTGTATGCTTCCTTCCTTGCTTCCTTTGATCCATGCCTAGCCTATTTCAATCCTGGAATTACTAGCAAACACATCAAGGCATCTTATGGAATCAAAGAAGAACTAGAATTCATCAAAATAAGGCTTAGAAAGCATGTTTTTACACTTAAGCACAAATATGGGAGAGATAACAAAATCATGCTAATTCCTAGGCTAAATGTGACAAAAGGTTATCAAAATACTCTAAATTCAATGCAAAACAAACCGTCAAATTGGGGTTTGTCAACCTCCCCACACTTAAGCCTTAGCATGTCCTCATGCTAAAATAAGAAGGAACTAAGGGTTATGACATTTATTGAATGCAACTAAACTATATGAGTCCTATCTAAATGCAATTATCTAAAGCAATTGGAAATGCTTAGTTCAAACAAATCAATTCCCAAGAGAGCATGTGTAAGCACAAGAGCTAGGCAATAAGGACTAAGTCCAAACCACAATTGTATTGAATTGTCAAAAAGAAGTTCAAACTTGCAAGAATATAGATAATATGGGTGAACACATGTGATTGAACTTTTGAACCCTCACCGGATGTGTATCCGCTCTATTCACTCAAGTGTTTAAGGGTTAATTCACTCAATTCTCTTCTAATCATGTTTTCCAAAATTTGATTTTCTTCTAACAATCAACACTTATTCAATGCATGCATACATTCATCATGAGGTCTTTCATTTAGGTTGTAATGGGGTTAGGGTCAAGGTAGGATCATTTATGGTCAAGTGGACTAGGATTTGAATCTTTGATTAGCATAGACTTTCCCACCTAACCTATTTAATGACTTATACAAATGCAAGCTATTCTAACTACCCATTCTTCACTTTTTCTTACATACTCATGCATTTTCTTTTCATTTCACAACACTTATGCATTGATTCTTATTGAGCTTCACTTTGGGCATTTTGTCCCCTTTATTGCTTTTCTCTTTTTTTTTTTTCTTTTTCTATATACATTTTTCTTTTCTTTTCCTCATCATTTTTTTTTCTTTATATTATTTTTTTTCTTTTTCTTCTTTCAAACTAAATACGAGAACATCAATGCATAAGGTCTCTACATTTAATCAATATATGAATATGTGCCCAATTCTCAAACATAAAAGTGTACTGCCCCTTTTTATCCCATCCAATGTTCCCAAGCCTCACCAACTTTGAATAATAAAACACTCTCACTAGCCTAGGTCAATCAAAGATCCAAACAAGGACTTTTCATTGGTTTTCCGTCTTAGGCTTGTAATGTGCTAAAATAAGAATAAGTTGGTTGAGCATAGGCTCAAAATTGGCTAACAATGGGGAGTAAAAGGTTGGCTATTTGGGTAAGTGGCTAATGAAAGAATGGCCTCAATCATATAAATGCACAAACACAAGAAATAAACGGATATATAGAATCAAGCAAATCAAGGGTCACAATCATGGGAAGAGAACAATTTCACACAAGAATGGAAAATGAATGGTTATAAAATGTAACCACATCAATAGGCTCAAGTCTCACAAGCTTGTGTTCTCAATTCAATACATGCTTCACAAGGTATGAAATTCAAGCAAGTTTCAAAAATTTTCTTTCAATCAATTGGGTTAATGCCCTATATTTAAACTTCTTGAAAAAAAAATCTCAATGTTTGACTAAGCATTGTTGTGATTGAAAAGTTCAAAAATTTTCTTAGTTCACCCTTTCCTTTTTCACTTAGAACCAATATATTATGCAAAAAGGGTGACTAAATATTTGCAATCCAAAGTATGATTTCTAATCACAACTACAAACTAAAATCAAAGATAAACAAAATGTATAAAGAAGAATCCAACTAAAAGTGCGGAATCTATCATCCAAAATATCTAAAAATATCCAAAAGTATCAAAATATCTAAAATCCAAAATAAGCAATAAAAGTATCCAAAGCAATCTAGAAATGCATCAAAATATATACAAAGATGTGCAAAATGAGATAACTAGGCCGAAAAGTTCACCGGTTCCCAAATAATGCTACCGGTGCCCTCCCCACACTTAAAACCAAGCATCGTCCTCGATGCTAAACCGGAGGATCAGTGGGAGGTACAACGATAGGCTCTGGCTCTGACTGTGGCTGTGGGACCGGCTCCTCCTGAGTCTGTGGTGGCTCTGTAGTGTCAGGGGCATCCTGCTGAACCGGTGCCTCCGCGTCCTCCTCCTGATGGTCCTGCTCATCGGAGGTCGGAGAGTCTGGAAGCGGAGGTAACTCAGCGCCACGGGAGATGAGTGCCTGATCCATCCGATCCAGTCGGCGTCTGACATGAAGCCTCTCGCGTTCCAAGAACCGAAACAGACGCTGAACCAGTAGGTAAGTGGGCTCGGGCGCTGAAGGAGGTGGGGCTGCTGGCAAAGAAGATGGTGTAGCTGCCTCGACTGCCGCTCTAGCTCGAGAACGGCGGCTGGTCGGGGGCCTCTCGTGCACCCACACACCCCAGGGAATAGTAACTTCCTTGTCGTCGTCATCAGGAGGTGGTGGTGTCACGTCAATGTCCTCCCACGGGACATCAGCTAGCTCAGCTAAGCTAGTAACCAGTGTGGGAAACGGTAACAAGCCGCGAATATGAGCTCTCCACATGCTATGCCGAATCAGTTGGGGAAAATAGATTTCCTTCCCTTCCATGACACACCCAATCAAGACCAGCATATCCATCGGAATCTCCGAAAAAAGTGAGTGGTAGGGAAGACATAGTGGGCAAATATTTGTTGCCAAGTCCTAGCCTCCCTAGTCAGATGTGCAAACAGCATGCCCTTGGGCTTTGTGTTGCTCGAATCCATTACCCACGAAGCATCTGGTGTAGCAATCACGCGCCTAAGTGCCTCATAGTCGAAAGTCATGGAGAGGAGAGCTACCTCTGCCTGCTGGTAGGCACAAGTCTCAGGAGTGCCAACTCTGCAGAGCAGTGCATCCCTCAAGGCATCCTCAGTGATCATAATCTCTCTACCCCTCAAGAATACTGAATCCAAGCCCGGTCGAAAGAAATTGCAGTAAAATTCCTTGACCCACGAGATGTTAATCCGTCCCAAGTCCCGATCGACGAAATCCAAGCCCAGCTCAGAAATACGGGCGTTTATGGCACGCCTCACATCATTGGGAAGATTCAGCTTCTTCTCAATATTCAGATTTTTCTTTGCATAACGGGAAAGGCGTAGCTCGCAGTAGAGATTCGGAAATTTGGTTGGATCAGTGGACGGAAGTAACTGATTTTCTTTCTCCTCCTCATTCAGCGGGTTTCTCGCATAGTTAGCAGATGGTGGGGGTGTAGGGGTCTTGGAGCGCTTCCTTTTTTTGGAAGCAAAGGCTATAGCTTTTCCTCTATCCGACATCCTAAAAAACATGATAGAATATATAAAACATTTAGCATGTAACAAAGAAGGCATGCTCAGGATACAAATATCAAAGAGCAATCATGATGTTGCACTGAATATGCAAAAGTGAACAAGTAAACCAAAAAATGCAAGCTTCATTAAAGTCAACAACTCATATTCAAAAGGCAATAATATCATCATATAGTTGAAGGAATTTGTTAAAGAGGGTTAAAGGTGAGTGGAAGTGAAAAGGGTAAAGAAGTTAGTAAGTTAGAAAAGAAGGTTAGTGATATGATGATATTTATGCGTAATGAAAAGAAAAGTTGTGGTTTATGTTCACGATGATCGATGCAAGTCCGGGAAGTCAAAAGGAAGTGGAAATTTTGCCCAAAATTGAAATAAAGACCAAAGTGAAATGAATTTCCTTGAAAATCGGGCAGCATTCCGGCTTAAAATTGGACGTTCCCGGATAGCAAAATAGCACAATTAGCACAAAAAAATAACATCAATCACGCACAGCAGCAAACAGATGTTATCTGGCAACACATATTGCATGGAATATCAACCCAAAACCAACATACCGAACCCAAGGAAGCAAGCAGCAGATATGCACATACGGAGCAATTATCAGGCCTAGAATCCTCTATCCAGCCCTAGCTACCTAACAGCAATTATATCTATCTAACCTAACATACAAAATTTGAATTTAGCTAATCTAACATGCAATTCCAGGAACCAGCAGAAATGAACAAAGGAAAAGAAAAAATAGAAAAAGAAGTAACAGAAATGGAGCAGGAACCTGGGAGCCGGGAAAAACTGAGAATGGAGAAAGGGGACTACGATAAGGCAGGGGCAGCACAGGCAGAACCTGGCACCGCCATGAATGGTGGCGGTGAGGACGGCTGGCGCGGTGGTTTGGCCGGAGGGATGAGAGCTGAGGGGAGGAGGGAGGGCGATGGTGAGAGAGGAGAAGGATAGGAGGATGTGCAGGCAGAACAGAGAGGGGGGAACCGCCGGCAGTGAGGACGGGGTGGCGGCGGAGGGATTGGTCACGGCGGGGGGTACCGGTGAGATGGGTGAGAGGAGTGAGAGGGAGAGAGAGAGAACGGGTGGTGGTGAGGAGGGGAAGAGAAGTGATGGCCAAGGACTGTGGGGAAGTAGGTCGTGCGGCGGCGACCGGCGCTGCTGCCGCGACGGCAGTTGGGGGAGAGAAGAAGAAGAAGAAGGATTGGGGGAAAGGGTTGCGCGACTGCGCAGTGTGCTTCGCGAGCTAGGGTTATCCCTATTTTTGAATCGGCGCGCGCGCACACCTTGCGCGTCCGCGTCCATTGAGAGAATGTGGACCCTACGCGTGCGCGTACAACGCGCTTAAGCGGGGATGAGCAGAAATAGGAAAGGACGCGTGCACGTACCGTGCGCGCACGCGTGCATGGATTTGGGCTAGGGGCTTAGAGTTGGCCTAACTCAGGCCTAACTCTCTAGAGACTGGCCTGGGAGTCGCGCACCAGACCTGCGCACACGCGGCATGTACGCGTCCGCGCACATTGGGAAAAAGGGGGATTCATGCATGAGCGTGCAGTGCGCGCTAACGTGGGGTGGCATATTAGGCAGGGGCGCGTGTGCGTACGGTGCGCGCACGCGTACGTGAGATTGGGCCTGAGGCTTAGAATGGGCTTGAGGCACGCCCGACTCTCGGGTTCGTGGCCTAGATTGGTGGCCACACGCAAAGACGCGCGCGCGATAAATGCGCGTCCGCGTACATTGGCGAATTGTGAAATGGCGCGCTGGTGCAATCCATGCGCTCGCGCAGATCGGGTTGGGCCTGGGGCTTAAAGCGAGGCTAGAAATGGCTTAACTCTCTGGGGGTTGGCTCAATCATTTGCAGCAGCAAATCGGCGCGGACGCGGCAGGTGCGCGTCCGCGCGAACTTCCATGATCTAATAGTCGGCGCGCTCGCACGTAGTGCGCGTCCGCGTGGGTCAGGTTGGGCTCAAGGCACAATGTTTGCCCAAGAGAGGCCCAACTCTCGGGAGTGTGGCTCGTGGTGCATCCGCACCGGGACGCATACGCGTACGTTGTGCGCGCGCGTCCATGCCCTCTTCTCTTTTTTTTTTTTTTTTTTTTTCAGAAAAAAAAAACTTGCTGGTTGCTCCCCGTAGTGTTCACAACTCTTATTCACTCAACCATCATACAATTCACAAAAATGCAATTTTTGGTATTATTCATCTACTACTAAACACAACATGCATGTGACTAAGCTAACAATTAAGTTGTACAAACAAATTTGTATGAAACATCTACCTACAATGGTAACTCGAATCACTTATTAAGTAAATTTAGAAGAGTGGAAAGAGTTTACCATGATGGGGTCTCTCCCACCTAGCACTTTTAGTTTAAGTCCTTAAGTTGGACATTTTGAGATGCTTATTGTCATGGTGGCTTATGCTTGTACTCATCCTTGAATCTCCAAGGATCCTTGCTTCTCAATTGGTTGACAGAATTTCCAACCATATTCATCAAGCTCGGGCACAGTTCTACCCAAGATATGAGTCCCCATAGTTGGTCTTCATATAGCGAACCGGGATCCCATATCTTATCTTCACACCCATCTTCGATTTGATCTTCATACTTTTTCTTTCCGGGTGGTTGACATATAGAATTCTCTTTAACATACCAAACCTTCTGTTGAGACCCATGCAATGTGATATTCTTCCAATCATCGTTCCTATGCCTTGAAACGTTGACCTTAATGAGCCTAATTCCTAACTTGCAACCACTACACAACTTATTCTTGCTTTTAACTCCACAAAGAGCTCTAAGTTGTCCATCCGTTTCAATCAAACCATATTCAAGCGAGAAAGTAGAGCTTATGGATAAGAATTTTACCCACTTGAATGTTGTGTTGGATGGTGACTCGGGAAGGGAGACCTCCCCACACTTAGACAATGCAAGGTCTACTTCCTTGTGCTCTTCTTTAGTTGTTTCCACCTCTTTGCGAGCTTCCTTGATTTCAACCTTTCCCCTTTTATCACATAGCTTGGTGTTGTCTTCAAGAACTTTGATTTCTTGCCTAATGGGAGGTTGTTCAATTTTGGATAGAAATTCATTGATGAATAAATCCATTTCTTGGTCAACCTCTTCATATTCTTCAATTTCGATATACACCATGCCAACATTTTCCTCTTGGTAGCTCTCTTTCTCATTGCTCACCAAGGGTATGGGAGGTTGTGCACACTCTTTTATACTTTCAACTCTATGTCCAATGGGAGAGGATTCCATTGTAGAGAGGAATTCATCCATGATTGAATCCATCTCTTGATAAACCTCTTCCAAGTCTCCAACTACGGTATGCCTTAGAGGTTGCGCACCTTCTTCAACTTCAATATCGAGCTCCTTGGAAGAGTGCTCCATGAGGCTACATTCCCTTGGACTTTCAACATCTCCTAAATCTTCAACAACTTCTTCCTTTTCTTCAATGATTATAGGTTCCTCTAGTTGCTCCAATACAAAATTTGACTCCTCCTTCTTCACCGAATTTTCCAATTTCTCCTTCATGCTTTGCTCTTCTTTTGACTTTTCACATGTGGTCACGGAAGTACCTTGAGTATTCAAGCATTGGTGGGCTAAAGTGTGCACCACCTTGGTCAAATTGGTCACAAACTCAAGTGTATCCCGCTTCATAGCTTCTTGTCCTTGGAGTAACAAAGTGAGGGGATCGTCTATTGGGGCTTGGGGTGAATAGGAAGGTTTATTATTTTGGAGAGAGGGTTCATGGTAGGAAGGTGGTTCTTCTTGGTAAGGGTATGGAGATGGTGAGGGTTGAGGTGGTTCATGGTAGTAATCTTGATAAGGTTGTGGTGGTTCTAAAGGTTCTTGCTCATAATGATCACAAGGATGTGGTATGGATGATTGGTTATATGATGGATAAGGGTCACATAAAGGTACTTGGTCGAAAGGGGCTTGTGAGTATGGTTGAGCATCATGTTGAGAATAAGATTCATAGGCATATGGTGGTGGTTGATTGTCATAAAAGGAGTCACCATAACCATTGAATTGACATGCATTAGGATGAGAATTATACCTATAAGTGTCCGGAGGTTGATGCCAATAGGAGTGATCAATTCCTTGAGGCTCCTCCCATCTTGGAGTGTTCCATCCTTGGTACATGTTAGCATTGGAGTTCACATTCCCTACAACACAATTAGAGCCAAACTCATAGCCTAAGTGAGAATTCATTATGGAAAAACAAAATAAAACTAACGAAATCTAGTAAACAAGCAAAAGACAAACTATTTACACTATTCACATATGTACAATAACCAATAACATAACACCATTGCAAGTCCCCGGCAACGGCGCCATTTTGACGAATGAATTTTTGACGGTTTAGAATTTCACAAATGAATTCTCGTTGAAGTATAGTCTCTAAACCAACAATAATCCTTTCATGCAAAAATTTGTTTGTCACAAGTACAAACCCCTAAAATCTATAAACCGAAGTATTTAAACCTCGGGTCTTCTCTCAAAGGACTTGCAGGGTAGTGTTCTTGTTATTGGTTATGGACTTGTTTATTTTGGGGTTTTGAATGAGGAATGTGAATAGTAAATGGTAGGAAAACTTTATTCACAAAATGGTCTTGGCAAGGTTTGGTTGTCAAGGGTCTTCATCATTATCACTAGCCACAAGTATGGTAGTTGCAAGGATTAATCCCACTTAGTCATCCTTAAATCGATTAACAAAGGAAAGTCAAGTGAGTTATATCAATCCTAGTCCATAAGTCCTAGCTTTCCACTAATTGGATTAATGAAGGCTAGAGTTAATGGCTATCAACTATCAATCAATTGGACACTAGTGACTCAAGAAATCCTAAGTTACCTTCTCAAGCCAAGAACATAAAATTCTAGTCTAAAATTCTTCCAAGCATTTGATCAAACACTTGGAAGGCACAAAAGAAAAGTATAGTCAATCACAACAAGAATGAATTCTAACTACAATTGAATGTAAAGGATCAACAACAACAACCAAGGAGATCACAATTATCATGAATTACCTCAAATTGCATTATTAAAAGGAAATAAAGAGAACAAGAGTATCTCAATTACAAAACCTAGAAACAAAATAAGAGAAATTACAACAAGAGAATAGGGATAGAGAGAAGAACCAAAGAGTAGCAATCATCAATTGAAGGTAGAAGTAGAAGGAGACTTGAATTAAACCTAGAACTATGAGATCCTAATCTAACCCTAATTCCTAATCCTAATTCTAGAGAGAAGAGAGAGCTTCTCTCTCTAAAACTCTAAACTAAAAGTGATTATTGGTCAAAAAGTGATGATAATGATGCCTTCCCCTTAACCCTTCACCCTTTTATTCCTCTCCCATAGCAATTTGGCGCCAAAAATGGGTTCAGAAACCCTCTCAAATCGCCAGGCACGTGTTGCATTAGTGAGGTCATGTGCCCTCATCGACGCGTGCGCGCATGGTACGCGTGCGCGTCCCTGGCTAGTTCTGCGATGTGCGCGCGAGCGCCTTGTGCGCGTGCGCGTGCATGGCTGACTTTGCTTCTTTGACTTTTTTATGCTTCTCTCCACTTGTATGCTTCCTTCCTTGCTTCCTTTGATCCATGCCTAGCCTATTTCAATCCTGGAATTACTAGCAAACACATCAAGGCATCTTATGGAATCAAAGAAGAACTAGAATTCATCAAAATAAGGCTTAGAAAGCATGTTTTTACACTTAAGCACAAATATGGGAGAGATAACAAAATCATGCTAATTCCTAGGCTAAATGTGACAAAAGGTTATCAAAATACTCTAAATTCAATGCAAAACAAACCGTCAAATTGGGGTTTGTCACTACCATGAACTCTCACCCCTCTCGCTTTGAGTTTGGTTCTAATATTGTTAAAGGAAATAGAAGTTACAGCAGGAACGTGCATCAAGGTCAGACCAATCAAGGATGGATGGAACCAAGAAGATCTAATCAACCCTTTTGGCAGCAACACCCTCCGAGATATCCTGGACAAAGACCATTCTACAATGCATACCCAGCTGAAAGATATGGTGGACAACCTTGTAACTACCAACAAGCCCCACCCCGTGCATATAAACCATCCTTTCAATATAACCTCGAACCACCACACTCACAAGCTTCTCTTCACCATTCGCCACCATATGATCCTTCCTTACCCCAGTACCAATCCAATCACTCCCAATCACCACCACTTTCCTTTGTATCATGTCCAAGTCCAGCAACCCGAGAAGCAGAGGTTCGCCTAACGAAAACAGTAAACAAATTTCAAACAACCATTCGACAACTGGAGCAAGTAGTAATTCAATGGGTCTCTAGGTGCTCAAATACACAAGGATCAGCCACAGCCCCATGTGAACAGTCTAACAAAGAGCGTAGCATGAAGGAGATACCAGAAACTCCAGTGGACAAGACAAAGAACGAATTCGTACTAGAACAAGTAGAAGAAGCTGTCATTGTTCAAGAGGAAGAGTTGGTTGAAGATCTAGGAGACACTGAACCTCCATGGGAATCCAGAGTTGAGGAGAACTCCGTCAAGGACGTTACAGTTGATGTTAAGGAGGATATTGTACAATCCCCAAGGCAAGTTGTTTATGAAGAATTAGACGGAATAATCCAAGAAGCAAATTCCCTTGATAGTGATAGTCACAAGTCTAGCTCTCTTAGTGATGAACTTGCATCCGCAAGTAAATTCTTCGAGATCGAAGAATCTTCCCCAAATGAATACGAAGATGATGTAGAGGTAGATTTCTCTCAACCTCCAATCTATGACTCAAGTGATGAGGAAGACATAGAAGACTTTGACCAGGACATAGATACAATTGTAGAACCCTGCAAGGAAGTGGAGAAATTCACAGAAGAGCACAAGGGAGTAGAACTTATAGAACCACCAGAAACACCTATCCCAAGGCCATTACTACCTAATACAAGCTTCAAGTGTGTACAATCCTTAACCTATAACTTTACTTATTCACTTGAATATGGTTTGCTTGAAACAGATGGCCAGCTTAGAGCTCTTTGCGGCTTTAAGAGTAAGAGGGAAATGGCTCGCACTCAGAGCTGGTGCACAACGTTCAATAATGTTCCACGCTTCACCTCGAAGTACACGGATTGGTATCATGCTCAATTGCATGGATCACGGAGAACGTTTGGTCACCATGGTGAGATTCTACTTTTTAAACCGCCCGGATGGAAACATATAGATCAAGACGGAGGCGAATTTAATAGCAAAGCTTGGGATCCTAACAATCTGTTTGAAGCTGTTCAGAAGCTTTGCATGCCTAGTTTGGGACCCCGGAGGCTATTGGCATTCCAAGCACTGGTGGAGATTTTTGGACGAATTTAAGCATAAACCGCCATAACAGGAAGCTCCTCCAATGTCCAACTTAAGGAATTTAACTAAAAGTGCTAGGTGGGAGACAACCCACCATGGTATGGTCGCTTCTTTTTCCGTTTAATTCATGTTCTTTGTTTTTATTTTTCATTCTTTATTATTAAACCTGGACTCATGCATAGCACTCATATTAATCATTGCATTCTGCATTTTTCATGCATATATATATATATATCTATATATATATATATATATATATATATATATATATAAAGGGATGCACGACGCAACCGCATGCCCCATGCGATCGCATCCATTGCACAAAACCAATCCCACGCGACCGCGTGAGCGACGCGATCGCGTCGCATGGATTGCACACCACCCCAGAAGGAGACAGAGAGTTGTGCTGAAACGGTGCTGGAGTCGTGCGTTTAGCACAATTTCCAGTGACGCGATCGCGTGACCCCCGCGATCGCGTCATCCCCTCTTTTACTCCTTCCATGCGATCGCGCGCCCTACGCGATCGCGACACTCCCTTTTTCACCCCAACCACGCGACCGCGTGCCCCACGCGATTGCGTGGATTTGAAAATATAACCCCCCAGCCACGCGAACCCTAGCAGTCGCGCAGCCCCCCAACCCTCTTCTCCCTCTCTTCTTCTTCTTCTCCCAACCTCCACCCAGCCACTACCCAGCACCACTCAGCAACCACCGCGCCACCACCCAGACGCCGCCGCCGTCCAGACACCGCCGCCGTACCACCCCCTCCCCTTCTTTCTTCTTCTTTCTTCCTCTCTTCTCCCCTCTCCACCACTGCCCTCCGCGACCACCACCCACTACCGCCGACCATCCAGCCGCACCCCTCCGCCACCAACCCGCAAACCCCCCTCCCTTCCTCTATCAATTACCCTAAAACCCTATCCCCATTCCCCCTCTTCCACTGCCCCCTCAGCCGCCACCGTGCCGCCGTACTCCGTCACCGCGCCGGACGCTGCCGCAGCCACCACCCAGCCACTTTCTTCCCCGTTCTACTCCTCCCGCCTACCATGTTTCGATGAACGCCGCCTTTCTGTCCTTCGCAGTTATTTCACGATTTTTTTCTGTTTCTGTTCTTAATTAGGATAGATAGATATGCATGCTGTAGTGGATTTTTAGGTTGTTAGGTAGATTAGGCTGTGGTTAGTGGATCTAGGTCTGTTTACTTGCACTGTTCATGATCTGTTTTATCAAAACTGCAAGTCTGCTGTTCCTGTGACCTTGTTCATATGCTGTGCTTTCCTGCATTTGCTGCTTGTTACTCTGACTTTTCATGTTTCCATTAGTTATAGATAATTGCTGCAAGTTGTTAATTCATATGAACTGCCTTGTTTGCTGTTTATTTTCTGGGACAATCCAACTTTAGCCGGAATGCTGCCCAAATTTTTTGTGCATTATTTTCATTCATGTTTTGGTTTGGCAATCTAACATCTGTTGTCCTCTGCTTTACCCAAACTGCTTCATGAATGCTATGGTAGACTTTCTTATCCTCTTTGATTTTCTGGTTTATAAACTGCAATTGTGATATTCTGCTTCCAGTTCTTACTTTCTTTATATCTATTAGAATCAACATCACCCTGTTTTCCTTGTTCGGTTGTGAGTTAATTCTAGCCATAATTGTGACTCCTTGTTATATGGAATATTTTCTTTTTGCCACTTACTGACTCACTAATTTTAATTTTCAAACTCCTTTTTCAAATTCTAACCATGCTAACCTTTTAAAATCTCTTTTCTGATTTTTCACTTTCCTCTAACTTTCTAACCATGGCATAATGACTATTTTTCTATTTACCTTGGCTTCTGATAAATTTTGGATTGTAACATCTTCCTTTCAAACTTTTAAACTTCTATACAATCCTTAATACACCATTACTTAACTCATTTACCTATTTCTAATTCTCTTTTGCCGCTTTGATTTTTCTTTGTTTATTTGCCTATTTGCTACCCTATTTTTATCCATATCCTGGTTTTCCATTTTTCAGGATGTCTGCCTCACAGAGGAAAGGTAAAGGCAAGGCCACTGGCAAGCGCAAGAGAGGAGATCCCTCCCAGTCCATCATTGCCCTCATGCATGATTCCTTATGGCGGGAGAAGAACTTTACACAGCAGGAAAAAGCTGACCAGTTGCTCCCTGCAACTGATCCAATAAAATTTGCAAACCGGTACTGTGAGCTGAAGTACCCGACTTTTGCAAACTCCAGGAATCTATACCTGGAGCGAACTCTGACGATTCCAGAAGCACTCCAGCAGTACACCACTGAGCAAATAAAGCAAAGGGGCTGGTTCTTTCTGGAGAGAACACTGACAGAGGTCAACGCATCTTGGGTCCGGGAATTCTACTGCAACTACTACCTCACCACCCCAGATGCCGTAAACCTGAGAGGAAAACAAATTCTGGTCACTGAAGAGGCCTTAGAGGACATTCTCCAGCTCCCAGCCAAGTTCGATCAGCCTGATGGTTATTCAAAGGTTGAGGAGGACATGCGCTAGATGCAGTTTGATTGGGATGCTGTGAAGGCACGGATAGCTCTGGACCCGACTGTTCCTTGGGAGATGGGTCAGGACACCACCATGCCTAGAGGGATCAAGAGGGCGTACTTAAATGATGAGGCTCGGTTATGGCACCAGATCTTGAGTAATTATGTGATGGCGAGTACTCACAAGACGGAGATCCCGGCTGCTATGATCACCCTCCTATGGTGTGTGATGGAGGAAAAGGACCTTTATCTGCCTTATTTTATCTGGCATTTTATAGCCAGGGTCCACGTCCGAGGCACCCTCCCTTTTCCGTATCTGGTTACACAGCTAGGCCATCGAGCTGACGTGCCATGGGAGGATGCCGATGAGAGACCACCAGCGGCGGATTGCAGGAAGATCATTCCTCACAGCAGAAACTTCTTAGCTTTGGGCTACAGACCACCACCCTTCTCTGCTACTGATGAGACAGTCCCACCATCTGCTGGACCCTCTTCATCCACAGCTGCCACTGCTGCCCCTGCTGCTACCACTGCACCTTCACCTGCCTCTGAGCCCGTATACCGCCTCGTGCACCGCCTATTCTGACAGCTTGATCAGATGGAGTGCCGTAACCGGCGTCGGTATGAGAGATTGGAGCATCACAGCCAGCGACGCTATTCGCATCTGAAGCTGATGATCCGACAGGGTGGTGACATCCCCTCTGAGCCCGACACACCATCTGAGCCATCAGAGGAGGATGAGGATGAGCACGAGGAGGAGACTCATTTCCAGGAGGAGACCCATTAGCAGGCAGCCACCGAGCAGGCTGCACAACATCAGGAGGTTACGCACCAGATAGAGGCTGTAGATCCGGAGATCCCGATCCAGTCAGCCCCGTCTCTACAGCAGCCAGACCCTCAGCCCACCACCACCACAGAGCCTCCAGCTACCATCCCTACCAGTGATGACACCCCTTCACACCCGGCTTGACTGAGCATCAGGGACGATGCTTCATTTAAGTGTGGGGAGGTCGCCATCTCTGGCGTTTTATTTTGGTGAACCACTACATCTCTTTCTTTTCTTTTATTTTGGATATTTTTCTGTATTTTTCTTTTTACTGTTATTTTCTGAGTACTTATACATTGCTACTTTTATGTATTTTTACTCTATTTTTGCATTCTGCATTCTTAGTTCATATTGCAGCCATTTAGTTTATTTTAGTTATTTAGTTTAGTTTGCAATTCTAACTTATTAGTGGATTAATTAGTATAGTTTACCCTTTTTAGCATAAGATAGTATAGCTTAAATTGAAAAAATATAAAAAGGAAGTAAGCTAGGAAATTGAACATAACAGATTTAAATCCATAAACCTTGTATATAGCATTACATGATGTAGTTAAGCTGACAACATTTCATCAAGGAGAAACATTAAAACTCTAAAGGCTACCCTAAATAAATTTTTTTATGAGAATAATGGGAATTTTTAACTAAACCTGCATAACATATATGAATGATATATGATATTTGAGTTAGAGAACACACAGCCTGTGAGTCTTGAGCTTAATTGTATGGTTGCATTTAAACCATAATTTCATTCCTGTGTGTTTCGCTTCTTTTTATTCTGATGTTCTTTACTTTGCTTTAATCTATATATCCAAAAGAATGATTGAGGCCATCATTTGATTTCAGCTCACTTATCCCAAAATAACCTACCTTTCGCATCACCCTTGTTAGCCCCCTTGAGCCTTTAAAACTCCTTTTATTCTATTTAGCCACACTACTAGCCTTAAGCAGAAAAAAACAAAATAAAATCCCAAGTGAATCCTTGGTTATCTTAAGATAGAAAAATTATGAATAGATTAAAATGTGGGAAACTTATTGGGAACATGGATGATAGAAACAAAAGGGTAGAAAAGTTAAAAGAAATAAAATAAAATTTGGGAAGCATGCTCATGAGAAAATCAAAGTGATTCAATTACCATGTGCACTAAAAAAAAAGAGAGAGAGAAAAAGTTATTTTTCAGCATTTAATAAAAGGGGATACAAAATAATCCCCCAATGCAAAATAAAAGCAATGCACATGGGATAAAAATAAAATTGAAACATGAGCATGTAACAACAAGTGGGACAATATAGGAAAATTGGTAAAGAAGTTTTGTTCTACTAAATATGTATGTTAGGTGAGATCTTAGTCTAATTAAGGATTCACTTATTAGCTCACTTAGCCTTATACATATATCCTTACCTTTACCTTGGCCCCATTACAACCTAAATTAAAGACCTCACGACTTTTGGTATGACTGTATTCTATAATTGTTGATTGGTTAGATGAAGATCAAAGTTATAGAAAGTAAGAATAAAAAGAAAAGTAGAGCGAATAAACCCAATAAACACTGAGTGACTACAGGGTAAACACAAAATCCAGTGAGGGTTCAATAACTCATCAACATATATCTGTGCTTAATTTAATAATTGTTTTGCAAGTTTGTACAATATTTTTATTTCCCATCTCATTTGCTAAAATGTTTTATTATTTAAGGGTTGGCTATATATATACATATATGACTCCTTGAGAATGTGAACTAACTTGACTACATGTAAGCTTTATATATGAGTGGATAAATTGGAATTGCATGACTCATTTAGGTAGATGCATTTAGAATAGGTTGCATTGCATAACATTCCACCACTTTAACCTTACTTTTTACCTTGGATTTAGCATGAGGACATGCTATTGTTTAAGTGTGGGGAGGTTGATAAACCCATATTTCATGAGTTATTTTGTGCTTGATTTGAGTGATTTATTCAATCCTTCACCCACTTATTCATATTAATTGCATGGTTTTACTTTTCCTTCCTTATTATGTGATGTATGTGAAAAACATGTTTCCTATGCTTTAATACTAATCATTTTTTTTAATTACCTTTATTCCCATTCGATGTCGTGATTAGTGTGTTGAGTAGTTTCAGATTTTCTAAGGCAGAATGACTTAAAGGTTAGAAAAGGAAACGTACAAAAATGGAAGAAAAAGTGCGAAACGGAGTTTGGCAGAAACTGGTATCCACGCGATCGCATGGACGACGCGATCGCGTGCCAGAAGCGAAGAAGCAGCGACGCGGCCGCATGACTAATGCGACCGCGTGCCTTAAGCAGAACGTATACGACGCGGACGCGTGACTGACGCGACCGCGTGGCAAGGAAAAGCTCCGGATGACGCGACCGCATGACCCACGCCGACGCGTGACAGAGGCCACACACCAGAAATTATAGAACACGCCCCCAGCGGATTCTGAAACCCTTTTTGGCCCAAATCCAAGTCCAGAATGCATAGACCAGAGGTTATGAAGTGGAGGAATGCATCCATTGAGAGAGAGCTCGCCAATTTTCACTTTCCATGATTTAGATTTAGTTTGAGAGAGGTTCTCTCCTCTCTCTCTTAGGATTAGGATTAGGATTTAGGACTTCTCTTAGTTTCTAAGAGTGACGCTCGATCCAGGTTTAATATTTACTTTAAATTATGTTTCTATACTGCTTTTACTTTAATGCTTTTATTCGTATCTATAAATGTTACCAACTTGACTTATGAATTCTTTCCATGTTAAGATTTGAATTAATGATTATTTGATGTATTTCAGTTATTGATTGCTTTCTCTTTAATTTGTGTTACCATTGCTTTCCATCTAAGGACATTGTTATTCCAGCAATTTACTTTTTCCCCTTTTGATCCTGGTTAAGAAATCAGTAACTCAACAGTTGTCAAACTAAACTTAATTGATAATCGTTATCTTGATAATTGAGCTGAACTTTAGTAATCCCAACCTTTTCCTAGGAAATAAATAGGATTCAAAGGCCAATTTAATTAGTCCCTTGACTTACTTTTACTTTAAAGGTCGACCAAGTGGAATTTAGATTCAACTTTCATTATTGTTGAGAGAGATAACAAAGTGGACTTCTAATTTCTCTTAACTTGCCAAAAGTTGCTTTACAGTAATTATTTATTTCAATTGCCATTTACTTTACTTGTCATTTAAATCACTTGCTTCTCACCTTCTAAACCCCGATTACAACCTTTATAGCCAATAATAAGAACATACTTCCTTGCAGTTCCATTTTTGCAAGCTTCCTCTCCATTCTCTAAGCCATTCCTACCCTATAAAGCCTGAAAACCCTTAACACACAGATCACGGCATCGAATGGTATAAAGGGGGATTAAAATACACAAATTAAGGGCTTAGGAAGCAAGATTTCAATTATGGAACAAAACTAGGAAGGAATTGTAAAATCATACAATTTGTATGAACAAGTGTGCAAAGGAAGATAAAAACCACTCAATTAAGCACAAGATAAACCATAAAATAGTGGTTTATCATTTGCCTTTTTGGTTCTTTGTTAGTTTTTGCTAGTTTTAGGAGTTTATTTTCATTAGTTTTTGTTAGTATTTGTTTTTATTTTCTCTTGTTATTTTGAATTCTCACTACTTTGGCTATGAGTTTGGTTCAAATTATGTTGTAGGGAATGGAAACTACAATGAAAACATGCATCAAGGTTGGGACAATCAAAGGTGGGAGGATCCTCAAGCTTATGGACAACCTCCATGGCAACAACGCTCTCCAATGAACTACGAGCAAGAGCCATTCCATGATGCATACCAAGACAATGGATATGGTGGACCTCCTTGTGACTACCAACAACCACCACCATATGCCTATGAACCCGCTCCTCAATATAGCCCTCAACCATACTCAGAAGCCTCATCCTACCAAACACTTCCATTTGAACCTAATCCTTATCCCCCATACCAACCACCTTGTGAGCTAAGTGAACCATACATAGAACCACCCCAATTCCAACCCAATTACTCCCAAGAACCACCACCTCAATATACACCACCTCCAATGTATGCAAACTTTCAACCACAAGATGAATTTTCCTTTCCACCACAACCCTCCATAGGGGAATGTCCATATCCATAAATCCAAGAGGAATATGATCCTAATTATGTTAGTCAAGCAGAACATGAGCCACGAGGTCATTTTAAGGAAGCAATGGATCGACTTCAAGCAACCATCCATTAAATGGGGTGAAAGGAAGGCCAAAAAGCACACGAAGCTCTCATGGCTAACATTGCCAAAACAAGAGCCACCATCGACTCATGGGACTCATGCAACAAACAAAGCATTTCCACGAATGAATGTGGAAAGTCAACCGAAGAGCGGAGCATGAAGGATATATTGGAATCTTAAATTGAGAACAAGGGACTGGAGTGTGTTGTGCAACAAGTGGAAAAGATGGAGAATGTTGAACCGCCACATCCTTATCATGATGAACCACCCTCCTATTATGAACCCTTTCTTCCAACCGATGAACTCTTTCATCCATCCCAACCTCCAATGGATGACATCCTTGATCTTATTTTTCAAGGGCAAAGAGAAATGCAAGGGACGACACTAGAATTCGCTGCTTCTATGACCGAGTTAGTAAGTCGATTAGCTTTCCAACGTTTGGACACTCAAGTAACTCCCTTGGCTACATGTGGAAAATCTAATGAAGAACGTGGCATAAAGGAGAGATTAGGAACTTCGGTGGAAAGTGAGGAATGTGACTTTGTATTGGAACAATTGGAGGAAGCCGTGACGGAGGAAAAATGTCGATAAAGATTTTT
Source organism: Arachis ipaensis (assembly GCF_059453495.1). Taxonomy (NCBI): domain Eukaryota; kingdom Viridiplantae; phylum Streptophyta; class Magnoliopsida; order Fabales; family Fabaceae; genus Arachis; species Arachis ipaensis. The sequence goes on along the minus strand of NC_142436.1, from coordinate 68,918,207 downwards.
ACAAAAATGTCGCGTTGCAAGTAGAAGAAAACTAAATAAAAGCAAGGTAGAAATCTGAATTTGAGAAAAGCTAAACCTAAAAATCCTAAAACCTAGAGAGAGGAGAGAGCCTCTCTTTCTAGAAAACTACATCTAAAACCTAACTAATGTGAATGAAAGTATGAATGATTGATTTCCCCTTCCAACTCCACTCTACAGCCTCTAATCAGTATTTTCGGGCCTGAAACTGGGTCCAAAGCAGAAACCTAGAGAGAGGAGAGAGCCTCTCTTTCTAGAAAACTACATCTAAAACCTAACTAATGTGAATGAAAGTATGAATGATTGATTCCCCCTTCCAACTCCACTCTACAGATTCTAAAATACTTAATTTCTTGTGTTTCTTCCACTTTTGCATGCTTCCTTTCCATCCTTTAAGCCATTCCTGCCCTGGAAAACTTGAAATCACTTAACACACATATCACGGCATCAAATGGTAATAAGAGAGGATGAAAAATTAGTAATTTAAGGCCAAATAAGCATGTTTTCAATCATAGCACAAAATTAGGAGGAAAATTTAAAACATGCAATTTATATGAATAAGTGTGAGAATAATGGATAAAATCCACTCAATTCAATACAAAATAAACCATAAAATAGTGGTTTATCAAGCCGTAATTGTTGAAGAGGAAGAAGTGATCGAAGACTTAGGAGATGCTGAACTTCCATGGGAATCTAGAGTTGTAAAGTATTCCTCCAAGAAGCTTGAAATTGATGTTGAGGAGGCCAGTGCACAACCTCCAAAGCATGTTCCCTATGAAGAATTGGACGGGATAGATCAAGAGGCAAGTTCCCTTGGTGATGATGATCTTGAATCAAGCCCTCTTAGTAATGAATTTGCATCCACAAGTGAACCCCTTGAGTTTGAAGAACCTTCTCCCAATGAAATTGAAAGCAACTTTGAGGTAGATTTCTCTCAACCTCATATTTATGATTTGAGTGACGGAGAAGAGTTGGATGAATTCGGTGGGGAAGAGCTTGAAAGCGAAGAATCTTTTAAAAAGGTGGAAGTCCTTTCGCAAGGTTGGACGGGAGTTGAATATGCTCTATCAAGATCTTTGGATGTAACGACCCAATTTTCAATATGTCTAGATCATACCGGAAACTGAGCACTACCAATTTGTCTTCCTAATTATTATCTATTATTTATCATATGAGCCTGATTCGTTGTTAAAAACGTAGTTAATTAGCGAGGTGTATTTTTTTCTGAAAACATTTGGATTAATATACAGAATCATTTATAATCAATTCACAAATAATAACAGATAAAATAGTTATAAACAACCACACATAAATACATCACAAGTAGTTGACAACATTCGGTGATTTAGACTTTATTAGAATATAGACTGTTAGTTAGAACGCCCCTAGATATAGCTAAATAATATCTATATACATGTATATACACACAACATCCCAGGTCCTGACCTATTCAAGAGGTCCCTAAGCTGGCACCTAGGCTAGCCTAGACTCTACACTCACCTAGTCCCTCTAAACTACTAAAGCGAGGGAAAGTACGTTCTAGGTCTTCAAAACTCAAGTCAGTGGAACGTCATCAAAAGATAGAACACCATCTGCTACTCCTCTGCACGATCAGACTTTTCCATAGGACGTCTCTCTGGTATCTCATGAAGTAGCCACACAATAGGAATCTCGTACACAGGATTTAGGTTAAAGTACGCATACGAATGGGGTGCAGACGTTGGCTGGTCTCACAGTATATACATATAATCAGAGAACGATATTCACCCTAGACTAAGAAGACTATCTAGAGCAGAATCCTCTTCTTGCGAACGGTCATCAACGAACTATGGTAAGGTACTCTTACTTCTATCTGAAGGGGGAAGGGAGAGAGAAGGGGTAAGAACTGGGGAGTTCTTAGTAGGGTCGGGGTTATTAGTTACGTTCATTGATTCTATGTTGTTTAGCAAACTATTAGCAGAATACAAGGAAGCAGTAATTAGAAAACACAGATAAGTAGAGAAGATAGAGAAAACAGATAGCAGAACACAAACAGAAGAATACAAGAAAATATCACAAGCGCAGAGAATGAAATACAAACAAGGAAAGCATACATTCATACCACAAACATAACAAAGGAAATGCGCAACCATGTATGATGCATGTCTAGCCCTAGTGCAGGTAATCAGCTCATCTATCGGTTACTAACCCGCTCCCGACGTTATCCAGCAACCTCTGTCTGGATAAGGCTTTCCTATTGGCTATACCCCTGTGTACAGGAAATAACCCCTCTGCCACCACAGGGTCCACTGCAGGCAGGAAATAACACATCTGCCACTGCAGGGATGTACGCCGACACACCTTCTGTATACAGGAAATAACCCCTCTGCCACTACAAAAATAGAACAGGTGGTCACGGTACTTCTGTAGCAGGAAATAACCCCTTTGCCTTACAGAAATAAAATATGGATCTGTACCCTAGGAAAGCATTCTCAGTGATCACACCGTTATCTATCTGACTGCCTCACTGCAGCAGATGATCATACAAGTATATCTGGAGTTGCCTTAACGCAACAAATGAATAAACACATCTCTTGGGTTGCCTCAAGCAACAAATAAATATCTCTTGGGTTGCCTCAAGCAACAAATCATCACATAATCATTCTCATTATCATCATTCATCATCGTTCTCATTATTCATCATCATTTTCACATTTTTATGCAGTACCTCTTTCTTTTTCTGTTCAATCATACTATACAAACTTTACATCTTTCACTTTTACAACATCTTAATTCAAACCATTTCTCTTTATCACATTATTCTTTTCTCTTTGTCTTTTTACTTTGCTCTGATTACTCTTTTCTCTGTATCCCTTTATTCTGCTCTGGTTACTCTGTTCTCTGTGTTTCTTTACTCTACTCTGATTTCTCTGTTTAACGTATGTATTTAAAGCTTATGTAAATTTCGGTATGAATAGTTAGTCTGTCCCAAGTATAGGTTCATTAAGTCTATACTAAAACAGTTTAACTTTTCATATAATACCTAACCCTATTCGCAATTCCAGGACTAACTATGTTGCCCTAGTTCGTTCACTAGTCTCTGTCTGTTTTTCTGTCATTAAAACATTACAGAGTTTTCTTTGGTTCTTATCTTTTCTTTAAATTTTTATCTTTCCTTTATCTTTGCCTCACTAATATGTTCTTACCACTCCCTAAGTATTTTATGAAGGTAATTATGAGATTCTGCGCTTAAAGTTGTCTTTCTAAGGCTTTTATAGAAAACTGCCTTTTCCGTATTATTTTATTATTTTTATTAAAATATTATTTTTAATTAAATATTATTATTTAATATTTTATTATTATTTATTATTTTATCATTAAATTTTCGAAAATTACCCCACTTTAACTTTTAACCTTTAAAATTCACTTTTTACCACCCGTAACTTTTAATATTTCTACTTTTACCACCCTAACTTTCAGAAATTACCAAATAACCCCTCAAACACCAAAATAATTACTTCCTTGCCCTTTCTAAGATCTAAAAGGTGTTCTTCAATGTTCTTCACCACACTCAAAGTGTTCTTCGTGTTCTTCGTAAGTTCTTCAAATTCTTTCTCTATTTTTACCCGTTTTTCAGTCTTTTTAGCAACCGATTTTTACCAAAATTCATAATAAATTAGCAGCCACTAAAACCCCATCTTTTCTACATGATTTCAACACAAATTGAACCTCAATTTAAGCTTAGGGTTTCATTTTTCCAGCTGCCCAAGAACACGAACTTTAAAGCTTGAATTTCATCAAATTTCATCAAAATTTCACCAAATTTTCACCAAGAATCAATCATATATGCAACCAATTTTTAGCACAGCCAAATCATACAAGATTCACACAACTCAAACACAAATAATCAAGATTAATTTCGTGACACCCTACCTGGTTTTGCTGCTCCTAATTCGGTTAGACTTTCAGGTGGTCCTTAAGCACTTTTTCCTCCTTAGACTTGCTGGAAATTCACGTTTCTTGGCCCTCAAGTCAAGTTAAGCATGATTCCTAAGGAAGAACATCAAGAAAACACATGTTTTGCATGGTTTTCCTTGAAAACTGAATTGAAATGGGAGGGAGACAGCCATCTCACCTTATTTCCAGCCTTGATAAGTCACATGGTTATGTAGAGGAAGAAGAGAGGATCATTTTGGTGAAATCGGAGTTTTGATTTGAGTTTTAGTTCAGAAGAAATCAAGCTTTGAAGATTAAGTGTTCATGAAAGTTTCTCTCTTTTCTATCCTTTCAATTTCGGCCAAAATGATGAAATGAGACAGCCTTGGAGGTCTTGGGGGTGTAAGGTGAGTTGTGATTGGTTGGCTTGGAGGTGGATTAAAATAATATTAAAATATCTCTGGTGTACAACTACTAAAACTAGGTGTATCGGAACACTCGTAAAAACATCTCTAAAAATTATTTTCTGAGCTACTAGCATAAATGACACTAGTAACATATTTATTATGAGAATAGTACATGTATAATGAGGCCTTAGCATTGCTAAATTCATCAGAGAGTGTTGGTGCTAAGCTGCACCAGTAAACCATAAACCCGGTTAAACCAATTTTCTATTTTTAACTAAAACTAACCAGGTAACCTTATAATATTATTCAAGAAGCTTCTAATACTAATATAATGATAATATCATCCTATTATCTCTCTTCTCTCATAAATCGAGTCCGGTTCGTCAAACTGAGACTATTTACAAAAAAAACCAAATCAAAACTTCTAACGGATACGGTTCAAAAACCAGGTTCTTCGTGACCGCGTTATTGAGCTTGTCTCAGAAAAGGTTCTAACTTAAAGATGACATAATGACAATGAGGATTGAGATACTTGATGATATATCAAAGGTTTTCCCTTTACTGATCTTCCGGAGAAATCCGTACTTTCAGAAAAGATTTCACGTTCTCGAAAACCGGGGTTGTTACATTCTACCCTCTTAAAAGAAAATTTTGCCCTCAAAATTTCAGTTACCTGAGAATAGATGCGGGTAATCAGCTTTCATCTTATCTTCCAGTTCCCAAGTGTGCTCTTCTTCTCCTCTTTGTCCCCAAGCTACTTTGACTAAGCGAACAGTCTTGCCTCTCAGTTGCTTATCACTTCTTTCTACGATATGAACTGGTGATGCTTGATATGTCAAATCGTTTTGTAACTGTACTGTCTCTGGTTGTAAAATGTGACTCTCGTCGAGAATATATTTCTTATGTTGCGAGACATGAAAAACATCATGAAGGTTTGATAGATATGGAGGAAGGGCTACCTGATAAGCTACTAGACCGACTCTTTTAAGTATTTGGAAAGGTCCTATGTATCGAGGGTTAAGCTTTTTAGTCTTAAGGGCTCTACCTATCCTAATAGTCGGGGTTACTTTAAGAAAAACATGGTCTCCCTCACTAAACTCTAAGGGTCTACCTCTATTATCAGCATAGCTCTTTTGACGGCTCTGTGCTGTCTGGATCTTCTGGTGGATCCCCTTTATCTTCTCAGTAGTTTCTTGCACTAAGTCTGGACCTAAGACACTAGCTTCTCCGTCGTCATTCCAACATAATGGTGTCTGACATCTCCTTCCGTAGAGAGCTTCATAAGGTGCCATCCCAATACTTTGTTGGTAACTGTTGTTGTAGACGAACTCGACCAATGGCAAATACCTATCCCAACTGCCCTGGTTATCCATCACACAAGATCTTAACATCTCTTCCAATGTCTGGATTGTTCGCTCTGATTGTCCGTCTATCTGAGGATGGTATGCTGTACTCATATGCAATTTTGTTCCTAAAGCTTTCTGGAAAGCTCCCCGGAATCTGGAAGTAAACCTTGGTTCTCGATCTGAAACAATTGACGAAGGTATCCTGTGCAATTGTACGATTTCTTGAATATATAGCCGTGCTAGCCTTTCTAAAGTATAGTCAACTCGAATCGGAAGAAAATGTGTTGATTCTGTTAACCTGTCCACAATCACCCAAATAGCATCGTGTCCTGTTGAGTTCCTTGGCAATCCCGTGACAAAATCCATAGTGATCTGCTCCTATTTCCATTATGGTATTTCCAAGGGTTGCAGGGTTCCTGACGGTTTATGGTGTTCCACCTTCACCTTCTGGCAGGTTAAATATTTTGAGACATAATCAGCTACCTCTTTCTTTAAGCCCGACTACCAGAACATTTGTTTCAAATCCTTGATACATCTTTGTTACTCCAGGATGCATAGAAAATATACTTTGATGAGCTTCTGCAAGAATCCGTTGCCGCAAATCTCCAGAGCTAGGCACACAAATTCTGTTCTTGTATCTCCAGAGACTGCTACGATCTCGTCTTACAGCTTCTGGTTCCTCTACTTTCATCCGTCTCAGCATTGTCATCATTTCTGAGTCCTGTGCTTGTGCTTGCTAAATCCTAATCTTAAAATCTGGTGTTATATGCAGCTACGCTAAACGGACTTCACCTGACGTCTCAATCATAGCCAACTTAAGGTCCTCAAATTCCGCTAGTAGCTTCTCTTCCTTTATCATCATCCAAGAGATACTCAAATTCTTCCTGCTCAAGGCGTCTGCCATCACGTTCGCCTTTCCTGAGTGATAACTTAACTTGAAATCATAGTCCTTCAAAAATTCCATCCACCTTCGTTGTCGCATATTAAGATCCTTCTGGTCAAAGATATACTTTAAAATTTTGTGGTCAGAGAAAACTTCTAGTTGAGCGCTATATAAATAGTGTCTCCAGATCTTCAGAGCAAACACTACTGCAGCCAACTCCAAGTCATGCGTCGGATAATTTCGTTCATGAGGTCTCAGCTGCCGGGAAGCATAAGCCTCCACATTTTTGTTTTGGATCAGCATACATCTAAGTCCTTTATGAGAGGCATCACAGTATACTTCAAAAGGTTTCTGCGGGTCGGGTAGTACTAATACAGGTGTAGTTGTTAACTTCTCCTTAAGCATCTTGAAACTTCTATCACACTCAGCCGTACAAATGAACGGAACTTCCTCTCGTGTAAGGTAAGTCAGAGGTAAAGCTATCTGTGAAAACCCTTTAATAAACCTTCGGTAATATCCAGCAAGTCCGAGAAAACTCCGAACTTCTGTAACGGTCGTAGGTGTTTCCCATTGCACTACTGCTTCAATTTTTGAAGGATCCACTGCAATTCCTCCCTGTGATATAACATGTCCCAAAAATGCCACCTTCTCTGTCCAGAACTCGCACTTTGATAGTTTAGCATATAACTTCCGAGTCCTTAGTATCTGCAATACAGTCCTTAGATGCTCTTCATGCTCTCTTTCTGTCTTCGAATAGATGAGAATATCGTCTATGAAGACTACTATGAACTGATCAAGGTACGGACGGAAAATACGATTCATGTAATCCATGAAAATCGCAGGAGCATTAGTTAGTCCAAACGACATAACCGTATACTCATAGTGACCATATCGAGTTCTAAATGCAGTGTTCGGTAAATCTGACTCTTTCACTCGAATCTGGTGATAGCCCGATCGCAAATCAATCTTCGAAAACACAGTTGCACCTTTTAACTGATCCATCAAATCATCTATTCGTGGAAGTGGGTACTTGTTCTTGATAGTGACTTTATTTAACTGTCGGTAATCTACACAAAGTCACATTCCACCATCCTTCTTCTTTACTAGCAACACCGGAGCTCCCCAAGGTGATGCGCTGGGACGAATAAATTTTTTTTTCCAAGTAGCTCATCCAACTGCTTCTTCAACTCTGCAAGTTCCAGTGGTGACATCCAGTACGGTGCTATGGAAATCGGTCCGGTTCCAGGTACAAGTTCAATGCTGAATTCTATCTCTCATTAAGGAGGAAACTCAGGTATGTCGTCCGGGAAAATATCAGGAAATTCCTTCACCACTCGGATTCATTCTAAGCTTAGTTCACTGTCATTCGAGCTAGCCACTAACAGAACGTACCCCTCATAATCACTCCCGCCTAAGGTAACTCTTACAGAATTCAGATATAAGGTGTGGGACAGAAATGGTTTAGTACATAGACTATCAGATGGAATAACAGCAGTTCTTTTAAAATAACACTACAAGAAAAAGGCGCGTTTGTAACAAAAAATATTGTTACAAAACGTCAAAATTTTGAAACAAAAGTTTTTTGTAACAAAAAAGGGTCCATTGCAGTAAGTCCCGTTACAAAAAGTTTTTGTAACGAAAAATGAAAATGTTACAATTCAATACCATATTTTGTAACAATTTTTTCTGATACAAAAAACCAGAAGCCGTTACAAAAGTGGTAACAAATTTTGATCTTGAAGGTATTTTTCGTGACAGTCAATTTTTTCTTATCAAAAAATTTTGTTACAAAATGTAACATGATTTTGTAACATTTTTTTTCTTTAGTTACGAAAGCAAAGTAATTATTTTGTAACAACTTTTTTTTATTACAAATTACATGCATAATTTACTAAATTATTTTTTAAATTAACTAATATATTAACGATTTTAATAAGCAAGTTTACATGTATATAATATGCAAAAACATACATAAGTCAAACAAGATCCTTTTAGCTAAAATTGTCTTGAAACAAAATAACATTAGCTAGTGAGTATATTGATTAGTTCAACCAAAACATAAAAGTTCTAACATAAAAGTTCAACCAAAAATTAAAAGTTGTAACATAGATTAGTGTCACTATGAATCAAAATATTCTTGAGCTTTCAAAGTAGCATGTGGTCACCATTTCAACACTCCTGTAAATAAGAAAAACCAAAACAAAAAGTTAGGTGCATAGTCAAAAGTTCCTTAAGTTCAAAAAGTTTCTAAATTTTCAAAACAAGCAAGTTTTTATTCACTTCTCAACAATTCAAAATGCCAAAACAAGTGATACACATGTATGTGTAGAGCACATAATCAAGTAATTATCAATCACAAGTAAGTGGCATAAATTAAAGGGTTTGTTCATCAAGTAACGCGAGATAAATCATAAATGTGATGTAATGACTAGTTTCATGAAACTGCACTAGGCATCATAAGATATTATATGCGAATAGTAGCATGCCTCCAAAAAGTAGAAAAGCAAGCCGGCCCTTAATAGTGTGATACAAATTTACTAAGTCTAAATCCCAGTATATACCTATGTAGCCCCATCAACCAGGTATATTTGTAACTAATCTGTCATGGGGAAAAAACTGCGGCCTTCAGACTCGCCACTGGTTTGGCAGATTTCATTAGGACCTGCAAGTGATCAATTACATCTTACAAGACCATGAATCAGAATAGTTACCTATATATGCATACCGCAAAATGAATCATATCTCAGGGTAGTTTAGAAACAAAACACCAACTTGTAAGTTCTAGACCCTTTGTATTCACTTTTTATATATCTAACAGGCCAGATAGTAACAGTATACTAAAAAAAGGAAGCATTTCTATTACTTATCAACTAACAGGAATATATTATCATCCATTGTTGTACCTCAGACCAAAATGGGACAGCCAACATTCTGTATTAGAATAAGAAATTATCCATCTGAAACTAGCAGTAAATTAGGTGATAGATGACTTGCACACCGGGCATGATGTTTTCCTATGGAGCCAAGGATCGATACACTGCACATCACAGGTTTAGGACAGATTAGCATTTGAGATTGATAGGGTCCATCAGAAAATAGGGGATTTTCACAATCCCTTATTGAAGTACACTATTGGATCTAACCAACTCTGGAGAAAGTTCCCTTCTCCTGAACTACCAAACTGAACAAAAATTATCTAACTAAAACCAACTAAACCCCAGTATTTATATGCAGCAGTTAAGCCTAGAATTTCTGCTCCTAACCTGCTAAACTAGCTTAAAGGAGCTAACCAGCAGCCAACCAGCAACAATTATGAACTAAGTAGTGAAAGCAGTGAAAATTCAGTTTATCTACTCCTTACCTCTCCTCCTATAGACCAATCCAAACATGTTCTTATCAGAGATCTATCAGAAAAATATATAAATAAATAGTTCCATTTGATGTGCTTCTTACATCTTTGTGAAATTTGTGCAAACAGGGAAGATGGCGAATAATTTCACTGTAGGGAAGATGGCGAATAATTTCACAAGGAAGAATCAGAAAAAAGGTAGGGCTTACCAAAACAGTAGCGGTTTAACGGTTCAAAACGGAGCCAGAGCAATAGGCTAGCCTCTCTCTCTCACCAGCGATAGCGGCTCCGACCAAACTAGCAACGGTGGCTCCGACCACACCGGCGGCGATGGCGGCAGCGACGCATGAAACTCCTCCAACGGCGACAACGTGGGGCTTGATGACAACAAACCCTAGTAGCAGCGGTGGCAGGAGTGGCTTCGACAGTAGCACCCAGGCATGGTGGTGACGCAGCAGACGCTCTCTCCTCCACTGACGCTCGCGCGGCTCTTCCTTCTTCGCTGAACGGTGTCGACGAACAGAGGTGGCAGCTCCTTGGACGACAGCGGCGGCGCGACCAGGGACGAACGCACGGCTTCGACGGCGATGGTGGTTGCGACCCCGACGGCGAGATGGCGCGGCGAAACCGGAATCAACGCACGACGATGGCTTCTCTTCTCCTCCTGCATTGCGAGCTCTGTCTCTCCCCTTGTCAACGACGGCGGTGCATGAACAGCGGCCGTGGCGCGGCGACTGGATGACGGCAGTAGCACGTCCCCTCTCTCTATCCTCCCTCTGCTCTATATGCTCTCCCTTTCCTCCTCCCCACTCGGTTCTTCCCACTTCTCTCTTCCCTTTCTTCATTTCTTCTGTATGTGGGTGTATAGGGCTTGGGGGCGGTGGATGGTGAGTGGCTGTGAGGTTAGGATTTAATTTAGGGTAAAATAGGGTTTTGTGTGTGTATGAAATTGGAGATTTTGGGTTAATCTAGAATCTAATTAAATCTCTAAAATTACTCTAAAATATTATTTATTATATTAAAATACTAATTGATTTGAAATCAAATACTCTATTAAAATTATAAGGTAATATAATTAATTTTTTATTTATAAAATTATTTGTATTAAATTCTGAAATCACAATTATTTAAACTAAATCATATAAATTTTTTTATTATTTTTTATTTGCTAAACTTTATAATTTAAATATAGAAAATAATTCGATAATTATAAAATCAGATAAAACCTTAAATTACTTTAAACTCAATTAATCAAAATTTGTTTTAATTATCTTCAATAAAATAATTTCAGAGATTAAAATACTTAGCTCTTAATAAAATCTTCTAAAATTTCTAGGTCTTACAAATTGTATAATACTTTTATTATTGAATTTTAATTTTAAATAACCAATAATAAAATTTGCACAAGAATATTAATTAATTTAACTTCAAATATTAATAAAACTAATTTAATTACTCTTAATAGATTAGTTTATAAAATAAGAAGTTTAAATTAATAATAAGTTATAACATTTTCATGATAAAAGTTACTTAAATTAAGCTATATAATTCTTTCTTATTTTTCAATTACTAAAATTATGTAAAATATTCAATTATAATAAAATTACTTAAGAATCTTAATTGATTTATAATAAAACTATTTCCGAACCTATTTAATTATTTCTAATAAAATAATTTCTAAAATTATAAAGTTTAAATTTAATAAAATAAAATTACAATTTATTTATATTTGGATTTTCAAAAATGCAGGATGTTACAAAATAAAATAATTTTGAAAAATATATATACACAATGTTTTTTACTCTTAAAGTGTTTAACATTTTGAAAAAAAATTGTTATAAAATATATTTATATTTTATGACAAATAATTAACTTGTTACAAACAATATTAAATTTTGTGACAAATTAATTTTTTTGTTACAAAACAATTGGAGTTTTTGAAACAAAAAGTTGTTTTGTTACAAAATATTTTGAATTTTTGCAACTTGTTTTTTTTTTTGTTACAAAATATTACAATATTTTGTAACAAAATATTACAATATTTTGTAACAAAATACCGTCTCGTTACAAAAACTAACATAATTTGTAACAAAATAAAACAGGTTATTACAAAATATTATCATGTTTTGCAACAACTTGTAATGTTGTTACAAAACATTATTCTTTTGTAACAATCACATATTATTATTACAAAATACTATTTTTTTGTAACAATTTTAAATTTGATACAAATTTTTTGTTACAAATATTCCATTTTCTTGTAGTGTAATCAAGGAAAACATGATACTTAGATAACAAAATCTAATACTAAAATAACTTCTAAACCACATAGAGGCAAACAGATTAGATCATGTATAAAAGTCCTGTTCCTAATAGCGAATGGTACTTGCAGGCACACTAAACTGGTCAAAGCATTTTGGGATGCAGGTGTATGGACAATCAGATCAAAGTTCAACTCAGAGAAATCTAGTCCCAACTCACGAGCAACAGTTAAAGAAACAAAGGAATGCGATGCACCCGAGTCATACAGTACAGTTAGAAATCGATCTTTGACAATACACTGACCTTGGATCAGGGCGTCTGAGTGCATAGCATCATCAGGAGTCATGACAAACACTCGACCTTGTTGCTGGATTCGCACTAGATTCCGAAAAAACTTTCTTGGGTACATCCTAGCTGTGTGTCCAGATTCCTCACAAGTAAAATAAGCGTTCGTTCCTTACAGCATCCAAATATAACATAACCATAACCATGGAGATCATAACAACTATGAGGATAGCTGTGCCTCGCATCAATTCGTCATTCGGAACTCGATTAAACTATGTCTATTCGCAGTCATTAAGGTCCTATCCGCACCAAACAATCAACATTAAGGTGATCAGTCTTAATATTTCAAGTAAGGCACGAACATTCCCAAAATGAGCACTCATAGACATTCATGCCAAATGTATCTTAAAGATACCCTAATGGCATGAGACACACAAGCAGAGTATGCAATGAAGCATAGTCAGTCCACTCCCCAGGCTCTACTGGGAACGAACTGCTCTTATACCAAATTATAACGACCCAATTTTCAATATGTCTAGATCATACCGGAAACTGAGCGCTACCAATTTGTCTTCCTAATTATTATCTATTATTTATCATATGAGCCTGATTCGTTGTTAAAAACGTAGTTAATTTGCGAGCCGTATTTTTTTTTGAAAACGTTTGGATTAATAGACAGAATCATTTATAATCAATTCACAAATAATAACAGATAAAATAGTTATAAACAACCACACAAAAATACATCACAAGTAGTTGACAACATTCGGTGATTTAGCCTTTATTAGAATATAGACTGTTAGTTAGAACGCCCCTAGATATAGCTAAATAATATCTATATACATGTATATACACACAACATCCCAGGTCCTGACCTATTCAAGAGGTCCCTAAGCTGGCACCTAGGCTAGCCTAGACTCTACACTCACCTAGTCCCTCTAAACTACTAAAGCGAGGGAAAGTACGTTCTAGGTCTTCAAAACTCAAGTCAGTGGAACGTCATCAAAAGATAGAACATCATCTGCTACTCCTCTGCACGATCAGACTTTTCCATAGGACGTCTCTCTGGTACCTCATGAAGTAGCCACACAATAGGAATCTCGTACACAGGATTTAGGTTAAAGTACGCATACGAACGGGGTGCAGACGTTGGCTGGTCCCACAGTATATACATATAATCAGAGAACGATATTCACCCTAGACTAAGAAGACTATCTAGAGCAGAATCCTCTTCTTGCGAACGGTCATCAACAAACTATGGTAAGGTACTCTTACTTCCATCTGAAGGGGGAAGGGAGAGAGAAGGGGTAAGAACTGGGGAGTTCTTAGTAGGGTCGGGGTTATTAGTTACGTTCATTAATTCTATAGTTTAACTTTTCATATAATACCTAACCCTATTCACAATTCCAGGACTAACTATGTTGCCCTAGTTCGTTCACTAGTCTCTGTCTGTTTTTCTGTCATTAAAACTTTACAGACTTTTCTTCAACTTTTTATCTTTCCTTTATCTTTGCCTCACTAATATGTTCTTACCACTCCCTAAGTATTTTATGAAGGTAATTATGAGATTCTGCGCTTAAAGTTGTCTTTCTAAGTCTTTTACAGAAAACTGCCTTTTTCGTATTATTTTATTATTCTTTTTAAAATATTATTTTTAATTAAATATTATTATTTAATATTTTATTATTATTTATTATTTTATCATTAAATTTTCGAAAATTACCCCATTTTAACTTTTAACCTTTAAAATTCACTTTTTACCACCCGTAACTTTTAATATTTCTACTTTTACCACCCTAACTTTCAGAAATTACCAAATAACCCCTCAAATACCAAAATAATTACTTCCTTGCCCTTTCTAAGATCTAAAAGGTGTTCTTCAATATTCTTCACCACACTCAAAGTGTTCTTCGTGTTCTTCGTAAGTTCTTCAAATTCTTTCTCTGTTTTTACCCGTTTTTCAGTCTTTTCAGCAACTGATTTTTACCAAAATTCATAATAAATTAGCAGCCACTAAAACCCCATCTTTTCTACATGATTTCAACACAAATTGAACCTCAATTTAAGATTAGGGTTTCATTTTTCCAGCTTCCCAAGAACATGAACTTTAAAGCTTGAATTTCATCAAATTTCATCAAAATTTCACCAAATTTTCACCAAGAATCAATCATATATGCAACCAATTTTTAGCACAGCCAAATCATACAAAATTCACACAACTCAAACACAAATAATCAAGATTAATTTTGTGACACCCTACCTGGTTTTGCTGCTCCTAATTCGGTTAGACTTTCAGGTGGTCCTTAAGCACTTTTTCCTCCTTAGACTTGCTAGAAATTCACGTTTCTTGGCCCTCAAGTCAAGTTAAGCATGATTCCTAAGGAAGAATGATGAGCGGATATTTTATACGCTTTTTGGGGATAATTTCATATAGTTTAGAGTATGTTTTAGTTAGTTTTTAGTTTATTTCCAGTAGTTTTTAGGAAAAATTCATATTTCTGGACTTTACTATGAGTTGTGTGTTTTTCTGTAATTTCAGGTATTTTTCTGGCTGAAATTGAAGGAGCTGAGCAAAAATCTGATTTAGGCTGAAAAAGGACTGCTGATGCTGTTGGATTCTGACCTCCCTGCACTCAAAGTGGATTTTCTGGAGCTACAGAACTCGAAATGGCGTGCTTCCAATTGCGTTGGAAAGTAGACATCCAGGGATTTCCAGCAATGTATAATAGTCCATACTTTGCACAAGAATAGACGATGTAAACTGGCGTTCAACGCCAGTCCTCTGCCCAATTCTGGCGTCCAGCGCCAGAAAAGGATCAAAAACTGGAGTTGAACGCCCAAACTGGCATAAAAACTGGCGTTCAACTCCACAAATGGCCTCTGCACGTGACTCACTCAAATCTCAGCCCCAGCACACACCAAGTGGGCCCCAGAAGTGGACCTCTGCATCATCCATCATAGTCCACTCATATTTTGTAACCCTAGGCTACTAGTTTAGTATTTAAACAACTTTTAGAGACTTATTTTGTATCTCATGACATTTCAGATCTAAACTTTGTATTCTCTGACGGCATGAGTCTCTAAACCCCATTGTTGGGGGTGAGGAGCTCTGCTGTGTCTCGATGAATTAATGCAAGTATTTCTGTTTTCCATTCAAACACGCTTGTTCCTATCTAAGATGTTCATTTGCGCTTAACTGTGATGGAGGTGATGATCCGTGACATTCATCACCTTCCTCAAACCATGAATGCGTGCCTGACAACCACCTCCGTTCTATATACGATTGAATGAGTATCTCTTAGATTCCTTAATCAGAATCTTCGTGGTATAAGCTAGAACTGATGGCAGCATTCATGAGAATCCGGAAAGTCTAAACCTTGTCTGTGGTATTCCGAGTAGGATTCAAGGATTGAATGACTGTGACGAGCTTCAAACTCCTAAAGGCTGGGCGTTAGTGACAGACGCAAAAGGATAGTAAATCCTATTCCAACCGGATCGAGAACCAACCGGTGATTAGCCGTGCTGTGACAGAGCACGTGAGCGTAGTTTTCACTGGAAGGATGGAAGGTAGCCATTGACAACGGTGATCCACAAACACACAGCTTGCCATAGGGGGACGTGCGTGCGTGAACAAGAAGACAGAGGAAAGCAGAGATTCAGAAGACAAAGCATCTCCAAAACTCCAATATATTCTCCATTACTGCACAACAAGTAACTTTTAATTTATGCTCTACTGGTTACTCACAATTCAATTGATAAACATAATTGACTTCCTGACTAAGATTTACAAGATAACCATAGATTGCTTCAAACCAACAATCTCCGTGGGATTCGACCCTTACTCACGTAAGGTATTACTTGGACGACCCAGTGCACTTGCTGGTTAGTGGTACGAGTTGTGAAAAGTGTGATTCACAATTCGTGCACCAAGTTTTTGGCGCCGTTGCCGGGGATTGTTCGTGTTTGAACAACTGACGGATTATTTTGTTGCTTAGATTAGGAAAAATCTTTCTTTTTTTGGTTTAGAGTCTTTTATTATTTATCCCTTGTTAAAATACTTTAAACTTATAGCTCAGTTATTTAGAATGTGGTGTTTATGTTCATGATAATTGGCTATCATATTTTTTAAAACCTTTTTCAAAAATAATTTTTCTATTAAATCCTGTGCCAAACTTTAAGTTTGGTGTTTTCAAAAATAATCTTTCTTAAAATTTTTGAAGGTCCCATAACTCATTTGGCTAGAGCGTTAATCTGTGTTCTTGGTAATTGGGTTAGAATCTTTTATACTCTTTTCAAAACTTTTTTTTTCAAAAATATTTTTTTTCTATTAAATCTTGTGCCAAACTTTAAGTTTGGTGTTTTCTTGTTGATTTCCCTTTGATTTTCGAAAATTTTGGTTTGGTTTTCTAAAAATTTTAAGTTTGGTGTTCTTCCTTCATGTTCTTGTGTTCTTGTGAGTCTTCAAAGTGTTCTTGAGTTTCCTTGTGTCTTGATCTTAAAATTTTTAAGTTTGGTGTTCCTTGGTGTTTTCCCTCCAAAATTTTCGAAAACAAGGAGCATTAGATCTAAAAATTTTAAATCTTGTACTATCTTATTGTTTTTCTCTCTCCTCACTGAATTCAAAAATATCTTTTCAAAATATCTCTTCTAACTTCCTAACTTCTTATCTTTTCAAAATTTGTTCCAACCAACTAACTAACTTTTTGTTTGTTTCTTAACTTTTTCAAAACTACCTAACTAACTCTCTCTCTCTAATTTTCGAAAATATCTCCCCTCTTTTTCAAAAATTTCCTTTTTTTTTCTTAACTAACTATTTTTAATTTTTTTACGAAAAAAAAAAATATATATATATATATATTTTATTATTTCAAAATTCAAATCCTTTTTAGTTATTTTATTTTATTTAAGTATTTACTTCTTATAAAATAAAATAAATAAAAAGGTAAATCAGTCCAAGTTATATCCATATATCCATCATGGACATAAGTGGAGATGGACAGTCCAGGAGGACTTTGGGGTCATATTCTAACCCCTCTACTGCTTCATATGGGAGTAGCATCTGCATACCCTCCATTGGAGTTAGTAGTTTTGAGTTGAATCCTCAGCTCATTATCATGGTGCAGCAAAGTTGTCAGTATTCCGGTCTTCCACAGGAAGAACCTACAGAGTTTCTGGCACAATTTTTACAAATTGATGACACAGTACATGATAAGGAAATAGATCAGGATGTCTACAGACTATTACTGTTTCCATTTGCTGTAAAAGATCAAGCCAAGAGGTGGTTAAATAACCAACCAAAGGCCAGCATAAGAACATGGAAACAGCTGACAGAAAAATTCCTGAATCAATATTTCCCTCCAAAAAGGATGACACAGCTAAGGCTGGACATCCAAGGCTTTAAACAAGGAGATAATGAATCTCTTTATGATGCCTGGGAGAGATACAGAGAGATGCTACGAAAATGCCCCTCTGAAATGTTTTCAGAGTGGGTTCAGTTAGACATCTTCTACTATGGGCTTGCAGAAGGAGCTCAGATGTCTTTAGATTACTCAGCTGGTGGATCTATCCATATGAGAAAGACAATTGAAGAAGCTCAAGAGCTCATTGATACAGTTGCCAGGAATCAGCATCTGTATCTAAGCAGCAACCCTTCCATGAATGAAGAGGTTAAAACAGTAACTGCTGAATTCAGTACTGTAAAACAAGCTGCTGAATTCAATCAGCAATTAGATTTTCTAACAAAACAGCTAGCTGAATTCAAAGACAGGTTACAGGAGACAAGGATAGCTAATATACATATGGACGAACAGTTTAAGCAAACAAAGCAGCAGCTATCAAAGCAAATAGCAGAAGAATGCCAAACAGTTCAATTAAGAAGTGGGAAAACATTAAATACCCCACCTCAAGGCATCAAAAATTCAAGAAATGAGCGACCCACCAAAGATTCCCCTGAGGACAGTAAGAGCCCAGGGAAAAATAATTCTGGCACTAAAACGCCAGAAAATGGGTGGAAGGCTGGCGCTGAACGCCCAGACCATGCCCAAAACTGGCGTTCAGCGCCAGAAACAAGGCAGGATTGGCGTTCAACGCCAGAAACGGGCAAGAATCTGGCGTTGAACGCCCAACAGGGGCGCATTTTTGGCGTTCAGGCGCCAGGAACAGACAGTGAGCTGGCGTCTAACGTCACTCCAGCTTCTGACTCTGGCATTCAATTGCCAGTGAGGGATCAGACACACACAAGTGCTGACAACAACCCCTCTAAAAAGGCTTCTTTAACCACTAAGGTTGAGGAATATAAAGCCAAGATACCTTATCCTCAAAAACTCCGGAAAGAGGAGCAGGATAAGCAATTTGCTCGCTTTGCAGATTATCTAAGGACTCTTGAAATAAAGATTCCATTTGCAGAGGCACTTGAGCAAATACCTTCTTATGCCAAGTTCATGAAAGAGATCTTGAGTCATAAAAAGGAGTGGAGAGAAACAGAAAGAGTTCTCCTCACTGAAGAATGCAGTGCAGTCATTCTGAAAAGCTTTCCTGAAAAGCTTAAAGACCCTGGGAGTTTTCTGATACCATGCATATTAGAAGGTGATTGCACCAAGACAGCTTTATGCGATCTTGGGGCAAGCATCAACCTAATACCTGCATCCACTATCAGGAAGCTTGGCTTAACTGAAGAAGTTAAACCAACCCGGATATGTCTCCAACTTGCTGATGGTTCCACTAAATACCCATCAGGCGTGATTGAGGACATGATTGTCAGAGTTGGGCCATTCGCCTTTCCCACTGACTTTGTTGTGCTGGAAATGGAGGAGCACAAGAGTGCCACTCTCATTCTAGGAAGACCCTTCCTAGCAACTGGACGATCCCTCATTGACGTCCAACAGGGAGAAATAACCCTGAGAGTCAACAATGACGAGTTCAAGTTGAACGCTGTCAAAGCCATGCAGCATCCAGACACATCAACAGACTGCATGAAAGTTGACCTTATTGACTCTTTGGTAGAAGAGATCAACATGGCTGAGAGTCTCGAATCAGAGTTGGAAGACATCTTTAAAGATGTTCAGCCTGATTTGGAGGATTCATGGGACATGAAAGAGCCTCTGAACTTTCTTCTGAAAGAGGAAAAACCTCCTAAACCAGAGCTCAAGCCACTGCCACCATCCTTGAAATATGCATTTCTAGGAGAAGGTGACACCTTTCCAGTGATCATAAGCTCTGCTTTAAATTCACAGGAAGAGGAAGCACTTATTCAAGTGCTAAGGACACACAAGACAGCTCTTGGGTGGTCCATAGGTGACCTTAAGGGCATAAGCTCAGCTAGATGCATGCACAAAATCCTACTGGAGGATAATGCCAAACTAGTGGTTCAACCACAGAGGCGGCTAAATCCAGCCATGAAGGAAGTGGTGCAGAAAGAGGTCACCAAATTACTAGAGGCTGGGATTATTTATCCCATTTCTGATAGCCCCTGGGTGAGCCCTATTCAAGTCGTCCCAAAAAAGGGAGGCATGACAGTGATTCATAATGAAAAAAATGAACTGGTTCCTACAAGAACAGTTACAGGGTGGCGCATGTGTATTGACTACAGAAGGCTCAATACAGCCACCAGAAAGGATCATTTTCCTTTACCATTCATAGACCAGATGCTAGAGAGACTAGCAGGTCATGATTATTACTGCTTTTTGGATGGCTACTCAGGCTATAACCAGATTGCAGTAGATCCCCAGGATCAAGAGAAAACAGCATTCACATGTCCATCCGGAGTGTTTGCTTATAGAAGGATGCCCTTTGGGCTATGCAATGCACCTGCAACCTTCCAGAGATGCATGCTCTCTATTTTCTCTGATATGGTGGAAAAATTTCTGGAAGTCTTCATGGATGACTTCTCAGTATATGGAGACTCATTCAGCTCCTGTCTTGATCACCTGAAACTTGTTCTGAAAAGATGCCAAGAAACCAACCTAGTTTTAAACTGGGAAAAGTGTCACTTCATGGTGACTGAAGGAATTGTTCTTGGGCATAAAATCTCAAACAAGGGAATAGAGGTGGATCAAGCAAAAATAGAGGTAATTGAAAAATTACCACCACCTGCCAATGTTAAGGCAATCAGAAGCTTTCTGGGGCATGCAGGATTCTATAGGAGGTTTATAAAGGATTTTTCAAAAATCGCAAAACCTCTAAGCAATCTGCTAGCTACTGACACGCCATTTGTGTTTGACACAGCATGCCTGCAGGCGTTTGAAACGCTGAAAGCTAAGCTGGTCACAGCACCAGTCATTTCTGCACCAGACTGGACATTGCCATTTGAGTTAATGTGTGATGCCAGTGATCATGCCATTGGTGCAGTATTGGGACAGAGGCATGACAAGCTTCTACATGTCATTTATTATGCCAGTCGCGTTCTAAATGATGCCCAGAAAAATTACACAACCACAGAAAAAGAACTACTTGCAGTGGTTTACGCCATTGACAAGTTCAGATCATACTTAGTAGGATCAAAAGTGATTGTGTATACTGACCATGCTGCTCTTAAATATCTACTCACAAAGCAGGATTCAAAACCCAGGCTCATCAGATGGGTATTGCTTCTGCAAGAGTTTGATATAGAAATAAGAGACAGAAAAGGGACAGAGAACCAAGTGGCTGATCATCTGTCCCGGATAGAGCCAGTGGAAGGGACGTCCCTCCCCTCTCTTGAGATCTCTGAGACGTTCCCTGATGAGCATCTATTTGCCATTCAGGAAGCACCATGGTTTGCCGATATTGCAAACTATAAAGCTGCAAGGTTCATACCCAAGGAGTACAATAGAATACAAAAGAAGAAATTAGTTACTGATGCGAAGTACTACTTGTGGGATGAACCCTATCTCTTTAAGGGATCTGCAGACGGAATTATCCGTAGGTGTGTCCCCAGAGAGGAAGCACAGAGAATCCTATGGCATTGCCACGGATCACAATATGGAGGCCATTTCGGAGGTGAGCGAACAGCCACCAAGGTCCTCCAATGTGGCTTCTATTGGCCCACACTCTATAAAGATTCCCGAGAGTTTGTACGTAATTGTGACAGTTGCCAAAGAGCTGGTAATCTGCCTCATGGTTACGCCATGCCTCAACAAGGAATCTTGGAAATTGAGTTGTTTGACGTATGGGGAATTGACTTCATGGGACCTTTTCCACCATCATATTCAAACACTTATATTCTGGTGGCAGTTGACTATGTATCAAAATGGGTCGAGGCTATTGCCACACCCACCAATGATACTAAAACAGTGCTGAAGTTCCTCCAGAAACATATCTTTAGCAGGTTTGGTGTCCCTAGAGTGTTAATCAGTGATTGGGGCACTCACTTATGCAATAAACAGCTTTACTCTGCCATGGTTCGGTATGGAATTCGCCACAAAGTGGCCACACCATATCATCCACAAACCAATGGGCAAGCTGAAGTCTCTAACAGAGAATTAAAGAGAATCCTGGAACGGACAGTAAATACCCGTAGAAAGGATTGGGCAAGGAGCTTGGATGATGCTTTGTGGGCTTACAGAACAGCATTCAAAACCCCTATAGGGACCTCTCCATACCAACTCGTGTATGGTAAGGCATGCCACTTGCCCGTGGAACTGGAACATAAGGCCTACTGGGCAACCAGATTCCTAAACTTTGATGCCAAATTAGCAGGAGAAAAAAGATTGCTCCAGCTAAATGAGCTAGAGGAGTTCAGATTCACAGCTTTCGAAAATGCCAAGCTATATAAAGAAAAATAAAAAAAGTGGCATGACAGAAAGCTGTCATCTAGAATCTTTGAACCAGGACAGAAGGTTCTGTTGTTTAACTCTAGACTCAGGCTATTCCCCAGGAAACTGAAATCCCGGTGGAGGGGACCATACGTGATTACAAGTGTATCACCATATGGTTATGTGGAGCTTCAAGATATTGATTCTGATAAGAAGTTCATTGTCAATGGACAGAGAATCAAGCATTATCTTGAAGGCAACACTGAGCAAGAATGCTCAAGGCTGAAGCTAGATTAAAAGCTCAGCAAAGTCCAGCTAAGGACAGTAAAGAAGCGCTTGTTGGGAGGCAACCCAATTTTTATTTATTCTCATGATTTTTCATGTTTTGTTAGGTTCATGATCATGTGGAGTCACAAAATAAATATTAAAAATTGAAAACGGAATCAAAAACAGCAGAAGAAAAATCTCACCCTGGAGGAAGCACCTGTCTGGCGTTCAACGCCAGAACAGAGCATGGTTCTGGCGTTCAACGCCAGAAATGGCTAGTAAATGGGCGTTGAACGCCCAAAATGGGCACCAACCTAGCGCTGAACGCCCAGAGTTGTGTGCAATTCCCTCTTCTTTTGCTCGAGGGCGAGCAACATTCTAAGTTTGGTGTGGTAAAACAATTATGTAAAGGATCTATAGCTCAGTGGTAGAACATGTGGCTGCAAATCAAGAGATACCTCAGGGGATGCACTTCCCTCCACATAATTATTGGAAGCAACTGAGGATAGAAATACCAAAAATCACTAGGAATCAAGCCACAAAGGCAAGGAAGAGACATAAAAGAGCTCAAGAACATCATTGGTGCCTCAAGAAGGAAATGCCATCATCACTAAGGTGGACTCATTCCTTGTTCTTGCTTTCTCTGTTTTTCGTTTTCTCTATGATAAGTGCTTATCTATGTCTGTGTCTTCATTACATGATCATTAGTAGTAATTAGTGTCTAGTTTGATTTTATCCCCAATTAAGTTATAGTCTATTTTTCTCATCATCAGCAAACATGAATAAAATAGTAGATCTTTTGAATAAGAGGCAATAAAATTTCGAGTTTAATAAGAGAAATTCTAATTAGTTAAATGTGGTGGCAATGCTTTCTGTCTTCTGAATGAATGCTTGAACAGTGCATATGTCTTTTGAATTTGTTGTTTAAGACTGTTAAATATGTTGGCTCCTGAAAGAATGATGAACATGAGACATGTTATTGATAATCTGAAAAATCATAAAAATGATTCTTGAAGCAAGAAAAAGCAGCAAAGAACAAAGCTTGCAGAAAAAAAAAAAAGAAAAAGCAAGCAGAAAAAGCCAATAACCCTTAAAACCAAAAGGCAAGGGCAAATAAAAGGGATCCCAAGGCTTTGAGCATCAGTGGATAGGAGGGCCTAAAGGAATAAAATCCTGGTCTAAGCGGCTAAACCAAGCTGTCCCTAACCATGTGCTTGTGGCGTAAAGGTGTCAAGTGAAAACTTGAGACTGAGCGGTTAAAGTCAAGGTTCAAGCGAAACGAAGAGTGTGCTTAAGAACTCTGGACACCTCTAGTTGGGGACTTTAGCAAAGCTGAGTCACAATCTGAAAAGGTTCACCCAGTTATGTGTCTGTGGCATTTATGTATCCGGTGGTAATACTGGAAAACAAAGTGCTTAGGGCCACGGCCAAGACTCATAAAGAAGCTGTGTTCAAGAATCATCACACTGAACTAAGAGAATCAATAACACTATCTGAATTCTGAGTTCCTATAGATGCCAATCACTCTGAGCTTCAATGGATAAAGTGAGATGCCAAAACTGTTCAGAAGCAAAAAGCTACTAGTCCCGCTCATCTAATTAGGATCTGAGCTTCAATCAAAAACTCTGAGATATTATTGCTTCTCAACCTATTAGTCTTCTATTTTATTTGTCTAGTTGCTTGAGGACAAGCAACAGTTTAAGTTTGGTGTTGTGATGAGCGGATATTTTATACGCTTTTTGGGGATAATTTCATATAGTTTAGAGTATGTTGTAGTTAGTTTTTAGTTTATTTCCAGTAGTTTTTAGGGAAAATTCATACTTCTGGACTTTACTATGAGTTGTGTGTTTTTCTGTAATTTCAGGTATTTTTCTGGCTGAAATTGAAGGAGCTGAGCAAAAATCTGATTTAGGCTGAAAAAGGACTGCTGATGCTGTTGGATTCTGACCTCCCTGCACTCAAAGTGGATTTTCTGGAGCTACAGAACTCGAAATGGCGTGCTTCGAATTGCGTTGGAAAGTAGACATCCAGGGCTTTCCAGCAATGTTTAATAGTCCATACTTTGCACAAGAATAGACGACGTAAACTGGCGTTCAACGCCAGTCCTCTGCCCAATTCTGGCGTCCAGCGCCAGAAAAGGATCAAAAACTGGAGTTGAAAGCCCAAACTGGCATAAAAACTGGCGTTCAACTCCACAAATGGCCTCTGCACGTGACTCACTCAAATCTCAGCCCCAGCACACACCAAGTGGGCCCCAGAAGTGGACCTCTGCATCATCCATCATAGTCCACTCATATTTTGTAACCCTAGGCTACTAGTTTAGTATTTAAACAACTTTTAGAGACTTATTTTGTATCTCATGATATTTCAGATCTAAACATTGTATTCTCTGATGGCATGAGTCTCTAAACCCCATTGTTGGGGGTGAGGAGCTCTGCTGTGTCTCGATGAATTAATGCAAGTATTTCTGTTTTCCATTCAAACACGCTTGTTCCTATCTAAGATGTTCATTCGCGCTTAACTGTGATGGAGGTGATGATCTGTGACATTCATCACCTTCCTCAAACCATGAACGCGTGCCTGACAACCACCTCCGTTCTATATACGATTGAATGAGTATCTCTTAGATTCCTTAATCAGAATCTTCGTGGTATAAGCTAGAACTGATGGCAGCATTCATGAGAATCCGGAAAGTCTAAACCTTGTCTGTGGTATTCCGAGTAGGATTCAAGGATTGAATGACTGTGACGAGCTTTAAACTCCTGAAGGCTGGGCGTTAGTGACAGACGCAAAAGGATAGTAAATCCTATTCCAACCGGATCGAGAACCAACCGGTGATTAGCCGTGCTGTGACAGAGCACGTGAGCATAGTTTTCACTGGAAGGATGGAAGGTAGCCATTGACAACGGTGATCCACCAACACACAGCTTGCCATAGGGGGACGTGCGTGCGTGAACAAGAAGACAGAGGAAAGCAGAGATTCAGAAGACAAAGCATCTCCAAAACTCCAACATATTCTCCATTACTGCACAACAAGTAACTTTTAATTTATGCTCTACTGGTTACTCACAATTCAATTGATAAACATAATTGACTTCCTGACTAAGATTTACAAGATAACCATAGATTGCTTTAAACCAACAATCTCCGTGGGATTCGACCCTTACTCACGTAAGGTATTACTTGGACGACCCAGTGCACTTGCTGGTTAGTGGTACGAGTTGTGAAAAGTGTGATTCACAATTCGTGCACCAAAGAACATCAAGAAAACACATGTTTTGCATGATTTTCCTTGAAAACCAAATTGAAATTGGAGGGAGACAGCCATCTCACCTTATTTCCAGCCTTGATAAGTCACATGGTTATGTAGAGGAAGAAGAGAGGATCATTTTGGTGAAATCGGAGTTTTGATTTGAGTTTTAGTTCAGAAGAAATCAAGCTTTGAAGATTAAGTGTTCATGAAAATTTCTCTCTTTTCTCTCCTTTCAATTTCGGCAAAAATGATGAGATGAGATAGCCTTGGAGGTCTTGGGGGTGTAAGGTGAGTTGTGATTGGTTGGCTTGGAGGTGGATTAAAATAATATTAAAATATCTCTGGTGTACTACTACTAAAACTAGGTGTATCGGAACACTCGTAAAAACATCTCTAAAAATTATTTTCTGAGCTACTAGCATAAATGACACTAGTAACATATTTATTATGAGAATAGTACATGTATAATGAGGCCTTAGCATTGCTAAATTCATCAGAGAGTGTTGGTGCTAAGCTGCACCAGTAAACCGTAAACCCGGTTAAATCGATTTTCTGTTTTTAACTAAAACTGACCAGGTAACCTTATAATATTATTCAAGAAGCTTCTAATACTAATATAATGATAATATCATCATATTATCTCTCTTCTCTCATAAATCGAGTCCGGTTCGTCAAACTGAGACTATTTACGAAAAAAACCAAATCAAAACTTCTAACCGATACGGTTCAAAAACCAGGTTCTTCGTGACCGCGTTATCGAGCTTGTCTCGGAAAAGGTTCTAACTTAAAGATGGCATAATGAAAATGAGTATTGAGATACTTGATGATATATCAAAGGTTTTTCCTTTACTGATCTTCCGGAGAAATCCGTACTTTCAAAAAAGATTTCGCGTTCTCGAAAACCAGGGTTGTTACATTGGAGACTTCTCTACCTAGGTTACCTTCTACTTCCTTATTTGAGTGGGTAAAACTTATCTCTATTAGCTTTACTGTCTCACTTGAGTATGGTATTCTTGAAATGGATGGCCAAGTTAGGAGGCTTTGTGGAATGAAGCGTAAGAGAAGGATGTTTAGTGGTTGGAGTTGCAAATTAAGACTTATCACGGTTGAGATTTCAAGAGCTAGATGCAAGGATTGGACTAGTGATCAATTGGTTGGATCTAAGAGAAGAGTTTGGTACTTCATTGAGAATTGGAATTGCTTGCCATCGGGTTGGAACAACGATGATCAACTTAAAGACGGGTGTAGAAATAAGATTTGGGATCCCGACATACAAGTGGATCAACTTTGGGGGCTCAAATCTTGTGAAGACCTTCATCAAGGCTTGGCGAATTCACTTGGAAATGTTGGATATCTTATTGGAAGTCCAAGCGTTGGTGGAAGTTTCAAGATGAGTTCAAGCACAAGCCACCATGACAAGGAGCTCACCGAATGTCCAACTTAAGGACTTTAACTAAAAGTGCTAGGTGGGAGACACCCCACCATGGTAAATTCTTCCTATTTTCTTTTTTATTTATATTAGTCATAAGTTGAATTTTCAATTTTAGTAAGATTTATTTTTTTTGAGTTACGATTTAGCTTGTTTAATAATCTTTGACATTACTTTGGTAGCTTGTTAGCTTCTCAATCAGCTTTAAAAAAAAAAATAAGGCTGTCACGGGTATGCATCGATGCCAATTTTGCTCTCTGGTACAAAAACCCGAGAGTTGTGCTAGAACCGTGCGGGTGGGGTGCTAGGCGCACAACCCAACCCATGGGTGCGCGTCGCTCACGCATGCGCGTCGCTTACGCATACGCGTCATTTGCAATTTTGGCTTCCCACGCGTGAGCGTGGCCGACGGGCACGTGTTGTATGTTAATGATACCACCTCCAGTATTAAAACCCGAGAGTTGTGCAGGTACTGTGCGAGTGGTGTGCGAGGAGCACAATTCACACCCAAGCGTACGCATGCCTGATGCTCACGCATCACCTACTCTTTTCTGTTTTTCACGCGTATGCGTGAGCGATGCTTACGCAACGTCTTCGCACCCTGCAATCCACGTGTGCTCGTGGATGACGCTTACACGTCGCTTCTCTTCCCCATTTCTTTCTTCTTTCTTCTCTCCTTTCTCTTTCTTTCTTTTTCCTTTCTTACTTTCTTCTTCTTCATTCCGTCAACTTCTTATCCTTATTCTCCTTTATTCTCTTTTGTTTATTGTATTCGCATACTTCTATTCATTGCATTTTCACTTTACTTTTGTAGCTTATTTTTATTATCCTTCTTACGTTTCCTATTTTACCATTGGTGTTAAATTTTCTACTCAACTTGGATCATTTTGGTGCTTTGTGACTTGGTTAGGATTGATGGAATTTTTTGCCCCACACACAAGATTAGTGCTTTCTTTCCTTCTGATTCATTATTCTTTGTTTTTGCGCTTCATTATCATTGAGTTAGGATGGGACCAAATGCTCCCATGCTTTTCAATAATCTTGTCTCTGTCAAGTCTTGTGTTAACTTGATATTTCCGAGTATTCATGCCATTTACTTATACTTTGATTTTACTCTTGCATCAAGTATTAGTTGATATGCCATTTGCTTATACTGCTTTCTCACTTGCATGTTGTAGCTACCATGTAGTTGAGAACCTCATTATTATTTGGCATTAGCCCATCCATATTTTAATTGTTTGCATATCTTTGTTTGTGGGTTATTCTCCTTCCTTTTTCTCTTCTTTTAGGATGGCCACCAAGAAAGAAAACAGAAAACTTCTAAATGGAGCGGACAAATAAGTTCCTGTGCACCATCTTTTGAGAAAGTGCATTAGTTGTAGCAACCCGTCCACTTGCACATCTTTGCATGCACCGAGGACGGTGAAATCTTTAAGTGTGGGGAGGTCGATATCAACTTCCGTGGGTAACAATTTCTATTCCCAACACCAATTCTTACTCTTCTTTGTTAGAGTAGTTGTTGCATTGCATGATAGATTGCATATGTAGTTAATTGCTTGCATTCATGTACTACTTGGTTGAAGTGATGAATTCTTTTCCAAGAAACTATTTTATAGCATTTCACTAATTTGAATTAAAATTTTTGTTGAACTTGCTTGAAGAAATTTATTTTGGAACATGGTTTAGAGCTCGAGCACACAAAACCAGTGAGATTTTGAACCTATTTGATTGGTTGTATCTTATCAACCAATGTTTTATTATGGTGTGTGTCGTTTTTTCTAAAATTGTGATCTTTGTCTTGCTTGATTCTATATTTTCATTGTTTGATGTATGCATGCACCTACGTAATTGAGGCCTTTGTTTTACTATAGCTCACATACGCATATGGCCTTACCCTTTCATCATCCTTTGCAAACCAATGTTGAGCCCATTTTACTCCATTTGTTCTTTACTTTAGCACATCATTAACTCTAAGCAAAAAATAATGAATGACCTTAATTTGAATCCTTGGTTAGCTTAGACTAGTGAGAGTGCTCATGATTTAAGTGTGGGGAAATTGTGTTTCGAAACATTTGATTTGGGAATTGGGTGTTGTATATTTTTGTGTTGAGAACACGTTCATACATTCAATACCTTAATTATATGCATTGAGAAAAAAATAAGAAAAAGAGAAAGAAAAAAAATAAATAAAAATAAATAGAATAAAAAGAAAGAAAAAAAGAGAGAGAAAAAAAAGGGACAAAATGCCCCAAAGTAAATGATGGTAGCAATGCATATGAGTTGTACTCAAATTCGGATGAATGAATATGTGGAAAACATAGTTAATGTGTAGTTAGATTTTATATTCTGATTACATGGATCGTCTTAAGTTAAGGGGGAAGTTTAGGTAATCAAGGATTCAGATTTTAGTCCACTTAACCAAATACAATCCTACCTTGACCGTAACTCCATTACAACCCTTAAAAGAGCTATTGATATGTGTATTCGTGCATTAAATTTTTGTTTATTGGTAGAAGAAGAGTAAGCCTTAGAAAGCAAGATTAGTAGAGAATTGAGAGAATCGAACCTCAAACACTTGAGTGATTAGAGTGTGTACACTTCTGGGGAGGGTTCGATGCTCGATTCTTTGTTCCCGGCTTTAACGAGCTTTTTTCTTGCACATCTACTTGTACTTTATTTTGGAAATTGAATTAGTGGAATTCAGTTCATATTTGTTTTTGGAAGGTTGATTTACTTTTAACCAAGTAGGTAAAAGCATTTTGCATTTAGTTGCATTGATGGTGAGAATTATTGTCGGTCTAGAAATTTTCTCTTATAGAAAAGGAATTTCTTCATTGTAAGAATAATTCCAAACCAACAAATAATTCTCAATCAAATTTTAATATTTTTTTTTGTTTTCACAAGTACAAACCCCAAGGAAAATTAAACGAAGTATTTAAACCTCGGGTCGTCTCACAAAGAATTGCAATGAAGTGATCAATTATTCGCTATGAAGGAAAATGGGGTTTGACTTGATGATTCAACAAGAAAAGTAAATAACAAGAAAGTAAATGACAAGAACTAGTAAAAGGACAAGCAAAGAACTCTTGGCTAAGACATGGGAATTGGGATCACCATCCTTGTCTACAAACCATATATTGACAATTATGAGGGACCAACCCATTTAGTCTACTTCTATGCTTGAAGTACGTACAATATCTACCTCAAGACTTGAAGTACGTCAAATAGGCTTGATCACATTTAATCCATAAGTCCTAACCTTGCTACTAATTGACTTAGTAGAAGGCTAGTGTCAATGGTTATCAAATTGACCACTAAGGGTGCTCAAATCACCAAATCAATGAGACCCAATGACTCAAGGTCACACAATTCCCTTAGCCTAGGCCAGGAGTAAAGAAAACTACTAAAAAACTAGAGAAAACATTTTAACAAATACTTAGAGTGCAATAAAAGTAAACATCACAAAATACAAGAATTAAAGAAACCCATAACTAACATAACTAAGAAATCAACAATACCAATGAAGATAAACATAAAAGGCATGGAAATCTAAGAAGAAGCATAAATAGAATTGAAATAAAAACAAAAATTAAAAGTGGATCTAAGAAAATTTAACCTAAACTACCCTAAATTCTAAAGAGAAGGGAGAGCTTCTCTCTCTAGAATTCTAACCTACAACATGATGGAAACTACCCTATGATTGCTCCCCCCGCATTCCCTTGCCATCCTTGGGTTCAAAAGCATCAGAAATGAGTTGGATTTGGGCCTCCTTGAGCTCAGAAATCACCCCCAGCATTTTACCTTTGGTGAAGTCACGTGACCAACAACACGCGTGTACGTGGATGACGCGTGCGCGTCCCTTGATGATTCTCTGGTCACGCGTGCGCGTGGGTGACGCATGCGCATCGCTGGCAAATCTCATTCTCACGCGTACACGTGGGTGACGCGTGCGCGTGGCCTTCAGTTCAGCAAACCCTCATTTCTTCATGAATTCTCCATTTTTGCATGCTTTTTCTTCATTCCTTCAACCCAATCTTTGCCTTCTAATCCTGAAATCGCTTAACAAAAATATCAAGGCATCGAATGGAATTAAAGTGAATCAAAATTAGTGATTTAAAGATCCAAAAAGCATGTTTTTACTCTTAAGCACAAATTAGGAGAAATTCACAAAACCATGCTATTTCATTGAATAAATGTGAGAAAAGGTGATAAAATTCCCTAAAATCAACACAAGATAAACCACAAAATTGGGGTATATCAAACCTCCCCACACTTAAACTAAGCATGTCTGATGAGAGAGATTTATACCAATTCGAAATTAGATAGATTTCCGTTGTAAGTATAGTCCGAACCGGCAAATTAAATCCCAAACATCGAAGCTTACAATTTCTAATTAACCGATAGTTGTTAAACCTCAGGTCGTTCTCCCTAGTATCTAATGCCAATAAGTGCATAATTTTGGTTGTGGAGAGCAAAGGGGTTTTCAATGATTGCAATAAACAAATAAAGGGATAAAAAAACTAAACAAAATTGCAATTAATAAACTAATGAAAGAACAAAAGAGCTATGTATGCAATATGGACAAGTAAAGCTATGAAGTAATGAAAAAATAGTTCAAAACATAAATGAAACCTTGACTTGGGATGAGTTATGGAACCCCTTCCTTGCCATAACCACAACTATGATAATTATCATGAGTTAATCTCGCCTAGTTAACCCCAAACATCGAGGAGTAAGTCAAGCAAGCATAATTGACCTTAATCCATAAGTTCTAACCAACTTACCAAACTAGTTGATAAAAGGCTAGCATTAATGGAAACAAGAATCAGCTAACTTTCCAAGAACTATCACTAAATGTTGGACATTATGGCTCTAGTAATCCATAGACTCATTTTTCCCCAAGCCAAGGGGTGGAAATTATCCCATAATCAAAATTGGTATTTCATCAAACACATAGAGGGCATAAACATAAAACATGGCAAAATTGGTAAATTGATGAAAGCTATGAACCATAAATGATAACAAGCAACCAAAGCAACTCAACAAACATGAAATAAGAATCAAACATTAAATTCATGAACCAAAACTCAAAATTGAAAAGAAATGTAAACTATGAAAAACTATGTAAACTCATTAGATGAAAGTGTAGAACAAGTGATATAATTAAAAGAGAAATTAAAGAAATACTTACAATGCAATTGCTAGAATCCAAAATCAAGCTTGAAGTACAAAATTCTACAAACCCTAATTAAAACCCTAAGAGAGAAAATTACCTAATCTACACTACTCCTACTCCTACTATGTAAAACTATGAAAAATTATGTCTAAGTCCTAATGCCTTCATATGAGATGTTGCTCCCTTGATATACCCCTTGATTTCAGCCTCAAGCCTTCAAAAATGGGCTAAAAAGAGCCCCAAAACGCGAGTGCACGTGCATTTTAATGAAGGCACGCACTGGGACCTGTGCGGACGCACAGAGGGTTGTACGCACGAACACTTCGCGATGCTCTGGACTCGCTCTGCTTGGGGTCTTGTGCACACGCACGGGTGGTTGTGCGCACGCACGCATGCTGAATTCCTTCGGTGCGTACGCATGCATCCTTGTGCGCACGCACGCATGGCTGAGCTCCCCTCCTTTGTTTTCTTCATGCTTTCTCCCGATTGCATGTTCCTCTTCCATTCCCACCAAGCCATTCCTACCTTATTCATCTGAAATCACTCACAAATAACATCAAGGTATCGAATGGAAGGTCAATGGAATAAAATTAGTCAAAATAAGCACAAAAGAGCATGTTTTCATAATCAAGCACAATTTTGAGAGAAAACACAAAAGTGTGCTATTTAGGTGAATAAATGTGAATTTTTGTGATAAAATCCATCCAATTATAGCCAAAATATATCATCAAATATGGACTCATCAATGTCATCATGCTAAACCAAGAAAGACAAGGAAAGGGGTATGAACATTTATTCAATGCAAATAAACTATATGCACCTATCTACATGCATGCAACTAAATGCAAGATGATTCTACCTACTTGATTAAAAATAAATTAATCTCCAAGAGCATATATGAACAAGTAAGGCTAAGGTCATATGACGATTCATGAATCCCACCAATTCAAATAAAAATGAAGTTCAAGTAGACTTGCACGAAGAAAGCTCATGAAAGTCGGGAACAAGGAATTGAGCATCGAACCCTCACCGGAAGTGTATCCGCTCTAGTCACTCAAGTGTATAGGGTTGATTCACTCAATTCTCTTCTACTTATGCTTTCCAAGATTTGTTTTTCTTTTATCAATCAAAAATTATTCAATGCATGCATACATTCATCATAAGGACTTATTCATAGGTTGTAATGAGGTTAAGGTCAAGGTAGGGATGCATATGGTTAAGTGAGCTTGAAATTTGCATCTTTTATTAGCCTAAGCTCTCACCAAACACATATAACAGCCTATACAATTCTAATACATCACCTAGGTACCCATGATTCTCAGTTTTCCTACATACTCATGCATTCTCTTTAATTCACATTTCATATGCATTGTTATTCTTACATTGCTTTGGGGAATTTTTGTCCCTTTTTTATTGCTTTCTTTTTCTCTTTTTTTTTTCCTTTTTTCTTTTGTATATTTTTTCTTTTTATTTTTCTTTATCATATTTTTTTCTTTGAAGTATATACAAACATATCAATACATATGGTTTTACATATTTAATGGATGAGGATGTACCCAATTCCTATGATTTTCAACAAAAATATAAAAATACACTTTTACCTCAACCAATGTTCCCAAATTTCCCATACCCAAATAATACACACCCTCACTAGCCTAACCTAATCAAAGATCTAAATTAAGTGACATTTGTTATTTTTCACTTAGGGGTAGTAATGTGCTAAAATCAAGAACAAAAATGATTAAATAAGCTCAAAATTGGATAACAATAGTTGATAAAAGGTAGGCTATTTGGGTAAGTAAGCTAAATGAAATGATGGCCTCAATCATATAAATGCATTCATACACGAAATAATGGACATAAAAAATCAAACAAATCAAAGATTACAATCATAGAAAGAGAATAATACACACAAGAATGAAAATAAGTGGTTATATGATGTAACCACACAATTGGGCTCAAAACTCACATGCTTATGTGTTCTTAGCTCAAAAACCATGTTCAAAAATAAATTCTTTCAATCAAGTTCACAATTTTTTTTCAAATTAGTAGGGTGCCCTAAAATAATTTCTTGGAAAAGAAATCATTACTTTAACCAAGTAGTTCTATCATAAAAAGAAGTGGTAAAATATGTACAAATTCTAACTAAGAAGTGGTAAAATATGTACAAATTCTAACTAACATGCAACTTATCATGCAATGCAACAACTAATCTAACCAAAGAAAATTCAGAATTGGTGTTGAAAACGTAAGTGGTTACCCACGGAGGTCGGTCGGACGATCTCCCCACACTTGGAAATTTGCACTGTCCTCGGTGCATACAAAGAAGAGCAAGGTGGGTGGGTTGCTACAACTGATGAGCTTCTTCAAAAGGTTGTGCGGAGGAACTTGTTTGTTGCCCCATTTAGAAGCTTTTTCATTTTCCTTCTTGGTGGCCAGCCTAAAAAGGAAAGAGAAAGAAAGAAAATTAAGCCTACAACAAAGATGTCAAAGCAAATAGAACATAGGCAGGGGATAATGCCAAATAAGACTAAGGTTCTCAACTACATGGTAGCTACACATGTAAGTGAGAAAGCAATGTAAGCAAAGGGCATATCAACTACTACTTGATGTAGGAGTAAAGTCAAAGCATGAAGAGCACTTGGAAGCATCAAGTTCAAGCAAGAATTGACACAAACAAGATTAGTGATAAGCATGAGAGCATTTGGTCACATCCTAACTCAATGATAATGAGGTACAAAACAAAGAATAATGAGTTAGCTAGGAAGGACTAAAGCACTAATCTTGTGTGTGGAACAAATATTACAATTAATGCTAAAGAAGTCACGAAGCACTAAAATAATCTAAGAAATTCTCAACAATTGAGTAGAGGGATTCAACACCAATATGAAAATAAGAAAAATTAGAAAAGAAAACAAGAACAAGCTATGCAAAAAAAATTAAAATGCAATTGAATGAAATTATGCAAAAGCAATAAACAAAAGAAGATGAAAAATAAGAAAAATGAGAAATGGAATTTTGAAGAGAGGGAAAAGAAGAAAGAACAAAAGGAAGAAGAGAGAAGAAGAAAGTAAGAAAGGAAGAGAGAAGAGAGAAGGAGCAGAGGAAAAACAGGGCGCGAAGTCGACCCGCGCGCATGGGCGACGCATGCGCGCGGAAAGCAGGAAGAGGAATCGACGCGTAAGCGTCAATCACGTGTTCGTGTGGGTTGCAGAAAAGACAGGTGAGGCGTACGCGTCACCCACGCGTATGCGTGAGGCTAAATTGTGCCATTCACACAAACACAGCACCACTCTAGTGTAACTCTCTAGTTTTTGTACCAGGAGTCCCATCATCGTACATGACACGTGTGCGTCAGCCACGCCCACGCGTGGCACGCACTCTGTTTTTTTTTAAAGTATAAAACAGAAATAGGGCACTCTCCTATCCAACAAACAATCTAAAGCAACCAAAATTCAAATATAACAAAAAATCTTTTGGTTTTCGAAAAATTTTCAAATACAAAACAAACAAAACTTACACTTCAAGCAAAATACAATTCAACAACAACTATTCTAATCAAAACATGAATTTAACAAACAACCTATCAATCAAAGCAATGTAAAGAGTATAGAAATTAAGAAAAACTACCTACAATGGTAACTCAATTCATTCATTGATTATATCTACAAGAGAATGGAAAGAGGTTACCATGGTGGGGTGTCTCCCACTTAGCACTTTTATTTATTGTCCTTAAGTTGGACAATTGGGAGGCTCCTTGTCAAGGTGGTTTATGCTTGTATTCATCCTTGAAACTCCAAGGATGCTTGCTCCTCAAACGGTTGTCAGAATTTCCAACCGACTTCACCAAGCTTGGTTGAAGCGCTTCCCAAGATATGAGCTCCCAAAATTGGTCTTCATGTTGTGATCCGGGATCCCATATCTTATTTTCGCACCCGTCTTCTAGTTGATCATCATTGTTCCATCCGGGTGGTAGGCACATAGAATTCTCCTTGGGGCACCAAATTCTCCTCCTAGACCCATACAATTTGGCACTCTTCCAACCATGGGACGTATGCCTTGAGGGTTCAACCTTAATGAGCCTAACATTATTTTTCCAACCACTACATAATTCTCTCCTACTCTTGACTCCACAAAGAGCTCTAAGTTGCCCATCCGTCTTAAGCAAACCATATTCAAGTGAGAAAGTAAAGCTTAGGGATAGGAATTTTACCCACTTGAATATTGTGTTGGATGGTGACTTAGGAAGGGGTGGTTCCAATGATCTTGCAAGTTCTACTCCCTTATGCTCTTCTTTGACTACCTCCACCTCTTTGAAAGCTTCTTCAATTTCAATTCCTTGCTCACCAACTTCTTATATACACCCCTCATTGCTCAAACCATGTGTCAGAGGTTGTGCACGGTCCTCCTTGTCATCAATTTCATAACACAATGAGGGAGGTTCATCAATTCCAAAAGACACATTGGTTGGTGTGGAATCATCTTCAATGATGGAGCTTGCTTCTTGCTCAACCTCTTTCTCTTGGTAGCTTCCTTCTAATTCAATCTCTTCTTCATTGCTTACCAAGGGTATAGAAAGTGAGGTATCTTCCTCTTTAATCTCTATGTCAAGCTCAATAGGGGAGGATTATATTGTAGATAGAAACTCATCAATGATTGATCCATCTCTTGATCAACCTCTTCAAAGTCTTCAACCATGATATGCCTTGGAGGTTGTACACCCTCCTCAACATCAATATCAAGCTTCTTGGAAGAGGGCTCTCTAATTCTACATTCCCATGGACTTTCATCATCTCCTAAATCTTTAACCCATCCTTTCCGGTCAATTGTCTCAACTTCCTCCGTTTGTTGCAATTCTTGCTTCAACTCCTCTTCTTCACCTTGAAGCTCCAAATTCACCCCCTCACTATGATCCTTAATTACTTCTCCACATTCAACAATGGAAGTACCTTGATCGTATAGGCTTAGGCGGGAGGAGAACATGTTGCTAACGGCTTCTGCCATGGTAGCAATCATGACTTCTAGCTTCTTGAACTCCTTTTGCGTTTCCTCTTGCCTTTGGATATAAGAGCTAATATCTCTTTGTTGTTCTAGCATGAGGGCATGGAGAGATTCATCCATTTCAGGTGGTGTGGGAAGAGAGGGTTCATTATTTGGAAGAAAGGGCTCATAATTGGAAGGTGGTTTAGCTTGGTAAGGGTAAGGAGATGGTGTATATTGAGGTGGTTCTTGGGAGTATTGGTGTTGGAATGGTTGTGGTTCTATGTATGGTTCGTATGGCTCATAAGGTGGTTGGTTTGGTAGATAAGGATTAGGGTCATATAGAGGTGTTTGGTGGTAAACCATGTTGAGGAGATGGTTCATAGGCATATGGTGGTGGTTGTTGACAACCACAATGAGGATCACCACATCCATTAGATTGATATGCATTAGGAGTGGAATTATACCTATAAGAGACCGGAGGAGGTTGTTGCTAAGAAGGTTGATCAATCCCTTGAGGCTCCTCCCATCTTTGATTCCCAAATCCTTGATGCACATCCTCATTGAAGCTTCCATTCCCTACAACATAGTGGTAACGAAATTCATAGCCAAGGTGATGAGAATTCATAATATCAAAAGAAAATAGAGCAAAAACTAATAATAGACAAGAGAAACAAAATTCTACAACTAGCAAGCAAAAATCAAGATATTCACAATATTCACATATGAACAATAGCCAATAACATAACATCATTGCAATTCTCTGGCAATGGCGCCAAAAATTTGATGGTGAGAATTATTATCGGTCTAGAAATTTTCTCTTATAGAAAAGGAATTTCTTCGTTGTAAGCATAGTTCCAAAGCAACAAATAATTCTCAATCAAATTTTAATATGTTTTTTTTGTTGTCACAAGTACAAATCCCAATGAAAATTAACCGAAGTATCCAAACCTCGGGTCGTCTCACAAGGAATTGCAATGAAGTGATCAATTATTGGCTATGAAGGAAAAGGGGTTTGATTTGATGATTCGACAAGAAAAGTAAATAACAAGAAAGTAAATGACAAGAACTAGTAAAAGGAAAAGCAAAGAACTCTTGGCTAAGACATGGGAACTGAGATCACCATCCTTGTGTACAAGCCATATATTGACAATTATGAGGGACCAACCCATTTAGTCTATTTCTATGCTTGAAGTACGTACAATATCTACCTCAAGGCATGAAGTACGTCAAATAGGATTGATCAACATCAATCCATAAGTCCTAACCTAGCTACTAATTGACTTAGTAGTAGGCTAGTGTCAATGGTTATCAAATTGACCACTAAGGGTTCTCAAATCACCAAATCAATGAGACCCAATGACTCAAGGTCACACAATTCCCTTAGCCTAGGCCAAGAGTAAAGAAAACTACTAAAAAACTAGAAAAAACATTTCAACAAACACCTAGAGTGCAATAAAAGTAAACATCACAAAATACAAGAATTAAAGAAACCCATAACTAACACAACCAAGAAATCAACAATAGCAATGAAGATAAACATAAAAGGCATGGAAACATAAAATTAGATTGAAAGAAAATAGAAATCCAACAAGGGTTCATAAAACTAAAAATGGCAAAATAAGAAAATTGGAAAGGAAATCTAAGAAGGTTGGGACAATAGAACAATAAAACTTATAGAGAATTGAAATAAAACAAGAATTAAAAATGGATCTAAGAAAATTTAATCTAAACTATCCTAAATTCTAGAGAGAATGGAGAGCTTCTCTCTCTAGAATTCTAACTTACAACATGATGGAAACTACACTATGATTGCTCCCCCTTCATTCCTTTGCCATCATTGGGTTCAAAAGTATCAGAAATGAGTTGGATTTGGGCCTCCTTGAGCTCAGAAATTGCCCCCAGCGTTTTGCCTTTAGTGAAGTCACGTAACCAACATCACGCGTGCGCGTGGATGACGTGTGCACGTCGCTTGATAATTCTCTGGTCACGCGTGCACATGGGTGACGTGTGCGCATTGCTAGCAAATCTCATTCTCACGCGTACGCGTGGCATTTAGTTAAGCAAATCCTTGTTTCTTCATGAATTCTCCATTTTTGCATGCTTTGTCTTTGATAAACCACTATTTTATGGTTTATCTTGTGCTTAATTGAGTGGATTTTATCAACTCTTTACCCACTTATTCATACTATTTGCATGGTTTTACGTTTTCCTTCCTGATTTTGAGCTCTGATTGAAAACATGCTTCTTTGGCCTTATATTTGCTAATATTAATCCTCTCTTATCACCATTAGATCCCTTGATATGTGTGTTAAGTGATTTCAGAGATTACAGGGCAGGAATGGCTCAGAGGATGGAAAGAAAGCATGCAAAAGTGGAA
This sequence comes from Arachis ipaensis, assembly GCF_059453495.1. Classification (NCBI taxonomy): domain Eukaryota; kingdom Viridiplantae; phylum Streptophyta; class Magnoliopsida; order Fabales; family Fabaceae; genus Arachis; species Arachis ipaensis. Next base: position 68,878,526 of record NC_142436.1, on the reverse strand, counting down.
GGAATACAAGAAGTTGGAGAAACTGCTAAGCTGTCCAGCCTGACCTCTTCGCACTCAAACGGCTATAACTTTAGCTACAGAGGTCCAAACAACGCGGTTTCAGTTGCGTTGGAAAGCTAACGTTCGGGGCTTCGATTTGATATATAAGTTACCATAGCTGCCCAAATTCCAGACAACGCGAACGCGTGGATCACGCAGACGAGTGACCTGGCAGGAACGCAACCCACGCGGACGCGTAGACGACGCCTCCGCGTCACTTTTCCGCAACCTGTACGTACCAAAATACACTGGGGGCGATTTTTGGGCTGTTTTTGACTCAGTTTACAGCCCAGAAAACACAGATTAGAGGCTATAAAGTGGGGGAATGCATCCATTTAGAAGAAGTTTTCACATTCACAATTTTAGGAGTAGATGTAGTTTTTAGAGAGAGAGGTTCTCTCCTCTCTCTTAGGATTAGGATTTAGGACTTCTCTTAGTTTTAGGAGTGACTCTCAATCCCAGGTTCAATGTTTCTTTTATTTATTTCTCCAATTTAATTTATGAATGTCCATATCAGATTTAAGTTCTTTTGTGAATGCAATTCGAGGTATTTTCAGATCTAATTTTGCTATGCTTCATTTATAAATGCTTTTAATTTAATTTAGATATTTTCCCTTTTTGGCTTTGGTTAATTAATTGGTGATGCTTGAGTTATCAAACTCATTGTTGATTAAAAATTAGAATTCTTCAAGAATTAATTCGAGTTCCAATTATCAAACTCATTGTTGATTGAAAATTAGAATTCTTCAAGAATTAATTCGAGTTCCACTAACTCTAACTTTTCCAAGGAAAGACTAGGACTTGAGGAATCAGAATTAATTCATCCACTTAACTTACCTTCATAGTTAGAGTTTAACAAAGTGGGAGAAAAATCCAATTCTCATCACAATTGATAAGGATAACTAGGATAGGACTTCCGAATTTTCGTACTTTACCAAGAATTTATTTTATAGTTATTATTATTTTATTTTACTTGTCATTCAACTAACTTTTTACCTTAATCCAAAATCCCAAAACACACTTTTTCATAACCAATAATAAGAACACCTCCCTGCAATTCCTTGAGAAGACGACCCGAGGTTTAAATACTCGGTTATCAATTTTAAAGGGGTTTGTTACTTGTGACAACCAAAACGTTTGTAAGAAAGGTTGATTGCTTGGTTTAGTAACTATACTCGCAACGAGAATTTACTATATCTTCTAAACCATCAATCTTCAATTCTTCAAAATGGCGCCGTTACCGGGGAATTGCAAACGTGTGCCTTATTATTGGTTATTGTAAATATTAAAAAAAAAAATTTCAGATTTTTATTTTAAAACTTTTATCTTATCTTATCTTATTTTTCAATATTCAATTTTTTTTTTAAAAATCATCTCTTTTTCAAAATATTTTCTTTTTAGTTTTTGTTTTTATTCTCTCTCACTACTATGAACTCTCACCCCTTTGGCTATGAGTCTGGTTACAATTATGTTGCAGGAAGAAGAAATTACAATGAGAACAGGCATCAATGTTGGAACAATCAAAGATGGAAGGAGCCACAAGGATTTGATCAACCCTCATGGCAACAACCACCTCCAATGGACTGTCAACAACCATTCTGTGATGCATATCAAGGCAATGGCTATGGTGAGCGCTCTTTTGATTATCAACAACCACCACCATATACCTATGAACCCTCTCCTCAACATAACTTTGGACCACCAAACTCACGAGCCCCTTTCTGCCATTCATCTCCATATGACCCTAACCCTTAACCACCATACCAACCACCTTATGAGCCATATGAACCATATATAGAACCACCCCAATTCCAACCCAATTACTCACAAGAACCACCACTTCAATATTCACCATCTCCATATCCATCAATCCAAGAGCACTATGATCCTATTTATGAAAGCCGAGTGCATCAAGAGACAAAGGATCGTTTTAAGGAAACAGTAGATCGATTTCAGGCAACCATTCATCAATTGGAGCAAGCGATAAATCAATTAGCTTTCCGACGTTTGGACACTCAAGGAACCCCCATGGCTTCATGTGGACAATCTAATGAAGAACGTAGCATGAAGGAGATATTAAAAACTCCAGTGAACAGTACGGAGCACGACTTTGTACTGGAACAAGTAGAGGAAGCCGGAATTATTGAAAAAGAAGAAGTGGTTGAAGACTTAGGAGATGCAGAACCTCCATGGGAACGTCCAGTCATAGAACCCCCTTCCAAGACATTTGAAATTGATGCTGAGGAGGGTGTACAACCTCCAAGGCATATCACAGTTGAAGACTTGGAAGAGGTTGATCAAGAGATGGAGATTCAAAAAGAAGAAGCACAACCTCCCATGCCCTTGGAAAGCAATGAAGAGGAGATTGAATTGGAAGAAAACTACCAAGAGGAAGAGGTTGAAATTGAAGAAGCTTGCAAAGAGGTGGTAATTATCAGAGAAGAGCACAAAGGAGTGGAGCTTGCAATTTCATTAAAAATACCTCCCCCTAAGTTGCCATCATCCTTCACAACATTTAAGTGGGTAAAATTCATATCCCTTAGCTTTCTAATTCCACTTGAATATGGGCTACTGGAGACGGATGGTCAACTTGGAGCTCTTTGTAACATTAAAAGTAAGAGGAAGATGGCCAGTGGTAAGAATTGTCCTGCAAGGTTCATCATGGTTGGAAGCTTTAAGTTTAAACGCAAAGGTTGGTGTAAAGCTCAACTGAATGGGTCTAGGAAGTTGTTTGGCCGCTCTAGTGAGAATTCAGATTGCTTGCTACCTGGATGGAATCATAATGATCAACAGGAAGATGGGTGCAAAAGCAAGATTTGGGACCCCGGAATTCATCCCAGAAATCAACACTCTTGGGGTCTTGTCACTTGCTTTAACTTACTTGAAGGCTTTCTGCGCCTAGTTTGGGACCCCGGAGGATATTTGAAGTACAAACATTGGTGGGGATTCCTGGATCAGTACAAGCATAAACCACCATAACAGGGAGCTCACCAAATGTCCAACTTAAGGATTTTAACTAAAAGTGCTAGGTGGGAGACAACCCACCATGGTATAATCGTTCCTTTTTCATTTTTATTTAGTTTTATTTGTTTTCGAGTTTTATTTTATTTTATTATATTGAACCTAGAGTTTTGCATCACATTCATATTAACACTGCATTCTGCATTTTTTTTCAGATTACAAAAAAAAAAAAGCACGCACGCGACGCAGCAGCGTCGCTGACGCGTCCGCGTCACCAGTGCGTTTTGGAAGAAAAGAATTGAACAGAGAGTCACGCGAAAGCGTGGCTGGAGGCGCGCCTTTAGCATAATTTGACCCCACGCGACTGCGTCATGTGGGAACTTTGGCCTCCCACGCGGCCGCGTGCCATGAAAATCGACGTAACAAGGGTGTATGGCCGAAAGTTGAGCTGGAATTGGGCTAGGCTTGTGCTGGAAACCCAAGCCTTCCGACGCGAATGCGGGCGCCACGCGGCCGCGTCATTTTCCAAAATTGGCCATCCACGCAATCGCGTCACCCAAAATTTGGCAAAATAATATTTTGAACAGAGAGTTTTGCAAGCGCGAGGCTGCCCTCGCGCCAGTAGCATAAAACGTGTCACGCGACCGCGTCGATTAACTTAAAGCGCAAGTGACGCGACCGCGTTCCCCACGCGTTCGCGTCGCTTGCGCCGTACAGCTTATCCATATCAGCCAAAATCTTATCTTTTCTTCCCCAATCCTAATTTTTCCTCCCTCCTTTCTTATTTACTTCTTCTTCCCTTCTTTCCTTTTTCATTCTTCTTATTTTTTCTTTTTATTTTAATTTATTTGCATACTTTCATTCATTGCATTATTTTCATTGGTGTTAGAAATTTATTTGGAACATGTTGTTAGTTTGAAAGACTTGGTAATCTAACTTGGACATTGAATGCTTGATCTATGCTACTCATGCCTTTGCCAGCATGCCAATAAACATCTTGCATTCACTTGTTGTCATATGCACTATCTATTTTCCATTGATGACTTTTCATATGTACTCATGAGCGTGTGTTAACGTCATTCTTCTTTATTGTGCATTGATTACCACCTTTCCCGCTCTCTTCCTTGCTCTAACCCTTATCTTTAAAAGTCACTTTCTTTTTCCCTTTTCAGGATGGCCACCAAGAAGGGTAAAGAGAAAGCTACTCCCAAATCACCGACAAGGAAAGGAACAAAAAGAGCCCTAGTTGAAGCAACCCGTCCACTTGTATATCTTAGCATGCACCGAGGACGGTGCAATCTTTAAGTGTGGGGAGGTCGATACCGATCTCCATGGGTTAGTTATTTCCTAATTCAACACCAATATTTTATTTTATTTGTTAGTTCATTGTTACATTTGCATATTTGTTTGATTTTATGCATTTAGTTACTACTTGGTTAAAGTAATAAAATTCTTTTAAGACCCTATCTTTGAAAAATTTTACTAATTTAAATTGAAAAAAATTTTTGTGTTAAAACTTGTTTGAAGTTGTATTTGGAACATGGTTTTTGAGCCAAAGAACACACAACCGATGAGATTTTGAGCTTATTTACATGGTTACATTATTTAACCATAAATTTTTATTCTTGTGTGTTTCTTCACTATAATTGCAATCTTTACATTGTTCCAGTCTATATGTTAGTATATTTACATGCTTGCATATGATTGAGGCCATTATTTGTTATTAGCTCACTTATCCCAAATAAGCCTACCTTTTATGTCACCCTTGTTAGCCACTTTGAGCCTTTTAACCCCCTTCTATTTTATAACCACATTACTAGCCTTAAACAGAAAAATAAAATAAAAATCCCAAGTTGAATCCTTGGTTAGCTTAAGATAAATATTGTGTATAATTTAAGTGTGGGGAATTTTATGGGAACATGGGATGATAGAAAAAGTAGGGAATTAAATTGAATAAGTTATTTCAAAAATTTGGGAAGCATGCTCATGTGAAATCAAAATAATTAAATTACCATGTGCATTGAAAAAAAAATTTTAGTAATTAAATAAGGGGATACAAAAAAAAAATCCCCAATGCAAAATAAAAAGAATCAATGCACATGGGACAAAATTCAAAAATAAGTTTGATACATGAGCATGTAATACAAAAGTGGGAAAATTTTGGGTAACTAGGTAAAGCATTTTAAATTTTATAAAGTATGTATATGTTAGGTGAGATCTTAGACTAATCAAGGATTCACTTTGTTAGCTCACTTAGCCTTATATATATATATATATATATATATATATATATATATATATATATATATCCTTACCTTTATCTTAGCCCCATTACAACCCTGAAAAGACCTCATGATGTTTGCATTGGTATGCTAAATATTTGTTGATTGGTTAGATGAAGAACAAGGTTTAGAAAGCATGATTAGAGAAGAGTAGAGTGATTAACCCTATACACTTGAGAGATTAGAGTGATATACACTACCAGTGAGGGTTCAGTGCTTAATTCTATGTTCCCTGCTTTCATGAGCTATCTTCTTACAAGTTTACTTGTTTTTACTGTATAATTTTAATTAGTGAAATCTAATTTATGTTTGTCTTGGAGAATTTATTTACTTTTAAACCAAGCAGGTAGAAACATTTTTGCATGTAGTTGCATTCATATAGATAGGTTACATTTCATACATCCTGCCATTCCTCTTCATCTTTATAGTTTCTCTTGAGCTTAGCATGAGGACATGCTATTGTTTAAGTGTGTGGAGGTTGATAAACCACTATTTTATGGTTTATCTTGTGCTTAATTGAGTGGATTTTATCAACTCTTTACCCACTTATTCATACTATTTGCATGGTTTTACGTTTTCCTTCCTGATTTTGTGCTATGATTGAAAACATGCTTCTTTGGCCTTATATTTGCTAATATTAATCCTCTCTTATCACCATTAGATGCCTTGATATATGTGTTAAGTGATTTCAGAGATTACAGGACAGGAATGGCTCAGAGGATGGAAAGGAAGCATGCAAAAGTGGAAGGAATACAAGAAGTTGGAGAAACTGCTAAGCTATCCAGCCTGACCTCTTCGCACTCAAACGGCTATAACTTTAGCTACAGAGATCCAAACGATACGGTTTCAGTTGCATTGGAAATCTAATGTCTGGGCTTCGATTTGATATATAATTTGTCATAGCTGTGTCGACGCCAAGCAACGCAAACGCGTGACCTGGCAGGAACGCAACCCGCGCGGACCCGTAGACGACGCCTCCGCGTCAGTTTTTCGCGACCTGTACGTACCAGAATACGCTGGGGGCAATTTCTGGGCTGTTTTTGACCCAGTTTACAGCCCAGAAAACATAGATTAAAGGCTATAAAGTGGGGGAATGCATCCATTCATAAGAAGTTTTCACATTCACAATTTTAGGAGTAGATGTAGTTTTTAGAGAGAGAGGTTCTCTCCTCTCTCTTAGGATTAGGATTTAGGACTTCTCTTAGTTTTAGGAGTGACTCTCAATCCTAGGTTCAATGTTTCTTTTATTTATTTCTCCAATTTAATTTATGAATGTCCATGTCAGATTTAAGTTCTTTTGTGAATGCAATTCGAGGTATTTTCAGATTTAATTTGCTTTGCTTCATTTATAAATGCTTTTAATTTAATTTAGATATTTTCCCTTTTTGGCTTTGGTTAATTAATTGGTGACACTTGAGTTATCAAACTCATTGTTGATTGAAAATTAGAATTCTTCAAGAATTAATTCGAGTTCCACTAACTCTAACTTTTCCAAGGAAAGACTAGGACTTGAGGAATCAGAATTAATTCATCCACTTAACTTACCTTCATAGTTAGAGGTTAACAAAGTGGGAGAAAAATCCAATTCTCATCACAATTGATAAGGATAACTAGGATGGGACTTCCGAATTTTCGTACTTTGCCAAGAATTTATTTTATAGTTATTATTATTTTATTTTACTTGTCATTCAACTAACTTTTTACCTTAATCCAAAACCCCAAAACACACTTTTTCATAACCAATAATAAGAACATCTCCTTGCAATTCCTTGAGAAGACGACCTGAGGTTTAAATACTTGGTTATCAATTTTCAAGGGGTTTGTTACTTGTGACAACCAAAACGTTTGTAAGAAAGGTTGATTGCTTGGTTTAGCAACTATACTCGCAACGAGAATTTACTATAACTTCTAAACCATCAATCTTCAGTTCTTCAGTCTTCATTCCTTTAACCCAATCTTTGCCTTCTAATCCTGAAATCACTTAATAAACATATCAAGGCATTGAATGGAATTAAAGTGAATTAGAATTAGCGATTTAAAGGCCCAAAAAGCGTGTTTTTACTCTTAAGCACAAATTAGGAGAAATTCACAAAACCATGCTATTTCATTGAATAAATGTGAGAAAAGATGATAAAATCCCCTAAAATCAACAGAAGATAAACCCTAAAATTGGGTTTTATCATGCATTCATATAGATAGGTTTCATTTCATAAATTCTACCATTCATCTTCCCCTCCTTTATAGCTTCTCTTGAGCTTAGCATGAGGACATACTAATGTTTAAGTATGGAGAGATTGATAAACTACTATTTTGCGATTTATTTTGTATTGAATTGAGTGCATTTCATCAATTATTCATACACTTATTCATATAAATTTCATCAATTATTTATCTTTGGCCTTAAATTTGCTAATTTTTAATCCTCTTTTGTTACCATTCGATGCCGTGACATGTTTGTTAAGTGTTTTCAGGGTTTATAGGGCAGGAATGGCTTAGAGGATGGAAAAGAAGAATGCAAAAGTGGAAGGAATACAAGAAATTAAGGATTTCAGAATCTAGTAGCAACACACACGCGTGGATGACATATACACATGACTGGAGTATAGTGCATATGCATTTCTATCACCATTTACTTCGGGGCATTTTGTCCCCTTTTATTCTTTGCTCTTTTCTTTTTTTTTCTCTTTATTTTTTTTTGCTTTATATTATTTTCTTTTGTTTTTCTCAATGCATATGATTAAGGTATTGAATGCATGAACATATCCTCAACATTTTTTCACATTTTAATAAAAATACACAACACCCAATTCCCAAACCAAATGTTTTCAAACCCAATTTCCCCACACTTAAATCATGAGCACTCTCACAAATCTAAGCTAACTAAGGATTCAAATTAAGGACATTATTATTTTCCGCGTAGAGTTAGTGATGAGCTAAAGTAGAGAATAAACGGGGTTAAAAAGGCTCAACATTGATTTACAAAGGATAATGAAAAGGTAAGGCCATATGGGTATGTGAGTGATGAGCGGATAATTTATACGCTTTTTGACATTATTTTTAGTATGTTTTTAGTAGAATCTAGTTACTTTTAGGGATGTTTTTATTAGTTTTTATGTTAAATTCACATTTCTGGACTTTACTATGAGTTTGTGTGCTTTTCTGTGATTTCAAGTATTTTTTGGCTGAAATTGAGGGACTTGAGCAAAAATCAGATTGAGAGTTTGAAGAAGGACTGCTGATGCTGTTGGATTCTGACCTCCCTGCACTCAAAGTGGATTTTTTGGAGCTACAGAACTCAAAATGGTGCGCTTCCAATTGCGTTGAAAGTAGACATCCAGGGCTTTCCAGCAATATATAATAGTCCAAACTTTGGCCGAGTTTAAATGACGCAAAAGGGCGTTGAACGCCAGTTCTACGCTGCAGTCTGGAGTTAAACGCCAGAAACACGTTACAACTTGGCGTTCAACTCCAGAAAGAGCCTCTGCACGTGTAACATTCAAGCTCAGCCCAAGCACACACCAAGTAGGCCCCGGAAGTGGATTTATGCATCAATTACTTACTTCTGTAAACCCTAGTAACTAGTTTAGTATAAATAGGACTTTTTACTATTGTATTAGACATCTTAACATCTTTGGGATCATCCTGGATTGTATTTTTGATCCTGTGATCACGTTTTGGGGGCTGGCCTCTCGGCCATGCCTGAACCTTTCACTTATGTATTTTCAACGGTAGAATTTCTACACTCCATAGATTAAGGTGTGGAGCTCTGCTGTTCCTCATGAATTAATGCAAAGTACTACTGTTTTCTATTCAATTCAACTTATTCCGCTTCTAAGATATCCATTCGCACCCAAGAACATGATGAATGTGATGATTATGTGACGCTCATCATCATTTTCACTTATGAACGTGTGCCTGACAAACACTTCCGTTCTACATGCAACCAAGCTAGAATGAATATCTCTTGGATATCTAATACAGGGGACCGAGTCCGAGTTATTAGTATCTTTGTGGTATAAGTTAGAACCCATGGATGGCCATTCCTGAGATCCGGAAAGTCTAAACCTTGTCTGTGGTATTCCGAGTAGGATCTGGGAAGGGATGGCTGTGACGAACTTCAAACTCGCGAGTGCTGGGCGTAGTGACAGAGGCAAAAGGATAGTAAATTCTATTCCAGTATGATCGAGAACCTCCAGATGATTAGCCATGCCGTGACAGAGCATTTGGACCATTTTCATAGAGAGGATGGGATGTAGCCATTGACAACGGTGATGCCCTTACAGAAAGCTTGCCATGGAAAGGAGTAGGACTGATTGGATGAAGACAGCAGGAAAGCAGAAGTTCAGAAGAACGAAGGCATCTCTATACGCTTATCTGAAATTCTCACCAATGAATTACATAAGTATTTCTATTTTTATTTTCTATTTATTTATTATAATTCGAAAACTCCATAACCATTTGATATCCGCCTGACTGAGATTTACAAGGTGACCATAGCTTGCTTCATACCAACAATCTCCGTGGGATCGACCCTTACTCACGTAAGGTTTTATTACTTGGACGACCCAGTGCACTTGCTGGTTAGTTGTGCGAAGTTGTGAAGTTATGTCTGGACCATGGTATTGTGCACCAGTTCTTGGAGCCATTGCCAGGGAGAGAACGAACAACAAATTTTACAACCTCAGAGTAACAATTTCGCATGTATCAAGTTTTTGGCGCCGTTGCCGGGGATTGTTCGAGTTTGGACAACTGACGGTTCATCTTGTTGCTCAGATTAGGTAATTTTCTTTTTGTTTTATTTTCAAAAATTTTTTCAAAAATCTTTCAAAAATTTCTCACATGTTTTCGAAAAAAAAAATTATCAAAAAAATATAAATCTTTTCAAAAATATATTTTTCTTCAGAATTTTTAAGAATGAATTCTAGTGTTTCATGAAGCATGTAGAAGCCTGGCTGGCTGTAGAGCCATGTCTAAATTCTTTTGGACTGAGGCCTCCACATGTTAGGGAATTGCTTGTACTGCTGAAGCTTGGCTGGCTATTAAGCCATGTCCAACCCTTTGATTGGAGCTTTGGGCTAATATTGAAAGATTCCTGGAATTCATATTAAAAATTTTGGAATCCTTATTTTTCTTTTTCAAATTAATTTTCGAAAAATACCAAAAAAATTAGAAAATCATAAAAATCATAAAAATATTTCATGTTTCTTGTTTGAGTCTTAAGTCAATTTTAAGTTTGGTGTCAATTGCATGTTTTAAAGTTTGCATAAAATTTTCGAAAAATTCATGCATTCATAGTGTTCTTCATGATCTTCAAGTTGTTCTTGGTAAGTCTTCTTGTTTGATCTTGATGTTTTCTTGTTTTGTGTATTTTCTTGTTTTTCATGTGCATTTTTGCATTCATAGTGTCTGAACATGAAAGATTTCTAAGTTTGGTGTCTTGTATGTTTTCTTTGCATATAAGATTTTCAAAAATAAGTTCTTGATGTTCATCATGATCTTCAAAGTGTTCTTGGTGTTCATCTTGACATTCATCGCATTCTTGCATGCATTCATTGTTTTGATCCAAAATTTTCATGCATTGCATCATTTTCATGTTTTTCTCTTTCATCATTAAAAATTCAAAAATCAAAAAAATATCTTTCCCTTTTTCAATCATAAATTTTCGAAAATTTGAGTTGACTTTTTCAAAACTTTTTAAAATTTAGTTGTCTCTTATGAGTCAAATCAAATTTTCAATTTAAAAATCCTATCTTTTTCAAAAATCAAATCTTTTTCATTTTTCTTATTTATTTTCGAAAATTTTAAAAATATTTTTCAAAAATATTTTTCTTAATTTTACATCATATTTTTGAAAATATCATCAACAATTAATGTTTTGATTCAAAAATTTCAAGTTTGTTACTTGCTTGTTAAGAAAGATTCAAACTTTAAGTTCTAGAATCATATCTTGTGATTTCTTGTGAACCAAGTCATTAACTGTGATTTTAAAATCAAATCTTTTTCAAAACTAATTCTAATCATATCTTTCTGTCATATCTTTTTTTTTAAAAAATCTTATCTTTTTCAAAAATTTGATTTTCAAATATCTTTTCTAACTTCTTATCTTCTTATCTTTTCAAAATTGATTTTCAAATCTTTTTCAACTAACTAATTGACCTTTTGTTTGTTTCTTATCTTTTTGAAAACTACCTAACTAATTTTCCCTCTCTAATTTTCGAAAATTATCTCCCTCCTTTTTCAAAATTCTTTTAATTAACCAATTGTTTCAAATTTTGATTTTAATTTTTTCCCCCTTTAATTTTCAAAAATCACTAACTCTTTTTTTCAAAAATTATTTTCGAAAACTTCTCTCTTTCATCTCCTTCTATTTATTTATTCATCTACTAACACTTCATCTCACCCAAATTCGAACCCCCTCTTCCATCTGTGTTCGAATTTTCTCTTCTTCCCTTCTTTACATTACATTCTTTTCTTCTTCTACTCACACAGGGGAACCTCTATATCTGGGTAAAAAGGATCCCTATTATTATTATTTTTCTGTTCCCTCTTTTTCATATGAGCAGGAGCAAGGACAAGAACATTCTTGTTGAAGCAGACCCTGAACCTGAAAGGACTCTGAAGAGGAAACTAAGAGAAGCTAAAATACAACAATCTAGAGAGAACCTTACAGAAATTTTCGAATAGGAAGAAGAGATGATAGCCGAAAATAATAATGCAAGGAGGATGCTTGGTGACTTTACTGCACCTAATTCTAATTTACATGGAAGAAGCATCTCCATCCCTACAATTAGAGCAAACAATTTTGAGCTGAAACCTCAATTAGTTTCTCTAATGCAACAAAACTGCATGTTTTATGGACGTCCATCTGAAGATCCTTTTCAGTTCTTAACTGAATTCTTGCAGATATGTGATACTATTAAGACTAATGGAGTAGATCCTGAAGTCTACAGGCTCATGCTTTTCCCTTTTGCTGTGAGAGACAGAGCAAGATATGGTTGGATTCTCAACCTAAGGATAGCCTAAACTCTTGGGATAAGCTGGTCAAGGCTTTCTTAGCGAAGTTCTTTCCTCCTCAAAAGCTGAGTAAGCTTAGAGTGGATGTTCAAACCTTCAGACAGAAGGAAAGTGAATCCCTCTATGAAGCTTGGGAGAGACACAAGCAACTGACCAAAAAGTGTCCTTCTGACATGCTTTCAGAATGGACCATCCTGGATATATTCTATGATGGTCTGTCTGAATTAGCTAAGATGTCATTGGATACTTCTGCAGGTGGATCCATTCACCTAAAGAAAACGCCTGCAGAAGCTCAAGAACTCATTGACATGGTTGCTAATAACCAGTTCATGTACACTTCTGAGAGGAATCCTGTGAGTAATGGGACGTCTCAGAAGAAGGGAGTTCTTGAAATTGATACTCTGAATGCCATATTGGCTCAGAATAAAATATTGACTCAGCAAGTCAATATGATTTCTCAGAGTCTGAATGGAATGCAAGCTACATCCAACAGTACTCAAGAGGCATCTTCTGAAGAAGAAGCTTATGATCCTGAGAACCCTACAATAGCAGAGGTAAATTATATGGGTGAACCTTATGGAAACACCTATAACCCCTCATGGAGAAATCACCCAAATCTCTCATGGAAGGATCAACAAAAGCCTCAACAAGGCTTTACTAATGGTGGAAGAAACAGGTTTAGCAATAGCAAGCCTTTTCCATCATCCACTCAGCAACAGACAGAGAACTCTGAACAAAATACCTCTAATTTAGCAAACTTAGTCTCTGATCTATCTAAGGCCACTGTGAGTTTCATGATGAAACAAGGTCCTCCATTAGAAATTTGGAAGCACAAGTGGGCCAGCTGAGTAAAAGAATCACTGAAACCCCTCCTAGTACTCTCCCAAGCAATACAGAAGAGAATCCAAAAGGAGAGTGCAAGGCCATTGAATTAATTACCATGGCCGAACCTGTAAGGGAGGTTGAGGACGTGAATCCCAGTGAGGAAGACCTCCTGGGACGTCCAGTGATCAATAAGGAGTTCCCCTCTGAGGAACCAAAGGAATCTGAGACTCATCTAGAAACCATAGAGATTCCATTGAACCTCCTTATGCCATTCATGAGCTCTGAAGAGTACTATTATTCTGAAGAGAATGAAGATGTTATTGAAGAGCAAGTTGCCAAGTTCCTTGGTGCAATCATGAAGCTGAATGCCAATTTATTTGGTAATGAAACTTGGGGAGATGAACCTCCCCTGTTCACCAATGAACTAAATGCATTGGATCAACTAAGATTGCCTCAAAAGAAACAGGATCCTGGAAAGTTCCTAATACCTTGTACCATAGGCACCATGACCTTTGAGAAGGCTCTATGTGACCTGGGGTCAGGAATAAACCTCATGCCACTCTCTGTAATGGAGAAACTGAAAATCTTTGAGGTGCAAGCTGCTAGAATCTCATTAGAGATGGCAGACAATTCAAGAAAAGAGGCTTATGGACAAGTAGAGGACGTACTAGTAAAGGTTGAAGGCCTTTACATCCCTGCTGATTTCATAATCCTAGATACTGGGAAGGATGAGGATGAATCCATCATCCTTGGAAGACCCTTCCTAGCCACAACAAGAGCTGTGATTGATGTTAACAGAGGTGAACTAGTCCTTCAATTGAATGAGGACTCCCTTGAGTTTAAAACTCAAGGACATCCTTCTGTAAACATGGAAAAGAGGCACAGTAAGCTTCTCTCAAAACAGAGTCAACCAGAGCCCCCACAGTCAAACTCTAAGTTTGGTGTTGGGAGGCCACAACCAAACTCTAAGTTTGGTGTTGAACTCCCATATCCAAACTCTAAGTTTGGTGTTGGGGAGTCTCAACAATGCTCTGAACATCTGTGAGGCTCCATGAGAGCCCACTGTCAAGCTATTGACATTAAAGAAGCGCTTGTTGGGAGGCAACCCAATTTTTATTTATCTAATTCTATTTTTATTTTTATTGTTCTTTCATGTTTTATTAGGTTCATGATCATGTGGAGTCACAAAATAAATAGAAAAATCAAAAACAGAATCAAAAACAACAGAAGAAAAATCACACCCTGGAGGAGGATCTTACTAGCGTTTAAACGCCAGTAAAGAGCATCTGGCTGGCGTTCAACGCCAGAACAGAGCATGGATCTGGCGTTGAATGCCAGAAACAAGCAGCATCCTGGCGTTCAGACGCCAGAAATGCACAGTGAGGAAAGCTGGCGCTGAACGCCAGAAACAAGCATGGAACTGGCGTTCAACGCCAGAAATATACTGCATCAGGGCACTGAACGCCCAGAACAAGCATCAATTCGGCGTTTAAACGCCAGAATTGCATGCAAAGGCATTTTACATGCCTAATGGGTGTAGGAATGCAAATCCTTGACACCTCAGGATCTGTGGACCCCACAGAATGATCTCAGCATCTGTGGACCCCACAGGATCCCCACCCACCACCACTAACTCTCTTCCCTCTTCTCAATGTTCATCCTCTCTTCCCAATAAACACTCTTCCCCAAAACACTTCACCAATCACCTCAATCTCTCTTCCCTATCACCACTTCACCACTCACATCCATCCATCTTCCCCATAAACCTACCTCATAAACTCCACCTACCTTCAAAATTCAAAATCAATTTCCCACCCAAAACCCACCCTTGTGGCCGAACCTAACCCCCTCCCCTCCCTATATAAACCCCTCCATTCTTCCTCATTTTCACACAACACAACCCTCTCTTCCCCTTCTTGGCCGAATACACCTCTCCCTCCTCTCCTCCATATTTTATTCTCCTTCTTCATCTATTCTTTCTTCTCTTGCTCGAGGGTGAGCAATATTCTAAGTTTGGTGTGGTAAAAGCATAAGCTTTTTGTTTTTCCATTACCATTGATGGCACCTAAAACCAGAGAATCCTCTAGAAAAGGGAAAGGGAAGATAAAAGCTTCCACCTCCGAGTCATGGGAGATGGAAAGATTCATCTCCAAAGCTCATCAAGACCACTTCTATGATGTTGTGGCCAAGAAGAAGGTGATCCCGAGGTCCCTTTCAAGCTCAAGAGAAATGAGTATCCGGAGATCCGACATGAAATCCAAAGAAGAGGTTGGAAAGTTCTAACAAACCCCATCCAACAAGTCGGCATCCTAATGGTTCAAGAGTTCTATGCCAATGCATGGATCACTAGGAACCATGATCAAAGTAAGAACCAGAATCCAAAGAATTATCTCACCATGGTTCGGGGGAAATACTTAGATTTTAGTCTGGAAAAAATGTGAGGCTGGCATTCAACTTGCCTATGATGCAAGGAGATGCACGCCCCTACACTAGAAGGGTCAACTTTGATCAAAGGTTGAACTAAGTCCTCATGGACATATGTGTGGAAGGAGCTCAATAGAAGATTCACTCAAAAGGCAAATCGATTTAATTTAGAAGACTGGACCTCAAGCCTGTGGCTAGAGGATGGTTGGAGTTCATTCAACGCTCCATCATTCCCACTAGCAACCGATCTGAAGTTACTGTGGATCGGGCCATCATGATTCATAGCATCATGATTGGTGAGGAAGTAGAGGTTCATGAAGTCATCTCCCTTGAACTCTACAAAATAGCCGAAAAGTCCTCCCCCATGGCAAGGCTAGCTTTCCCTCATCTTATTTGCCATCTATGTTACTCAACTGGAGCTTTCATAGAAGGAGACATTCCCATTGAAGAAGAGAAGCCCATCACTAAGAAAAGGATGGAGCAAACAAGAGAGCCCACTCATGGAGCTCAAGAAACGCATGAGGAAGCTCATCATCAAGAAATCCCTGAGATACCTCAAGGATGCACTTTCCTCCACAGAAATTTTGGGAGCAAATCAACACCTCCCTAGGAGAACTAAGTTCCAACATGGGACAACTAAGGGTGGAACATCAAGAGCACTCCATCATCCTCCATGAAATTAGAAAAGATCAAAAAGCAATGAGGAAGGAACAACAAAGACAAGGAAGAGACATAGAAGAGCTCAAGGACATCATTGGTTCCTTAAGAAGAAAATGCCACCATCACTAAGGTGGACTCATTCCTTGTTCTTAAATTTTCTGTTTTTCATTTTCTTTATGTTAAATGCTTATCTATGTTTGTGTCCTATTACATGATTATTAGTATTTAGTAACTTTGTCTTAAAGTTATGAATATCCTATGAATCCATCACCTCTCTTAAATGAAAAATGTTTTAATTCAAAAGAACAAGAAGTACATGAGTTTCGAATTTATCCTTGAACTTAGTTTAATTATATTGATGTGGTGACAATGCTTCTTATTTTCTGAATGAATGCTTGAACAGTGCATATGTCTTTTGAAGTTGTTGTTTATGAATGTTAAATATGTTGGCTCTTGAAAGAATGATGACAAGGAGACATGTTATTTGATAATCTGAAAAATCATAAAAATGATTCTTGAAGCAAGAAAAAGCAGCAAAGAACAAAGCTTGCAGAAAAAAAAAAGAAAAAAAAATATAGCAAAAAAAAATAGAAAAAAACAGAGAGAGAAAAAGCAAGCAGAAAAAGCCAAAGCTCTTAAAACCAAAAGGCAAGAGCAAAAAGCCAATAGCCCTTAAAACCAAAAGGCAAGGGTAATAAAAAGGATCCCAAGGCTTTGAGCATCAGTGGATAGGAGGGCCTAAAGGAATAAAATCCTGGCCTAAGCGGCTAAACCAAGCTGTCCCTAACCATGTGCTTGTGGCGTGAAGGTGTCAAGTGAAAACTTGAGACTGAGCGGTTAAAGTCAAGGTCCAAAGCAAAAAAAAAAAAAAGAGTGTGCTTAAGAACCCTGGACACCTCTAATTGGGGACTTTAGCAAAGCTGAGTCACAATCTTAAAAGGTTCACCTAATTATGTGTCTGTGGCATTTATGTATCCGGTGGTAATACTGGAAAACAAAGTGCTTAGGGCCACGGCCAAGACTCATAAAGTAGCTGTGTTCAAGAATCAACATACTGAACTAGGAGAATCAATAACACTATCTGAACTCTGAGTTCCTATAGATGCCAATCATCCTAAACCTCAATGGATAAAGTGAGATGCCAAAACTATTCAAGAGGCAAAAAGCTACAAGTCCCGCTCATCTGATTGGAGCTATATTTCATTGATAGTTTGAAATTTATAGTATATTCTCTTCTTTTTATCCTATTTGATTTTTATTTGCTTGGGGACAAGCAACAATTTAAGTTTGGTGTTGTGATGAGCGGATAATTTATACGCTTTTTGGCATTGTTTTTAGTATGTTTTTAGTAGAATCTAGTTACTTTTAGGGATGTTTTTATTAGTTTTTATGTTAAATTCACATTTCTGGACTTTACTATGAGTTTGTGTATTTTTCTGTGATTTCAGGTATTTTCTGGCTGAAATTGAGGGACTTGAGCAAAAATCAGATTCAGAGGTTGAAGAAGGACTGCTGATGCTGTTGGATTCTGACCTCCCTGCACTCAAAGTGGATTTTCTGGAGCTACAGAACTCAAAATGGCACGCTTCCAATTGCGTTGGAAAGTCGACATCCAGGTCTTTCCAGCAATATATAATAGTCCATACTTTGGCCGAGTTTAGATGACGCAAAAGGTCGTTGAACGCCAGTTCTATGCTGCAGTCTGGAGTTAAACGCCAGAAACACGTCACGAACCAGAGTTGAACGCCAAAAACACGTTACAACTTGGCGTTCATCTCCAGAAAGAGCCTCTGCACGTGTAACATTCAAGCTCAGCCCAAGCACACACCAAGTAGGCCCCGGAAGTGGATTTATGCATCAATTACTTACTTTTGTAAACCCTAGTAACTAGTTTAGTATAAATAGGACTTTTTACTATTGTATTAGACATCTTAACATCTTTGGGATCATCCTGGATTGTATTTTTGATCCTGTGATCATGTTTTGGGGGCTGGCCTCTCGGCCATGCCTGAACCTTTCACTTATGTATTTTCAACGGTAGAGTTTCTACACTCCATAGATTAAGGTGTGGAGCTCTGCTGTTCCTCCTGAATTAATGCAAAGTACTACTGTTTTCTATTCAATTCAACTTATTCCGCTTCTAAGATATGCATTCGCACCCAAGAACATGATGAATGTGATGATTATGTGATGCTCATCATCATTCTCACTTATGAACGCGTGCCTGACAAACACTTCCGTTCTACATGCAACCAAGCTAGAATAAATATCTTTTGGATATCTAATACAGGGGACCGAGTCCGAGTTATTAGTATCTTCGTGGTATAAGTTAGAACCCATGGATGGCCATTCCTGAGATCCAGAAAGTCTAAACCTTGTCTGTGGTATTCCGAGTAGGATCTGGGAAGGGATGGCTGTGACGAACTTCAAACTCGCGAGTGCTGGGCGTAGTGACAGAGGCAAAATTATAGTAAATCCTATTCCAGTATGATCGAGAACCTCCAGATGATTAGTCATGCCGTGACAGATCATTTAGACCATTTTCATAGAGAGGATGGGATGTAGCCATTGACAACGGTGATGCCCTTACAGAAAGCTTGCCATGGAAAGGAGTAGGACTGATTGGATGAAGACAGCAGGAAAGCAGAAGTTCAGAAGAACGAAGGCATCTCTATACGCTTATCTGAAATTCTCACCAATGAATTACATAAGTATTTCTATCTTTATTTTCTATTTATTTATTATAATTCGAAAACTCCATAACCATTTGATATCCGCCTGACTGAGATTTACAAGGTGACCATAGCTTGCTTTATACCAACAATCTCCGTGGGATCGACCCTTACTCACGTAAGGTTTTATCACTTGGACGACCCAGTGCACTTGCTGGTTAGTTGTGCGAAGTTGTGAAGTTATGTCTGGACCATGGTATTGTGCACCAGTTCTTGGAGCCATTGCCAGGGAGAGAACGAACAACAAATTTTACAACCTCAGAGTAACAATTTCGCATACCAGTGAGCTATAGTGAAACAAGGCCTCAATCACATAAGTGCATGCATACATCAAACAATGAAAATATAGAATCAAACAAGACAAAGATCACAATTTTAGAGAGAACAACGCACACCAAAATAAAAAATTGGTTGATAAGATGCAACCAATCAAACAGGTTCAAAATCTCACTGGTTTTCTGTGTTCAAGCTCTAAAACCATGTTCCAAAAATAAATTTCTTCAAGCAAGTTCAAAAAAAAAATTTCAATTCAAATTAGTGAAATGTTATAAAAAGTTTCTTGGAAAAGAAATTATCACTTCAACCAAGTGGTAAATAAATGCAAGCAACTAACTACACATGCGATCTATAATGCAATGTAACAACTAATCTAACAAAAAAGAGTAAGAATTGCTGTTGAAAAGAAAATAACTAACTCATGGAAGTCAGTATCGACCTTCCCACACTTAAAGATTGCACCATCCTCGGTGCATGCAAAGATATGCAAGTGGACAGGTGGCTACAACTGATGCTTTTCCTTACAAGATGGTGCGGAGAGACTTGTTATGTTCCAGTTAGAAACTTTTCCTTTTCCCTTCTTGGTGGCCATCCTGAAAGAAGAGGAAAAGGAAGGAAAATAACTCACAAACAAAGATATTGAAAGAAATAAAATATATGTGGGTAATTGCCAAATAATAAGATTCTCAACTACATGGTAGCTACAACATGTAAGTAAGGGAATAATATAGGGACATGGCATATCAATAGTGCAAGAAATGCAACAAGGAGGGAGAGAAAATGGGTCATGAAAGACAATATAAATTCATGTCAATGCAAAAGGAATACAAGTAGCATAAAAGATTGGCATTGACATATAAATAATATCACCCAACAATGTAAAACAAGTCACTAAGCACCAAAATAATAGAAGAAATACTCGGCAGTTGAGTAGAAAATACAACCCCAATGGAAAAATATTAAACCTAGAAAAGAAAATAAAAACATTCACAAAGTTAAAATGCAATGAATGAAATGGTGCAAATGCAATAAGTAAAAGAGAATGAAAAAGAGTAAGGATGAGAAGTTAAAGAAATGAAGAAGAAGAAGAAATTAAGAATGGAAGAGGAAAGAAGGAGAAAGGAGAGAAAAAAGAAGAAAGAAATGGAAAACAGGAAACGACGCGTAAGTGTCGCTCATGCGTACGCGTGGTTTGCAGAATATGGATGTGACGCGTACACGTCAGTCACGCGTATGTGTGGGTGTGAATTGTGCTCCTTGCACAATACTCGCACAGTGGCAGCCCAACTCTTTGTTTAAAACTGGACGATCAAAATTTTGAGATCGACGCGTACGCGTGGGCTGGGTTGTGCGCCCAGCACCCTACCAGTGCGGTCCTGGCACAACTCTCTGTCCAGGCCGCGCGCTCGTATCGTCCCAGCACTGTTTTCGCATGGGCCATTTTTGGGCATCGACGCATACGCGTCGGTCACGCGCACGCGCGACAACCTTTTTTTTTTTAAATAACAAGCTACCAGAGTAAAGCCAAACTTTATTAAATAAGTAAAACCACAGTTTAAACTCAATAATCCTAACTAAAAATAAAAATTCAATTTATTACCAATATAAATAAAAGAGAAAATAGGAAGAAGTTACCATGGTGGGGTGTCTCCCACCTAGCACTTTTGGTTAAAGTCCTTAAGTTGGACATTTGGTGAGCTCCTTGTCATGGTGGCTTGTGCTTGAACTCATCTTGAAACTTCCACCAATGCTTGGACGTCCAATAAGCTCCAACATTTTGAAGTGAATTCACCAAGCCTTGATGAAGTTTTTCACAAGCTTTGAGCTCCCAAAGTAGATCCTCTTGTATGCCAGGATCCAAAATCTTGTTTCTACACCCGTCTTCAAGTTAATCATCATTGTTCTATCCGGGTGGTTGATGAAGAGAATATTTTGTCGTTCTAGAATTTTCCAATAAAATTCCATCGTGAGTATAGTCTAAACCAACAAGCTATAACACATCAAACTTAGAAAATGTGTGTCCACAATTCAAAATAATAATCGGGAGTAGAATCCCAGGTCGTTCTCCCTAATAGTTGCCCTAAGATGCATATCATTGGTTAGGAATTCTCTTGGTATTTTGAGATTGAATACAAGAAAATTAAATAAACTTGAATTAAAACAATGAGCAACTAATAATTAGACTAAGGAACACAAGAACTTAAACTAAACAAGGGTGTGACAATCAATCAATATAAAATCCTTGGCTAAGGGTGAGAATTGGAATTCCTATCATCATTGCCTCCATCAATTGTGACATTAATTGGCTATTGCTCCACTTAGTTAACCTCTAACTATGAAGGAAAGTCAAGTGGTCTAATCAATTTGAGTCCACAAGTCCTAGTCAAATCCTAAGGAAAGACTAGCTTTAGTGGAATTCAAATCAACTAGCAACTTTCAATTGTCAATCAACAAAAGATCTTGACAATTCAAGTGTCTCCAATTACCCAACCCCCAAGCCAAGAGGGAAATCTACTCCATAACTATAGTTGACATTTTCTCAAGCACTTGGTGAGCAATAATGAAAGACATTATGAAATTGAGAAGAGAATTTGAATTAAAGCTATCTACTACACACAATTAACACCAATCAAGCAATTAACAACAATGAACATGAAATTCCTCAATGCATTAATAGAAATCAAAGTAAACAAGATCCAAATCCTAGATCCAAAGTAATTAGAGTAACAAGAGCACTAAAATGAGAGTAGAAGAATGAGATCTACAAATTAGAACAATGTAAAATTGAATCAAATTCAGATCTAACCAAAGGATCCAAGTGAAATTGAAATTGAGAAAGCTAGAACCTAGAGAGAAGTGAGAGTTTCTCTCTCTAGAAACATAAACTCCAAAACTAGCTAAAAATTGTCTAATGTCTCAATCCCCCTCAATCCTTGGTCCCTTGGGTCTTTTCCCTCCATAATTTAACTCAAATTGGGCCTGAAGCTCCTCAGAAATCGCCAGCCACGATTTCACTAATGAAGTCGCGTGCGCGTTGGTCACGCGTACGCGTCGTCCGGGTTTTTGCAAGCCATGCGTACGCTTCAAGCATGCGTACGCATTGATGATATTTTTGCCCAGCCACGCGAATGCGTCAACTTTTGCGTGCCAATCCCAGAACCGAGCTCCCACGCGTGCGCGTCAGCCACGCTCGCGCATCGATGCCAATACAACAAAGCTCCATTTTCCATGCTCCTTCCACTTGTGCATGCTTCCTTTCTCTCTTCTAGACCATTCTTGCCCTTATAAACTCTGAAATCACTTAACAAACAGATCACGGCATCGAATGGTAATAGAGGGAGATTAAAATGTAGCATATTTAGGGCCTAAAAAGCATGTTTTCAACCATTAAGCAAAATTAGGAAGGAAGCACAAAACTATGCTTTTATATGAATAAGTGTGATAGAATGTTGATAAAACCCCTCATATTCTACATAAAATAAATTCTAAAATTGGAGTTTATCAGTGGTTTAGCCTTGGAATTCTCATTTAAGCATCTAAACATCCTCTTAGACCCATTCACTTTGGTTCTACACCAACCATTGTTATCAAACTTTGAGCGTGCGACCATCATGAACCTAGAGTGATGTTTCCAACCACTACACAATTCTCCCTTAGTCTTTAATCCGTAAAGAGCTCTAAGTTGACCATCCGTTTCTAGCAACCCATACTCAAGTGGAATTAGAAAGCCTAGAGATAAGAGATTTATCCACTTGAATGGTGTAAAAGATGATGGTGACTTAGGAAGGGGGACCTCCCCACACTTTGACAATGCAAGTTCTATTCCCTTGTGCTCCCCTTTAAATTCCTCCACCTCTTGACAAGTATCTTCAACTTCAATTCCTTGTTCACCAACTTCTTCTTTGGCTATTTCACATCAATGGGAGAGGATTCAATTGTAGATAGGAATTCATCAATGATTGAATCCATCTCTTGATCAACCTCTTCAAGGTCCCCAACTATAATATGCTTTAGAGGTTGTACACCCTCCTCAACATCAATTTCAAGCTTCTTGGAGGGAGGTTCTATGACTTGAGATTCCCATGGAGGTTCCGCATCTCCTAAGTCTTCAACCACTTCCTCTTCTTCAATAATTTCAGCGTTCTCCACTTTCTCTAGTACAAAATCCAGCTCCTCCTTGATGACTTCCACCTCTTGAAAACTTTCTTCAAAGGTCTCTCCTACCTCCACCTTTTGGGCCTCCTCTTACTTCTCTTGAAGTATGGATGTGTGAACCCAATCCATTAAGTCCCTAAGACGATCCCTTCTCTCTTGTTCCATGTCACTGGCATAATTGGGATCATATTGCTCTTGGATTGATGGATATGGGTGAAAAGGAAGTGCACTAAAGCTCGAGGGTTGAGTATTGGGGTTAGAATGTGGATCCACACGGGATATAAGAGCTTGGAAAGTAGAGGTGAGACCAGTGAGAGTAGAGGTAAGTGTGGTTTGAAGCTCTCTTTGCCCTTGGCAAATAACACTAAAAGTATCATCTATGGGAGCTTGGGGTGGATAGAAAGGTTCATTTGTTGGGAGAAAGGGCTCATAATGGGAAGGTGGTTCTTTCTGATAAGGATATAGAGATGGTGTAATTTGAGGTGGTGGTTCTTGGGGGTAATTGTGTTGGAATTGGGTTGGTTCTATGTATGGTTCGTACAGTTCATATGGTGGTTGGTGTGGTGGATAAGGGTTAGGATAATATGGAGGTGAATTGTTGTAGGTGGCTTGTGAGTATGGTGGTTCAAAGCTATGTTGAGGAGTGGGTTCAAAGGCATACGATGGGGCTTGTTGGTAACTACAAGGGGGTCCACCATAGCCATTGTCTTGGTATGCATCTTGGAATGACTCTTGCTCATAGTAAGTTGGAGGAGGTTGTTGCCAAGAGGGTTGATCAAATCCTTGTGGCTCCTCTCATCTTTGATTGTCCCATCCTTGATGCAAGCCTTCATTGTAGCTTCAATTCCCTACAACATAATTTGAACCAAACTCATATCCAAAGGGGTGAGAATTCATAGTAACAAGAGAAAATAAAAACAAAAACTAATAAGAAACAATGAAAATAAACTTCTAAAACTAGAAACAACTAAAAAAGAAACAAAAAAGCAAAATTATTCACAATATTCACAATAACCAATAATAAGGCACACATTTGCAATTCCCTGGTAATGGCGCCAAAAACTTGACGGAGAAAAATTGTCGGTAAAGAATTTCTCAAAAATGATCGCGATGCAAGTATAGTTCTAAACCAACAAATTATCCTCAGTCAATGTTTAAATTTTTTGTCACTTAAACAAACCCAATAAAATTAATCGAAGTATTTAAACCTCGAGTCATCTTTCAAGGAATTGCAGGGAAGTATGCTTTTAATTTGTTATGGAAAAGTATTTTTGGGATTTTTGTGATAAGAGATAAGTAATGTAAACAACAAAGAAGTAAACTAACAATTAAGAAAAGTCCTAGCAAGGATTGATAATTGGAATTCCTATCCCCATTATCATAGTCACTTGTGATAGTAATTGCCTTTTGTTCTCACTTAGTTAATCTCTAACAATTGAAGGTAAGTCAAGTGAGTAATTCAACTTGAGCTCACAAGTCCTAATCAAAGACTAGAGTTAGTGAAGCTCAAGCCAACTAGCGAGTCTCAATCACCATCCAACAAGAGACTTTGACAATTCAAGAGTTTCTAATTGATCAATCCAAGTTAAGAACGTAAAAATCTAATTTAAAATCCAACCAAGCATTTTATCAAACACTTGGTAGGCACAAACTAAAAGCATAGAAAAATTAACAAGGAATATTAAATTTAAATAATAAATTACAAGCATCAATAACACAAATTAAAGAAAGCAATTATAAATATGGAAACGTAAATTGCATTACTATGGATCAAAGGAAACATAAGAGTTCATAAACTAAATTGGCAACATAAAAGAATCAATGATAGAAGTAGACAAACCAAAGTACTAGAACAAATGAAAGTAGAAGAAAACTAAACAAAAGCAAGGTAGAAATCTAAATTTGAGAAGAAACAAGACTACAAATCCTAAAACCTAGAGAGAGGAGAGAGCCTCTCTCTCTAGAAAACTACATCTAAAACCTAACTAATATAAATGAATGTGTGAATGATTGATTCCCCCTTCCAGCTCCACTCTACAGTCTCTAATCAGTGTTTTTGTGCCTGAAACTGGGTCCAAAGTAGCCCAGAAATTGCCCCCAGCATTTTCTATAAGTTGCAGCACGTGACGCTTGTCACGTGTACGCGTCGCTGGTCATTTTCCTGGTCACGCGTACGCGTCATCCACGCGTACGCGTCGCTTGACTGATGCGCTAGTCACGCGTACGCGTCGTCCATGCGTGCGCGTCGCTACCAGCTAGTGAAATTCTCCATTTCTTGTGTTCCTTCCACTTTTGCATGCTTCCTTTCCATCCTCTAAGCCATTCCTGCCCTGGAAAACTAGAAATCACTTAACACACAAATCACGGCATCGAATGGTAATAAGAGAGGATTAAAAGTTAGTAAATTTAAGGCCAAAGAAACATGTTTTCAATCACAGCACAAAATTAGGAAGGAAAATGCAAAACATGCGAATTATATGAATAAGTGTGAGAATAATGGATAAAATCCACTCAATTCAGCATAAAATGTACTACAAAATAGAGGTGCATCATTGGTGCAGCGTACAAATGACGAGCACGCGTGGCTGACGCCTACGCGTGGCCAGTGAAAGGTCCAGCGACGTGTACGCGTGACGAGAATCACGTGCTGCATTAAACAGAATTCACGGGGGCAATTTTTGGGCTGCTTTTGACCCAGTTTCAGGCCCAACAAAATAGATTAGAGGCTGCAGAGTGGAGCTGGAAGGGAGAAAAAACTTTCATTCACACAATTTTAGGTTTTAGATGTAGAATTCTAGAGAGAGAGGCTCTCTCCTCTCTTTAGGTTTTAGGGATTCTACTCTAATTTCTTCTTAGATTTAGATTTAATTTCTGTTTTTATTTAAAATTCCTTGCAATTTATTGTTCTAGCATCTTTGTTCTTTAATTCTACTTGTTATTTCGTTCACTTTGTCATCCTTATGTTTATGCACTCTTGATACTTTGGATCTTTGTTAATGCAAGGTATACGTTCATGTTGTTATTCCTTTCTTCAGTTGTCATTGTTAATTTCTTTCAATTGGTAGTTGTTAGATTTTATTATTGTTGCAATTTTACCATGCTTTTATTTTGTGCCTTCCAAGTGTTTGATAAAATGTTTGGGTGGATTTTAATTTAGATTTTTATGTTCTTGACTTGGACTGACTATTTAGAGACTTCTGAGTTATCAAAAGTCTTTTGTTGATTTGTGATTGAAGATTGCCGGTTAGCTTGAACTTCACCAAAGCTAGTCTCTCACTATGAGTTGAATAGGACTTGTAAACTCAAGTTGATTGTATGCACTTGACCTTCCTCCATTGGTTAGAGGTTAACTAAGTGAAGGCAATTCACATTTACCATCACAATTGACGATGATAATGAGGATAGGACTTCTAATTCGCTTTCCTTGCTAAGAGCTTTCTTAGTTATTAGTTTATTTTCTCGTCATTTTTTTCTTGTTCCTTATTTCAAAAACCCCAAAAAGATACTTTCCCATAACCAATAATAAACTACACTTCCCTGCAATTCCTTGAGAAATGACCCGAGATTTAAATACTTTGGTTAATTTTATTGGGTTTGTATTTGTCTCAAACAATCTAAATGTTGATTGAGGTTTAATTGTCGGTTTAGAACTATACTTGCAACGCGACATCTTTGTGAAATTCTTTACCGATATTTTTTCTCCGTTAGTTACAGTAAGTATTCTTGTTCCGATGCCCTCACTGTTAGTGTTCTGTTATAGTTTGTTAAATATTTTGAGGTGTTGATGTCATAGGGTTGTGTTACCATAGTTGTATGCTACGTTTGTGGCTGTCGCTGCTGTGGGGAGTCCTCGAAAATGCTAGAACTGCAACTGTAAGCCATGTTCGATGATGTTGCTACTGCGGGAACGGTCGGAATTGTTGTCGCTGATGCGAAATAAGAATAAAAGGAAGTTTGTCGCATAGTTGAGTCGCCATTGAGGTAGGGGATTTTACTTAAGCTTATTTTATTTCAAGAAATTGTCATAAATCGATATCAATGTGGAAAAAGATATTTTTAGTGAACATGTGAGTCTTATGAATTAAATTAGACTGTTTTAGAGAAATCGAATGAAATTGATAACAGATTAAAATGGGATCAAATGCTGTAATAATGAAATTAATTAGTAACAATACTTGAAGCCTCTTGGTCGGTGGATTAGGACTTGAACAATTTGTTTATTGAGGTTGTTATTTGTTGCTTGGTATTAAGTATTGCTTGTTTGATACTAATGCATACCAAGTACTTATAAAAATGCCTTCAAGAATGGTTTTGGATTTCTAAAATTACATGTTTTTGGATTTGACTTCATTATCTATCATTAGGAAATTACTTTTGTTTGATGCATTTGTTATTAGGTGGTACTTACTTGTTGTGGTTTTCATTCATATCACCAATTTAATGCATTTAGATTGTGGAATTGTGAATTTAGATTGTAAGCTTACCTAGTGACATCTGGTACACGGATTCCCACACTCCGTACAACTGAACTAGCAAGTGCACAAGGTTGTCCAAGTATTACCTGAGGTGAGTGATGAGCGGATAATTTATAAGCTTTTTGGCATTGTTTTTAGGTAGTTTTTAATATGTTTTATTCACTTTTTATTATATTTTTATTAGTTTTTAAATAAAAATCACATTTCTGGACTTTACTATGAGTTTGTGTGTTTTTCTGTAATTTCAGGTATTTTCTGTCTGAAATTGAGGGAGCTGAGCAAAAATCTAATTCAGGATGAAAAAGGACTGCTGATGCTATTGGATTCTGACCTCTCTACACTCGGAATGGATTTTCTGGAGCTACAGGAGTCCAATTAGCGTGCTTCCAATAGGGTAGACATCCAGGGCTTTCCAGCAATATATAATAGTCCATACTTTGCTCAAGGATAGATGACATAAACTGGCGTTCAACGCCAGTTCCATGTTGCAGTTTGGCGTTCAGCGCCACAAACAAGTTACAAGTTGGAGTTCAACGCCAGAAATAGGTTACAACCTAGCGTTCAACTCCAGAAACATACCAAGCACGTGAGAAGCTTAAGTCTCAGCCCCAGCACACACCAAGTAGGCCCCAAAAGTGGATTTTTGCACTATCCATCTTACTTTACTCATTTTCTGTAAACCTAGGTTACTAGTTTAGTATTTAAACAACTTTTAGAGATTTATTTTGTACCTCATGACATTTTTAGATCTGAACTTTGTACTCTTTGACGGAATGAGTCTCTAAACTCCATTGTTGGGGGTGAGGAGCTCTGCAGCGTCTTGATGAATTAATGCAATTATCTCTGTTTTCCATTCAAACACGCTTGTTCCTATCTAAGATGTTCATTCGCGCTTCACTATGAAGAAGGTGATGATCCGTGACACTCATCACCTTCCTCAATCCATGAACGTGTGCCTGACAACCACCTCCGTTCTACATCAGATTGAATGAGTATCTCTTAGATTTCTTAATCAGAATCTTCGTGGTATAAGCTAGAATTGATGGCAGTATTCATGAGAATCCGGAAAGTCTAAACCTTGTCTGTGGTATTCCGAGTAGGATTCAAGGATTGAATGGCTGTGATGAGCTTCAAACTCGCGATTGTTGGGCGTAGTGATAGACGCAAAAGAATCAAGGGATTCTATTCCGACATGATCGAGAACCAACAGATGATTAGACGTGCTGTGATAGAGCATTTGGACCATTTTCACTGAGAGGACGGGAAGTAGCCATTGACAACGGTGACACCTTACATACAGCTTGCCATGGAAGGAGCCTTGCGTGTGTGGAGAGGAGTACAAGAGAAAAGCTGAAATAAAGAGGAGAAAGCATCTCCAAAACCCCAACATATTCTCCATTATTGAGTAACAAGTATTTATTCTATGCCCCTTGACTTTTACAATTAAAACTAAGAATTATTATTGATATTATATCCTGGCTAAGAGTTACAAGATAACCATAGCTTGCTTCAAGCCAACAATCTCCATGGGATTCGACCCTTACTCACGTAAGGTATTACTTGGACGACCCAGTGCACTTACTGGTTAGTTGTGCGAAATTACATAGTGTGAAGTAATTTTCGTGCACCAAGTTTTTGGCGCCGTTGCTGGGGATTGTTCGAGTTTGAACAACTGACGGTTCATCCTGTTGCTTAGATTAGGAAGATTTTGTCTTTTGGGTCAGAGTCTTTTATTATTATTCTTGTTAAAATTTTAGAATCCTTATTTTCTTTTTCAAAAAAATTTTTGAAACTTTATTTTTTATTTTATTTTATATTATTTTTATTTTTACTAATAATTGAGTTTTTCTGTTTGAGTTTAGTTTTATATTTTAAGTTTGGTGTCAATTGCATGTTTTTATTTCCTTTTAAATTTTCGAAACTGTGTTCATTGTTCTTTCTTAATCTTCAAGTTGTTCTTGTTTATTTTCCTTGTTTGATCTTTAGTTTTTCTTGTTTTGTGATTTTTCTTGTTTTTCTTGTGCATTTTCGAATTAGTAGTATCTATAAAAAAAAATTTATTTATTGAATACCTTGTTAAAACACTTTAAATTTATAGCTCAATTGGCTAGAGCGTGATGCTTATGTTCTTGGTAATTGGCTATCTTCTTTTTTAAAACTTTTTCAAAATTAATTTTTCTTTGAATAAATCTTGTGTCAAATTTTAAGTTTGGTGTTTTCTTGTTGATTTTTCTTTAATTTTCGAAAATTTTGTTTTGATTTTCTAAAAATTTTAAGTTTGGTGTTCTATCTTCATGTTCTTGTTGTTCTTGTGAGTCTTCAAAGTGTTCTTGAGTCTTCCTTGTATTTTGATCTTAAAATTTTTAAGTTTGATGTTCCTTGGTGTTTCCTTCCAAAATTTTCGAAAATAAAGAGCATTAGATCTAAAAATTTTAAGTTTTGTGTCTTTTTATTGTTTTTCTCTTTCCTCATTGAATTCAAAAATATCTTTTTCCTTTATTTTAATTGAATTTTCGAAAATTGCTTTTAAAAATTCAGATTTTTATTTTAAAAATTTTTATTTTATCTTATCTTAGTTTTAAAATTTCAAAATTCAAATCTTTTTTAAAAAAAAATGATCATACCTTTTTCAAAATCTGATCTTCTCTTATTTCAAATTCAAATTTCAATTTTCAACTTTTAAAATTTAAAATTCAAAATTCAAAATTCAAATTTCAAATTTCAAAATTTAAAATTTCAAAATTTAATTTTCAAACTTAAAAATCAATTCTTTTCAAAATTTAAATCTCTTTCAAATCCTTATCTTATATTGTTGACTTTTTAAAAAAAATTCAAAATTCAAATTTTCAAATTTCAAAATTCAAAATTCAAATTTCAAAAAATTTAAAATTTAAAATTTAATTTTTCAAAACTTCCTAACCACTTTCTCTCTCTTTATTTTTCGAAAATCCTTACCCCTTATTTTTCAAATCTTTTTAATTAATTAATTATTTTAGTTTACAATTTCCTTTTAATTTTTGAACTTATATCCGAATTTTTCATTTCGGTTTTCAAAAAAAAAAATTTTTTTTTGCAATCCGCATCATCTCCCTTTCTCCATCATGGACATAAGTGGAAATGAATAGTCTAGAAGGACTCTGGGGTCATATGCTAACCCCACTACTGCTTAATATAGGAGTAGTATCTGTATACCCTCCATCGGAGTCAGTAGCTTTGAGTTGAATCCTCAGCTCATTATCATGGTGCAGCAAAGTTGCCAGTATTCCGATCTTCTACAGGAAGAACCTACAGAGTTTCTGGCACAGTTTTTACAGATTGCTAACACAGTACATGATAAGGAAGTAGATCAGGATGTCTACAGATTATTACTATTTCCATTTGCAGTAAAAGATCAAGCTAAGAGGTGGTTAAATAACCAACCTAAAGCTAGCATAAGGACATGGAAACAGCTGACAGAAAAATTCCTGAATCAATACTTCCCTCTAAAACGGATGACACAGCTAAGGCTGGACATCCAAGGCTTTAAACAAGGAGATAATGAATCTCTTTATGATGCCTGGGAGAGATACAGAGAGATGCTAAGAGAATGCCCCTCTGAAATGTTTTCAGAATAGGTGCAGTTAGACATCTTCTATTATGGGCTTACAGAGAAAGCTCAGATTTCTCTAGACCACTCAGCTGGTGGATCTATACATATGAGAAAAATAATTGAAGAAGCTCAAGAGCTCATTGATACAGTTGCCAAAAATCAGCATCTATACCTAAGCAGTGAATCTTCCATGAAAGAAGAGGCTAAAACAGTAACTGCTGAACTCAGTCCTGCAGAACAAATTACAGAATTCAATCAGCAATTAGACTTTCTAACAAAACAGCTGGCCGAATTCAAGGAGATACTACAAGACACATGAATGGCTAATCTGAATATGGAAGTACAGTTGAAGCAAACAGAACAGCAGTTATCAAAACAAATAACAGAAGAGTGCCAAGCAGTTCAATTAAGAAGTGAGAAAACATTAAATACCTCACTTCAAGGCAGCAGGAAGCCAAGAAATGAACAACCGGCTATCCAAAATCCCTCTGAGGACAGTAAGAGCCCAGAGAGGAATAACTCTGGCATTCAAAAGCCAGAAACAGGCAAGGAGTTGGCGTCAAACGCCCAATGGAAGCTCAGTTCTGGCGTTCAAACGCCAGGAACAAGTGAGGAGTTGGTGTCCAACACCACTCCAGCTTCCAACCCTGGCTTCCAAATGCCAGTGAGGGATCAGACACCTACAAGTGCTGATAATAAATCCCTCAAGAAGGCTTCTCAACCTACCTCTATAGGAAATAAACCTGCAGCAACTAAGGTTGAGGAATACAAAGCCTAGATGCCTTATCCTCAAAAACTCCACAAAGAGGAGCAGGATAAGCAATTTGCCCGCTTTGCAGACTATCTCAGGACTCTTGAAATAAAAATTCCGTTTGCAGAGGCACTTGAGCAAATACCCTCTTATGCCAAGTTCATGAAAGATATCTTGAGTCATAAGAAGGATTGGAGAGAAACTGAAAGAGTTCTCCTCACTGAAGAATGCAGTGCAGTCATTCTAAAAAGCTTTCCAGAAAAGCTTAAAGATCCCGGGAGCTTTATGATACCATGCATATTACAGGGTAACTGCACCAAGACAGCTCTATGTGATCTTGGGGCAAGCATCAACCTATTCCCTGCATCCACTATCAGAAAGCTTGGCTTGACTGAAGAGGTCAAACCAACCCGGATCTGTCTTCAACTTGCTGATGGCTCCATTAAATACCCATCAGGCATAATTGAGGACACGATTGTCAAGGTTGGGCCATTTGCCTTCCCTACTGACTTTGTAGTACTGGAAATGGAGGAGCACAAGAGTGCAACTCTCATTCTAGGAAGACCATTCCTAGCAACTGGATGAACCCTCATTGACGTCCAAAAAGGGGAGATAACCCTGAGAGTCAATGAGGATGAGTTTAAGTTAAATGTTGTCAAAGCTATGCAACATCCAGACACATTAGACGACTGTCTGGGCGTTGATATTATTGACTCCCTGGTGGAAGAGGTGAATATGACTAAGAGTCTCGAATCAGAGCTAGAGGATATTTTTAAAGATATTCGGCCTGATCTGGAAGAACCAGAGGAAATAAAAGAACCTCTGAAAACTCCTCAGGAAGAGGAGAAACCTCCTAAACCCGATCTCAAACCACTACCACCATCCCTGAAATATGTATTTCTGGGAGAAGGTGACACTTTTCCTATAATCATAAGTTCTGCTTTAGGGCCACAGGAAGAGAAAGCACTAATTCATGTGCTAAGGACACACAAGACAGCTCTTGGGTGGTCCATAAGTGATCTTAAGGGCATTAGCCCAGCCAGATGCATGCACAAGATCCTATTGGAGGATGATGCTAAGCCAGTGGTTCAACGACAGAGGCGGCTAAATCCCACCATGAAGGAGGTGGTGCAGAAAGAGGTCAGTAAGTTACTAGAGGCTGGGATTATCTATCCTATTTCTGATAGCCCCTGGGTGAGCCCTGTCCATGTTGTCCCTAAGAAGGGAGGAATGACAGTGGTTCATAATGAAAAGAATAAACTGGTTCCTACAAGAACAGTTACAGGGTGGCGTATGTATATTGACTATAGAAGGCTCAATACAGCCACCAGGAAGGATCATTTTCCTTTACCATTCATAGACCAGATGCTAGAGAGACTAGCAGGTCATGAATATTACTACTTTTTGGATGGCTATTCAGGTTACAACCAAATTGCAGTTAAATCCTCAAGACCAAGAGAAAATAGCATTCACATGTCCTTCTGGAGTGTTTGCCTACAGAAGGATGCCTTTTGGTCTATGTAATGCACCTGCAACCTTTCAGAAGTGCATGCTCTCTATCTTCTCTGATATGGTAGAGAAGTTTCTGGAAGTCTTCATGGATGACTTTTCAGTATTTGGAGACACATTCAGCTCCTGCCTTAACCATTTAGCACTTGTTTTGAAAGGATGCCAAGAGACCAACCTAGTTTTAAACTGGGAAAAATGTCACTTTATGGTGACTGAAGGGATTGTCCTTGAGCATAAAATTTCAAACAAGGAAATAGAGGTGGATCAAGCTAAAGTTGAAGTAATTGAAAAATTACCACCACCTGCCAATGTTAAGGCAATCAGAAGCTTTCTGGGGCATGCAGGATTCTATAGGAGGTTTATAAAGGATTTTTCAAAAATTGCAAAACCTCTGAGCAATCTGCTAGCTGCTGACACGCCATTTGTATTTGACACAAAGTGTCTGCAGGCGTTTGAGACCCTGAAAGCTAAGCTGGTCACAACACCAGTTATTTCTGCACCAGACTGGACATTACCATTCAAACTAATCTGTGATGCCAGTGACCATACCATTGGTGCAGTATTGGGACAGAGGCATAACAAGCTTCTGCATGTCATTTATTATGCTAGTAGTGTTTTAAATGATGCCCAGAAAAATTACACAACCACAGAAAAAGAATTACTTGCAGTGGTTTATGCCATTGACAAGTTTAGATCCTACTTAGTAGGATCAAAAGTGATTGTGTACACTGACCATGCTGCTCTTAAATATTTACTCACAAAGCAAGATTCAAAGCCCAGGCTCATAAGATGGGTGTTGCTTCTGCAAGAGTTTGATATCGAAATAAGAGACAGAAAAGGGACAGAGAATCAAGTAGCTGATCACCTGTCCCAGATAGAACCAGTAGCAAGAGCATCCCTTCCTCCTACTAAGATCTTTGAAACCTTTCCGGATGAGCAATTGTTTGCTATTCAGGAAGCTCTGTGGTTTGAAGACATTGCAAACTATAAGACACAAGGTTCTCCTTCTATAACCATGGAGAGGAAGCATGAAAAGCTTCTCTCACTGCAGAGTCAACCAAAGCCGCCACAGTCAAACTCTAAGTTTGGTGTTGGGAGGCCACAACCAAACTCTAAGTTTGGTGTTGAACCCCCACATTCAAACTCTAAGTTTGGTGTTGGAAGGTCTCAACCTTGCTCTGATTATCTGTGAGGCTCCATGAGAGCTCACTGTCAAGCTATTGACATTAAAGAAGAGCTTGTTGGGAGGCAACCCAATGTTATTTAATTATATCTATTTATTTTCCATTGCTATTTTATGTTTTCTTTAGGTTGATGATCATGTGAAGTCACAAAAACAAATGGAAAATAAAAAACAGAATGAAAATCAGCATGAAAAATAGCACACCCTGGAGGAAGATCATTCTGGCATTTAAACACCAGAAACAAGCATCTGTCTGGCATTTAACGCCAGAAACAAGCATCAGTCTGGCGTTAAACGCCAGAAACAAGTTACATTTGGGCGTTTAACACCAGAAACAGGCAGCATTCTGGCGTTAAACGCCAGGATTGCACAGTAAGGGCATTTTGTATGCCTAATTGGAGCAGGGATGCTAAATCCTTGACCCCATTGGATCTGTGGACCCCACAGGATCCCCACCTACCTCACCATTCAAATTCAAACCATTTCCCTCCCAAACCCACTCATTCACACACTTTTATCTCCTCCATCTTCTCCACTTCTTTCTTATTTTGCTCGAGGACGAGCAAACCTTTTAAGTTTGGTGTGGTAAAAGCATTGCTTTTGTTTTTCCATAATTCAGTGGTAGAGCAATTGACTGCAGATCAAAGAGCTATGAGGAAAGAGCAACAAAGGCAAGGAAGAGACATAGAGGAGCTCAAGAGCACCATTGGTTCTTCAAGAAGAGGAAGACGCCACCCTCATTAAGGTGGACCCATTCCTTAATCTCCTTGTTCTTATTTTCCTATTTTTCGTTTACTATGCTTCATGTTTAATTATGTTTGTGTCTTTACTATATGATAACTAGTATCTAAGTGTCTATGTCTTAAAGATATGAATGTCCTATGAATCCATCACCTTTCTTAAATGAAAATTATTTTCTGAAAAAAAAAAAAAAGTACATGAATTTCGAATTTTAAAATAGTTTAATTATTTTAATGTGGTGGCAATACTTTTTATTTTTTGAATGAATGCTTGAACAGTGCATATGTCTTTTGAATTTGTTGTTTATGAATGTTAAAATTGTTGGCTCTTGAAAGAATGATGAAAAAGGAGAAATGTTATTTGATAATCTGAAAAATCATAAAAATGATTCTTGAAGCAAGAAAAAGCAGTGAAGAATAAAGCTTGCAGAAAAAAAATGCAAAAAAAAAGAGAGCAAGAAAAAGAAAAAGCAAGCAGAAAAAGCCAAAAGCTCTTTAAACCAAAAGGCAAGAGCAAAAATGTAACAACCCTAATTTTCGAGTATGCGAGATCTTTTCTGAAGGCACGAATTTCGCCAGAAGATCAGTAAAGGGAACACCTCTTCTATATCAACAAGTATCTCAATCCTCATTGTTATTATGTCATCCTTAAGCTAGAACTTTTATGAGGCAAGCTCGATAACGCGGTCATGGAGAACCTACTTTTTGAACCGTATCGGTTGGCAGTTTTGATTCTGATTTTCGTAAATAGTCTCAGTTTGATGAACCGGACTCGATTCATGATAGGAGAGAGATAATAGTAAAATATTATCATTATATTAGTATTAGAAAATTCTTGAATGACATTATAAGGTTACCTAGTCTGTTTTTGTTAAAAACAGAAAATCGGTTTAACCGGGTTTATGGTTTACTGGTGCAGCTTAGCACCAGCACTCTCTGATGACTTTAGCAATGCTAAGGCCTCATTATAGATGTTTTATTCTCATAATAAATATGTTACTAGTGTCATTTATGCTAGTAGCTCAGAAAATAATTTTTAGATTTTACGAGTGTTCCGATACACCTAGTTTTAGTAGTTGTACACCAGAGATATTTTAATATTATTTTAATCCACCTCCAAGCCAACCAATAACAACTCACCTTACACCCCCAAGACACTCCAAGGCTGGTCATTTACTCCCTTTGGCCGAAATTGAAAGGAGAGAAAAGAGAGAAAACTTCATGAACACTTAATCTTCAAAGCTTGATTTCTTCTGAATCAAAACTCAAATCAAAACTCCGATTTCACCAAAATGATCCTCTCTTCTTCCTCTACATAACCATGTAACTTATCAAGGATGGAAATAGGGTGAGATGGCTGTCTCCCTTCCATTTCAATTCGGTTTTCAAGGAAAACCATGCAAAACATGTGTTTTCTTGATGTTCTTCCTTAGGAATCATGCTTAACTTGACTTGAGGGCCAAGAAACGTTAATTTTCAGCAAGTATAAGGTGAGATATCCCTTCCTAATGTGCTGAGAGAGATTTGTTTAGTTGAGGGTTTTTGGATTTAAAGTTGTTCTTGATGTGTATGAGGAAAAAGTGCTAAAGGACCACCTGAAAGTCTAACTGAATTAGGAGCAGCAAAACCAGGTAGGGTGTCACGAAATTAATCTTGATTATTTGTGTTTGAGTTGTGTGAATGTTGTATTATTTGGCTGTGCTAAAAATTGGTTGCATATATGATTGATTCTTGGTGAAATTTTGGTGAAATTTTGATGAAATTTGATGAAATTCAAGCTTTAAAGTTCATGTTCTTGGGCTGCTGGAAAAACGAAACCCTAAGCTTAAATTGAGGTTCAATTTGTGTTGAAATCATGTAGAAAAGATGGGATTTTAGTGGCTGCTATTTTATTATGAATTATAGTAAAAATCGGTTGCTGAAAAGACTGAAAAACGAGTAAAAACAGAGAAAGAATCTGAAGAATTTACGAAGAACATGAAGAACACTTTGAGTGTGGTGAAGAACAATGAAGAACACCTTTTTGATTCATAAAAGGGCAAGGAAGTAATTAATTTGGTGTTTGGGGGTTATTTTGTAATTTCTGAAAGTTAGGGTGGTTAAAGTAGAAATATTAAAAGTTACGGGTGGTAAAAAGTGAATTTTAAAGTTAAAAGTAAAAGTAAAGTTAATTTTCGAAAATATATTAATAAAATAATAAAGAATAATAAAATATTAAATAATAATATTTAATTAAAAATAATATTTTAATAAAAATAATAAAATAATGCGAAAAAGGCAGTTTTCTGTAAAAGCTTTAGAAAGATAACTTTAAGTGCAGAATCTCATAATTACCTTCTTAAAACACTTAGGGAGTGGTAATAACATGTTATTGAGGCAAAGATAAAGAAAAGATAAAAAGTTAAAGAAAAGATAAAATCCAAAGAAAAAGTCTGTAAAGTTTTAATGACAGAAAAACAGACAGAGATTAGTGAACGAACTAGGGCAACTTAGTTAGTACTTGAGTCGCGACTAGGGTTAGGTATTATATGAAAAGTTAAACTGTTTCAGTATAGACTTAATGAACCTATACTTGGAACAGACTAACTATTCATACCGAAATTTACATAAGCTTTAAATACATATGTTAAGCAGAGAAATTAGAGCAGAGTAAAGAAACACAGAGAACAGAGTAACCAGAGCAGAATAAAGGGATACAGAGAAAAGAGTAATCAGAGCAAAGTAAAAAGACAAAGAGAAAAGAGTAATGTGATAAAGAGAAATGGTTTGAATTAAGATGTTGTAAACGTAAAAGATGTAGAGTTTGTATAGCATGATTGAACAGAGAAAGAAAGAAGTACTGCATAAGAATGTGAAAGCGATGATGAATAATGAGAATGTTAATGAATGATGATAATGAGAATGATTATGTAAGAATCTGCTGCAGAGAGGCAGTCAGATAGATGGTGGTACGACCACTGAGAACGCTTTCCTGGGATACCTTGCTATAATGCTTTGCTGTAAGACAGAGGTTGCTTACAGAGGTACCGAGATGAGTGTGCTCCTGTAAGACAGAGGTTGCTTACAGTGAGTGTGTTGTTGCTCCTGTAAGACAGAGGTTGCTTACAGTGAGTATGTTGTTGCTCCTGTAAGACAGAGGTTGCTTACAGTGAGTCTGTTGGGTGTATATCGGCTAATAAGTGCCGCCCTGCAAGACAAAGGTTGCTTGCAGTGGATACCCTGCAAGAGAAAGGTTTCGTGCAGTGGATATTGCCAACAGGAAAGCCTTATCCAGACAGAGGTTGCTGGGTAACGTCGGGAGTGGGTATGTAACCGATAAATGAGCTCATTACCTGCGCTAGGGCTAGACATGCATCATACTTGGTTGCGCATTTCCTTTGTTATGATTGGGTATGAATGTATGCTTTCCTTGTTTGTATTCCATTCTCTGCACTTGTGTTATTTTCTTGTATTCTTCTGTTTGTGTTCTGCTATCTATTTTCTCTATCTTCTCTACTTATCTGTGTTTTCTATCTACTGCTTCTATGTATTCTGCTAATAGACTGCTAAACAAGATAGAATTAATGAACGTAACTAATAACCCCGACCCTACTAAGAACTCCCCAGTTCTTACCCCTTCTCTCTCCCTTCCCCCTTCAGATTGAAGTAAGAGTACCTTACCATAGTTCGCTGATGACCGTTCGCAAGAAGATGATTCTACTCTAGATAGTCTTCTGAGTCTAGGGTGAATATCGTTCTCTGATTATATGTATATACTGTGAGACCAGCCAACGTCTGCACCCCGTTCGTATGCACACTTTAACCTAAATCCTGTGTACAAGAATCCTATTGTGTGGCTACTTCATGAGGTACCAGAGAGACGTCCTGTGGAAAAGTCTGAACGTGCAGAGGAGTAGCAGATGATGTTCTATCTTTTGATGACATTCCACCTGACTTGAGTTTTAAAGACTGAGAACGTACTTTCCCTCGCTTTAGTATTTTAGAGGGACTAGGTGAGTATAGAGTCTAGGCTAGCCTGGGCACCAGCTTAGGGACTTCTTGAACAGGTCAGGGCCTAGGATCTTGTATATATATATGTGTGTATAGCTATTATCTAGCTATATCTAGGGGTGTTCTAACTAAAAGTCTATACTTAAATAGAAGTTGGATCACTGAATGTTGTTGACTGCTTGTGACATATTTATGTGTGGTTGTTTATAACTGTTTTATCTGTTATCAGTTGTGAATTGATTATGAATGATTCCGTCTATTAATCCAAATGTTTTCAAAAACAATACCCCACAAATTAACTATGTTTTGAACAACGAATCAGGTTCATATGGTAAATAATAGATAATAATTAGGAAGACAAATTGGTAGCGCTCAGTTTCTGGTATGATCTAGACATATTGAAAATTGGGTCGTTACAATTTGGTATCAGAGCAGTTCATTCCCAGTAGAGCCTGGGGAGTGGACTGACTATGCTTCATTGCATACTCTGCTTGTGTGTCTCATGTTGTTAGGGTATCTACAAGATACATTTGGCATGAATGTCTATGAGTGCTCATTTTGGGAATGTTCGTACTTAACTTGAGATATTAAGACTAATCACCTTAATGTTGATTGTTTGGTATGGATAAGACCACAATGACTGTGAATAGGCATGGTTTAATCGAGTTCCGAACGACGAATTCGTCCGAGGCACAACTATTCTTATAGTTGTTATGATCTCCATGGCTATAGCTATGTGATATTTAGATGCTGTAAGGAGTGGACCGATCTCTTCGTCAGTATAGATTGAAGGAAATAGACCGCTTAAAGATGGATTTCTTGCATGCGGCTGAAATTTTGAGGGCAAAATTTTCTTTTAGGAGGTAGAATGTAACAACCCTAATTTTCGAGTATGCGAGATCTTTCCTTTAGGCACGAATTTCGCCAGAAGATCAGTAAAGGGAACACCTCTTCTATATCAATAAGTATCTCAATCCTCATTGTCATTATGTCATCCTTAAGCTAGAACTTTTCTGAGGCAAGCACGATAACGTGGTCACGAAGAACCTAGTTTTTGAACCGTATCGGCTGGCAGTTTTGATTCTGATTTTTGTAAATAGTCTCAGTTTGATGAACCGGACTCGATTCATGAGAGGAGAGAGATAATAGTATAATATTATCATTATATTAGTAATAGAAAATGCTTGAATGACATTATAAGGTTACCTGGTCTGTTTTTGTTAAAAACAGAAAATCGGTTTAACCGGGTTTACGGTTTACTGGTGCAGCTTAGCACCAGCACTCTCTGATGACTTTAGCAATGCTAAGGCCTCATTATACATGTTTTATTCTCATAATAAATATGTTACTAGTGTCATTTATGCTAGCTAGTAGCTCAAAAAATAATTTTTAGAGATGTTTTTACGAGTGTTCCGATACACCTAGTTTTAGTAGTTGTACACCAGAGATATTTTAATATTATTTTAATCCACCTCCAAGACAACCAATAACAACTCACCTTACACCTCCAAGACACTCCAAGGCTGGTCATTTACTCCCTTTGGCCGAAATTGAAAGGAGAGAAAAGAGAGAAAACTTCATGAACACTTAATCTTCAAAGCTTGATTTCTTCTGAACCAAAACTCAAATCAAAACTCCGATTTCACCAAAATGATCCTCTCTTCTTCCTCTACATAACCATGTAACTTATCAAGGATGGAAATAAGGTGAGATGGCTATCTCCCTCCCATTTCAATTCGGTTTTCAAGGAAAACCATGCAAAACATGTGTTTTCTTGATGTTCTTCCTTAGGAATCATGCTTAACTTGACTTAAGGGCCAAGAAACCTTAATTTTCAGCAAGTATAAGGTGAGATATCCCTTCCTAACGTGCTGAGAGAGATTTTTTTAGTTTAGGTTTTTTGGATTTAAAGTTGTTCTTGATGTGTTTTAGGAGGAAAAAGTGCTAAAGGACCACCTGAAAGTCTAACTGAATTAGGAGCAGCAAAACCAGGTAGGGTGTCACGAAATTAATCTTGATTATTTGTGTTTGAGTTGTGTGAATGTTGTATTATTTGTCTGTGCTAAAAATTGGTTGCATATATGATTGATTCTTGGTGAAATTTTGGTGAAATTTTGATAAAATTTGATGAAATTCAAGCTTTAAGGTTCATGTTCTTGGGCAGCTGGAAAAACGAAACCCTAAGCTTAAATTGAGGTTCAATTTGTGTTGAAATCATGTAGAAAAGATGGGATTTTAGTGGCTGCTAATTTATTATGAATTATAGTAAAAATCGGTTGCTGAAAAGACTGAAAAACGAGTAAAAGCAGAGAAAGAATCTGAAGAATTTACGAAGAACATGAAGAACACTTTGAGTGTGCTGAAGAACAATGAAGAACACCTTTTTGATTCATAAAAGGGCAAGTAAGTAATTAATTTGGTGTTTGGGGGGTTATTTTGTAATTTCTGAAAGTTAGGGTGGTTAAAGTAGAAATATTAAAAGTTACGGGTGGTAAAAAGTGAATTTTAAAGTTAAAAGTAAAAGTAAAGTTAATTTTCGAAAATATATTAATAAAATAATAAATAATAATAAAATATTAAATAATAATATTTAATTAAAAATAATATTTTAATAAAAATAATAAAATAATACGAAAAAAGGCACTTTTCTGTAAAAGCATTAGAAAGATAACTTTAACTGCAGAATCTCATAATTACCTTCATAAAACACATAGGGAGTGGTAATAACATGTTATTGAGGCAAAGATAAAGAAAAGATAAAAAGTTAAAGAAAAGATAAAATCCAAAGAAAAAGTCTGTAAAGTTTTAATGACAGAAAAACAGACAGAGATTAGTGAACGAACTAGGGCAACTTAGTTAGTACTTGAGTTGCGACTAGGGTTAGGTATTATATGAAAAGTTAAACTATTTCAGTATAGACTTAATGAACCTATACTTGGAAAATACTAACTATTCATACCGAAATTTACATAAGCTTTAAATACATATGTTAAGCAGAGAAATCAGAGTAGAGTAAAGAAACACAGAGAACAGAGTAACCAGAGCAGAATAAAGGGATACAGAGAAAAGAGTAATCAGAGCAAAGTAAAAAGACAAAGAGAAAAGAGTAATGTGATAAAGAGAAATGGTTTGAATTAAGATGTTGTAAACGTAAAAGATGTAGAGTTTGTATAGCATGATTGAACAGAGAAATAAAGAAGTACTGCATAAGAATGTGAAAGTGATGATGAATAATGAGAATGTTAATGAATGATGATAATGAGAATGATTATGTATGAATCTGCTGCAGAGAGACAGTCAGATAGATCGTGGTACGACCACTGAGAACGCTTTCCTGGGATACCTTGCTATAATGCTTTGCTGTAAGACAGAGGTTGCTTACAGAGGTACCGAGATGAGTGTGCTCCTGTAAGACAGAGGTTGCTTACAGTGAGTGTGTTGTTGCTCCTGTAAGACAGAGGTTGCTTACAGTGAGTATGTTGTTGCTCCTGTAAGACAGAGGTTGCTTACAGTGAGTCTGTTGGGTGTATATCGGCTAATAAGTGCCGCCCTGCAATACAAAGGTTGCTTGCAGTGGATATTGCCAACAGGAAAGCCTTATCCAGACAGAGGTTGCTGGGTAACGTCGGGAGCGGGTATGTAACCGACAAATGAGCTCATTACCTACGCTAGGGCTAGACATGCATCATACTTGGTTGCGCATTTCCTTTGTTATGATTGGGTATGAATGTATGCTTTCCTTGTTTGTATTCCATTCTCTGCACTTGTGTTATTTTCTTGTATTCTTCTGTTTGTGTTCTGCTATCTGTTTTCTCTATCTTCTCTACTTATCTGTGTTTTCTAATTACTGCTTCTTTGTATTCTGCTAATAGACTGCTAAACAACATAGAATTAATGAACGTAACTAATAACCCCGACCCTACTAAGAAATCCCCAGTTCTTACCCCTTCTCTCTCCCTTCCCCCTTCAGATGGAAGTAAGGGTACCTTACCATAGTTCGCTGATGACCGTTCGCAAGAAGAGGATTTTGCTCTAGATAGACTTCTGAGTCTAGGGTGAATATCGTTCTCTGATTATATGTATATACTGTGAGAC
The DNA here is from genome assembly GCF_059453495.1 of Arachis ipaensis. NCBI lineage: Eukaryota > Viridiplantae > Streptophyta > Magnoliopsida > Fabales > Fabaceae > Arachis > Arachis ipaensis. The sequence goes on along the minus strand of NC_142436.1, from coordinate 68,834,826 downwards.
CAGCCAACGTCTGCACCCCGTTCGTATGCGCACTTTAACCTGAATCCTGTGTACAAGAATCCTATTGTGTGGCTACTTCATGAGGTACCAGAGAGACGTCCTGTGGAAAAGTCTGAACGTGCAGAGGAGTAGCAGATGATGTTCTATCTTTTGATGACGTTCCACCTGACTTGAGTTTTAATGACTTAGAACGTACTTTCCCTCGCTTTAGTATTTTAGAGGGACTAGGTGAGTATAGAGTCTAGGCTAGCCTGGGCACCAGCTTAAGGACTTCTTGAACAGGTCAGGGCCTAGGATGTTGTATGTATATATATGTATATAGTTATTATCTAGCTATATCTAGGGGTGTTCTAACTAAAAGTCTATACTTAAATAGAAGTTGGATCACTGAATGTTGTTGACTGCTTGTGACATATTTATGTGTGGTTGTTTATAACTGTTTTATCTGTTATCAGTTGTTAATTGATTATGAATGATTCCGTCTATTAATCCAAATGTTTTCAAAAAAAATACCCCGCAAATTAACTACGTTTTTAACAACGAATCAGGCTCATATGGTAAATAATAGATAATAATTAGGAAGACAAATTGGTAGCGCTCAGTTTCTGGTATGATCTAGACATATTGAAAATTGGGTCGTTACAATTTGGTATCAGAGCAGTTCGTTCCCAGTAGAGCCTGGGAAGTGGACTGACTATGCTTCATTGCATACTCTGCTTGTGTGTCTCATGCTGTTAGGGTATCTACAAGATATATTTGGCATGAATGTCTATGAGTGCTCATTTTGGGAATGTTCGTACTTAACTTGAGATATTAAGACTGATCACCTTAATGTTGATTGTTTGGTACGGATAAGACCACAATGACTGTGAATAGGCATGGTTTAATCGAGTTCCGAACGACGAATTCGTGCGAGGCACAACTATTCTTATAGTTGTTATGATCTCCATGGCTATGGCTATGTGATATTTAGATGCTGTAAGGAATGGACCGATCTCTTCGTCAATATGGATTGAAGGAAATAGACCGCTTAAAAATGGATTTCTTGCATGCGGCTGAAATTTTGAGGGCAAAATTTTCTTTTAGGAGGGTAGAATGTAACAACCCTAATTTTCGAGTATGCGAGATCTTTTCTGAAGGCACGAATTTCGCCAAAAGATCAGTAAAGGGAACACCTCTTCTATATCAATAAGTATCTCAATCCTCATTGTCATTATGTCATCCTTAAGCTAGAACTTTTCTGAGGTAAGCACGATAACGCGGTCACGAAGAACCTAGTTTTTGAACCGTATCGGTTGGCAGTTTTGATTCTGATTTTCATAAATAGTCTCAGTTTGATGAACCGGACTCGATTCATGAGAGGAGAGAGATAATAGTATAATATTATCATTATATTAGTATTATAAAATGCTTGAATGACATTATAAGGTTACCTGGTCTGTTTTTGTTAAAAACAGAAAATCGGTTTAACTGGGTTTACGGTTTACTGGTGCAGCTTAGCACCAGCACTCTCTGATGACTTTAGCAATGCTAAGGCCTCATTATACATGTTTTATTCTCATAATAAATATGTTACTAGTGTCATTTATGCTAGCTAGTAGCTCAGAAAATAATTTTTAGAGATGTTTTTACGAGTGTTCCGATACACCTAGTTTTAGTAGTTGTACACCAGAGATATTTTAATATTATTTTAATCCACCTCCAAGACAACCAATAACAACTCACCTTACACCTCCAAGACACTCCAAGGCTGGTCATTTACTCCCTTTGGCCGAAATTGAAAGGAGAGAAAAGAGAGAAAACTTCATGAACACTTAATCTTCAAAGCTTGATTTCTTCTGAACCAAAACTCAAATCAAAACTCTGATTTCACCAAAATGATCCTCTCTTCTTCCTCTACATAACCATGTAACTTATCAAGGATGGAAATAAGGTGAGATGGCTGTCTCCCTCCCATTTCAATTCGGTTTTCAAGGAAAACCATGCAAAACATGTGTTTTCTTGATGTTCTTCCTTAGGAATCATGCTTAACTTGACTTGAGGGCCAAGAAACGTTAATTTTCAGCAAGTATAAGGTGAGATATCCCTTCCTAACGTGCTGAGAGAGATTTTTTTTGTTGAGAGTTTTTGGATTTAAAGTTGTTCTTGATGTGTTTTAGGAGGAAAAAGTGCTAAAGGACCACCTGAAAGTCTAACTGAATTAGGAGCAGCAAAATCAGGTAGGGTGTCATGAAATTAATCTTGATTATTTGTGTTTGAGTTGTGTGAATGTTGTATTATTTGTCTGTGCTAAAAATTGGTTGCATATATGATTGATTCTTGGTGAAATTTTGGTGAAATTTTGATGAAATTTGATGAAATTCAAGCTTTAAAGTTCATGTTCTTGGGCAGCTGGAAAAACGAAACCCTAAGCTTAAATTGAGGTTCAATTTGTGTTGAAATCATGTAGAAAAGATGGGATTTTAGTAGCTGCTAATTTATTATGAATTATAGTAAAAATCGGTTGCTAAAAATAGTGAAAAACGAGTAAAAGCAGAGAAAGAATCTGAAGAATTTACGAAGAACATGAAGAACACTTTGAGTGTGGTGAAGAACAATGAAGAACACCTTTTTGATTCATAAAAGGGCAAGGAATTAATTAATTTGGTGTTTGGGGGGTTATTTTGTAATTTCTGAAAGTTAGGGTGGTTTAAGTAGAAATATTAAAAGTTACGGGTGGTAAAAAGTGAATTTTAAAGTTAAAAGTAAAAGTAAAGTTAATTTTCGAAAATATATTAATAAAATAATAAATAATAATAAAATATTAAATAATAATATTTAATTAAAAATAATATTTAAATAAAAATAATAAAATAATACGAAAAAGGCACTTTTCTGTAAAAGCATTAGAAAGATAACTTTAACTGCAGAATCTCATAATTACCTTCATAAAACACTTAGGGAGTGGTAATAACATGTTATTGAGGCAAAGATAAAGAAAAGATAAAAAGTTAATGAAAAGATAAAATCCAAAGAAAAAGTCTGTAAAGTTTTAATGACAGAAAAACAGACAGAGATTAGTGAACGAACTAGGGCAACTTAGTTAGTACTTGAGTTGTGACTAGGGTTAGGTATTATATGAAAAGTTAAACTATTTCAGTATAGACTTAATGAACCTATACTTGGAAAAGACTAACTATTCATACCGAAATTTACATAAGCTTTAAATACATATGTTAAGCAGAGAAATCAGAGTAGAGTAAAGAAACACAGAGAACAGAGTAACCAGAGCAGAATAAAGGGATACAGAGAAAAGAGTAATCAGAGCAAAGTAAAAAGACAAAGAGAAAAGAGTAATGTGATAAAGAGAAATGGTTTGAATTAAGATGTTGTAAACGTAAAAGATGTAGAGTTTGTATAGTATGATTGAACAGAGAAATAAAGAAGTACTGCATAAGAATGTGAAAGTGATGATGAATAATGAGAATGTTAATGAATGATGATAATGAGAATGATTATGTAAGAATCTGCTGCAGAGAGGCAGTCAGATAGATCGTGGTACGACCACTGAGAACGCTTTTCTGGGATACCTTGCTATAATGCTTTGCTGTAAGACAGAGGTAGCTTACAGAGGTACCGAGATGAGTGTGCTCCTGTAAGACAGAGGTTGCTTACAGTGAGTGTGTTGTTGCTCCTGTAAGACAGAGGTTGCTTACAGTGAGTATGTTGTTGCTCCTGTAAGACAGAGGTTGCTTACAGTGAGTCTGTTGGGTGTATATCGGCTAATAAGTGCCGCCCTGCAAGACAAAGGTTGCTTGCAGTGGATATTGCCAACAGGAAAGCCTTATCCAGACAGAGGTTGCTAGGTAACGTCGGGAGCGGGTATGTAACCGACAAATGAGCTCATTACCTGCGCTAGGGCTAGACATGCATCATACTTGGTTGCGCATTTCCTTTGTTATGATTGGGTATGAATGTATGCTTTCCTTGTTTGTATTCTGATGAGCGGATAATTTATACGCTTCTTGGCATTGTTTTTACCTAGTTTTTAGTATGATTTAGTTGGTTTTTAGTATATTTTTATTAGTTTTTAATTAAAAATCACATTTCTGGACTTTACTATGAGTTTGTGTGTTTTTCTGTGATTTCAGGTATTTTCTAGCTGAAATTGAGGGAGCTGAGCAAAAATCTGATTCAGGCTGAAAAAGGACTGCTGATGCTGTTGGATTCTGACCTCCCTGCACTCAAAGTGGATTTTCTGGAGTTACAGAACTCCAAATAGCGCGCTCTCAATTGCGTTGGAAAGTAGACATCTAGGGCTTTCCATCAAAGATAGATGACGTAAACTGGCGTTCAACGCCAGTTCCATGCTGCAGTCTGGCGTCCAGCGCCAGAAACAAGTTACAAAGTGGAGTTCAACGCCAAAAAAGGATCCAAAGCTGGCGTTGAACGCCCAAAACAGCCCTATTCACGTGATTAGCTTAAATCTCAGCCCCAGCACACACCAAGTGGGCCCCAGAAGTGGATTTCTGCACCATCTATCATAGTTTGTTCATTTTCTATAAACCTAGGTTACTAGTTTAGTATTTAAACAACTTTTAGAGGTTTATTTCGACCTCATGACATTTTAGATCTGAATTTTGTACTCTTTGACGGCATGAGTCTCTAAACTTCATTGTTGGGGGTGAGGAGCTCTGCTGTGTTTCGATGAATTAATGCAACTATTTCTGTTTTCTATTCAAACACGCTTGTTTCTATCTAAGATGTTCATTCGCACTTCAATATGATGGATGTGATGATCCGTGACAGTCATCACCATTCTCAACCTATGAACGCGTGCCTGACAACCACCTCCGTTCTACTTTCGATTGAATGAATATCTCTTGGATTCCTTAATCAGAATCTTCGTGGTATAAGCTAGAATCCATTGGCAGCATTCTTGAGAATCCGAAAAGTCTAAACCTTGTCTGTGGTATTCCGAGTAGGATTCAGGGATTGAATGACTGTGATGAGCTTCGAACTCGCGAGTGTTGGGCGTAGTGACAGACGCAAAAGGATCAATGGATCCTATTCTGACATGATCGAGAACCGACAGATGATTAGCCGTGCGGTGACAGCGCACCTGGACCTTTTTCACTGAGAGGACGGATGGTAGCCATTGACAACGGTGATCCACCAACACACAACTTGCCATAGGAGGAACCTTGCGTGCATGAAGAAGAAGACAGGGAGAAAGCAGAGATTCAGAAGACAAAGCATCTCCAAAACTCCAACATATTCTCCATTACTGCATACCAAGTATTTATTTTATGTTCCCTTGTTCATTTGCAAGTCAACTGATAATTATAATTTACCTCCTAACTGAGATTTACAAGATAACCAGAGATTGCTTCAAACCAACAATCTCCGTGGGATTCGACCCTTACTCACGTAAGGTATTACTTGGACGACCCAGTGTACTTGCTGGTTAGTGGTACGAATTGTGAAAAGTGTTATTCACAGTTCGTGCACCAAGTTTTTGGCGCCGTTGCCGGGGATTGTTCGTGTTTGAACAACTGACGGTTTATTTTGTTGCTTAGATTAGGAAAAATTTTTCTTTTTGGTTTAGAGTCTCTTATTATTGTTTTTGGTTAAAAATTTTAGAATCCTTATTTTCTTTTTCAAAATTTTAGTTTTCGAAAAAAAAAATTATTTATACCTTGTTAAAACACTTTAAATTTATAGCTCAATTAGTTAGAGCGTGGTGCTTATGTTCTTGGTAATTGGCTATCTTTTTTTTTTTAAAATCCTTTTTTCAAAAATAATTTTTTTAAAATCTTGTACCAAACTTTAAGTTTGGTGTTTTCTTGTTGATTTTTCCTTGTTTTTCGAAAATTTTAGCTTGATTTTCTAAAAATTTTAAGTTTGGTGTTCCTTCTTCATGTTCTTGCTGTTCTTGTGAGTCTTCAAAGTGTTCTTGAGTTTTTCTTGTGTCTTGATCTTAAAATTTTTAAGTTTGGTGTTCCTTGGTGTTTTTCCTCCAAAATTTTCGAAAACAAGGAGCATTAGATTTAAAAATTTTAAATCTCGTGCTATCTTATTGTTTCTCTCTTTCCTCTTTAAATTCAAAAATATCTTTTCTCTCTATTTTTAAAACAAATTTTTTAAATTTATTTTTAAAATTCAGATTTAAAAAAAAATTAAAATCTTTTTCAAATCATATCTTTTTCAAAACTTCTTGACCACTTTCTCTCTCCTCATTTTTTTTTCGAAAATTTTCACCTATTTTTATTTATTTTATTTTAATTTATTTTGTTTGCGAAATAATTAAATAAATAAATAAATAAAAATAAAATTTTTTATTTTACATCATCTCCCTTTCTCCATCATGGATCTAAGTGGAAATGAACAGTCCAGGAGGACTCTGGGGTCATATGCTAACCCCTCTACTGCTTCATATGGGAGTAGTATCTGCATACCCTCCATTGGAGTCAGTAGCTTTGAGTTGAATCCTCAGCTCATTATCATGGTGCAGCAAAGCTGCCAGTATTCAGTTCTTCCACAGGAAGAACCTACAGAGTTTCTGGCACAGTTTTTACAAATTGCTGACACATTACATGATAAGGAAGTAGATCAGGATATCTACAGAGTATTACTGTTTCCATTTGCTGTAAAAGACCAAGCCAAGAGGTGGTTAAATAACCAACCTAAGGCTAGCATAAAGACATGGAAACAGCTGACAGAAAAATTCCTGAATCAATACTTTCCTCCAAAAAGGATGACACAGCTAAGGCTGCACATCCAAGGCTTTAAACAAGGAGATAATGAATCTCTTTATGATGCCTGGGAGAGATACAGAGAGATGCTAAGAAAATGCCCCTCTGAAATGTTTTCAGAGTGGGTTCAGTTAGACATCTTCTATTATGGGCTTACAGAAAGAGCTCAGCTTTCTCTAGATTACTCAGCTGGTGGATCTATCCACATGAGAAAGACAATTGAAGAAGCTCAAGAGCTCATTGATACAGTTGTCAGAAATCAGCATCTGTACCTAAGCAGTGACCCTTCCATGAAAGAAGAGGTTAAAACAGTAACTGCTGAACTCAATCCTGTAGAACAAGCTGCTGAATTCAATCAGCAATTAGATTTTCTAACAAAACAGTTAGCCGAATTCAAGGAGAGACTACAAGAGACAAGGATGGCTAATATAAATATGGAAGAACAATTAAAGCAAACAAAGCAGCAGCTGTCAAAACAAATAACAGAAGAATGCCAAGCAGTTCAATTAAGAAGTGGGAAAATATTAAATACCCCACCTCAAGGCAGCAGGAAGCCAAGAATTGAGCAAACAACCCAACATTCATCTGAGGACAGTAAGAGCCCAGGAAAAGATATTTCTGGCGTTAAAACGCCAGAAATTGGGTGGAAGGCTGGCGCTGAACGCCCAGACCATGCTCAGGATTGGCGTTCAACGCCAGAAACAAACAAGGAACTGGCGTTGAACGCCCAAAGGAGGCACAGTTCTGGCGTTCAGACGCCAGGAACAGATGAGGAGCTGGCGTCTAACGCCACTCCAGCTTCCAACCCTGGCTTTCAAATGCCAGTGAGGAATCAGACACCTGCAAGTGCTGATAATAAATCCCTCAAGAAGGCTTCTCAACCTACCTCTGTAGGAAATAAACCTGCAGCAATTAAGGTTGAGGAATACAAAGTCAAGATACCTTATCCTCAAAAACTCCGCAAAGAGGAGCAGGATAAGTAATTTGCCCGCTTTGCAGACTATCTCAGGACTCTTGAAATAAAGATTCCGTTTTCAGAGGCACTTGAGCAGATACCCTCTTATGCCAAGTTCATGAAAGATATCTTGAGTCATAAGAAGGATTGGAGAGAAACTGAAAGAGTTCTCCTCACTGAAGAATGCAGTGCAGTCATTCTGAAAAGCTTCCCAGAAAAGCTTAAAGATCCCGGGAGCTTTATGATACCATGCATATTAGAGGGTAACTGCACCAAGACAGCTCTATGTGATCTTGGGGCAAGCATCAACCTAATCTCTGCATCCACTATCAGAAAGCTTGGCTTGACTGAAGAGGTCAAACCAACCCGGATCTGTCTTCAACTTGCTGATGGCTCCATTAAATACCCATCAGGCATAATTGAGGACATGATTGTCAAGGTTGGGCCATTTGCCTTCCCTACTGACTTTGTAGTGCTGGAAATAGAGGAGCACAAGAATGCAACTCTCATTCTAGGAAGACCATTCCTAGCGACTGGACGAACCCTCATTGACGTCCAAAAAGGGGTGATAACCCTAAGAGTCAATGAGGATGAGTTTAAGTTGAATGTTGTCAAAGCTATGCAACATCCAGACACATCAGACGACTGCCTGGGCGTTGATATTATTGACTCCCTGGTGGAAGAGGTCCATATGACTGAGAGTCTCGAATCAGAGCTAGAGGACATTTTTAAAGATGCTCAGCCTGATCTGGAGGAACCAGAGGAAATAAAAGAACCTCTGAAAACTCCTCAGGAAGAGGAGAAACCTCCTAAACCCGAGCTCAAACCACTACCACCATCCCTGAAATATGCATTTCTGGGAGAAGGTGACACTTTTCCTGTAATCATAAGCTCTGTTTTAGGGCCACAGGAAGAGAAAGCACTAATTCAGATGCTAAGGACACACAAGACAGCTCTTGGGTGGTCCATAAGTGATCTTAAGGGCATTAGCCCAGCCAGATGCATGCACAAGATCCTATTAGCGGATGATGCTAAGCCAGTGGTTCAACGACAAAGGCGGCTAAATCCCGCCATGAAGGAAGTGGTGCAGAAAGAGGTCACTAAGTTACTAGAGGCTGGGATTGTCTATCCTATTTCTGATAGCCCCTGGGTGAGCCCTGTCCATGTTGTCCCTAAGAAGGGAGGAATGACAGTGGTTCATAATGAAAAGAATGAACTGGTTCCTACAAGAACAGTTACATGGTGGCGTATGTGTATTGACTACAGAAGGCTCAATACAGCCACCAGGAAGGATCATTTTCCTTTACCATTCATAGACCAGATGCTAGAGAGACTAGCAGGTCATGAATATTACTGCTTTTTAGATGGGTATTCCGGTTACAACCAAATTGTAGTAGATCCTCAGGACCAAGAAAAAACAGCATTCACATGTCCTTCTGGAGTGTTTGCCTACAGAAGGATGCCTTTTGGTCTGTGTAATGCACCTGCAACCTTTCAGAGGTGCATGCTTTCTATCTTCTCTGATATGGTAGAGAAGTTTCTGGAAGTCTTCATGGATGACTTTTCAGTATTTGGAGATTCATTCAGCTCCTGCCTTAACCATTTAGCACTTGTTCTGAAAAGATGCCAAGAGACTAACCTAGTTTTAAACTGGGAAAAATGTCACTTTATGGTGACTGAAGGGATTGTCCTTGGACATAAAATTTCAAACAAGGGAATAGAGGTGGATCAAGCTAAAGTTGAAGTAATTGAAAAATTACCACCACCTGCCAATGTTAAGGCAATCAGAAGCTTTCTGGGGCATGCAGGATTCTATAGGAGGTTTATAAAGAATTTTTCAAAAATTGCAAAACCTCTGAGCAATCTGCTAGCTGCTGACACGCCATTTGTGTTTGACACAAAGTGTCTGCAGGCATTTGAGACCCTGAAAGCTAAGCTGGTCATAGCACCAGTTATTTCTGCACCAGACTGGACATTACCATTCGAACTAATGTGTGATGCCAGTGACCATACCATTGGTACAGTATTGGGACAGAGGCATAACAAGCTTCTGCATGTCATTTATTATACTAGCAGTATTTTAAATGATGCCCAGAAAAATTACACAACCACAGAAAAAGAATTACTTGCAGTGGTTTATGCCATTGACATGTTTAGATCCTACTTAGTAGGATCAAAAGTGATTGTGTACACTGACCATGCTGCTCTTAAATATCTACTCACAAAGCAGGATTCAAAGCCCAGGCTCATAAGATGGGTGTTGCTTCTGCAAGAGTTTGATATAGAAATAAGAGACAGAAAAGGAACAGAGAATCAAGTAGCTGATCACCTGTCCCGAATAGAACCAGTAGCAGGAGCATCCCTCCCTCCTACTGAGATCTCTGAAACCTTTCTGGATGAGCAATTGTTTGCTATTCAGGAAGCTCTGTGGTTTGAAGACATTGCAAACTATAAGACACAAGGTTCTCCTTCTATAACCATGGAGAGGAAGCATGAAAAGCTTCTCTCACTGCAGAGTCAACCAAAGCCCCCACATTCAAACGCTAAGTTTGGTGTTGGGAGGCCACAACCAAACTCTAAGTTTGGTGTTGGGAGGTCCCAACCTTGCTCTAATTATCTGTGAGGCTCCATGAGAGCTCACTGTCAAGCTATTGACATTAAAGAAGCGCTTGTTGGGAGGCAACCCAATGTTATTTAATTATATCTATTTATTTCCCATGGCTATTTTATGTTTTCTTTAGGTTGATGATCATGTGAAGTCACAAAAACAAATGGAAAATCAAAAATAGAATGAAAAACAGCATGAAAAATAGCACACCCTGGAGGAAGATCATTCTGGCGTTTAAACGCCAGAAACAAGCATCTGTCTGGCGTTTAACGCCAGAAATAAGCACCAAGCTGGCGTTTAACGCCAGAAACAGGCAGCTGTCTGGCGTTAAACGCCAGGATTGCACAGTAAAGGCATTTTATACGCCTAATTGGAGCAGGGATGCTAAATCCTTGACCCCACTGGATCTGTGGACCCCACAGGATCCCCACCTACCTCACCATTCAAATTCAAACCATTCCCCTCCCAAACCCACCCATTCACACACTTCCATCTCCTCCATCTTCTCCACTTCTTTCTTCTTTTGCTCGAGGACGAGCAAACGTTTTAAGTTTGGTGTGGTAAAAGCATTGCTTTTGGTTTTCCATCATTCAGAGGTAGAGCAATTGACTGCAGATCAAAGAGCTATGAGGAAAGAGCAACAAAGGCAAGGAAGAAACATAGAGGAGCTCAAGAGCACCATTGGTCCTTCAAGAAGAGGAAGACACCACCCTCATTAAGGTGGACCCATTCCTTAATCTCCTTGTTCTTATTTTCCTGTTTTTCATTTACTATGCTTCATGTTTAATTATGTTTGTGTCTTCACTATATGATCACTAGTATCTAAGTGTCTATGCCTTAAAGATATGAATGTCCTATGAATCCATCACCTTTCTTAAATGAAAATTGTTTTCTGAAAAAGAAAAAGAAGTACATGAATTTCGAATTTTAAAATAGTTTAATTATTTTGATGTGGTGGCAATACTTTTTGTTTTCTGAATGAATGCTTGAACAGTGCATATGTCTTTTGAATTTGTTGTTTCTGAATGTTAAAATTGTTGGCTCTTGAAAGATGATGAAAAAGGAGAAATGTTATTTGATAATCTGAAAAATCATAAAAATGATTCTTGAAGCAAGAAAAAGTAGTGAAGAACAAAGCTTGCAGAAAAAAATAGCAAAAAAAAAAAGAGAGAAAAAGCAAGCAGAAAAAGCCAAAAGCTCTTAAAACCAAAAGGCAAGAGTAAAAAGCCAGTAGCCCTTAAAACCAAAAGGCAAGGCTAAATAAAAAGGATCCCAAGGCTTTGAGCATCAGTGGATAGGAGGGCCTAAAGGAATAAAATCCTGGCCTAAGCGGCTAAACCAAGCTGTCCCTAATCATGTGCTTGTGGCGTGAAGGTGTCAAGTGAAAACTTGAGACTGAGCGGTTAAAGTCAAGGTCCAAAGCAAAATAAGAGTGTGCTTAAGAACCCTGGACACCTCTAATTGGGGACTCTAGCAAAGCTGAGTCACAATCTGAAAAGGTTCACCTAATTATGTGTCTGTGGCATGTATGTATCCGGTGGTAATACTGGAAAACAGAGTGCTTAGGGCCACGGCCAAGACTCATAAAGTAGCTGTGCTCAAGAATCAACATACTGAACTAGGAGAATCAATAACACTATCTAAATTCTGAGTTCCTATAGATGCCAATCATTCTGAACTTCAAAGGATAAAGTGAGATGCCAAAACTGTTCAGAAGCAAAAAGCTAATAGCCCCGCTCATCTAATTAACACTGATCTTCATAGATGTCTTTGGAATTCATTGTATATTCTCTTCTTTTTATCCTACTTTGTTTTTAGTTGCTTGGGGACAAGCAACAATTTAAGTTTGGTGTTGTGATGAGCAGATAATTTATACGCTTTTTGGCATTGTTTTTACTTAGTTTTTAGTATGATTTAGTTGGTTTTTGGTATATTTTTATTAGTTTTTAATTAAAAATCACATTTCTGGACTTTACTATGAGTTTGTGTGTTTTTCTGTGATTTCAGGTATTTTCTGGCTGAAATTGAGGGAGCTGAGCAAAAATCTGATTCAGGCTGAAAAAGGACTACTGATGCTGTTGGATTCTGACCTCCCTGCACTCAAAGTTGATTTTCTGGAGTTACAGAACTCCAAATGGCGTGCTCTCAATTGCGTTGGAAAGTAGACATCCACGGCTTTCCATCAATATATAATAGTCCATACTTTGCTCAAAGATAAACGACGTAAACTCGCGTTCAACGCCAGTTCCATGCTGCAATCTGGCGTCCAGCGCCAGAAACAAGTTACAAAGTGGAGTTCAACGCCAGAAAAGGATCCAAAGCTGGTGTTGAACGCCCAAAACAGCCCTATGCACGTGATTAGCTTAAATCTCAGCCCCAGCACACACCAAGTGGGCCCCAGAAGTGGATTTCTGCACCATCTATCATAGTTTGTTCATTTTCTATAAACCTAGGTTACTAGTTTAGTATTTAAACAACTTTTAGAGGTTTATTTCGACCTCATGACATTTTAGATCTGAATTTTGTACTCTTTGACGGCATGAGTCTCTAAACTCCATTGTTGGGGGTGAGGAGCTCTGCTGTGTTTCGATGAATTAATGCAACTATTTCTGTTTTCTATTCAAACACGCTTGTTTCTATCTAAGATGTTCATTCGCACTTCAATATGATGGATGTGATGATCCGTGACAGTCATCACCATTCTCAACGTATGAACGCGTTCCTGACAACCACCTCCGTTCTACTTTCGATTGAATGAATATCTCTTGGATTCCTTAATCAGAATCTTCGTGGTATAAGCTAGAATCCATTGGCAGCATTCTTGAGAATCCAGAAAGTCTAAACCTTGTCTGTGGTATTCCGAGTAGGATTCAGGGATTGAATGACTGTGACGAGCTTCAAACTCGCGAGTGTTGGGCGTAGTGACAGACGCAAAAGGATCAATGGATCCTATTCTGACATGATCGAGAACCGACAGATGATTAGCCGTGCGGTGACAGCGCACCTGGACCTTTTTCACTGAGAGGACGGATGGTAGCCATTGACAACGGTGATCCACCAACACACAGCTTGCCATAGGAGGAACCTTGCGTGCGTGAAGAAGAAGACAGGGAGAAAGCAGAGATTCAGAAGACAAAGCATCTCCAAAACTCCAACATATTCTCCATTATTGCATACCAAGTATTTATTTTATGTTCCCTTGTTCATTTGCAAGTCAACTGATAATTATAATTTACCTCCTAACTGAGATTTACAAGATAACCAGAGATTGCTTCAAACCAACAATCTCCGTGGGATTCGACCCTTACTCACATAAGGTATTACTTGGACGACCCAGTGCACTTGCTGGTTAGTGGTACGAATTGTGAAAAGTGTTATTCACAATTCGTGCACCAAGTTTTTGGCGCCGTTGCCGGGGATTGTTCGTGTTTGAACAACTGACGGTTTATTTTTTTGCTTAGATTAGGAAAAATTTTTTTTTTTGTTTATAGTCTCTTATTATTGTTTTTGGTTAAAAATTTTAGAATCCTTATTTTCTTTTTCAAAATTTTAGTTTTCGAAAAAAAAATTATTTATACCTTGTTAAAACACTTTAAATTTATAGCTCAATTAGTTAGAGCGTGGTGCTTATGTTCTTGGTAATTGGCTATCCTTTTTTTTTTTAAAATACTTTTTTCAAAAATAATTTTTTTAAAATCTTGTACCAAACTATAAGTTTGGTGTTTTCTTGTTGATTTTTCCTTGTTTTTCGAAAATTTTAGCTTGGTTTTCTAAAAATTTTAAGTTTGGTGTTCCTTCTTCATGTTCTTGCTGTTCTTGTGAGTCTTCAAAGTGTTCTTGAGTTTTCCTTGTGTCTTGATCTTAAAATTTTTAAGTTTGGTGAATATCATTCTCTGATTATATGTATATACTATGAGACCAGCCAACGTCTGCACCCCGTTCATATGCGCACTTTAACCTAAATCCTGTGTACAAGATTCCTATTGTGTGGCTACTTCATGAGGTACCAGAGAGACGTCCTGTGGAAAAGTCTGAACGTGCAGAGGAGTAGCAGATGATGTTCTATCTTTTGATGACGTTCCACCTGACTTGAGTTTTAAAAACTTAGAACGTACTTTCCCTCGCTTTAGTATTTTAGAGGAACTAGGTGAGTATAGAGTCTAGGCTAGCCTGGGCACCAGCTTAGGGACTTCTTGAACAGGTCAGGGCCTAGGATGTTGTATGTATATATATGTATATAGTTATTATCTAGCTATATCTAGGGGTGTTCTAACTAAAAGTTTATACTTAAATAGAAGTTGGATCACTGAATGTTGTTGACTGCTTGTGACATATTTATGTGTGGATGTTTATAACTGTTTTATCTGTTATCAGTTGTGAATTGATTATGAATGATTCCATCTATTAATCCACATGTTTTCAAAAAAAAATATCCCGCAAATTAACTACGTTTTTAACAACGAATCAGGCTCATATGGTAAATAATAGATAATAATTAGGAAGACAAATTGGTAGCGCTCAGTTTCTGG